>NC_072483.1:62976250-63650000 GCF_027574615.1 Eptesicus fuscus
TGTTATCTTCTGGAAGTGTTAACATTTCAAGAAGTGTTACTATTTTACTTTTTCACATTTAGATCTGTGAGCCACATGAAATTTATTTTTATGCAAAGTATAAAATAGGAGTCAAAGTTCATTTGTTTCCATATGGATAGCCAGTACCATTTACTGATAAAAACATTTTCCCTCACTACACTGCAGTGACATCTCTGCTGAAAACCAGGTGATCATATATGTGCGGGTCTGTTTCTGGATTCTCTATTCTGTACCTACCGTTAGTATCCTTTCAGCATTACCTTACTAAAATTCCACGTCAATTTAACCTTTCACGTTTATATTAATACTAATTTTCACTGAGCACTTACTTTTTGTCTGGCACAGTTCTAAATGCCAAGGGTTATCTCACTTAGTCTTTTCCACAATTTTAAATTAGGTGTTATTATCTCCATTTTATAGATTGGAAAATGTGAGCTATGGAGAGGTTAATTTTTTCTTCTGAAATATAGACTGTACTTCTTATTTTGTTGTCATTCTATCTATTTTTATGGAAAAGCATTAGTAATATATGCAACTTTTGGCAGTCACTGCTAATATCTTTAAAGCTAGATTGTGTTTTTGCAACAACAGGCATAAATGGAGCTTTGTTCCTTTAGCTTTTCATATACTCAGTATTTTGGAACTGGAAGACATTTGAGAAACTGTCTAGTCCAAACACCTATATAGCCGAGGAAAGACAATTTCAGAGAAACCACAGACATGTCCAAACTTACATGATGCAGTAAAGGCAAAGATGAGACAAGAACCCAGCTCTCCTGCTCCTACCCCAGTGCTCTTTCTGGTATACCACAACTGCCTCTCCTCATGCAATGAGCATGTTGGATCACTGAGATTTCTTAACTGGCTTCCAAGTTTACCTTGGTGCCAGATACATGAGGATGCCTGACTGGTGGGTGCCAGATTATCTTGGCTTTAATGAGGAAGGAAACTGGAACCAATCAGCAGAGCTGGAAGGAGATGAACAGGCCATAGTCCAAATTTGGTTTAACAAGGTGCACTGAGACATCCATGAAAAAAGAGAATTTCCGAAGTCCAGACCCCACAGAAATTAGGCTAGAAGATTCAAATGGAACATAGGAATAAGACTTAGAGGGGTGGAGCTGTCTCTCCACTTAATCTTTCCACTTAGATTCTGTGTCCTCAAAACAGGAACTCATTGGCAAGCATCCCAGAAGCCCACTTCCATGCCAGAGGACTCGCATGACTATTCAGTTACTTGGATTTTTCGAGTCAAGGTACGATTCAGTAAAAAATTATCATACTACAAGAACAGTTAAAATTGTTCACTTACCAATGCCCCATATGAATGAAGAAGACATGCACTTCCTTATGAGCTGATGGCTCTACAGAATTTTCCATTTCTCTTCCCAGGTTCATTATCAAGGGTCATACTACAAAAATAAGGTTTGTCTCACATGAAGTACTTGGGTTGCTTTGCATTTGCCTGAGGTCAGAGTGCCCTCTGACACAGAGACTGAAAGAGGAAAAATTAGCGCTTCAAAATCTGGATTAGAAATGACTTCACAAAGAAGAGGAGAGTAGGAGGACCAGCATTTGAAGCACTGAGCATCATGAAGGTGTCAGAGACAAAACCCAGAAATGGATTCAGGTATAAAATTGACCTGACATGAAATTTTTCTTTTCCAAAAATCTATGAAAGATTTATCAAGGGTTCTCTTCTAGAACACAAGGAATAGATTTTAAACATAGTTTCTTTTAGATAAATTAAATGTTGCACATAGACCTTATTTTTAAGCTATATATTGCATGTTTCCAACATCTAATAGATTAAACTTTCCAAATGAAGTTTAAGTTGCCTGTTGCAGTACAATGTCAATATTCAGGAAAGGCATCCCTTGGAACATGGCATATCAGGGTCCAGCTTGCTAAAGTGGATGAACCAAGGAGAAGTCTCTCCACAGTGCCTGAAGGCACTGATTGTTGAGCCTATTTCCTACCCAATGACCTAATTGACAAGAGCATAGGATTATGATTCTGTCTTTCTATTCCTTGTCAACAGGGATATGTGAGATCCTGGGGTGTAAGGCAGGGTTCAGCTAGAGCTAAGGATGTGGCAAAATACACTGTGCAAGGTTAGGAGTGGTGCACAGTACAATATAATGCAATGCTGTCTTTAAGTCATCTCACTGCGGATGCAAGAGGAGAAGCAGCAGACCAGGTCTCCCATTAGATGTAGAACCAATGACCTTCAGCTTCTGTCAATATGCAGCAATCCCACTGCCACTGCAGTACACTGATAGCAGAAACAAGGCATGGGCACATCCTTCCCTAGAGGAAATGAACCTCCCCAACCTCCTGGGAAGGGCAAGTCCTCAGATGGGAAATGCAGGAAGTAGGCCCAAGGCCTCTTTCTAGCACCTCTTAGGTCTAGACTTTTGAAGGGCAGGTGTTGAGGCATGGTCCCTGGGTGATGCCTTGGCAGTGTGGGGACAGGTCTAAACCTAGGTGGGCCTGGTTTACATTTAATATTTGTGTCTTCACATTTTTATATTTAATCTTAATGCCATGTTCCAAGGGATGCCCTTCATGTCTTCATGTATTAGGTGTGTCTGATAAAAAAAAAAAAAAAAGAAGCATATAGCTAGATTTATCTGGTTTAACAGTCTTTGTTTGCTTGTTTTTTACTGCAGTTAAATTTAATGTGCTTATATTTTTTGGCACCTTAATATGTGCTTTTTATTTCATTTCTATACATTTTCCCCCCTCCTGTTACGCTTTCTTTTATACTGAGGTGTTTTTATGTGTTTTCCTCATTCCATTTGCCTCTCTTTCCAAGTTAGGAAGTTATTTACTATATTTCTATTATTATTGAAAAGACATTTAAAATGTTCATGGAACACAAACACTATACATATATATGTATAATATAAAATCTAAAAATAATGCAGAAACTGAATATTAAAAAAGCATATGTACATGTTCATATGTTTCAAATTCTGTTCCAAAATTAAATCTTAACATGCCAAATTTTTTTCAAACATTAATGGTTTTTGGTAAAATACCCTTAGCTTGACAATTAAATAGCACTCTAATACTAGAAAAACAAAAATGAGACCTAATAGCTATGTTTGACATATTATATCTACTTTTTAAGATTTCCATTTTGGCAGGGCCAAAGTGCAAACAGAATTTTTGTCATTCGAGTAAATAAATTGTTTTTTCCTATGACATGCATGAAAAGAGTTTGGTTATTTGTCTTATGTATTTTGGAGGAAGTAGAGAGAGCTTCTATTTGTTCAGTTATCCTATATAATAAAAGGCTAATATGCAAATTGACTGAATGGCAGAATGACTGTTCACTATGATGCACACTGACCACCAGGGGCAGACACTCAACACCGGAGCTGGCCCCTGGTGGTCAGTGTGCTCCCACAGGGGGAGCCCCGCTCAGCCAGAAGCCAGGCTCACAGCTGGCAAGCACAGCAGTGGTGGAAGGAGCCTCTCCCGCCTCTGCAGCAGGCAGACATCCCCTGAGAGGTCCCAGACTGCAAGAGGGTACAGGCTGGGCTGAGGGAACCCCCTCCAGTGCACAAATGTCATGCACCAAGCCTCTAGTAAAAGATAATGAGGAAGGAGTGAGGCTCAAATATGCCAATCACAGAGCTGGAGGAACAGATGTCAGGAACATAAGTTATAACTCAGTGATCTCATAGTATTGCAGAGGCATGATGAAAAGGACTAAAAGACTTAATTGTGATGACAGAAAGGTACACCAATTAAAAAAAAACAACAGACTTTTTTAGGAGAGCATGTGGAGTAGGCTTATATATCAGCATATAAGCCCACAGACACTTACAGATTTAAGGGTTGAAATAAAAAGGGCAAGGTAAGAAACAAAAAGGAGTGAACTCTGAAGGTATACACCAGGTTGCTTAGTTAGATTGACTAGACCAAACGCTTTTTAAACACAGGTTTTGATACTCAGGATATAGAGCTATCCAAGGCACTCCCTGCCCATAGGAAACAAGCAAAAAGGAAAATTAAATCCAGAAGCAACGGTGTTTACTAGTATTGCTGCATTAGTGACATGAAGAAAGTGTGCTGATAGGAACAATCTTGGTTATCTATGGGAATTCAGCCAACACAGAAGAGGGAGGCTAGGCATTCTAAGCAGAGGGCAAAGGGCAAGCAGAGGCCCAGATGCAGGATAGAGTACAGTGGAAAATGCAGAGCCCAGAGTGACCAGACATCATTAGGTGTGTGTGTGTATATTGGGGGAAGTGACATTGGGAGGTGGGGAAGGTGGGAGAGGAAGCTAATCTTAAAGGGCTTTTATAAAGAAGCTCTGCTAAAAAATGTGGACTATACTCAGGTACAACAGATTTTCAAGCAGAAAAGCAACATGATCTGGTTCTTGAGAATATATAATAGAAGAGACAACTGGGTAGCAAGGTGGAGGGTAGACAGGAAGAATGAGGGGAACTATTGAAATGGCTGTCACAGGGCTTAGGAAGAGGAATCAAATGTGATTCCAGGATTCCTTTTCTAAAAAACCTTTGGCTGATTAGGTGGCAGGTAATGCCATTATAAAAGTAGGGAATGGAGAAAAAACAGAGGAGAAGCAAGGTCACAGCACCCTTGTCTTGGTGCTGGCCATGCCTTCCCTCCCAGCAAACCCCCAAATTTGGATCATTGCAACTTCTGCTTCCAAACTCAGGAGGCTGAGGGTTTTTGAAGAAAATCCCCCAGACTTGCTAGTATTTCCACCTCAGCACACCTGGACAGTGTAGCTAATAATGCGTGTTTGGTGGGTTTCTGGTCAGCTCCTTTTCCTATCCCTTTCAATAGTACCCCTCCTCCTCCATTTCTTCCCTCAGCAGGTGTGAAGACTCAGCAGCAGCAGCCATTCCCTAAGACCTCTCATGTCATTTCATTTTCCATTTACACGCTGAATTCACTCCCACCTTCTTCTTCAAGACCTTACAAAAATAATCAACTCCTTTCATTCCTATTTTTTTTTTCAATGTCTCCAATCTCTTAATATAGAAACAGGTCAAAATCACTTCCATCTTGCCCTAACCGGTTTGGCTCAGTGGATAGAGCATCAGCCTACGGACTGAAAAGTCCCAGGTTCGATTCCGGTCAAGGGCATGTACCTTGGTTGCGGGCACATCCCCAGTAGGAGGTGTGCCGGAGACAGCTGATCGATGTTTCTAACTCTTTATCCCTCTCCCTTCCTCTCTGTAAAAAAATCAATTATATATATATTTTTAAATCACTTCAGGAGAAACCAAGATGGCGGCACAGGTAAACACATAAACTGCTGCCTCGCACAACAATTTCAAAACTACAACTAAAAGACAAAACGTCTATCACCCAGAACCACGGGAAAGCTGGCTGAGTGGAAGTTCTACAACTAGAAGGAAAGAGAAAAGAGCACTGAGACGTGCACAAGCACTAAAAAGCTGAGGTATGGAGGCACGCGAATCGGGCTGGCGGTGGGCAACTGGGTGCGTTGCTTTTTTCAACCCAAAGGGAGACAAGCTCCCGATTACTCTGAACTCCAGTTTCTGGGGAGACGCTGGGGACCCAAACTCCTACGGGGAGAAGCTGGACTGTCTGCCATCGGGTCGGAAAGTGAGGGTGGCTTCCTTGCAGAGGTGCGCGCAACAATCATTGTTTACTGCGCTGGGGTGCGGGGATTTGGAAACACAGAGACGGCTGACTGGCAGCCATCACTGTTTGCCATGCCCTAGCCTAGTGACTCCCTGAGACCCCACCCCGCACAATCTACAAACCCACCCAAGTTCCTCGCAGCGGCTTTTGCATATAAATGGCCTGCCCTATTGCAGCTTAACCTAACAAACTGTAGCTCTGGTCAGACAGCTCCAAAACCTCCAAACCCCAAGCAAAGAGGAGAAAACTGTAGTTCTCGCTGTAGCTCCTGCTGGGTGGCCTCAGACAGTAGCTGACCTGCACCCCATTGGAGATCCAGAAGCTAGTGTATCTAGTGGTCAGTGTGAGATGACAACAGATTTCAACTACTCACATCCATAAGTGACACATGCAAGAGACAGACTCAGTGAGCACCAAAGCCCCACTGAAGCAAGTCCTGCCTCATAAGCATACCTCCAGCACAGCAGTTCTTCCATTATAGACACAGTGGGTCCTCACAGCCAATTGGCCTGGAGGTCAATTCCTCCCAGTATACCAACAGCAATCAAGGCTTAACTACACCAAGACTTTGCACTCAGCCTACAAAGGGGTGCACCAAGAGTCTCCACCTCAGGTGATAGGCTGAACCACTGGTCACCTACCACAGAAAACCACTCCATCAACACAGGGAAGCAGCAAAATGCAGAGACAAAGAAACATGTCACGAATGAAAGAAATGGAGGAAAACAAACTACTGGACATAGAGTTCAAAACCACATTTATAAAGTTACTCAAGAATCTTCTAAAAACCGCCGAGAAACTTGATGAGCTCCGAGGAGCTTAGTGAGACCTTCAAGGATCTTAATGAGAATGCCAAAAAAATGGAAAAGGACCAGTCAGAAATTAAGCATACACTGTCTGAAATAAAGAATATACAGAAATTCAACTGTAGATCAAAGGACCCCAAGAATCAAACCAAAGATCTGAAATATGAGGAAACAAAAAACACCCAACCAGAAAAGCAAAAAGAAAAAAGAATCCAAAAATATGAAGATAGTGTAAGGATTCTCTGGGACAACTTCAAGCATACCAACATCTGAATTATTGGGGTGCCAGAAGAAGAGAGAGAGCAAAATATTGAAAACCTATTAGAAGAAATAATGAAAGAAAACTTTCCCTACCTGGTAAAAGAAATAGACTTACAAGTCCAGCAAGAGAACCCCAAACAAGAGGAATCCAAAGAGGACCACACCAAGCGCTGAGAACCCCAAACAAGAGGAATCCAAAGAGGACCACACCAAGACACATCATAATTAAAATGCCAAGAGCAAAAGACAAAGAGAGAATCTTGAAAGCAGCAAGAGAAAAACAGTTAGTTACCTACAAGGGAGTACCCATACAACTGTCAGCTGATTTCTCAACAGAAACTATGCAGGCCAGAAGGGAGTGGCAAGAAATATTCTAAGTGATGAATAGCAAGAACCTACAACCAAGATTACTCTACCCAGCAAAGCTATCATTCAGAATTGAAGGTCAGATAAAGAGCTTCACAGACAAGAAAAAGCTAAAGGAGTTCATCACCACCAAACCAGGATTATATGAAATGCTGAAGGGTATTCTTTAAGAAGAGGAAGAAGAAAAAAAAGGTAAAGATAAAAATTATGAACAACAAAATGACAACAAATACATACCTACCAACAATTGAATAAAAAAATAAATAATAAAAATCAAGTGAATAAAAATCAAATAATAAAAATCAAGTGAATAAAAAATCTGATGAACAGAATGGACTGATGAATATAATAGAATCAGGGACATAGAAAGGGAGTGGACTGACATTTCTAAGGGGGAAGGGAGTGTGCAGGGTGCGGGAAGAGATTGGACAAAAATCTTACACCTATGGATGAAGACAGTGGCGGGGGGTAAGGGCATGGGGTGGGATGGGGAATCAGGTGGAGGGCAGCTATGGGGGGGGGGGAGAAACACCTGTAATAATCTGAACAATAAAGATTTCTTTTAAAAAAATAAAAATAAATCACTTCAATCTTAAAAACAAAGGAAAAGCCTCTCCAGCTCTTACTTCCCCTCTGCCTCCAAAGGGGATCAGTCATGACAAGAAACTCTCAGCAGGTGACAAATATAGACATGTGGGGAAGTGACAGAGTTTAGGAATTCTTACAGGCTTTGCTTCTAGTCTCTCATTCCTGTTCCCTTACCAAAGGGCTCCCTGAGACAGAGTTCCCTAGTCCATGCTCCTCAGGGAAGGGAAAGCCTTGCTTGCAACCAGAGAGGCATCAGGAAAAAAAACAGACGGGAAGACTGGCGCCCCTAGAGCACAGTAGGTACTTTGCATTCCTTGGGCTAGATGATGAGGTCCCTTGGGCTAGATGATGTCCTTTTACCTGGACAGTAGGACAGATCCTTCTTTCTTCTGAGTACGATGGCTGCACTCTGAAGGTAAGGGAAATATGAGCAGGTGGCTGAAGAGAGGGGTGTGCTCATTAATTCAGAGATTACAGCAGCAAGGAGGAGAGAGAGAGAAGAGGGATGTGACTACAGGTATCTAGCCCAGGCATTCCATCATGACTTCTGCTAAACTGTGGTTAAGGTGTATATTCCAATTTCCAGATAGCCTCAAGGATGAGTGGATTTGTTTGTTTATTCTTATTCATTCATCCATACACTCCTTTTCCTCCCCCCACCCAGTGGTTTTCAGTATATTCACAAAGTTGTGCAACCATCAACACCTTACTTCCAGAACATTTCATCACCCCCAAAAGAAAACCTAAACCCATTAGCAGTCATTCCTCATTTCCCCCTCTCCTTAGCTCCAATCCTTCATTTTGAAGGCCTGGCTAGGATAATCCTGACATGCTTAGAGGCAGAGCATCATTAGAGAAAAAAGATGATAGAGAAATGGTGAACATCAATTTCTTGTGGGGTCTATTGGAAGCCTGAACAGCTAAAAGCTGAATAAAGGTCCTTGCTTATTTGGCTAACAACTTCCTCGCTCAGAGATTAGAACATAGCAATAATGCTTATTTAATTGAACAGAATGGGTGGCTATTACACCAGACTCAGATCTCATCCAGTAGCAAGAAAGTCACCATGCCCTGGCCACCAGGGAGGAGAAGTCTGGATATAGACAGCTATGTACCTCAGGTCCCATACAGGCAGAAAAAACTCTATGACACAGGAAATGGGCTCAAATTGCAAAAGCTACAGGACATGGAAGAATATGTAGGATGCTCAGCTGAGAAGCGACTCAGAGAAATGTGACAGCTGTTATCTAGTATTTGAAGGGTTGTCACATGACAGACAAAACTTGTGTAGTCTGCAAGGAGAATAAATGGGACTAATGGATATAAAGTTACAGGGAGATAGCATTATTTCAGGTCATTAGAGGGAAGGAGTTCCTAATAGTCATGTAATCTTCAGGCCAAAGGGCTGCCTATAAGGTAGAGTGTTAAATGCAATCTGTAATTCAGTAAGTGATGCTGTAGAGGCTTGAAAACAGAAGGTGGTGTGACAACTATGGCATTCCCACACTTGATGGGTGAGGTCAACTGTGAGGTGTGTTGCAAGTGATCTGTTACATCAATAAAACTGAAGTGTGTGATTTACTGACTTTAGATTCGGGGTTCTCAATATAACACCACTCTTATTCACTTGCATTATTAAGTATTTTCTTGAGCAAAAATGAAAGACTCTATGAACATTCCCATGACAGTACTCTATGTTCTGGGTACTGTCATGGGAATGTTCCACTCAAGTGTGCTTATAGGCTACACGAGGTGGAGCATTACCAGCTAGATGTAGGATCCCTTCCAAAGCTGAAATTCAAGGGTAGGGGCACCCCCCTCAGCCTTCCAATCTAATCAGGACCTACTAGAGAACAGGTGTCACTGTGTTTCTGCAGAATTTATCTTCAGACTATATAGTCTCAGTCTCCTACCTATAGGAGATATTGGTAACAAGTCCTGGGGTTACATCTGAACTCTGTAGAAAGGGAGAATGAGGACTAAATAATCTACATCTGTCTGCATGTTTTATTTTCACAGAACAGTCATTCAGATGATTTCAATGGGAACAAAGAAAAGTTTGACCTTTCTATTTTCTTTAAATAAAAATGGTTATATATAGAATTATATCCCTATATATATGAAACCTATATATTTTTATTAACCAATGTCACCCCAATAAATTCAATAAAAAATAAATGAAATGGTTATAGATGATGTAAATATGGCCAGAAAACATTATTTGCTCTTTGAAACATTAAACATTTTTTCCTCTAAGCAAGAATTGACTGAATTGTTAACTAACGGAACCTGAACTTTGCCAAACTCACCCCCATCCAAGCTGGAACTGACTTTTACTTTTCAGTTCCCTGGATAAATGGCTTTGGCAGAAACTGCTGTCACAAAGGCCAACTGTAGAAGTGCCACCATAAAAACACTTGACTGACCAACTGAGGCCTTTTCAGATTCTTCCCTGACTCCTTTTCCATGTCCTTTTTCTGCTGCTTTGCCAAATGACCAGATGTTAATTACCCCTCTGGAATGCAAGAATAACTAAGCAGATGGAAGGTATCTAGTCACCTGGTGCAGTGCGCTACTCGGCAGCCCTGTGATTTCTGGCACCTCATAATATTTTTTATTACAAAATTTTTTTCATTATAAAACTATTATTACCACATTATAAAAATTTGGAAACTAGAGAAGAGAGAAAAATCACTTATGATCCCATCATCCCAATAAAATCACTGTTTGCATTTGGTGCACTGTCTACTTTTTTTCAGGGCTCTCCGGATGTAGTTAATGGACCATATGTATGTAGCTTATTTGCGCTCGACCTCCTCTGAAAAGGATTTGCAGCAGCTTATATAAATACATATCATCAGACAGATAACTCCATGTGGACATACTCTCTCCAAAACAAGCCTGACCTCCTGTCTTCCCGGTTTCTAAATTATGGATTTCATCCCCTCATCATCCAGGTTGAAACTTTTGCCCCCTCTTGAACTACTCTCCCTGAATTCTAGCATCCATTTCCATTGATTATTCTGTTGTTACCCCTTTCTCACATCTGTCCTCCCCACCCCCATCAATACTGTCACCATCTCTGGTCCAGTTACTTATTACCTACTTATATTCCTAAATAATTACAATGTTTTTCTGACTCATTTCTCTGCCTCTACTTCCTCTCCTATCCTTTATCTTGTGCTGCTAAATTGTTTCCCTCACTTTCACTGCTCTCCCTGACCCACAGATTGAAAACAATTTATTTGACTGTCTGACAAAGCATATTCTCTAGTTGAAAAATTTAAAAAATGTACAATTTGTCCCCAGTCTACCTTTCTAGCCTATCTGTTACCATCAGCCTATGTGAAACCTCTGCAGTGATCCTGTACACACAAAACTAGGGTTGAGTGAGTGGGGCAGGACACGTGCCAGCTCCCTGGTGTCCGTCCCTGCAAGGCAAATTCATTGGGGCCAGCAAAGATGGAGTAACAGATATTAGACCTATCCTCCTGCCATTAACACTATAAAAGTGGACAAAATAAATGAAGCAGCTGTTTTCAAGCACTTGATTACAAACAGAGCAGGGCTGTGAACCTGGGGAGTAGGGCAATACAGGAAGTGCGGCCCATTGTCACCTGGCTTTCTGCCCAGGGGCACTTTTCACACTGGGGTTCAGGGGAGTAGAATTCATGCTGAGGACGATCTATGCCCAAGCCTTTATATGCACAGATGGCTCAAGATATAAGAAACTAACCCAGTATTTGCTTTTTTAAGTAGGCTGTTCAAATTTTGGATTTTAAAAATACATAATTCCTCAAAAATTTTCATGGGGACTTTCCTCTCTTTATGCTTTATCTTCCTTTCAAATTTCTCTAGTTGAAAATACTGAGCTATTTTGCCCATAGTTTCAAGGAGGACTCCCATTAAAAGAAGATAAAAAAAGTTTTAGGCAATGATGCTTTCTGTCTCTCTGGATTCTCTCTACTATGCTTCACTGCCTAGTAGAGATTAGACGTTGAATCTATGCAGTTTTGTCCCAGTGGAATATGTGAACAACTCTGAAATGTTTTATAAGACTAAGCCACTAGGCCATCAACACTTTGTTGAAGATTGAAACCCAGGGTGGACATTCATCATAGGCAAGCCGTCCCAGGCCATATTACTACCAAAACCATATCCAAGAAAGACTGAAGCCAAAGCAGTCACCCAGACACTACCCTAGAGAGGGGCAAGAAGTAGCTAAGACTTAAGCAGTACATCCTGGGGAGACATTAAAATGGAAATTGATAAGTTTGCTCTTCTCACCACCACCCCCACATTCCCTTTCTCCCTACTGCAGTTTTCAAAGGCTGCTGCCTCAAATCCCACCTTTTCTTGCTCAGCTCCACCCCAAAAGATTGTTGAAAGAGTCCCTAACAGCTGCCTTTTGCAATTCGCTGGACAGATGAAGACCTACTGGGAACAGTGCAGGCTTCTCCAGTTCACTTGAGGGACATTCCTCAGGGCAGGTGTTCCTAATACCCATTGCTGAGCATGCCTTTGGAGAGCACCCTTGACTCACCCCATATGTTGTCAAATTCAGGTAAAGAGGCCTATGCTTCTCCCAAGCAGAGTCTTCAGGGATTTCTTTTTTTTTTTTTTTTTAACACATCCCACCCAAACTGGAACTTCCTGAAGGCCAAGGCCTGGAATTAGCTATTCTGCCCTTTCTGCTGCCTCTTCTGAGGCCCAAGAAGGATCCCATAGAGAAGACATTTCTTATTCTCACCCTCACCAAAGTCACCACAGGAACACAATCCTTAGGTCACATACTTGTGTGGCCTCAGAAGCCTATGGCAAGCTCAGGAACAAGGCAAATCTCAGCCTGCACATTGCATTGCCTGGGGAATACACAGCAGCCAGGCTGACCACAAAGGTATGCACACTGTCTGCTACCCAGAATGGTAGAGACATTTCTATCCTACCGTCAGCAAGTAGCTTGCAGGAGAGGGCGTCATCAAGGTCTCGGGCAGTTGATGGGTCAATGGTGAAGATACAGTCTTTTCTAGGAAAGATTGAAGATATAATTAGTGATGCCGCATATAACAGAAACTTTACCCTACTGTAGTATTAGCTTTAAAGAACAGTTATTTTGAAAATGTACAAATGGTAGGCACAGTGCAGAGTAACTCTTATAATGTCTCTTTGAGGAGGGGTCTTCAGTAAAATGTGAGACTGGGGAGAGACAATGGGAGGAGACAGCAAGGCTCCATATTGTCTCTGTGTCTTTTTCTTCCTCTCTGTGAACTGGCACCTACTTCTTCTTGACCCTGAACAGGAATAGGTGTGAGAAGGTGGAAATGAGGCAGCATCCATGAATGAGGCTGCTCAAGAGGAGCTGTCTGACTACAGGGACAAATCTCTGGTAAACAACTCTCCAATCATCAGTTCTTATTTTTGCTTCCCCCTTCCTCAGTGGTTCATGGGAACCTATCCTTCAAGGATCTATGTGAGGAAATGTAGTGCTTCTATCTTCCGAAAAAGGGGTGTGTTAAAAAAACAAATCACCTAACTTGTTATGACATGGGGCAGGGGACCCAAGAATAAGTTTTGCAAAAAAACTTTCGGCCATATAGTTAGCTGTAATACAATTCTACTTGGAAACGTCCCTAATCACAGTTTGTTTACATGAACAATTGTATACCTCACCCAAGCTCATATCATCAAGTACACCCTCTGTCCATTTATTTCCACAAACTATCCCTATGCAATTCCACTCTTACTCTGTGAAGCCCCAGCCACTCTCTTTCTGCTTTAGATTTTCTCAAATAACATGCCCACCCAACCCAGCCATTCCTATCAAATGGCTAAAGATTTGGGCAGAGTCTGGCCTCAATTTTCCATAACTTCTGCCCTTTCCTCCACAGGCACTGGGCTGGAGATTGGGTGTTTCGCAGGTGACTAAAGGCTGTGTTTCAGTGCTATGAACATAGGCTGCAATTCACAAGTGTATGTTGAATGAATGAATGAATGAATGAATGCTGACAGGAAGATGAAATTAATCCTGACACAACAATAATGGGCTCTAAATTGGTTAGAAGCTTGAACTTGATTCACAAGGTAAAGAAGGAACTGTCTGCTTCTTGGTTCTTTTTGTATGCCCCATAAAAGCAAGCAATATGCTTTATATGTACTGAGTATCAATAAATAGTTGTTGAACTGAAATTGAAATGTCAGACTTGGTGGTGGGAATATTTTAGTCCTTTCATTGTAAGAAGCTGGAAGAACATCTCTCTAGTCAAAATAAAAAAGAATACTCTTAGCTTGGTAGGGGACACAGTTCATTGGTTTACTTGGAGCGTTGACTAGGAGCTATGTTTTCTTAAAATTGAATGTCTCTGGGTGATTTGAGACTTTTATTTCTATGAATGAATGATAATTCCCACTAAAACATTTCAAGCCTCAAATTGACCCAACCATATGTAACAGAGTAAAACTATAAGTCTTTAATTTTTAGTCTGTCAATGTCTTCTTTGAGAGGACCCACAAATTGTTTCTGAGAAAAATCTTAGACTAACCTTAACCTGCATGCTCTCAAACTAATTCTTTTCTACTTAAAAAAAATCTGCTCTTAAACCAGAAACATACAAGTCTAAATTAAGACAACTCTGAGGAATAGTCCTCAGGAAAGCTTGCTGGAAAAGCATACCATCCAATTCTTCATCAGGGGTCGGCAAACTACAGTTCACAGTCCAAGTGGGCCCTCACCTGTTTTGAAAGGCCTGAAAGCTAAGAATGGTTTTTGCATTTTTAAGTAGTTGAAAAAAAATCAAATAGAAGATTATTGCATGACATGTGAAAAGTACATGAAATTCAAATTTCTGTATCCATAAATGAAGTTCTATTGAAACAGAGCCACCATTTTTCAGTACAATGGCAGAGTTGAGTAGTTATGCTTAAACTATAACTATCTGGCTCTTAGCAGAAAGTTTGCTGTCCCCTGTTTTGTGTGTGTGTGTGTGTGTGTGTGTTATATCAAAAGTTTATTAAGGGAACATACAGATGAGATGCATATTGGGCAGCAGCAAGATGAGGTGGATATCCTGTGTCTGCTGGCCCATTTTAGATCAATGTTTCCCAATGTGTCAAGTAAGTATTCTAATTTTTAAAAAAAGGTCCTGTGATTAAATCTGTTTGGGAAACTCTGGACCAGTTTCTTAATTTTAGGATTTTTTTACTGAATTTATTGGGGTGAGATTGGTTAATAAAATTACACAGGTTTCAGGGGTACAATTCTACAGTATATCATCTGTATATTGTATAGTGTGTTCACCAACCCAAGTCAAGTATCCTTCCATCACCATTTTGTAGGACTTCGCAGAGCCTTCAATATGCTGGTATTGTACAGTTCTTGCCTGACTCTCTTGATCTTGGCACTTTTTATGGCAGAGCGTCTTCCAGAGGCAGGATCATCAGGACAGCACTCTTTGAGCAATGATGGACTGCACAGGCCTCCAGTGCAGTCCTTGTCCCACAAGCCTACCCTAAGAGACACTGCAAGAAGTCAACCAAATGGCTGTACTATTCACTGAGGGGAAGCTGATGAGAGCCCTGTCCTTTTCATCACTCAGTGTCTCTTTTATGAGGGAAGTCCATTAAGTGCAAGGACTCACTCTTCTCCTGAGTTGATGGTTGATTTATACCTTACAGACATGTGAGTTTCATCCTTTAAGATTTCCTTCACTGCTTTGGCTGTCAGGAAGCTCATAAAAACATCTGTGACTTGCCTCTAGAGGATCTTGTTTGTAGTTTAAACTTTGTGAAACTTTATCCTAGCTGTGCCTAATTTTTCTATGCATGTATTCCTTTTGCCCTATGTCCTAATTTTTAAAAATTCACTGCACTATATGTATATCAGCAAGTTGCCTTAAATAATTTTTAAAAACCACAGGGTATATATACACTGTATATATATTGAGATGATGCGAGAAGAAAAAGAGACTTTCAGTATGGGCTATTAAGAAAACCAACTTCTAGCCCTGGCTGGTTTGGCTCAGTGGATAGCGCGTCAGCCTGTGGAATGAAGGGTCCCGGGTTCGATTCCGGTCAAGGGCACATGCCCAGGTTACATGCCCAGGGGCGGTGTACTGTGCAGCTGCTACACTCTGTTAACATGCTTCGGATTTTACTGGCTCCTTTTCTGGAAGGCTCTGGTCTCACAACCTGCAGGGAGAGGTCTGGCCTGCCAGCTTCTAGAACCTGCAATCCTCAGTAGGGGGCACGCAGGAGACAGCCGATCATTGATTTTCATCATTGATGTTTCTATCTCTCTCTCCCTCTCCCTTCCTCTCTGAAATCAATAAAAATATATTTTTTTAAAAAATAAAGAAAACCAACTTCTAGATAAAGTTCACAGAGCTCCCAACAACTATTTGTACTGTATCAGTAGACTCCAATTTGTTCTCTCACTATGGAAAATTGGGAGAAGCAAGGGAACAGTGAGTGACCCTGACAAACCCCAGGCCTCAGTGCTGAGAGCCAGTGAGTTAATCTGTTGTCATCACCACAATTACGAATCAGCCATGATGTGGTGCAAGAGGGCTCCTTCTGGTTGTGGGCCACAGTAGCTGGGAGCTGCTGGCCTCAGCATTTGGGAGCCCAGCACCATGGGGCGGTGTACTGTGCAGCTGCTACACTCTGTTAACATGCTTCGGATTTTACTGGCTCCTTTTCTGGAAGGCTCTGGTCTCACAACCTGCAGGGAGAGGCCTGGCCTGCCAGCTTCTAGAACCTGCGAGACCAAATATTTAAGGAGTTCCACAACAATGGTTAGAAAGAAACTAACCCTGACCCACAGAAAATAAAGTGCCAGGTGGGGGAGGGATAGAATGAGACTCCAGTTCATGAGGCTGCAGAATTTCAATTCAGAGCAATGTTATATAACCAAAACTTCTGAAGGCACATGACTGAAGGGCCCAGTATAACTTTTTAAAGTGACAGAAAACTTCTAATATTATTTTATACAAAGCCTTGACCCAGGAAAAGAACACATGAAGAATAAAAATAAAAGCCTTCTATAAGCCCTTAAGACTTGGCCAAGAATCCCAGGATATCACAAAAGCATAGAAAGAACTTCCGTTCCTCTGTCACTCACACATTCTTCCTCTGACCTTGCGTCCTCTTCCTCCTCAAGGTGCCAACATCTCCATCCACCTCCTTGCAGCTGGAACAGCTGTCTAGTCTCCACAGCAACTTTTACTCACCACTTACTTTGTCACTATTGACCTCACTGGATTTTGGCTGTGGCCTGTATCACAGCACATAAATTGTTCTCCCTAAGGCAACAGTGCTGCCAGATTCATCATCTTTTTGTTGTTGTTGTTGTTGTTAATCCTCCCCCAAGGATATTTTTTTCCATTGATTTTTAGAGAGAATACAAGGGAAGGGGAGAAACAGAGAGAGAGAAACATCAATGTGAGACACATCGATTGGTTGCCTCCTGTACATGCCCCACCTGGGACTGAGTAGCCTGAAACCAAGGTATGTGCCCTTGATTGGAATCGAACCTGTGACCCTTCAATCCGCAGGCCAACACTCTAACCCAGGAGTGGGGAACATACAGCCTGCGGGCCTTATAAGGCCCACAAAATCATTTGGTCTGGTTCTGCCAAGGCATTAGCAATGAGTTAATTAAATGTTTGACCAAAAACACCAGGTTAAAATTTTAAGTTGGTAATTTTGTATGGCCCAAGAATATTATAAATATCCAAATGGCCCTTGGCAGAAAAAAGTTTCCCACCCCCTGCTCTAACCACTGAGCAACCAGCTAGGGCCAGAGTCATCATTTTAAAGCATGCATCTAGTCAAAAACCTTCACCAACTCCTTACTGAGTAAAACAGAAATTTGGCTTAGAATTCGAAGCCTTTCAGATAGGGCCCCAACCTATATTTTTCCAGTTAGACTGCATATTCCCAACAGTATATTTTGTGCCAAACTTTTCTCTATGCCCTCTGGTCTCTGAGACATTGTTTGTTCAGTCCCTAACACTGGGACGTTTCATCACCTATCTCCAATGTCTAAGACCTACAAGGCTTTTAAAGGCCTAACTGCATTGCCATGTTTTTTTCTAGGAAACCTTTGTGGCTCCAGAGTGGAAGCCGCCTCTTCCTGTCTGCCCTGCCCAAATCTGTGACCTGTCTCTCTCCAATAACACTGGTCACGGTCCCAGTATGCTGGTGGTTACTTATGGATATGTCTTATTGCAGTGACAAGGCTAGAAAATCTTCAAGGTCTGCTGTGACATTGGCCTGTCTCTGTACCTCTTGTAGCATACTGAAGACACACATGTAATGAATAGTTGATGGATAAGTGAATGAAAAAATGACGAAAGGGCTCTCTTTAGCATTTTTCCATTCAATTTTGCTACTATGTCTTGGGAAATACATTTAGGATTAGAACTCATGACCTCTTGGCATCCAAACCTGTGGTCACACCACAGTGTTATTGTTTCCAAGGGTGTCCTTTTCTGTCTTTATCCCATATTCTTTTCTCATAAAACAGGGTTTTATACACTGTGGTTCAGGAACCATTTGTAGACTAACAAAATTTATAGAGGCCCTCCTACGTCCGTGACTCTGGGTTTGTCTCTTTGCTAGCAAGCAATTCTTCTGAGAGGATTTGGGTCAGTGGTGGTGAATGGGTGAAAAGGAATGGAAAATTTTAAGAAATAACTTTAAGAAAACAAAGAATAATTTTTTACTCGAACACTTTCTTAGATTAGATAGTATTGGAGTTTATAAAGAAACCAGAAATTTTTATGTAAACTGCAGCAGAAAAAAACAGCTAATGAGCTAGAGGACTCCATGGTAACGTGTCCCTAAGGAGTGCCAAGTGGAGAGCATAGTCAAGTCAGATGTTGAATTCACCTGCACTTCCATTTCACCTTGACTTTCTTCAGGACTTGGGTGGCCTCTCCTCTTGCACGCAGAGGGAGTTGGGATCATCATTTAAATCTCGGTCTGCCTCCTTGGTGTGGTGGGGCTGGACCGTTTATTTTTTCTGATGGCAGCTATGGATATGGTAACACTCTTTCACTCAGTTCTACTGCCACAACAGATGTTAACAAGTCTGACACAAATCACAGATATTTTCAGAACAGAAAAATACTTAGTCTATGTAAAGCAAAAACAGACCTTGATTTATCTGTCCTCTCTTTCCCCCAAGTGATAGCCGGACACATATGAGGCCATGGAGTGAGCAGAGAGAAATGATGCAATGCTCTGTGCAGGCTCTTTTCATCTGACCAGGGGTTTTCATATAGGGTCCACAGAAGGTCTATCTCAAGCATTAGTAAAATGCTAGATCAAATGGTTACTTTCGAAAGGACAGTAATAAGACTGAATCAGAACTGACCTCTCTTGTTACATTCATTTACTCATCTACCATTGAACTTCTTTTATACTTAAAAAAAAAAAAAAGACACTCTTAGAGCAGAGGCCACAGGACAAGGGTGGTCTGGTATTATGGGAGCCCAAGACTATGGCCCGGTCCAGGAAAGCCATGGTTTAAATTCAGAAACTATGCTACTTTCTACTTCTCAATTTTCATTTTGAAAAATGTCAAACTTTCAGGAAAGTTGAAAGAATAACAAAATGAACATCCATATACTTCTCATCAAGATTCATTAAATGTCAATAATTTGCCATATTTGCTTTATCTTCTTTCTCCTCCCTGGATCCCTCCCTTCATTTAGCAAGCTTTTAAAAAACATCTTGACTATTTAAAATTACACTGCAGAGATCATGATACTTTATTCCTCCATACTTTATCATGTGTTTTCTAAGAATAAGAGCATTCTTCTACAGAACCATGATACTGCTTAGTGAGCAGAATTAGAAAATACTGGGTTAAATCATATGAAATTGCTAATAGTTGACTACTTGTGGCTTAAAAATTGGCAATTTCATGTGGTTCAACCTAACATACTGCTAAAAAATCATGAGTTCATATTGACATCTCCAACTGAAATCTAATACTACAGAGTTCTTCCTCATCTTCTCCAATTATATATTTATAACTTCAGTCTCACAGTAAGAACCTCAGCTACCAATAACCTAATATTCAAAGTAGCTTCAGAATTTCAATACCACTAGCATCAAATAACCTATTAAATATAAGATGTGTTTGGAGTTTTATTCTTAGAAAGTAGTCACTAAGGATATATAGTCAAAGTGGTCAAATATACAGTACCCCAAAGTTACTTGATTTAATTATTATTTCGAAATGTGGTGATGTTACATACTTGCTAAACATTAGAACCATTTGTTTCTGTTTGATGTCAATTTTAAAGAGTATGCTTTTACCTCCTTTTAGATTTAATGTTATTGTTGAATATTTAAAACATTTAAATGGTTCAAAGTTAAAATGAGTTTTATTCTTGTCTCTGTTCTTTTACTTTGATCCAACCCACCCACTATAGATAATTATTTTTATCATTTTCTGATTTATCTTTTCTTTTTTGATATACCTTATTTTTATTTTCTATTCTTCCCTACTCAAACAGTTGAATACTATAAATTCTTTTTTGCAAATTGCTTTATTGTTACTTAACAATAAATCCTGGGAATTACTCTATCAGTTCAGGGAACAGAATCATAGAATCTTCAGAGCTGAAAGTTCCTTAGAGGTCACCATCATCCGAATCTTATCTCCGAAATGCCTACAAACCACAGTCCATCAGGCAGGTCAGCTCATCTCTTGAATACCTGGGACAGGGGTGGTGGAATTCATTGCCACATTAGGCTGGAGACAACCTTATGAGACAAGAGTGTGTCCCTATGGATCTGAGGAGTTGTAATCTGGATGGTCCCACTCTGACCCCTGGGTACACTGGCTCTTGGATCTCCAAGGAGGTGCTAATTTAGCCTCTGCCTGAGGCCACCAAGCAGGAGCTACAGAGAGATCTGCAGATTCTTCTTCTGTGAATTTAATTTTAGAGAACTCTAACTATTAGAAAGTACCTTCACACTCTGAATTGAAATCCGAGTCTCAGAAACTTCATAATTCAGCCCTTTGTAGCCACAAAGAATTAGTTGGCTCCCTCTTTCACCATGCAGTCCTTCAAATATGACTTTTCCCAAGAAGTAGAACCATTCCTTCCTTGTTTTAAATTGTTTATACCTGGGAGAAACCAAGATGACAGCATAGGTAAACACCTAAACTGCTGCCTCGCACAACAATTTCAAAACTACAACTAAAAGACAAAACGGACATCATCCAGAACTACAGGAAGGCTGGCTGAGTGGAAATTCTACAACTAGAAGGAAAGAGAAAAGCACACTGAGACTCACAGGAGCTGCAGAAGGCAGAGGTATGGAGGTGCACGCACAGAGAGGGAGGCGTGCGCGCGGAGAGGGCTGGCAACTTAGTACGTGGCTGGCTTTCTCAAGCGGGAGGGAGACAAAAGCTCCCGACTGCTCTGAACTCCAGTTCTGGGCGAGACTCTGGGGACCCAGACTCATAAGGGGAAAAACTGGACTGTCTGGCCGTGGGCGAAACTCAAGGGTGGCTTTCTCTCAGAGGTGCTTGCAGCGATTACCCCAGGACACCGAGAACCAGGGGCCTCTTAGGGCAGGGCTGACAGGAAGCCATTGCTGTGTGCTCCGCCCTGAGATCCTGCCTCATGAAGCCATTGTTGTTTGCTCTGCCCTGAGACTCCGCCCCATCCAAGGTGAGTGCAGAGGCTTTTGTACATGAATAGCCTGGTCATTTGAATTCTAATCTTACCTCACAAACTGCAGCTGAGTCAGTGGGACCCAGAACATCCAAAAGAAGGCCCAAGACCCCGCAGCAGCTTGCATTGCTTCACAGCTGGGCCTCATCTGAGCACCTCCAAAACCCAAACAAAGAGAGCACCCTCTCTGTAGCTCCTGCTCGGTGGCCTCAGGCAGAGGCTAAATTAGCACCTCCTTGGAGATCCAAGAGCCAGTGTACCCAGGGGTCAGAGTGGGACCATCCAGATTACAACTCCTCAGATCCATAAGGGACACACTCTTGTCTCATAAGGTTGTCTCTAGCACAGAAGTTCTCCCATCATAGACACAGCTGATCCTCACAGCCAACTGGCCTGGAGGTCAATTCCTCCCAGTGATACCAACAACAATCAAGGCTTAACTACAACAAGACTGTGCACACAGCCCACAAAGGGGTGCACCAAGAGTGTCCACCTCAGGTAACTGGGGAGGCTGAACCACTGGGCCCTATACGACACCTGGCACACAAAGCCACTCTATCAACACAGGGAAGCAGCCAAAATGCGGAGACAAAGAAACAGGTCACAAATGAAAGAAAAGGAGGAAAGCAAACCACTGGATATAGAGTTCAAAACCACAGTTATAAGGTTTTTCAGGAATTTTCTAGAAAAGGCTGACAAATTTAGCGAGACCCTCAAGGATATGAAAAAGGACCAACTAGAAATTAGGCATACACTGACTGAAATAAAAAATAATATACAGAGACGCAACAGCAGACTAAAGGATTGCAAGAATCAAGTCAAAGATTTGAAATACAAAGAAGCAAGAAACACCCAACCGGAAAAGCAAAAAGAAAAAAGAATCAAAAAATATGAAGATAGTGTAAGGAGCCTCTGGGACAACTTCAAGACTACCAATATCCGAATTATGGGGGTGCCAGAAGAAGAGAGAGAGCAAGATACTGAAAACCTATTTGAAGAAATAATGACAGAAAACTTCCCCCACCTGGTGAAAGAAATAGACTTATAAGTCCAGGAAGCACACAGAACCCCAGACAAAAGGAATCCAAAGAGGACCACACCAAGACACATCATAATTAAAATGCAAAGAGCAAAAGACAAAGAGAGACTATTAAAAGCAGCAAGAGAAAAACAGTTAGTTACCTACAAGGGAGCACCCATACGATTGTCAGCTGATTTCTCAACAGAAACTATGCAGGCCAGATGGGAGTGGCAAGAAATATTCCAAGTGATGAATAGCAAGAACCTACAACCAAGATTACTCTACCCAGCAAAGTTATCATTCAGAATTGAAGGTCAGATAAAGAGCTTTATAGATAAAAAAAAGTTAAAGGAGTTCATCACCGCCAAACCAGTATTATATGAAATGCTGAAAGGTATTCTTTAAGAAGAGGAAGAAGAAGAAAAAGGTAAAGATAAAAATTATGAACAACAAATACATATTTATCAACAAGTGAATCTAAAAATCAAGTGAATAAAAAATCTGATGAACAGAATAAACTGGTGAATATAATAGAATCAGGGGCATAGAAAGGGAGTGCACTGACAATTCTCGGCGGGGAAAGGGGTGTGGCGGGTGTGGGAAGAGACAGGACAAATATCGTACACCTATGGATGAGGACAGTGTGGGGGGGAGGTAAGGGCAGAGGGTGGGGTGGGAAATGGGTGGAAGGGAGCTATGGGGGCAAAAAAGAGGAACAATTGTAATAATCTGAACAATAAAGATTTATTTTAAAAAATTGTTTATACTTGTGTGTAATAATTGTCACTCTTTTCATACATTTTTACTTATTTTGTATCCAGATCAATTTGAAGTTGTAGGGACCAGTGAAACATGAGTATAAAGAAGGTATCAGAGGTCAAGAGGAAGAAGGCCAGAATTCCTTCATTAAGTATTTACTGGGCATCTACTGCTTGTTCTAGGGTAGTGGTCGGCAAACTCATTAGTCAACAGAGCCAAATATCAACAGTACAACGATTGAAATTTCTTTTGAGAGCCAAATTTTTTAAACTTAAATTTCTTCTAACGCCACTTCTTCAAAATAGACTCGCCCAGGCCATGGTATTTTGTGGAAGAGCCACACTCAAGGGGCCAAAGAGCCGCATGTGGCTCGCGAGCCACAGTTTGCCGACCACGGTTCTAGGGAAACATTTGAAAACAAAGATTATTATCCGCTTACATTCTAGTGGGAGAGGAGACATAAAATAAACACTAAGTGCTGTGGAGCAAAAGAAAGAAACATTAGAACAGAGCAAGAAGTGTTCGAAGTACTGATTACAATTACAAATAGGACAGTAAGGGCAAGCCGATGACATCTGAAGATGACTTGAAGGATTTCAGGAAGTGATCCATGGCTATCTGGGGGAAGAAAGACTTGGGCAAAAAGAAGAGCTGGCCTGGCTGGTTTCGCTCAGTGGATAGAGCATCAGCCTGAGGACTGAAGGCTCCCAGGTTCGCTTCTGGTCAAGGGCACATGCCCGGGTTGCGGGCTCAATCCCCAGTAGGGTACAGGCATGCAGGAGGCAGCCGATCAGTGATTCTCTCTCATCATTGATGTTTCTATCTCTCCCTCTCCCTTCCTCTCTGAAATCAATAAAAATATATTTTTGAAAAATGAAAAAAAGAAAAAGAAAAAGAAGAAGAAGAAGAAGAGCTGGTGCAAAGTTCCAGAATCCATTAAGTTAATTTCCCTGAAGTTATACTGGGCACAGCTGAACCAAGAGTGTTTGTATGTGGAGCAGAGATGGCTTGGCCTCTTCACGCTTTTATTTCCTGTTTTAACCTAGGCTTGCCCAAGACAGCAAGAGCAGCCGAGTCCCAATGCATCCACAAAGTCTTTCTATCTTTTCTCAGCTCTTACTGAACATCTTTCTTTTAACCTCTGGTAGTAGGATTTTCCTATAACCCAGATTTAAAATATCAGATTGGGGTTACTTTAAAACAGGCTATGAGAATACTGATTAATATATATTAAAATTTAAAATTGGACAAAATGAGGTAGCAGTAAGCTTCCAGAAAATACTCCCACAGAGGGATCAAATTTCTAAGCCCCTAAATATTTATATACAGTAGGTCCTCGGGTTACATCGGAGATCCGTTCCTATGGTGCGACGTAATGCGATTTTCACCGTTAAGTCAGAACCCACCTATATATGCACTTACGTCACTCACATGAAGCACATACACAGGTAGTAATGAAGTGAAACAGTAAAAAAAATTTTTAAGTAAGTTAACAATTCCTAACCTTTACTAGTGGTAAATAGATAATAAAAAACATAAAGCACATATGTGCATATGTTGAAATGACGGAACTTTTTTTTTTTTATAAATAAATGGGAGATGGCAACGTAACCACGAAACAATATACATCGAGTATGACATAACCCGAGAGCTGCGGACTGCCTGTAGTGTTAAGAGTTTAAGCATAAAAAGGTCTATACAATGTACAAAATCTTCACAGAGAATAAACACATTAGAGGTCTTCAATATATGGGAAATACTTTAAAATACTTTTTTTCTACCTCCTACAAATCACTTCTTGAGAAAATAAATTTTTTTTAAAATATATTTTATTGATTTTTTACAGAGAGGAAGGAAGAGGGATAGAGAGTTAGACACATCAATCAGCTGCCTCCTGCACACCCTGTACTGGGGATGTGCCCGCAACCAAGGTACATGCCCTTGACTGGAATCGAACCTGGGACCTTTCAGTCCGCAGGCCGATGCTCTATCCACTGAGCCAAACTGGTCAGGGCGAGAAAATAAATTTATAATAGTGGTGGGTATTATTTTTTACTCCCATTTTGTGGGATGGGGAAACTGAGGCTCAGGGAGATTAAGTAACATGCCTAAGATCACAGAATTGTAGAGCTCTGATTTAATGGGACAGGAATTCAAAAGAGGAGGTGTTAAAAGTGGATTAGACCAAGAAGTTTTATTTCAATGGAAATTGACAACTTTTCTAATTACCTGTAGTTCCAAACGTTATATTAAGATTTAGACATCCCAGAAAAAATTTGGCAAAAAAAAAAAATATATATATTTGCCAAAAATTTCTTTCAGGACAAGTTTCTCTATGGTTAAGTTGGCAATGACTTAATTTTAAAGTACCAAATCCAAATCTGACAACCTTTTACTTTCAACATGAAAATCCACATACAGAGTTCTGATATAAAATTTATTCAAAGTCGATATTCCTTAGTTTGTCAGAAAAAAGTTAAGACCCAAGTATTTTCTTTTGGAATGAATATACAAAAATAGGGAAAAGGAGCTTAAAAAAGAATATGCATAGAAATATTTTCACTTAGATATACTACATTTTTAAATTTACTATGCAATTTCCAGAAGCGACATAGTTAATATGTAAAAATAAAACAGAAATTGTAACCAAAGTTTAATGACTTTATCCGAGACTTAAACACAATGGGGTAAAGACCAGTATGTAACAGATTTAAATTCTAGTAGGCAGAATTAAGAACAGTCACAAAGTCAAGGAATTAACTATGTCTAGACATGGCTCCTAGATTTCTATTTGAGGAACAGTATTTTTTTTTCTCATCCTCTGAATTCCCAAACTAGGAATTCAGAACCTGCTGTTGAAAGGATCATCATCCTTAATTCTCAATCCATTTATCAGGCTAACATGCAAATGTAAGTGATGAAAACATTTCAACAGCCCTGGAGCTCCAAAAAGCCTTCTCAGGAACATGCTGAGCTAACTGGGGAAGGGTTAAGCCACCCCTATTTTTCAGATCTGAAAACAGTTGTTCTGATATGAGAAGAATCATTACAATGGTGCCAGCTCCCTTCTATAAAAGCTATACACGTATTTTGCACAACTGTATGATTGTTATGGCAACCATAAAAATGGAACTATCATTCTTCAAATTACACACTTCCCATACTGGATTACCTACATACATTTGTTCTTCTACATTACCCAGAACTGCTTTTCAGAAAGTGCTATGTTTGTCCTATAGATGTTTAGGAGCAAGATAAAGTGGTCTCTTTCAAAGGGAGATTCCACAACAATGAATCTTTCAAAAGCCTAACTCTTCAAGAATTCTAGGGCTTCCTTGTCAAGGCTTTTAATCCTGTGGTCACTAGGAGGCCTCAAATATTTCCCCTGGGAGGTAGAGGAACTGTCTGGAAAATGTATTCCCAAATGATTGTTTCTTATTAAAAGGATGATTAAAGCACCATGAATGGGCCTTAATAGACCTTGCACAGTTCTGTAAAATACTGAGAACATTTATTAGAGTCCCAGTTTAGTGAAGTGAGAGACTTGTTTAAGAGACACCTACAAGCATTTTAGCATTTTAATTAAAATTACTGCTGAAAATAACAACTTGAATATATCAAATAATAAATGCCTAAATAAATGTCAGCTGCTATTTCAGAATGATCAGGGGTTCATTATTATTACTTTAGCTAACATGATAACTCTGTAGCTCTTAATAGGAAAAAAAAAAAAGTGAATTCTTTCTTCTCATTAATGGGGAAAGCCACATCTAGTCTTGTATGTCTTTTAAATATTCACTTTGGAGCCAAAATTCTGTTTTCACTATTCACAGAGTTGATTGTATAGTTTTAAAAACAACAACAACAACAAAATCCAATCAGGCCAGTAGTGACTTCCTAACTGATTTTAATATTAAATACCTAGATTTTGAGATGAAAATGTGTTTGTAATTACTGCTCCAAATAAGTCACTGAAATTCATCTAGGTTTCCTTTCTCAAAAACACAAACACAACAACAAAAAAACAAAAACCCATAAAGTCTCCCTTTGAGGTGGGCAGGGCAGGGCAAGCTCTAATAGCAGCACCCTGGTTACCGTAAGCACTCCCTTGGCCGCAGAATGCATTGAGTGAAACTCAGAGAACTACTTCTCCACTCCCACCCCATCTTCAGGAGTGACCTGGATGACCCCATGTACAGTTTGCACCTCTTCCTGTATTTCCGGGGTCAAGTCTCCCAAAATACTCCCTCTATCTCAATCCAATCAACATCACCCAGTCCTTACCAAGCCTTGGACTGGTCCTGAATTCATAACCCCACCCTCTTTTCCTACAGAAGCTCTTGCCAACTGGACTCCCATCTTCTCTCCTTCTCGCCTGCCTTTCAGATTCATCAGCATTTGGCTACCAGGATGAAGTTCCTAAAACATAGCATTAGTTATGCTTCTTTCTCAAAAACCTTCACTAACTTCCAGCTATCCTGACAAACAGTCATCAGCTTGGCATTCAGAATCCTCCATGCTCTGACTTCAAACTATTCTTCCCTTCTTAAGATGATGCATTCATTAACATGGGCCCTTAACAAACCAGTTCTGCTAAATGTCCTGATTTTAGTGATTCATGTAGACTCATCATCTCTTCTAGACTTTATTTTCTTTGAAGGACAAAGTAAGGCTCAGAGGAGTTAAGTAACTCGCCCAAGAATGTATACCTAGTAAGTGGCAGAGGGAGTGGGGATTCAAACCAAATTTGTCTCTAAAACCTATGTACTTCTTATATTTCAGCCTTGTGATATCAGGGTAATTTAAAATTTTCAAACTCCTGGAATAGAAAAAGAACCAGTGAACACAGCTGTTGTAGACTGTTACCTGTCTTGACGATACCTCTCCCAAACCAGCATGGAACCCGAACCAGGACAAACAGACCCTGGGCCCAGAATTTCAAACTGGGACTGAGAATGGGAGAGGGAGATAAGGAGAAAGGCATGTGAGGAGACAAGAGGGAAAGAGAAATCAGGCTCCCTCTGAGGGGTTGTGGTAGCTGTTAGGTAGCAGCCATCCCAATAAGGAGTAGGAAGGAAAAGAGGCTAGTCTGAGTGAAGGGAAGAAGGGATCAGATGTGGAGAGTAGAAGAGGTGGAGATGAAGACAGAAGCCCTTCAGGGTTCCTGCCTCACTTCGGTCCTTGGTTCCCTGGCCTTGGGTTCTGGCAGTCACCACAGGATCCTTTCTGCTTAGGCGAGCTCAAGTGGTTTCTGTTATTTGGGACCAAAAAAGTCTTAATTAATACAACAGCTGTGAAAGTTTCCTAGAATAGCTAACTTGTGCTCTCGATGCTTCTCACTAACAAGCCACAATAGGAAGTTAGGTCGATGCTTCCACACAGCCCACTCCTGGTGGCACGTGAGTGTCTAAGGTGTGGGGAGGTAGAGGGAAGGAATGGCAGAAAAGCAATATTAAGTTTCTATTTAAAAAACAAATCAACTTTAAAAAGATTGCTTTAGTCATTCAAATTACACAAAATACAGTGCTATACACCATTTTTTGGCCAGTAGTGATTTGAAGAAGGCTCTAACTTCTCTTTCCTTAATATCAGAGAGGGCAGTGTATAGTGTTTTTTATTGACTTGGTGTTTTGGATTGATTATCTTAAAATGGTTATTAAGGGTGTGGGTTTAAGAGGGTGAAGACTAGGAGGATGGTAGTTAAAAGCTTCCTGACTGCAGACCTGAATTCAAGACCCAGTTGTTCTCCTCTCAACATGAGACATGGGGCAAGTGACTACATAGCCTGAGCCACAGTTTCATCTGTAAAATAAAGAGAGTTATTGCACAGGTTTGTTTTAATGATTAAATAAGGTATTACATAAGTATAAAATAATTAAGTGAGATAATCTATATAAAAAGTATAAAAGAAGTATTAGGTAAATGACCCATTTTGATATGTGTATATTTGTCACATTAAAATAAAGCTAAATTTCTTTATCTTGGATATTTTGGGCTGAGCATTAATGGAGATGATCTACTACTAGGGATGTACTTTCTCTTGGTGTGTCCTCTGGTATATGTCAAGCCCCAAAGCAGAGAAGACAGGAGAGGGACATTCAGTGAGTACCTACTACATGCCCAGCACCGGCCCAGGTCTCACAGATAGTCAAGATTATGCTAGTTATTTAATGTTTTTAAAGTAACTATTTCAAAAAGAAACGATTAAATATGACTATAGAAAAGGATAATTGAACACACATTTAAAGTATTATTATGCTTGTGGGAACACTCCTATCCTAGGAATTCTAATTACATCTGTAAGACCACAGGAGAACTGTTTAAACAATCACAATTTGAAACTCCTGATTCTCCCATATACAAACTTTGGTGGAATTCCACTAAGTCACCTCTCAGGCAAAAAGATTATAGGGCAACTTTACATTTGCACATTTAGAGTAAATATGGAATAACAAGGCCAATTTCTGCACACATATAATAGAACTTCTATGCACTTCAGTGTCTTCCTGAGTTATAAACAAACTCTGGACACTTATTCACATAATGCCACAACTGCTCACAAGGTTTTTGGAGTTCTCTAAGAACTACTTTCTAAGCCAATTCATGAGCTTCACAAGAAAATCAGTTTTACTACTTTATAATTATACTTTTTTTTGAACTTGTATTATCCAGCTTGATCACCACCTGATTTACCACTCTTGGCTCTAAACTGACTTGGCTGTTTCCAAAAATCAAAGCCACTCTTAAAAGATGAAGATTTGCCATTGTTGAAAATGTGCCTTAGGCTCTGAAGGCAATTTCCGAAGAGGAGTCCAAAAATGTGTATGTCCTCCCCTGGCTCCTTCCCCACTGCCTGCCAGCAAGCTCAAAGCCTCTTCATCCTCAAAAACATCCTCAGGACCTTGCTTCTGTCAAGTCCCTCTTACCTCCTCTGCATTGAAAAAAGCTCCTTAAAAGAGAAGTTGATACTTAGTGTCTCCACTTTCCCACCTCCCTTCTACTCCTCAACTGACTCCAATCTGCTTTGGCTCCCATCACTTCACTGAAGCAATTGGTCAGAATCCAAAAGACAAAGAAAAGGACTTGATGGCTAAATGCAGTGGCTTCTATCCTCAATGACCTTGATACAGCAGAGTACAGGGAAGCTCACCCTTGCTTGGAACTTGGTACCAGCTTTTCCTGTTCCTATTCTTTCACTCTTCTAATAACCGCCTTTCTGCGCCCCCACTCCATTTTTCCTCAGAAGCTTCCACCCTTTTAATGTTGGAGCTCTTCAGAGTCCACCATGGTCCTCTCTCTTTTTCACACCGCATGCTCATTAGGTATATTCATTCAATTTGGTGGCTCTGACTCCTACTTGTATGCACCTAAATAGCTATCTGCAGCCCAGACTTCTTTCCTGAGTGCAGGTCTATTTTTCTTACTGCCACTTGAACATCTCCTTTTGGTATTCTAGGCACTGAGTATCCAGATTTTACTCACATTTCCCCATCCAAGCATTTTATTCTTGCCCTCTACCTTGCAATCTCAGATTTTCCTGAATCTCACCTTACCTAAGGTTACTGACATAGTTCAAGGGCTGTACAAGCATATCCCCCTACTTAGAGGTCTTTTCAGAGGATATCTGTAACAGTGTTAGTTGCTTTTCTTCTTTTTTAATAATAATAATAAGGTAAAAGCCTATGGAAATCCTATTCATCCTTCAAGGCCAAGTTCAAAGATTGCCTGGCTTTAAAGCTTCCTCATGCAAAATTAATTACTACTTTTTCATCTATGTTCACCTGGTTCCTTTTTAAAAAGTTTTGAACCTTTCATTTTGAGATAATTGTCAATTAACATGTAGTGGTAAAAAATAATAGATGCTATCTTTTACCCAATTTTCAATGGTAAAATCTAACAAAATTATATAACATAGTACAGCATCAAAACCAGGATATTGCCATTGATACAACGCATGATCTTTATTTCCCATTCTTACTTGTACTCATCCTATATAATAAAGAGGTAATATGCAAATTGACCATCACTCCAACACATAAGATTGCCGCCCCCATGTGGACACAAGATGGCCACCACAAGATGACCAGCAGGGGAGGGCAGTTGGGGGGGACCAGGCCTGCAGGGGAGGGCAGTTGGGGGGGACCAGGCCTGCAGGGGAGGGCAGTTGGGGGGAAGTAGGCCTGTAGGGGAGAGGAGTAAGGGACGATCAAGGTCGGCAGGGGAGGGAAGTTGGGGGTGAATAGACCTGCAGGGGAGGGCAGTTGGGAGGGACAAGGCCTGCAGGAGAGGGCAGTTGGGGGGGACCAGGCCTGCAGGGGAGGGCAGTTGGGGGGACCAGGCCTATAGGGGAAGGCAGTTGGGGGCAACCAGGCTGGCAGGTGAGGGCAGTTAGTGCGACCAGGCTGGCAAGTGAGGGCAGTTAGGGGTGACCGGGCCAGCACAGGAGGGCAGCTGGGGTTGACCAGGCCTGCAGAGGAGGACAGTTAGGGGCGACCAGGCCTGCAGGGGAGGACAGTTAGGGGCGACCAGGCCTGCAGGGAGGGCAGTTAGGGGTGACCAGGCCGGCAGGGGAGGGCAGTGAGAGGTGACCAGGTCAGCAGGGGAGGGCAGTTAGGGGCAATTGGGCTGGCAGGGGAGCAGTTAGGCATTGATCAGGCTGGCAGGGGAGTGGTTAGTGGGTGATCAGGCTGGCAGGCAGAAGTGGTTAGGGGCAATCAGGCAGGCAGGCAGGCGAGCAGTTGGGAGCCAGCAGTCCTGGATTGTGAGAGGGATGTCCGACTGCCCGTTTAGGCCCGATCCCACTGAGGTCGAGGGGTCCCAGGTTGGAGAGGGTGTAGGCTGGGCTGAGGGACACACACCCCATGCATGAATTTCGTGCACCAGGCCTCTAGTTAAGTTCTATAAAATGTCACAGGTAGGTTCAGTAAGCACTACCTCAATCAGGACACTGAAAACAGCCATCATCTTAAGGATCCTCTAGTTGTCTTTTAATAATAATCATATCCAAGTCTTTCTTGCCTTGCCTCCATCAATCCCTGGCAACTTCAGATCTATCCTCCATTTCTAAAATGTGTCTTTTTAAAATGTTAAATAGAATCATACCGATGTAATCTTTCTGATTGGCCTTTTATCATTCAGCATAATATCCTGAAGATTCATTCAAGTTGCTGCGTGTATCAATAGTTCATTCCTTTTTACTGTGCTTTTTTAAAAATATATTTTTATTGATTTCAGAGAGAGGGAGAGGGAGAGATTGAAACATCAATGATGAGAGAGAATCATTGATTGGCTGCCTCCTGCATGCCCCTTACTGGGGAACGAGCCCACAACCTGGGCATGTATGTCCTTGACTGGAATCGAACCCAGGACTCTTCAGTCCGCAGGCTGACGCTCCATCCATTGAGCCAAACTGGATAGGGCCCTTTTTACTGTTGCGTATCAATCATGATATGGATGTACCACAGTTTTAACCATTCACCCGTGGAAGGACATTTGGGTTGTTTCCAGTTGGGGCTGTTATGAATAAACCTGCTATGAAAATTTGTGTAGTTTTTGTGTGAACTATAAGTGTTCATTTCTCTGGGATAAATGCCCGGAATGCAATTACCAGGCTGTATAATGGTTATGTTTAGTTTTTTGGGAAACTGCCCAAGGGTTTCCAAAGTGGCTGTGCCATTTTACATTTCCACCAGTAGTGTGTGAATGACCCACTTTCTTTGCATTCTCACCAGCATTTTATATTGCTTGGAAACTTCTCATCAACTTAGCCTTTTTCTTTTAGATTTTGGCCATTCTGATAGGTATGTACTGATATTTCATTGTGAACTTAATTTGCTTCTGCTGTGCAGGGAATGAAATATTAGCTCCCTACTCAGACCTGCTGATACCTCCCAAAGGGGGAATTGGAGTGTGGCAGACAGGATGGAAGATTAAGTCACTGCATGGCTCCACAGACATCACCAGGTAGGGGGAATTAGAGCATTGCTGCTTGATTTCATGGGATAGGATGGGGGTGTGTGGAATAATGGCATCTTGTTCAGCCCCACTGAACTATAGGGAGTGTGTGTGTGTGTGTGTGTGTGTGTGTGTGTGTGTGTATGTGTGTGTCTTTTCTACTACTATTTGGTTGGAGTATGGCAGATATTGCCAAAAGGGTTTCCTGTTGTTAGACCACCCTTTCCCTGGTCTTTTGGATAGACGAGAAAGATTTCTCTTGGAGATTATTTTTCCTGTGCCTTCTGGCCATTCCAGGTTGGCAACTTCTAAAGCACCCTGTCTAAGCTATATGGGAGGCAATAAGGAAACTCAGGGGAACCACTGGCATGTTGTATCTCAAGTCCTGAGAACCCTAGGCAGTCCTGTCTTCTTTTTTGAGAGAATCTTACCATGCTTGTTTATTGTGTTATCTCCATGTTTTCAGCTGGAAGAACCAGGAGGAGTGGGTATCCTCTAGCTTTGTCAGAAGAAATTGTACCTCATTTTATTAATTTTAATATTTTATTCTTTAATGTGTTTTCCTACCTAATTTTTATATTACACAGCAACCACTTTAAAGGCACTGGATTGCATTTTATCTATATTCATTTCCCTAGGAATATCGCGAAGAAATGAGAATTAACCTCAGCACTTGCTTAAAAATACATTATATTGAATAAATTAATACATATTCTGCAAATTTCTAAACATAACCTTCTTTATCTTTTTCCTTTTTCTCCCTTCTTTTATCCTATACACATTTATTTGCAAATGTGTAGTCCTCTCTTATCCACAGTTTCATTTTTCATGGTTCCAGTCACCCTTGGTCCAGTCACCTGAGGCCCAAAATATTAAATGAAATTTTCCAGAAATAAAAGATTCATACGTTTTAAATTGCATACTCTTCTGAGTAGCAGTACCTTCTTGCTATCCTGCTCTGTCCCATCTGGACAAGAAACATTCATTTGTCCAATCCAACGCAAGCATACTTATACGCTCCCCGTTAGTCACTAAGTAGCCGTCTAGATTATCAAACTGGTTATCTGAGAGAAACCACATCCATCTAACTTTTATTATTATAATATATTGCTATAATAGTTCTATTATTAGTTACTAGAGGCCTGGTGAATGAATTTGTGCATGGGTGGGGTCCCTCTGGGTGGCCTGCAAGGATCAAGCCGAAACCCACAGTCCAACGCCACCTGCAGCTCCTACCTGCTGCTCTGGCTCATCCCGGCCCCACTGTCCTGCCACAGTCTCACCCTCAATCAGTCCCAATCGGGAGAGGCTCGCGCTGCCACAGCAGCGCTCCCCAGCCATGAGCCCTGCATCTGGTGCCCTCTCAAGGGGAGTGGCCTGTGGGATCAGACTGAAACTGGCCCTTCAACATGCCCCGAGGGGTCCCGGATTGTGAGAGGGTGCAGGCGAGGCTGAGAGACCCCACTGGTGCACAACTGGGCCAGAGAGGGACTGCGGGAGGGCTCCAGGGAGTGTCTGAACCATCTTGCTCAGTCCTGACAGGCTGGACCCCAGCAGCAAGCTAACCTACCGATCGGAACATCTACCCCCTGGTGATCAGTGAACATCATAGTGACTGGTTGACCGGCCAACTGTCTGCCCCCTGGTGGTAAGTGCACATCATAGCAAGCAGTTGTGCAGCCTTGGCATATCATTAGCATATTATGCTTTGATTGGTTTTTCGGTTGTTCTGCTGTTTGGTCTATTTGCATATTACACTTTTATTATATAGGACTAGAGGCCCGGTGCACAAAATTCGTGCACGGAAGGGGGCGTGTCCCTCAGCCCAGCCTGCACCCTCTCCAATCTGGGACCCCTCAAGGGATATCCGACTGCCCGTTTAGGCCCGATCCTGGATCGGGCCTAAACGGGCAGTCAGACATCCCTCTCACAATCCAGGACTGCTGGCTCCCAACTGATCACCTTGCCTGCCTTCCTGATTGCCCCTAACCGCTTCTGCCTGCCAGCCTGATCACCCCCTAACCACTCCGCTGCCAGCTTGATTGATCCCTAACTGCTCCCCAGCCAGCCTGTTTGCCCCCAACTTCCCTCCTCTGCCGTCCTGGTCACCCCTAACTGCCCTCCCCTGAAGGGTTGATCGCCTCCAACTGCCCTCCCTTGCAGGCCTGGTGCCTCCCAACTGCCCTCCCCTGCTGGCCATCTTGTGGTGGCCACCTTGTGTCCACATGGGGGCAGAATCTTTGACCACATGGGGGCAGATATATTGTGTGTTGCAGTGAAGGTCAATCTGCATATTACTCTTTTATTAGATAGGATAGAGGCCTGGTGCATGGGTGGGGGCTGACTGGTTTGCCCTGAAGGGTGGGGGTTCCCTTGGGGCGTGGGGCGGCCTGAGCAAGGGGTCTGTGGTGGTTTGCAGGCCGGCCATGCCCCCTGGCGACCCAAGAGGAGGCCCTGGTATCTGGAATTTATTTACCTTCTACAATTGAAACTTTGTAGCCTGGAGCAAAGCCAAGACTGCTGCTCGCTCCGTGGCCAGCAGCAATTTCTGTTGGAGTTAATTCACCTTCTATAATTGAAACTTTGTAGCCTTGAGTGGAGGCTTAGGCCAGCAACAGGAGGCAGAAAGCTTGGCTTCTTTTGTTACCAGGGAAACCCAAGCCTCCTTCCCACTTTCTGTGGCTGTAGCCATCTTGGTTGGGTTTATTTGCATGTTTGCTCCTGATTGGCTGGTGGGCGTGGCTTGTGTGATGGAGTGAGGGTTAATTTGCATATTATTCTATTATTAGGTTAGATTATTGTTAACCTTCTACTGTTCCTAATTTATAAATTAAAGCCCATCATAAATATGTATATACTAGAGGCCCAGTCTCTCAGCCCAGCCTGCACCCTTTCCAATCTGAGACCCCTAGGGGGATGTCCGACTGCCAGTTTAGGCTCAATCCCTGTCGGACATCCCTCTCACAATCCAGGACTGCTGGCTCCTAACAACTTGCCTGCCTGCCTGCCTGCCTGATTGCCCCTAACCGCTTCTGCCTGACAGCCTGACAGCCCCTTAACCGCTCCCCTGCTGGCATGATTGACACCTAACTGCTCCCCTGCCGGCCCAATCGCCCCCAACTGCCCTCCCCTGCTGGCTTGATCAGCCCCAACTGTCCTCCCCTGCAGGCCTGGTCGCCCCCAACTGCCTTTCTCTGCTGGCCTGATCACCCCAACTGCCTCCCCTGCAGTCCTGGTCCCCCCCAACTGCCCTCCCCTGCCAGCCATCTTGTGACAATGTGGGGGCGGCCATCTTGTGACAACTTGGGGGTCAGCCATCTTGTAAGGATGTGGGGGCGGCCATCTTGTGACTACGTGGGGGCAGCCATCTTGTGACAACATGGGGTGGCCATCTTGTGACGATGTGGGGGCGGTCATCTTATGACAACGTGGGGGGCGGACATCTTGTAAGGATGTGGGGGCGGACATCTTGTAAGGATGTGGGGGCGGCCATCTTGTGATGATGTGGGGGCAGCCGTATGGTGGCAACCATCTTGTGATGACATGTGGGAGTCCATCTTGTGATGATGGGCGCGTGGCCATCTTGTGACGACGTGGGGTGGCCATCTTGTGACAACGTGGAGGAGGCCATCTTGTGACACGAGGGCATAATGGTCAATTTGCATATTACCTCTTTATTATATAGGATATATGAATAGAAAAAACACAGTATATACAGGATTTGGTACTATCCATAGTTTCAGGCATCCACTGGGGGTCTTGGAGCGTATCTCCCACAGGTGAGGAGGAACTACTCTATAAAATTTATTATATACCAAGTATTGAGTTAGCTTCTAGAAATGAAAAGATAAGTAAGACCTAGCCCTTGTTCTTGAGAATTTTGCTATCCATCAGGAAAACAGAATTGCATTCAGGTAAATTAGAGGACAGTATGGCAAGTACTGTAATGTAGGTATGAACAAAAAGTCAAGGGACAAGAGAGTGGGGCATGACTAATTCTTCCAGAGCCAGATAGCGAAGACATCTTAAGTTAAGATGGGCTCTGGAAAATGAATTAAGTGCAGAGCAAGGCATAGGCAAGATGCAGAACTCTGATGGAGTAAAATGTCTTGGGATAAGATGAAGGGTTGAATGCAGAACAGGATATTGCATAGGAGCTAAGAAATTTATTTCCATCATTTCCCATTACCAATAAACTTTGTAATTTCATTTTTTCACTTTTATTTATATACTAGAGGCCTGGTGCACAAAATTCCTGCACTCGGGGGTGGGGGGAGGAGCGGAGAAGTCCCCTCAGCCCAGCCTGTGCACTCTCATAGTCTGGGAGCCCTGGGGGGATGTCTGACTGCCGGCTTAGGCCAGCCGTGAGCCCAGCTTCTAGCTAAGCTGCACTTCCCCTGTGGAAGCACACTGACCACCAGGGGGCAGCTCCTGCATTGAGCGGGATCAGGCCAAAACCGGCTCTCCAACATCCCCCGAGGGTCCTGGATTGCGAGAGGGCACAGGCCAGGCCGAGGGCCCCACTGGTGCACAATCTGGGATGTAGGAGGTTGGCCAGCCAGGGAGGGACTGTGGGAGGGCTCCAGGGTATGTCCAGCACATCTCACTCAGTCCCAATTGGCCGGACCCCAGCAGCAAGCTAACCTACTGGTCCGAGTGTCTGCCCCCTAGTGGTCAGTGCACATCATAATGACTAGTCGACTGGTCAACAGTCTGCCCCAGGTCGTCAGTGCATGTCATAGTGAGCACTTGAACTGCCTTAGCATATTACGCTTTGATTGGTTGAACAGATGACCGGACGACCAGACACTTAGCATATTAGGCTTTTATTATATATGATGATGAGAGCCAAGCTATCCAACATTTCTTAATCTTAAGAAAAATTTGCCTATACAATTATTTACTTCTCCTGGCTTTTATTTTCAAATTACATCTTCCTTTCCCTCTCTCTGTTATCTTCAACGAGAGGCTTATTTCTTTCTCAAAACTTTCTGCTGCAAGTTGTCTTATTTTATCTCCAACATAAATATTAAAAGGTGAAGTGACTTGAGAGTTACATAAGTGGGACTGGCAGAGAGTATGGATCTCTGAAAAGCATTGATAACATTGGTAGAATTGTCAAAATCAACCTTTTCATAACTCTGGACATTAACTAAAGGCTTGTAACAATCTGATGTACATTTATTCACGAGAAATGGCTTAATCTCAATAAGAACAAAGAGCTTTGTAAGGTTTTTACTGCTTTATATTTCTCTCCCAAGCTCTGTAATAGCCTTGAAAACAAACAGCCTTCTAATATGGTGAAAACCAGCAGCTTAGCAGCCACTGGAGGGGCAGAACAGATTTAGAAACTCACCAAAAACAGCAATCCAGAGGAACTGACATTATTTGACCTGCTTGGCACTTCCCTGAAAAACCCCATTCACATTAATTTGACATGACTCACACCTTACTCAGTGCAAACAGCCTTATAAACCTAGGGGTGTTTGTAAAAAAGAAAGAAAGAAAGAAAAAAAAAAGAAAACAACCAGTAATTATTTAACATCACAGATTTTTGAGGTGGTGATAACAGTTGGGCAAACAAAAAGCTAACCAAAACAGTTAAAAATTAAAGTTGGAGATTAAGATGTCATAGAGAGCTTTGAAAAGGCCTGATATATTCCTGGAGATGGAGACAGCCACACATATCCACAGGCTGTGCACATGCCCTTCATTCCCCATTCTACCCCCCAAAAAAAACAGGTAACAGTGAAGTTTTCACCACTGGATGATACTGAAACTCGGACCAGGCATGAAACAAAGAATAAGGCAGAGTTAGAAAGTGCATGTCTGAGCATTGAAGGTATACCCCAACACATACACACAGGTCTTCAGCAAAGCTGAGAGACTATTGAGCCTAAGCATTTAAGAAAATTTTTGTCTATTCATTAGGTGATTACAAAGCTGGTCAAGCAGAAACTTTACACAACAAAGAATACACACTACAGAATTTGTTCATGAAAGTCACAAACAGCAGCAAAAACAAACTGTGACAACAACAAACTTTGAGAAAGTGATCTGATTTTCAGAGTTTCCATGTTATATTATTTACAATGAATGATATATCTTTATGATATAGAAGATATATCATGCAAACAGTAATAAAGAAAGCTACAGATGCTAAATAGAAAAATAGATTTCAAGATTAAAAGTGTTATAAAGACAAAGAAAGGTAATTTATAATGATAATAGGATCAATCCACCTAGAAGACATAACATTATAAACATATATGCACCTAAAAACAGAGCCACCAAATGAAGCAAAAACTTGCTGATCTAAAAGGAGAAACAATGAAAACATAATATTTGAAGACTTTAATACCCAACTTTCAACACAGAAAACAACTAGAATATCAACACGAAAACTAAAGACTTGAAAAATACATCAACCAAGTCATTCTAACAGATATCTACAGAACATCCCATCTAACGACAGTAGAACACATATTTTTCAAGTGCACATGGTACATTCTCTAGGCCATAAAACAAGTTTCAATAAATCTTAAAAGACTGAAATCATACAAAGTATGTTCTCCAAATGGAATGAAAATAGAAAATAATAACAAAAGGGAAGTTGAGAAATTCATACATATATGGAAATTAAGACACTTCTAAATAATCAGTGAGTCAAAGAAGAAATCACAGGGAAATTATAAAATACTAGAGGCCGGGTGCACGAAATTCGTGCACGGGGGTAGGGGGGTGTCCCTCAGCCCAGCTTGCACCCTCTCCAATCTGGGACCCCTCAAGGGATGTCCGACTGTCCGTTTAGGCCCGATCCCACCGGACATCCCTCTCACAATCCAGGACTGCTGGCTCTCAACTGCTCGCCTGCCTGCCTTCCTGATTGCCCCTAACTGCTTCTGCCTGCCAGCCTGATCACCCCCTAACCACTCCCATGCCAGCCTGATTGATGTCTAACTGCTCCCCTGACAGCCTGTTTGCCCCCAACTTCCCTCCTCTGCCTGCCTGGCCACCCCTAACTGCCCTCCTCTGCAGGGTTGATTGCCTCCAACTGCCTTCCCTTGCAGGCCTGGTCCCTCTCAACTGCCTTCCCTTGCAGGCCTGGTGCCTCCCAACTGCCCTCCCCTGCTGGCCATCTGTGGTGGCCATCTTGTGTCCACATGGGGGCAGGATCTTTGACCACATAGGGGTAGCTATCTTGATCTTGTGTGTTGGAGTGATGGTCAATCTGCATATTACTCTTTTATTAGATAGGCTAGAGGCCTGGTGCAGGGGTGGGGGCCAGCTGGTTTGCTCTGAAGGGTGTCCGGATCAGGATGGGGGTTCCCTTGGGGCGTGGGGCGGCCTGAGCAAGGGGCCTGTGGTGGTTTGCAGGCCAGCCACGCCCCCTGGCGACCCAAGCAGAGACCCTGGTATCTGGAATTTATTTACCTTCTACAATTGAAACTTTGTAGCCTGGAGCGGAGCCAAGCCTCCTGCTTGATCCGTGGCTGCTGCCATTTCTGTTTGGATTTGTTTACCTTCTATAATTGAAACTTTGTATCCTTGAGTGGAGGCCTGGGCCCGCCAGAGTGTGTGGAAAGCTTGGCTTTCTCTGTTGCCAGGGAAACCCAAAGAAAGAAATATGGTAATTTACCATCACTCCGTGGTGCTCAGGAGGGAATATGCAAATTAGCAGGACAAAGATGGCAGCAGCCACGGAGCCAACCAGAGCAGGCAGGAGGCTTGGGTCGCCCAGGCCAGCCGCCAAAGGAGGGGCCTGCAAACGGCCCTCAGCCCCTTACCCAGACTAGCCATGCCCCCATGGGGTGGGGGTCCCCGCTGGGGTGCTTGGCCAGCCTGAAACAGCCCTCAGCCCCTCACCCAGGTTGGCCACGCCCCCCCAGCAGAGACCCTCACCCCATGGGGGTGTGGCTGGCCTGCAAACTGCCCCAGCCCCTCGCCCAGGCCAGCACCATCCCCAGTGGGGACCCCCACCCCAATGGGGCATGGCCGGCCTGCAAACCACCCACAGGCCCCTCGCCCAGGCTGCCCCACCCCCCAAGGGAACCCCACCCTGATCCGGGACACCCTTCCGGGCAAACCAGCTGGTCCCCACCCGTGCCCCAGGCCTCTATCTATACTAATAAAAGGATAATATGCTAATTAGAGACCTCCCAGATGTTCTTCTGGACAAAGCCATAGTGGCGGGGCCAAGGTAGAAGCAGTTAGGGGCCAAGAAGGGAGGGTAGTTGTGGGTGATCAGGCCAGAATGGGATGGCAGTTGTGGGTGATCAGGCCGGTGGGGGGGGGGGCTTTGGGGGTGAGCAGGCTAGTGGGGAGGGCAGGTGGGGGTAATCAGGCTGGCAGGGGGGCAGTTGAGGGCAAGCAGGCTGGTGAGGGGGCAGTTGGGGGTGAGAAGGCCGGCAGGCAGAGTGGTTAGGGGCAATCAGGCAGGCAGGCAGGTGAGTGGTTAGGAGCCAGCAGTCCCAGATTGCGAGAGGGATGTCCAAGGGGTCCCAGATTGGAGAGGGTGCAGGCTGGGCTGAGGGACACCACCCCCCCACCATGCACAAATTTCATGCACTGGGCCACTAGCCCTACCTAATAATAGGCAAATATTATGCAAATTGACCATACCTTCGCTATGCCCGCGATTGGCCAGGAGGCGCGGGGGGGGTGGCGGGACTCGGGGTGGCCGGGGTGACTGATTGGGCCGGCGGGACGCTGAGCTCGCGTCGCCAGCGGCGGCTCGAGCTCAGCGTCTGCACCATGGCTGTGCTGCGGCACAGAAGGGGCCTCTGGGGCAGCGAGCTCACATCCCACTGTGGACCATCAAAAGCAGGGAAGATGGGTGCCTGCCCGCTCAGGCACCAGCGATCAAAAGCAAAAGCGTGGGAGCTGGGTGCCTATCCGCTCAGGCACCAGCGGACAGGCACCCAGCTCCCCCATGATCGAAAGCAAAAGCGTGGGAGCTGGGTGCCTGTCCACACAGGCCTGGTGCACCAGCGATCAAAAGCAAAAGCGTGGGAGCTGGGTGCCTGTCTGCTCAGGCACCAGGCCTTTCAGAAGCCTTCGCCGCGCTGGAGGCTTCTGAAAGGCCTGGTGCATCAGCGGACAGATACCCAGCTCCCCTGCGATCGAAAGCAAAAGCGTGGGAGCTGGGTGCCTGTCCACTCAGGCACCAGGCCTTTCAGAAGCCTCCGAAAGGCCTGGTGCACCAGTGGACAGGCACCCAGGTCCCCCGTGATTGAAAGCGAAAGCGTGTAGGGGACCCTACACGTGCATGATTCAATCATGCACTGGGCCTCTAGTACTATAATAACGATTATGTGACTATGGATAGCTCTCTCTTTGCAAACTAGCACAAATTTCGTTTTCATTCTTTACAATTTCTCAAATAGAAGAATCTTTCTTAATGTGGATTTTAGCAACCTCAGCAAACATTTATTTTCTTTCCTTATTAAGTTGAGAACTTTGATTTTCACTTAAAGGAAGCACTTTGTGTCTTCTCTTTGGCATATCTGTATTGTGTATTTGGCACATCCAAATGGTGTATTTCACACATCTAACTCACTATTACTATAATTAGGGCCATTAAGTAAAATAAGGGTTACTTGAACACAAGCATTGTGATACCACAGCATTTGATATGATAACTGAGATGGCTACTAAGGGACTAACAAGCAGGTAGCATATACAGCATGGGCATGCTGGACAAAGGGATGATTCACATCTCTGGTTGGATGGCCTGAGATTTCATCACACTACTCGGAATGGTGTGCAATTTAAAACTTTTAAATTATTTATTTCTGGAATTATCCATTTAATATTTTCAGGCCACAGTTGACAAAGGGTAACTGAAACCACAGAAAGGAAAACCATGAATTAGTTAACCAATAAAAAGGACAAATTTGTAGAAAGATTACAAACTTCTGAAACTGATTTAAGACGAAACAGAAAAGTTCAACAGACCTATAACATGTAAAGAAATTAAATTAATAATTAAAATTTTTCCATAAAGAAAAGCACAGGGCCAGATGACTACATTGGTAAATTCTACCCAACATTTAAAGAGGAATTAACACCAATTCTTCACAAACTCTTCTAAAACTTGTTCTATGGGGTCAGCATTATCCTCAAACAAAAACCAAACAAAAATATCAAAAGAAATTTACAGACATGATCCCTTAGAAATATAGATGCAAAAATGCCCAACAGGACACTAGCAAGCCAAATCTAGCAACATAAAAAGGATTATACATCATGATCAAGTAAGATTTAACACAGGAATGCAAGGTTGGTTTAACATATAAAAGTCAATCAATGAAATATATTAATGGAGAACAAAAATCACATAGATAAACCACTTCACAAAATCTAGTAATATTCATGAGAAAAACACTAAAAAAACTAGAAATATAAGAAATTGCCTTTACCTTGATAGAAAGCATCCTCAAAAACCCCCATAGCTCACATTATAATTAATGTTGTAAGACTGAATAGTTTCCCCCCTCATATCAAGAACAATACAAGGAGATCCACTGCTACTCCTATTCAACTTTGTACTAAAGGTTCTAGCCAGAGCAACTGGATAAGAAAAGGAAATAAATAGGCAGATGATAATCTAAATATAAAAAATCCTAAGGCATCCACAAAAAAACTATTAGAGCTAGTACATTTTGAAATATTTAGTTTAGCAATTTCAAAGTGTATTCTAAGGAACACTATACTTCTATGAGATGATCTATAAGAAAAAGTTCTAAGAAATTTAATAACCCACTGATTTCTAAAAATACTTGGCTATCAACCCCCTTTTCTCCTTAATACCTATTACCTTAATACCAAAAGAAACTGTAGTCTATCAACACTTTTTGGGAAATCCTAACCTGGTCAACTAATCCATTGTACAAAAGATGAAATTGTTCTCTCTGTCTGTCTTCCCAAGTTTAGCTCGTTTGCCCAGAGTTACTCAACTAGTCCCTGGGAGAGGGAGGACTAACTTCTAGTGCTCCTTCTATGCTGCCACACTCCCTTACCAGGAGAACCTTTTCTAATGGCAATTTAATCACACTGGACTTCCTGATAAACAGCAAGATTATTAGTCACTTAATGTTAGTTGTGTTTGAAAATTTTCCCACAAAAAGGATTGACCTGAAAGAGGTTAGTATTATATGTCTCTACTTTCAAGTTGCTATTTCAAGGTTGGTTTTACCTGGAGTGAGAGGACATTTCTGTCTATTTGGAACAGTTCCATCTTGAAGATATTTCAATATTTCTTACCACAACACCCTTTCTGTGCTCAGTATTTTTAGCTCATTGTTTTCTATTTTGGCAGCTGAGAAGCTACAGTTTGTAATTTTACCTCCAGCTTCATATTTCTTCTTAAAAGTGAATACAATGTCCTGTTTATAATAATAAAATCACTAGTTGGCAGAACGACATTAAATGGGGGAAAAAGAAAGCAATTGGAAAATTTAGAGCAAGCAATTTTAAGTGCCAAGTTTCACATTGTAATGGTCCAGTGGAGGTCACTGGGCTTCCTTTTTATTGAGGAAATAGTAAAGAAATAGATATCCACAAGTTCTCCTGTGAAATACTATAGAAACCACCTCCACTTCAATGAAACTCATAGTTTTACTAAAAAGTGATGTGACCCAAGCTTCTGCAATATTACTAACTATAGGAAAAACATAAAAATCAGTTTAGCGTGGTATTTTCCCCTCCAATATTTAGGTTTTCATTTTCCACTTCAATTGAGCTTTTAAGCTTTGGTTTCCTATTCGTTTAGCAACAAAGGAAACAAAACAATATCAATGAAATTGGAAATAACTGGAGCCAGTCTCAGAAATAACCTTGGGGTTTCTTGGGCTTCTGGTGCAACCCCCTTTAAGCAGTTTCCTTGGATACATTCTTCTCCAGATCCCCAAAGGCTTGCAGTATTGGTGTTGCTTTTTTTTTTTTAACCTCAGATGCCCTGCTAAAGAGAGCTTCAGGTCTAGGCAAGGTAAACAGGGATTCTGCAGGTCCGAAAAAATGGTGCTCCTAATCAGAAGGGCCAGATCGCCCCTAGCAGTTCACACCAGCCTCACTTCTTGAAAATTGCTAACCAACCATTTTTCTTTTCAAAATAAACACTATTTCTCTCAACTTCAGTTTGCAAAATATTACCCCAATTCCATTGGACTAAAAAACTGGAATTTTACTGACATAATTGGATTATGAGGTTTAAAGATTGATGGAACTTTTCTGTTCCAAATATAATTGTTCAAATACCAAACCTAAACGGGTATGTTGAAGTCCTTACATAGTTAGAGCCAGAGTAACACTGCCGGCTCCATGGCAAGGTGGCCCAGCAGAGGGGGTCAAGAAGCTATCAAAACCATAGGAGTTGTGAACCCTGTTATAGAAGGACCTGGGAGTCTTGGGGAACATGTCACCTTTTCTGCCACCATAGCTTATCAAGAAAATGAAAGCTACTTTAGTCCCTCTAGTTCTCACTGTGCCTGCTCATTTCTCAGATCTCAGCTCAAGCACCAATGAGTGACCCGCAGCTTGCTCACACACACATTATAGCATTTGACATACTCTGCTTAATTTATCTGAGTATAAATCTGTATCCCTAAGAAACAGTACAGTCTTGAAGAAAAAAGGTTGGGCCTTACTTGTCTATGTACTTCCAGTGACTAATTTATTACTTGGCATCCTATATAATAAAGAGGTAATATGAAAATTGACCATCACACCCTTGCACAACATGGCCGCCCCCATGTCGTCACAAGATGGCCACCACAAGATGGCCAGCAGGGGAGGGCAGTTGTGGGCAATCAGGCCAGCAGGAGAGGGCAGTTAGGGGCAACCGGGCCAGCAGAGGAGGGCAGTTAGGGCAACCAGGCCGGCAGGGGAGAGCAATTGGGGGCGACTGGGCCGGCAAGGGAGGGCAGTTGGGGGCAACCGGGCTGGCATGGGAGGGCAGTTGGGGGCAACCAGGCTGGCATGGGAGGGCAGTTGGGGGCAACCAGGCTGGCATGGGAGGGCAGTTGGGGGCAACCAGGCTGGCATGGGAGGGCAGTTGGGGGCAATCAGGCCAGCAGGGGAGCAGTTAGGCATCGATCAGGCTGGCAGGGGAGTGGTTAGGGGGTGATTAGGCTGGCAGGCAGAAGTGGTTAGGGGAAATTAGGCAGGCAGGCAAGCAGTTGGAAGCCAGTTCTAGATTGTGAGAGGGATGTCCGACTGCCGGTTTAGGCCCGATCCCTGAGGGGTCCCAGATTGCAGAGGGTGCAGGCTGGGCTGAGGGAACCCCCCCCCCCCCGCAGTGCACGAATTTCGTGCACCAGGCCTCTAGTATATGATATATACACATATATAATAATATATGTAAATAAATGTATACATGAGAGAAGAAAGAAGGGAAGACACAAAAGGTCTTATTTAGGAATTTATGGACTATGTATTAATTAATCATAGCACATGTTTTTAGCATGCACTGGAACTCATTCCTAGTCCTCTTGACATTCCTGGGGAAATTAATATTCATAAAAACTTTGTGAAGGTTCTGAACCTCTAAGCATAAATCCTTGTATCAAGTACCTCTCTCCTTATATCAAGTACCTCTCTCCTCCATTACAAATCCATATTTGACTACTGTTTAAGACACTTATTTTATTTTATTTTTTTTTGTTAATCCTCACCCAAGTATAATTTTTCCATTGATTTTTAGAGAGAGTAGAAGGGAGGGAGAGAGACAGAAAGAGAAACATCGATAGAGAGATACATATTGATTGGTTGACTCCTGTGGGCGCGGACTGAACCTGCAACAATCTGCGGCCGACACTCTAACTAACCACTGAGCAAAACTGGCTAGGGCCTGTTTAACACATTTAGCTCATGCTCTTCTGCAATGACTGAGAGTTCCATGAGAACAGAGACCAGACCTGTATTTGTTCATTGTTGATTCCCCGCTGTTCTGTAAATATTTGTTAGTTTAAAATTGAATAAGTCTATTACAAAACCAGTCAAAAAAAAAAAGGGAAAGGTAATCAGATCCAAATACTTCAGCATACTATGGACTTTTCTTTGTTTTTTGTTTGCTTTTTTCTCTCTCTTTGTTCTTTATTGTAAAAAAATAAAAACTTAACCATGACAATATAACCACCTGGCATCCTCACAAGGTGTGTGGGTGAGATGTTGAGGTGTACAGATGAAAGTCAGTACTCCAGAACACCAAGGCAATGACATTGGCAATCCCATTAGATTCTATGCTTTCAGCCATCAGTGGGTATTTACAGAAATTATCTAGTTTTAGCTGAACTAATCTTCACAAAATAGAAAAGTGGATAAAATGATTATTGCAAAGATCCACAGATTAAAGATAATACTAAACTAACAATAACACTAATACTACCAATACCAGGAAAATAGCAGAGTTAACATATCTTCTCCTAATAGGAATTCATAATCAGTCACATTATGATTTCAAAACAATGACTGTCAATCATATGCTATCAAGCAGATACTTAGACAAAATTAAACACACTTAATCTGTCCCTTCAAGGTAAAGTTGACATTTTAACAATGAGGAAAAAAAGTTACTTCTTTTTAAACAAAACAAAATGAAAAACTCAAGTGTTCAAAGATAAAATTTTTAAAATGGATATCTTTAAATTTTTCTATTTTTATACAGTTTGAGAGCCTAAAATGATCTTAGTGTATAAACTATAAAACTACTCATATCTAGCCCTAGCTGGCATGCTCAGTGGTTAGAGTATTGCCTACCTACCACAGTGTTGCAGGTTTGATTCCCAGTCAAGGGCATGTACCTGGGTTACAGGTTTGATCCCCAGCCCTGGCTGAGGTGCATGAGGGAAGCAACCAATCTATGTGTCTCTCTCATATCGCTCTGTCTCTCTCTCTCTCTCTACTCTCCCACTCTCTCCAAAAATCAATGAAAAAAATATCTGTGGGTGAGGATTAACAAAACAGAAAGAAAAAAAAAACTACTTATACCTATACACTTAAATATCCTAACAGAATTTTCTAATTACCCGTATTTTCCGGCGTATAAGACGACTGTGCGTATAAGATGACCCCCAACTTTTCCAGTTAAAATATAGAGTTTGGGATATACCCGTCCTATAAGATGACACCCGGACGACCCCCGACTTTTGAGAAGATTTTCCTGGGTTAAAAAGTCGTCTTATACACCGGAAAATATGGTAGTTTTTAAAGATGCCAACTAAAAAATAATCAAGGATTAAGAACACATTTTTTAAAAAATCAAAAAATGCAGCACCTTTCAATTAGTCCCCAAGAACTGACATGAAAGATGGAAATTTATTAGCTGGATTGCAAAATGAATCTGAATATAATCAGTGAATAGGATGAAAAATGAGTACTATAGTTTAGTAAATTCAGGTATCTTTTTCAGTTATGATAACTATTAAAAGCAAAACTAAGTACCAAATTTACAGAACCTATAATTAGACCTTTGCATATCCATATCATAAGTTGTTAAAGCAACATTTTAAAAAAAGAATATTCAATCACATTACTTCCATCAAAAGTAAAATTAATATGAAGTTTTTTATACCTTTACTAGGGGCGGGGGGGGGGGGGGTGGCCCTCAGCCCAGCTTGCACCCTCTCCAATCTGGGACCCCTCAAGGGATGTCCGACTACCCGTTTAGGCCCGATCCCACCGGACATCCCTCTCACAATCCAGGACTGCTGGCTCTCAACTGCTCGCCTGCCTGCCTTCCTGATTGCCCCTAACTGCTTCTGCCTGCCAGCCTGATCACCCCCTAACCACTCCCATGCCAGCCTGATTGATGTCTAACTGCTCCCCTGACAGCCTGTTTGCCCCCAACTTCCCTCCTCTGCCTGCCTGGCCACCCCTAACTGCCCTCCTCTGCAGGCTTGATCACCTCCAACTGCCCTCCCTTGCAGGCCTGGTCCCTCTCAACTGCCCTCCCTTGCAGGCCTGGTGCCTCCCAACTGCCCTCCCCTGCTGGCCATCTTGTGTCCACATGGGGGCAGGATCTTTGACCACAAGGGGGCATCCATATTGTGTGTTGGAGTGATGGTCAATCTGCATATTACTCTTTTATTAGATAGGCTAGAGGCCTGGTGCAGGGGTGGGGGCCAGCTGGTTTGCCCTGAAGGGTGTCCCGGATCAGGGTGGGGGTTCCCTTGGGGCGTGGGGTGGCCTGAGCGAGGGGCCTGTGGTGGTTTGCAGGCCAGCCACGCCCCCTGGCGACCCAAGCAGAGGCCCTGGTATCTGGAATTTATTTACCTTCTACAATTGAAACTTTGTAGTCTGGAGTGGAGCCAAGCCTCCTGCTAGCTCCTGGCTGGCAGCCGTTTCTGTTGGGGTTTGTGTATATCTTCTATAATTGAAACTTTGTAGCCTTAAACGGAAGCCTGTCCTGGCCAGGATGTGTGGAAAGCGGGGATCAACCCTAGCCTCCTGCTCTTTCCAGCTCCATGGCTGCCGCCATTTCTGTTTGGATTTGTTTACCTTCTATAATTGAAACTTTGTAGCCTTGAGTGGAGGCTTAGGCTGGGAAGGGCAGGTGGAAAGCTTGGCTTCATCTGTTGCCTGGGAAACCCAAGCCTCCCTCTGGCTCTCTGTGGCTGTAGCCATCTTGGTTGGGTTTATTTGCATACTTGCTCTGATTGGCTGGTGGGCATGGCTTGTGCATGTAGCGGAGTGATGGTTAATTTGCATATTACTCTTTTATTAGGTAGGACAATGAAAATATTCTAAAATTTATTTCATTCTCACTTTTCTACTTTTATGTAAATTTACAATGCACATAATAAATTACTAAAGTAAGTACATTTGTAATTTTATAAGAGACATACATTATTGGAATGTATGTTCAACAAAGTTCAGAGATTACTACTTTAGAACATCAAGAAGCAGTTGAAAGATTTTAGGCCAAAGGAGTAAAAAAAAAAATCAGATTTGAATTTTAGAAACATAATCCTAGAGATAATAGGCAGGGAGAAAGTGTTTGGAGGTTAAAGTGATTTTTTAAAAAAATCCCTGTTACTATACTAACAGCAGACAACATTCCATAAGCCCCTTGTATCTTTAAAGCCCTTTGCAGGACACATTGGTATATTTTCACAGAGGCTTTCGGCAGAGCAAGGCCTCCTATTCTGTGGTCTACAGAGGCAATGCGGAACAAAGAAAAAGGCAAGGTGGAGACAAGTGAGGGGACTGAGAGAAACACTGGACTCTATGACTATTGAAGTGCCTTATTACTTATCTACTAGAGGCCCAGTGCACAAAATGCACGGGTAGGGTCCCTAGGCCTGGCCGACAATCGGGGCCGATCAGGTTTCCCATCTCCCTGCCTCCCCCACTCCTCCTTCCCTCGCTCCCTCAGCGCCCCACTGCCACCACCCTTGCTGGTGGCCCACCATGTTCCACGCCACCCCCTGGTGGTCAGCGCACATCATAGTGAGCGATGGAACTCCCAGTCAAACTCCCGAGGGGACAATTTGCATATTAGCCTTTTATTATATAGGATAGGCTAGGAGTAAGACTAGAAATGATTGAGCACTTCTCTTTTCGAATAGTCTAATTTATAATTTTTAATAGTTATAAGTTATTTTAAAATAATTTAAATAGAAAAATTTATAAAATAAAAAGTAAAATATTGCCTCCCTACCTCCTACTATTCTACTGAGTTTGCACATGCCAATCACTGTCAATAACCATAGAAAAAGGTCTGGATTTCCTTCCAGGAATTTTTAATGTATATATACTTTTATATATATATATGTATATATATATATATATATATATATATATATATATATGGATGCATATACATTTATATAGTATAATGTGTATATATATATATATATATATATATATATATATGGATGCATATACATTTATATAGTTTTTTTATTATCTGACTATATAAAAAATAGACTCATTCATATTGTTCTGAATTGCTTCTTTTCCTTCACAATCTGTAACAGCCATTGTTTTAGGACAGTGCATATGGATTTAGCTCCTTTTTTACAGCTGTAGGGAATGCTATCTTACTGACATGACATAGTCATTAGCAGAGTTACCTTTGCAATAATGAACATGTATCCTTATATACTTCTTTGAGTAGGATTCCTAGAAGTGGAGTACATTTAAAACATTGATAGCAACTACAGAATGGCTATAGTAATTTATATTTCAAACAATAAAGTTCAGCCATTCATTCTGACTTATCTATTAATTTTTTTTATAGATTCCTAGATTTATAAAAATATCTCAGAAAATAATCCCATCAATTTGTAGCCGAGTAAACAAAGGTTGAGAGAGAGCAAGGCGATGGGCCCAAGATCTCAAAGCCCCCGGGATGAGATAACGGGACAGCAGGAGTTCCACGATAGTGGTTACTGCTGAAAGCCAGGACAACAACTTCAGTTAATGGACTTCAAAAATAATGAGTTCCACAAGAGCTACTAACAAGTAGGAAAAGGGACATACTAGTGCTGTCATCTTTTCCTTGCCTAACTTTGGCAAGAAAAGGAAAAAAGGCAGTAAATTCCTAAAAGATACAATAGCAAAAGGGGACACAGAAGGAGGATTCTCAAAGTAGGTGGAGGAATGGGCACCAAGAGCTAAAGGTATCATAAGTTCAGCTGCATGAAGTGAGCAAGTGTGGTGAAAAAGACTCTGACATGGGATGACCTTAGCAAAAAACCTTCCACAGCCTCAGTGGGTTGTATGAAAAGTTTCTTGGTTCTAACTATCTCCATGTGGCATCCAAAATGAATGCCAGTACTGAAACCAAATTCTAAAGAGAAATATCAGAAAAGAACTAACATCCCACAATGAAGAAACATCTTCAAAGAAGATGTTGTTATAAAAATACCACAAAAGTACTTTCCAACAAATTCCAGACCTAAAAGTAAAGCTTTAAAATGAAGCTCCAAGCACAGAGTCTTGAATCCTTTGCTCTGTGCCTGAAGAGGCCCATTTAAAGGAAGGCACTTCTAACCAGATAGCACTGTCTTTATTCGACCAGACTTATGGGGCAAAGCAATGAGAAAGCAAGATGACAACTGGACCCTTTGAAATCTGGATGATCTAGAACAGGGGTCAACACACTTTTTCTATAAAGGGCCAGAGAACAAATCTATTAGGCTTTGCAGGCCATAGGTCTCTGTTGTAGTTATTCAACTCTGCTATTTTAGTGTAAAAATACACCCAGAGACAATGCGTAACTGAACAAGCATGGTTGTGTTCCAATGCAACTTTATGGATGCTGAAATTTGAATTTCACATAATAATCATAAAAGATTATTCTTGTTTTGATTTTTATAATGATTTAAAAACATAAAATCATTCTTAGCTCATGGGCTGTACATAAATAAGCAGTGGGATGGATTTAGTTGGTGGGCCACAATCTGACAACCTCTGGTACAGAGCATTTAATTGTCAACTGAACTGAACTTGAATGTTAATGGAAGATGGAAACATCTGAGCCCAGCTCCTAGGAAAGTTAAGTGAGAAAGCAAAAAGGGAGAAACATGTTTTTCTTAAAGAGCTTCAGATATTTACCTTAAATCTCTTCTCTTGCTGAATTCCTCTGGTGGTATTGTCCAGGGCAGGTCTTGAGGAAGACATTCTAAAACTTCTGAAGAGAAATCAGAGAAATCCACACCATACTCTGTTAGTATTCCTTCTGTTTCAGGCTCAATTTCACCAGCCTGCCCAAGACTCTTAGCCAGCTGCCTGTGGACAAGACAGAGAGAAACAAGTGTGATAGTGAGTAAAGGGAAGACAGGTACCCATTTCCTCTCTAAAACTGACCCTAGTAGGAAGGGCAAGAGGTTTTAAAGACTTTCCTATAAGGCCAGTTTTAGAGAGGAAATGAATGAGGGGCCAAGCAGAAGAGACAATGATACATGTGTCCTTTAAAGCCATGACTACTGTGTAATGTTAACTTTCTTCAGGAATTCTGTCCTGGCGACTAGAGCCAGACAGCTTTCCTTTGGACTCCAGCAATTGTGTTTCATGGAGAAGTCAAACTGATATTGTTAAAAGCTTTTGTCTATTTTTTCTCTTGTTTACCTTCAGAGACAATTCTGATCAACCCAGTTTGTTGTTAAATCATTAGTTTCACAGTCCCTATACCTTAAGTCATGCTCACTAGATTTGATTCAATGTTTATATTTCATAATTCTACAAATTTTTACCTTAACATTTTTTTAAAATATATTTTATTGATTTTTCACAGAGAGGAAGGGAGAGTGATAGAGAGCCAGAAACATCGATGAGAGAGAGACATCGACCAGCTGCCTCCTGCACACCCCTCACCAGGGGATGGGCCCGCAACCAATGTACATGCCCCTGACCGGAATCGAACCCAGGACCTTCCAGTCCGCAGACCGACGCTCTATCCACCGAGCCAAACCGGTCTCGGCTTTACCTTAACATTTTGAAGTATTTTATCTCAACAAAAAAGTAGTATATGTTCAGAGAATTTAGAAAATACAGAAATGCACTGAAATGAAATTTATCTGTAATCCAGTCACCAGGAAAAATGCTATTCACATTTGAGGGTAGTGGTCTATTAAAAGTAAGATTGCATTTAATGGGATAGTACTGACATTATGAGTAGGGTTCCACCTTCAGGGGGCAGATCTCACTCTTTATCTGTGGGTCATGTATACATATGTCAAACTGATAGCTCCCATTCTCATATATATTGACATACCACATATAGACCACAAGTCTAAAGCTACATGTTAAATACAGACATTCAACAGGAAATGCAATATATGAAGCAGCTGCCTTTGTAAAGTGTTTTGGGGAGACCAAAGATGGCCACTTCACTTCTATTTTGCAGGTCTACCAGGGTGATCTAGGAATCTGCTCTCAGCTCTTCCTGCAAGGAGTTTAGATCTGCCATTGGAGCCTTTTCAGGGATAATTCAATTTCTTGGAAGAAGATACCATTTCTGATGTAAGGGTAGATGCCTGGCCACCAGAGCCCTTAGATGCACAGTGGTGGAAGGGGTGGAGGATGTGACTGCCTCATATATAGACTTCTAACAAATTCCCATTTTTAAATTTTGAGCAAGTTTTTATATTTTAAATCCCATAGACTTAAAATTCTGATAAAATATTAACAGAATTCAGCAATATATAAAAGGGGTAATACATCATGACCACATAATTCAAGATTTGTCCAACATTAAAAGACAATCAACATAATCATATTAGCAAATAATGAGAAAAACACATACAATCCTCTCAAAAGATGCAGAAACAGCATTTGACAAAATCAATCCATGATCAAAACTCTCAGCAAAAGAGTAATAAAGAACATCTTCAATTACAGCTAATGCCAAACTCAATGGGAAAAGACTAAATTATCTTTCCTCTGGATTAGGAAGAAGACAAGGGTGTTCACTCTCACCAGCACTATTAAACATGGCGTTGGAGGTCCTAGTGAATGCCATTAAGCAAGGAAAAAAGAAAGAAAAGGCATACAAATTGGAAAGGATGACTTCCACATTGCATGTAAATGGGTCCAAGGACTATCATTCCCATTATAGAAGTGGCCAGCCCCCTACATAATGCCTAGACTCTCTTTATAGAAGACCTCTCTCATTCTATGAAAGTACAGTAGCCAGCACACTGTATGACTTACACTCTGCTTCTACTCAAGACTTTGATTGTGAAAAGAATGACACAAAGACAAAGAAGTGCTTAGGATTCATTCATGGCTAGAATGGTTTCTAGTGACAGTAGTGCATATCAGTGTCTGATGGCAATGCTGTCCTGAAAGGTAGCAGGAAGAATCGTTGGCATTATGGCCAAACTAATCCTGATAAAAAGACGATGGCTGGACTTCCTGCTCTTGCCTCTTCAGATATGCCTTGGTTCCTACCCATGACTTCCTCAGGATGATCAAGACTCTTAATTGTTTCGTGAGTCCTTCAATACCCTTCTAATAAATTCCTTTTCCAACCCAAGCTGGTTTCTTCTTTCTTTCTTTCTTTCTTTCTTTCTTTCTTTCTTTCTTTCTTTCTTTCTTTCTTTCTTTCTTTCTTTCTTTCTTTCTTTCCTTTCTTTCTTTCTTTCTTTTCTTTTCTTTCTTTCTTTCTTTCTTTCTTTCTTTCTTTCTTTCTTTCTTTCTTTCTTTCTTTCTTTCTTTCTTTCTTTTCCTTCCTTCCTTCCTTCCTTCCTTCCTTCCTTCCTTCCTTCCTTCCTTCCTTTCTTTTTTTATTGATTTCAGAGAGGAAAGGTGAGTGGGAGAGAGAGAGAAACATCGATGCTGAGAGAGAATCATTAATCAGCTGCCTTCTGCATGCCACACACTGGGGATGGAGCCTGCAACCCAGGTATGTGCCCTGACTGGGAATTGAACCTTGACCTCCTGGTTCATAGGTCCATGCTCAACCACTGAGCCATGCTGGCCAGGAGAGCTGGTTTCTTTTGTTTGTACCAAAAATCCAGACAGTTGAAGACTCGGGTCTCATTAATTTTCAAAATTACTACATTATTACCTGTGTTCACTAGAACAAAGTTCCCACTGAGAATTTGGAGAAGCTACTATCACTATCTTTAAAGTTTGAAGGACATTTTGGAAATTCATTAGTATTTTGAAAATTAATGAAACCTAAAACCATTTATTATTTTCACAAGTTCATGTGGTTCTGTTTTCTACATCTATCTCTTAATACTAATGTCTTTAACTGTCTAAGTTCTTAGTTGCAAGCACAAGAAACTAACTCTGGTTTGAAAAAGAATTTATTGGAAAGATATCAAAGAGTTCACAGAAATAGTAAGAGACTTGAAGAACCTGAAAAGGGGGTGGAAACAAAGAATTACATGCTCAACTTCTAAATTCTTGATTCCAGGCTAATGGGAAACTTAGGGTTTTTCTATGTATATCACAAAGATACTTTGAATTACTTACAGGATAAGATGGGGAGAAATTCAAAAGGTAATAAATGATTATATCATAAAAGTCATGGTCTCACTAAGTTTTTTATGTGAGAAGTGAAGGGTGCTAATCAGAAAGGTGAAATTCAGAGAACCAGATTTACACACACACACACACACACACGATATTATATAGGAGGATGGCTAGTTCCAACTCACCTTCCATTCTCACAGTCATAAGTGGACTATGACAGTGTTATATCCATTCTAAGGGTTGTCTCTAAAAAGACAGTAGAGCAGCAACTTCCTCCCTGCAACAGAACTTCAAGCAAAATATGTCCATGGTCTACTCTGGCTAAGGAAAGGTGGCCTGATGGATAAAGACCTGAAAGAGGCAAGTTTGGAGAACTGGTGACCAGAACAGCTGGTGAAGACATGTGGATAATGGATCTACTGAAATGAGCCCAAAATATGATTATTTGTATTCCATGAGAATGCTCAGCAAAATACTTCCACTGTGGAGGCAGAATGACCTGTCAACCAACCTCATTCCCTAGCCACTACAGTGCTTATTCAATGGGCATAAGTACCAAGTACATGGTAGCAGGAAATGAGCTCCACAGTGTGAACTTCCTCTTACTAATGATGACCTGACTACCACCCCTGCAGGACGCCAGTTTGCCAGCACCAGCTACCAACTCTGAGCCTCTGACACAAAAGCGCAGCAGGAGGACACACCAAATATTTGATAGCGGGTTAAGTTCACTGAACTCTTCTGTGATGGAGAGGACAGTAACCTCTCTCCATTAAAAGAAACACTAATTTTGGGTTTAGATTTGCTACCTTCATTTGTTCTACCTACCTGGCTTGTATAAATACCACAATCCATAGATTTACCAAATATCAGCCATTATGTTATCACATTCAACATTGTAATCAACAATTTATTCTTACAGAAGTAGCAAAGCCTATTGAAGTCACTGATTAGAATGGTGTACTGACAGACTACATTGAGAGGCAACACCTTCTCAGGATAAAAGAGCCATGTACATGATCTGGCTGGGGAGGAGTTGAATCTTTCAATATCATGCTTAAAACCTACCCATAATAATCACAGCAATACTCACCTCTATAGCTGAAAGGTTTTTAGTATCTCTGGGGACACCGTAGTGATTCCTTTGAGTTGGAAGCTAAGACTCTAAGAAACCTGACTGATATAAATAAGGCATAAAATATATTGCCCACTTCCTTCCTGGAAAAACACTTGCAATTCAAGCCAGCTGAGAGATGACTCTAAGGTAAGATTTCAAGAATGGCAAGTCATAAGTCACACAAGCTCAGGAGGCACACAGATCCAAGCAAGAACCCAAAGAGGCCCACACTAAGGCATATCATAATTAAAATGCCAAAAATTAAAGACACAGTGCCGGGAACCAATTCCAGCATGTAATAATTACAAGAGTTTCACCAAAAGGTTGGTGAAGCTTGGGCGGCTCAACAAGGGTGAGCCACATATGTAGTTTACCTGTTGGAAACCGCTAAACAGCACTTCCCCCAAACCTGAATAGGATAATTGTTAACTGCCAGACAGCTCAGGGTATTTTATTGCCTCCTGTTGGCCAAACACCTGAACAGCTGTAGGCTATTCCCCAAACTGACAATGCTTCTGTACCCTACCCTTTGAAGTGTATATGTCCGCCTTGCCTTACGACAAATTGTGTTTAATAAATACCACGGGATCCTTAGACAACAGAGTCTTTAACTCCTTCAGCTGAAGATCCTCTAACCCCCCAATGTCTTTCAAAATTATCTTTTGTCTCCGGACTCTTTAATCATCTACACAGCCCCTTTCTCCAGAATGCTGAACTCTTTGTAAGGCTGGGAAAAGAACCCCAGCACAAAGGAGAATCTTAAAGGCAGCAGAGAAAAGCAACCTGTTACCTACAAAGGAGCTCACATAAAGCTGTCAGTTATTTTTCATCAGAAACACTACAGGCCAGAAGGAAACAGCATGAAGTATTCAAGGTAATGACAAACAAGGATCTGAAATCAAGACTACTATATCCAGCAAGGCTATCATTCAAAAATAGATGGTAAAACAAAGAGCTTCCCAGACCTAAAAGAAAAGGCTAAAGGAGTTTATGACCACCAAACCAAACCAACATTGCAAGAAATGTTAAAGGGACTACTGTAATAATAAGAAGAAACAGAGACATAGGCATAAAGAATTAAAATGGCAATAAATAAGTACCTATCAATAATCACCTTAAATGTAAATATATTAAATGCTCTAATCAAAAGACATAGGGTTGCTAAATGGATAATAAAGCATGACCCTAATATATGCTGTCGACAAGAGATCCACCTCAGAACAAAAGACTCACACAGGATGAGAATGAAGGGATGGAAAAAAATTTCCAGCAAATGGAAATGAAGAAAAAAAAAAAGCTGGGATGGCAATACTCATATCTGACAAAATAGACTTCAAAATGAAGGCCGTAACAAGAGACAATAAAGGTCATTACATGTGATCCAACAAGAGGATATAACCCTGTTAAAAATATATGCACCCAATATAAGAACACCTAAATATTAAAAAAAAAAAAACTTCTGGAGGATATTAAGGTAGAGATCGACAGCAATACAGTCATAAGCGGGGACTTTAACACCCACTAACTTCACTGGATAGATTTTCCAGGTAAAAAAAATCAACAAGAAACAGTGACTCTAAATGATACACAAGATCAGATGGATTTAATTGACATTTATAGAACATTTCATCCCAAAGTTGCAGAATATACATTCTTCTCAAGTGCACATGGGTCATTCTCAAAGATAGACCACATATTGGGACACAAAACAAGTTTCTACGAGTTCAAGAACATTGAAACTATATTGATCATCTTCTTAGATCACAATGGAATGAAATTATAAATTAATTACGATTAAAAACACTCAAACACATGGAGGCTAAAGAGCATGTTATTAAACAACAAATGAGTTACCAATAAGATCAAGAAAAAAAGAAAAGACTTCCTGGAAACTAATGCAAATTTACACACACAACCTAAAATCTCTGGGACACAACAAAAGCAGAACTGAGAGGGAAGTTCATAGCACTACAGGCCTTCCTCAAAAAACAATAAAAATTTTAAATAAACTATCTAACTCTACAACTTAAAGAATTAAAAAGAGAACAACAAGAAAATCCCAGAATAAGTAGAAGATGACTACCAAACATTTAAAGAAGAACTAACACCTGTACTCCTCAAACTATTCAAAAAAACCTAAGAGGAAGGAAGAACCAAGACGGTGGCATAGGTAAACACCTATACTTGCTGCCTCTCACAACCACATCAAAATTACAACAGAAAGGCAGAACAACTACCACCCAGAACCGTGGGAAAGCTGGCTGACTGGAAGTTCCACAACTAGAGATGTGAAGAAAGCACATTGAGACTGGTAAGAGGTGCAGAGGCATGGAAAGTACTGGCACCTGGATGTGCTGCTCTTTTAATCGGGAAGGAGACACAAGCTCCCACTTGCTTTGAACTCCAATTCTGGGCGAGACTCTGGGGGACCCAGACACATATGGGGAGAAACTAGACTATCTGGCATCAGTATAGGAACACAAGGGCGGCTCTCTCAGAGGTGCTTGCAGTGATCATTGTTCCTGCACGGGGCTCGGGGCACAGAGACCCGGGGACCTCTCTGGTGCAGGGCTGACTGGCAGCCATTGCTGTTTGCTCCACCGTGGTGATTCCCAGAGACCCCGCCACACCCAATTTACAACCCCATCCAAGCTGTGCGAATTGGCTTTGCATATGAATAGGCTGTCCTTTCTCCACCTAAAACCTGTCAAACTGCAGCGGGGTCAGAGAGCCCCAGAGCTTCCAAAAGAAGGCCCAAGGCCTGGCAGCAGCAGCCTGCCTTGCTTCACAGCTGGGCCTCGTCTGGACACTTCCAAACTCCATACAAAGAGGAGGAATCTGCAGATGTCTCTGTAGCTCCTGCTGGGCAGCCGAGACAGTGGCTGACCTTGCACCTCCTTGGAGATCCAAGAGCCAGTGTACCCAGTGGTCTGTGTGAGACCATACCGGATTACAATTCTTCACATCCATAAGAGACACACTCAAGGGGCAGACTCAGTGAACGCCAAAGCCCCACTGAAGCAAGTCCTGCCCCATAAGGGTGTCTCCTGTGCAACAGATCTTCCAGTGTAGACACAGCTGGTCATCACAGCCAGTTGGCCTGGAGGTCAATTCCTCCCAGTGATACCAACAACAATCAAGGCTTAACTACAACAAGACTGTGCACATAGCCCAAAAAAGGGTGCACCAAGAGCGTCCACCTCAGGTGACTGGAGAGGCTGAGCCACTGAGCCCTATAGGACACCTACCACACAAGGCCACTCTATCAACTCAAGGAGACTTAGCAGCTACCCAGTACATAGAACCAAAAACAGGGAAGCAGCCAAAATGCAGAGACAAAGAAACAAGTCACAAATGAAAGAAATGGAGGAAAGCAAAATACTGGATGATATAGAGTTCAAAACCACGGTTATTCTTGTTACTCAAGAATCTTTTAGAAACATCTTAGAAATTTAGTGAGACCTTCAAGGATATGGAAAAGGACCAATCAGAAATTAAGCATACACTGACTAAAATAAAGAATAATATACAGAGATTCAACAGCAGACTAGAGGATCGCAAGAATCAAGTCAAAGATTTAAAATACAAAGAAGCAAAAAAACACCCAACCGGAAAAGCAAAAAGAAAAAAGAATCCAAAAATATGAAGATAGTGTCAGGAGCCTCTGGGACAACTTCAAGTATAGCAACATCAGAATTATGGGGGTGTCAGAAGAAGAGAGAGTGAGATATTGAAAACCTATTAGAAGAAATAATGACAGAAAAGTTCCCCTACCTGGTGAAAGAAATAGACTTACAAGTCCAGGAAGCACAGAAAACCCCAAACAAAAGGAATCCAAAGAGGACCACACCAAGACACAACATAATTAAAATGCCAAGGGCAAAAGACAAAGAGAGAATATTAAAAGTAGCAAAAGAAAAACAGTTACCTACAAGGGAGTACTCATACGATTGTCAGCTGATTTCTCAACAGAAACTAGGCAGGCCAGAAGGGAGTGGCAAGAAATATACAAAGTGATAAATAGCAAAAACCTACAACCAAGATTATTCTACCCAGAAAAGCTATCATTCAGAATTGATGGTCAGATAAAGAGCTTCACGAATAAGAAAAAGCTAAAGGAGTTCATCACCACCAAACCAGTATTATATGAAATGCTGAAGGGTATTCTTTAAGAAGAGGAAGAAGAAGAAAAAGGTAAAGATAAAAAATTATGAACAGCAAAGTGACAACAAATACGTACCTAACAACAAGTGAATTTAAAAATCAAATGAATAAAAAACCTGATGAGGAGGAGAAACCAAGATGGCAGCATAGGTAAACACCTGAAATTGCTGCCTCGCACAACCACTTCAAAACTACAACTAAAAAACAAAACGGACATCATCCAGAACCACAGGAAGGCTGGCTGAGTAGAAATTCTACAACTAGAAGGAAAGAGAAAAGCACACTGAGACTCAGAAGAGGTACGGGAATAAAGTGCAGAGGTACAGAGGTGCATGCACGAAAAGGGCTGGCAACTGAGGATGCGGTTGTCTTTTTCATCAGGAAGGGAGACACAAACTCCAGACTGCTCTGAACTCCAGTTCTGGGCAAGACTCTGGGGACCCAGACTCATATGGGGAGAAACTGGACTGGCTGGCATCGGGCGGAACTTGAGGGCGGCTTTCTCTCAGAGGTGCTTGCAGTGATTAGCGCGGGACACTGAGACCCGGGCCTCTTAGGGCAGGGCTGAGGATCAGCCATAGCTGTTTGCTCCACCCTGTTGATTTCCTGATACCTCGTCCCACCCAAACCGTGCGCAGAGGCCTTTGTATAAGAATGGCCTGGCCCTTTGCAATCTAAAATTACCTAACAAACTGCAGCTGGGTCAGAGAGACCCAGAACATCCAAAAGAAGGCCCAAGGCCCCACAGCAGCTTGCACTGCATCACAGCCGGGCCTCATCTGGGCACCTCCAAACCCCAAACAAAGAAGAGGAATCTGCAGATCTCCATAGCTCCTGCTGGGTGGCCTCGGGTAGAGGCTAAATTAGCACCTCCTTAGAGATCCAAGAGCCAGTGTACCCAGTGGTCAGAGTGGGACCATCCAGATTACAACTCCTCAGACCCATAAGGGACACACTCGGGGGCAGACTCAGTGAGCACCAAAGCCCCACTGAAGCAAGTCTTGCCCCATAAGGGTGTCTCCAGCAGAGAAGCTCTCCCAACGTAGACACAGCTGATTCTCACAGCCAAATGGCCTGGAGGTCAATTCCTCCCAGTGATTACCAACAACAATCAAGGCTTAACTACAAGACTGTGCACACAGCCCACAAAGGGGTGCACCAAGTGTGTCCACCTCAGGTAACTGGGGAGGCTGAGCCACTGGGCCCTATACGACACCTGGCACACAAAGCCACTCTATCAACACAGGGAAGCAGCCAAAATGCGGAGATAAAGAAACAAGTCACAAATGACAGAAATAGAGAAAAGCAAACTACTAGATATAGAGTTCAAAACCACGGTTTTGAGGTTACTCAAGAATTTTCTAAAAACCGCTGATAAATTTAGTGAGACCCTCGAGGATATGAAAAAGGATCAACTAGAAATTGAGCATACACTGACTGAAATAAAGAATAATATACAGATATCCAACAGTAGACTAGAGGATCGCAAGTATCAAGTCAAAGATTTGAAATACGAAGAAGCAAAAAACACCGAACTGGAAAAGCAAAAAGAAAAAAGAATCCAAAAATATGAAGATAGTGTCAGGAGCCTCTGGGACAACTTCAAGCATACCAACATCTGAATTATGGGGGTGCCAGAAGAAGAGAGCAAGCAAAATATTGAAAACCTATTTGAAGAAATAATGACAGAAAACTTCCCCTACCTGGTGAAAGAAATAGACTTACAAGTCCAGGAAGCGCAGAGAACCCCAAACAAAAGGAATCCAAAGAGGACCACACCAAGACACATCATAATTAAAATTCTAAGAGCAAAAGACAAAGAGAGAATATTAAAAGCTGCAAGAGAAAAACAGTACCGTACTTTCTGGCGTATAAGACAACTGGGCGTATTAGATTTTCATGGGTTAAAAAGTCGTTTTATACGCCGGAAAATTCGGTATATTGGACTATATTGATATTATTAGATATAATGGATTAGATATATTGGACTACCGTATTTTCCGGCGTATAAGATGACTTTTTAACCCAGGAAAATCTTATACGCCCAGTCGTCTTATACGCCGGAAAATACGGTATGTTACCTACAAGGGAGCACCCATATGACTGTCAGCTGATTTCTCAACAGAAACTATGCAGGCCAGAAGAGAGTGGCAAGAAATATTCAAAGTGATGAACTCCTTTAGCTTTTTCTTATCTGTGAAGCTCTTTATCTGACCTTCAAGGAGGCCTGGAGTGGGGTGGGAACCGGGTGGAGGGGAGCTATGGGGGGAAAAAAGAGGAACATCTGTAATAATCTGAACAATAAAGTGTTGTTTTTTAATCTAAGAGGAAGGACCACTTCCATGCTCTTTTTGTGAGGCCAGCATTATCCTAATTCCAAAGACAGAGAAAGATACAGAGAAAGAGAACTATAGGCCAATACTCCTAATGAACATAGATGCTAAAATCCTCAACAAAATGTTAGCAAATCAGATGCAGCAATACATTAAAAATACCAGATACCAATACCAATTGGTATTTATTCCAGGGATGCAAGGCTGGTGGTACAATATTTGCAAATCAATAAATGTGATACATCACATAAATAAATTGAAAGACAAAAATCACACAATCATATCAATAGACTCAGAAGAAAAGCATTAGACAAAATCCAACACCCATTTTTGATTAAAAAACAAAACAAAAATTTTCAGCAATGTGGGAATAGAGGGATCATACCTCAACATAATAAAGGCTATACATGATAAGCCTACAGCCAACACTATTACTCAATGGGCAAAAACTAAAACCATTCCCCCTAAGAACAGGAATAAGACAGGAAGGTCTGCTTTTATCACTCTTATTCAACATACTAGTAGTACTGGAAGTCTTAGCCACAGCGATCAGAGAAGAAAACGTGAAAGGCATCCAAATTTGAAAGGAGGAAGTAAAACTGTCATTATTCACAGATAACATGATATTGTACATATAAAACCCTAAAGATTATCTACTAGATCTTCCAGATAAAAAAATCAACAAGGAAACAGTTACTCTAAATGATACACCAGATCAGATTAATTTAATTGACATTTACTGGATACAAAATTAACACCCAGAAATTGATGGCATTTTTATACACCAAAAATGAGTTACCAGAAAGAAAAACTTAAAAAAAAATCCTATTTACCATTGCAACAAAAAATTAAGATACTTAGGAATAAGCCAAGGAGGTAAAAGACTTGTACTTGAAAAACTACAGGATATTGAAAAATGAGATAAAGGAAGATACAAATAACTGGAAGAATATATCATGTTCATGGATTGGTAGAATTAACATCATTTAAATGTCCATACTACCCAAATCAATCTATAGATTCAATGCAATCCCTATAAAAATGCCAATGGCATATTTCACAGATCTATAACAAATACTCCAAAAATTTATATGGAACCAAAAAAGTCTCCGAACAGCCACAGCAATCTTGAGAAAGAAGAACAAAGTTGGAGGGATCAATACCAAATATCAAGTTATATTACAAAGTGACTGTAATCAAAACAACCTGATAATGTAAACAAGAACAGGCATATAGGTCAATGGAACAGAACAGAGATCCCAGAAACCCACCCAAGCCATTATGCTCAATTAGTATTTGACAAAGGAGGCAAGAGTATACAATAGAGTCAAGACAGTTTCTTCAATAAATGGTGTTGGGAAAACTGGATAGGTACATGCAAAAAAATGAAACTAGACCATCAAACTTAGACCAACATAAGAATAAACTCAAAAAGGATAAGACTTAAATGCAAGTCGTGAAACCATTAAAATCCTAGAAGAAACCTTAGGAAGCAAAATCTCAGACATTTCTCATAGCAATATGTTTGTGGATACATCTCTAAGGGCACAGGAAACAAAGGAGAAAAATCAACCAATGGGACTATATAAAAATAAAAAGCTTTTGCACAGCAAAAGAAACCATTAACAAAATGAAAAGGGAGCCCACTGTATGGGAGAACATATTTGCCAATGATACATCTGATAAAAGGTTATGTAATTTCCAAATATATAAGAACTCATACAACTTAACAAAGGGAAGACAAACAATCCAATTAAAAATGAACAAAGAAAAAAAAAGGAGCCAAGGGCTTAAACAGACACTTCTCCAAAGTAGACATACAGATGGCCAAGAGACAAATGAAAAAATGTTCAAAGTCACTGATCATCAGAGAGATGCAAATTGAAATGACAATGAAGTATCACCTCACACCTGTCAGAATGACTACCATCAACAAATTAACAAATGACAAGTGCTGGTGAGGATGTGGAGAAAAGGAAACCCTAGTATACTGCTGGTGCAGCCACTATGGAAAACAGTATGGAGTTTCCTCAAAAAATTAAAAATGGAACTGTCATTTGACAAAGTGATCCCACTTCTAGGAATATATCCTAAAAAAACAAAACAAAAAAAAACACCAATCAGAAATAATATATGCACCCCTGTGTTCATAGCAGTGCAATTTACAAAGGCTAAGATCTGGAAACAGCCCAAGTACCCATCAGTAGATGAGTGGATTAAAAAGCTGTGGTGCATTTACACCATGGAATACTATGCAGCTGTAAAAAAGGAGGATCTCTTTCCCTTTGAGATAGCATGGAGGGACCTGGAGAGTATTATGCTAAGTGAATAAACCATTCAGAGAAAGCTAAGTATCACATGATCTCACTCATATGTGGAATCTAAAGAATAATATAAACTGATGAACAAAATAGATCCAGAGACATACAAGCGTGGAACAGACTGTCGAATCTCAGAGAAAAAGTGGAGGTGGGTGGGAAAAGATTAACCAAAGAACTTATATGCATTTATGCATAACCCATGGACACAGACAATAGTGTGGTGAAGGCATGGGGTGGGAGGTAGGTGTGGACCAGAAGCGGTCAATAGGGAAAAAAGGGGGACATCTGTAATACTTTCAACAATAAAGACAAATTAAAAAAAAAAGAATGGCAAGTCATATTATATAGAAGTAACTCATATATTATATTGACACATATGAAATAGCCAATGTATTTGACCTTTTTATAAAACACAATTCCACATGATTCTACCCTATAGTATCAAAAATCACATAAAATAACTAACCATATATATAATCAGATAGCATAGATAGTTTCTTGGAGAAGTATGAGCAATGAGGTACATCTTATAGAGGTTATTAGAGAATTAGACTGTTAAAAGAAATACATTTTTACATGGAGTGGGAGTCTCAGTATCAATCTTTGTGAGGCACACTTAAAACACAATGGCCATTCTTACCTGATGAGGCTGGAGTGGCCAAAAATGATTATTATATACCTGAAGAAGAAAAGGGCCTAAACACTTAAACAGAAGGCATTTTATAATGTCCAACTTTTAAAGAATAATAAAACATCCACGGAAGTCAATTTGCGATTCAACCCCTGGGTGGCAGTGTTTCTGGACTGACCTCCGGGTCTATAGGTCCTCTCTAGCCTGTGCTTAGATCCTACTTTCCCAGTGGCACTCAATACCAATTTGTGGGAGTGGGCTGCCCCAGAGCTGGTTCTCCGATGGTCACTCCCCGCTCTTATTCCCAGGTTCCAGAAAAACAACTTTCCCCTGCAATCTCCTAGGGTGTCCCCAACTGGGTGATCCTATGTATTGGGCTTAGTAATCAGAAGCAAGGATTTAAAGAGGAAAAAGCGCAAGTGTGCGAACTTCCAGGTTGTGCGCAAGTCTGAGCAGTCCTTCCTTCCCCCTTGTGTCCAAGCAGCCAGGACACTTTTTAAATTTTTAGGCTGTCCTTCTGTGCCAGATCAAAATGGGTTACTTTTTAGAGATCCCCTCTGTTAGCAGCTCTGAGAATTCTTACCATTTGCAGCAGCATGGATGGACCTGGAGAGCATTATGTTAAGTGAAATAAGCCAGGCAATGAAAGAAAAATGCCACATGATCTCACTCATTCATGGAAAATAAAGAACATTATAACCTGATAAATAAAAAGATAGATACAGAGGCAGTAAAGCACCAAACAGACTGTCAAATTACAGCGGGAAGGCTGGGGAGTGTTAGGGAGGGAGGGAAATAGATCAGCCAAAGGACTTGTATGCATGCATATAAGCACACCAATGGACACAAGACACTGGGGGTGGGGGGGGGGGGTGGGATGAGGGCATGCGACAGGATGTAGGGAAGGCTGGGGGAAGGTCAATGGGGGGAAAAAAAGGAGATATATGTACTAATATATGTAATACTTTAAACAATAAAAATAATAATAAAATAAAATAAATCCACAAAGAATTCATTATTCAAGGATGAGGGATAGAGGAGCCATCCCAGGTGTTCTATTAAAAAGAAGTACTACATTAAAAAGGAAGAAAGGAACAAGCAAAAGAAATGGCAGAAGGATAAAACATAGTCTACAAGTATGTGGTCATAGAAATGATTGTCTTGAGAATCAAAGACAACCTGATAATGTAATCAAAACAACCTGATAATGTAAACAAGAACAGGCATATGAGAATATCGCCACTAGAATTCTAGAAGAATTCTAGAAGGGAAGAGTTCAAAACAATAAATAGATTTCACAAAAGGAAATAAAAACTAGTGTTTTAGACCTAAAAAATAAGTAAAAAAGAAAACCATTACAGACATGCAGGTAATACTGGAGATAACTAATGAAGAACTGATACTATTTAAAAAAAATAAGGATCTCAAAGGAGAAGCTTGAGAGAAGTGAAGAAAATGAAAATGAAAAATATAAAGAGTTAAAGAAAAAGATTACAGAGAAAACAGATACGAAAGGCAGATGGAGATCCAACATTGGCATAACTGGTATTCCTGAAGTAAGGAAATAGGTATATGGAATAGAAAACATTTTACAAGATACTTTTTAAGACAACTTTCCTTAAATAAAAGAAATTTTATAGACAGAAAGAATATACCGTGTTTCAGGAAAAACTAATATAAAAAATCATCACCGAAATATATTTTAGTGAAGTTACTGGAGTTCGAAGATGAAAAATTTTAATGCAAGAACTCAGGGAATATAGTTCTCACAAACCTTTTCTGAAAAACTACTGGATGAAAAACTATGGCCTACCAAGATATGGAGAAATTTCTCCAAGAAGACTGGTGCCAAGTATCGGATCACTTCTGTGGGGTGGGGAGGTGAACATAAAGGAGAACAAAAGGAAGCAGGTGAAGACAGATCTAACATTAATTGTCAGAACAAATCATACCAGTCATTGGACCTTTACTGAAATTAAAAGAAAAAGAAGTTGGTCTTTTGTTTAATTTTATTGGCACTTTGTGTTCTGGCAAAAATTTTCAGCAGGTTATATTCTGAGTCCAAAGAAGCTTGATTTGTTTACTGAAAGTACAACATGGCTTATAAAGACAAAATTATATTTCAGTTATGGCTTCCAAATATTATCAATGACTCCAAGTTTCTATTAGTAGTAATTAGCATTTATTTTTCTAAGTTTCAGAGAACATTTCTCAAGTACCTTATTTAAATAAATGTATTATAGATTTTCATTGGAGATCTATTTGATAGCAGCACAGACTAGGCTGCTTACAGGAGATAAAAATCCAACAGGTCAGCATGCTGACAAAGCTCATGATTTGGGCCTTAGATGCCCCAGAAGAATCCTATGCTGTCTACTTATTCATAAATTCCACTGTCACCCTAAAAATCAGAATATTTAGGGGTCTAAACAAAAGCAGAATCTACTAGGGCATGACTCCCATGGGGACTGTAATCAATATCATGACTGGCATGTGGTCAAAAAGCACCTATAGCTGACCATACTTGCATGTACCACACGTCTATGTGGCCTTAGAGAATCTACTATTAGATCACTGAAGAGCACAAAGGCATCCTGATAACACCAAGAAGTCACTGACTATCGGGCCTGGAGCCTGCACAACTTCTGGATTCCCACATAAGTGAGATAATAAATTTCCTACTATTGCAGTCGATTTGGTTAGGGTGCTTGCTCTATCATTTGGTGCTACAAGCATATTAACAAATATAAAATATTTTAAAATATCTTCCATGAGAAGCAAACTTCCCTTTCCCTCCCTTCACTCTACAACAGAAAATGTAAAGCTCTTACCACCAAAAATAGAATCTCAGGACTGTTAACATCATATATCTTGTAGGTATTCACTACACATTGACACAGTATTGCTAGTTCTAGAGCATAAAAACACTATAAAGCCTCCTTCCTTAAGCAATATATTACTATCTTAAAGATACTTCCTTTAAGATTTCTGTTGAACTCAACCCACAAAACATAAGTCAAGTTCATTTCACTTCATGGGATATAGGAGGAAGGATATCTGAGCCTTAGCACAAATCTCTCTCCTCAGTACTATCACTCTCTTCTGGTTATGTCTCCTTTCTGACACATGCCACTTTCCACTTTCTAGTCATAGTGCTTTTAAGTACATCTCTTCTTTACTAATAAATGAGGAGGATTATCCTAAAGAGAATAAATATTTATTTCTGTATCCTACAATGAGACTTGTTAATCACATGATGGGTAAGTAAATGAATAAACATATTAATGCTTTTGAGCCTGGAAAAAGGCTCCTAGTCCTCCTTGAAACTCCAAAGGAAAACTAAGAAAAATGAAGATAATAAAACAAACAAATAAAACCCAAAGACATGTACTTAGGTATACTTTTGAGCACTTTAATAACCAGCTGCCACATTATCAAAATTATTAATATTAACATATCAAAAAATCAAATAAGGAAAAATGCCTGCTACTATTGCTTTATTTCAAAATTATTGAACTTTGGGAGAAACCAAGATGGCGGCATAGGTAAACACCTATACTGCTGCCTCGCACAACAATTTCAAAACTGCAACTGGAAGACAGAGCGTACATCGTCCAGAACCATCGGAAAGCTGGCTGAGTGGAAATTCTATACCTAGAAGGAAAGATAAAAGGACACTGAGACCCAGAGGAGCTGTGGAGGACAGAGGTGCAGAGACCCGCGCATGCGGAAAGGACAGGCGGCTGAATACGCGGCTGGCTTACTCGCGGCGCGCGGAGAGGGTGGGCAGCAAGCGCACGGCTAGCTGTCTCGTTCGGGAGGGAAACAAAACCTCCCAACTGCACTGAAATCCAGTTCCAGGTGAGACTTTGGGTACCCAGACTCATTCGGGGAGAAACTGGACTGTCTGGCAGTGGGCAAAAATCGAGGGCAGCCTTCTCTCAGAGGTGCGTGCAGCCATTGCCGCGGGACACTGAGACACAAGAGGGGCCTCATAGGGCGGGGCTGAGGGAAACGAAGGCTGTCTGCTCCACCCTGAGACTCCGCCCCTTCCAAGCTGCGCACAGAAGCTCTCCCAGCGGAGACACAGCTGATCCTCACAGCCAATTGGACTGGAGGTCAACTCCCCCCAGTGATACTAACAACAATCTAGGCTTAACTACAACAAGGCTGCACACACAGCCCACAAAGGGGTACACCAAGAGTGCCCACCTCAGGTAACTGGGGAAGCTGAGCCACTGGGCCCTGCTAGGACACCTAGCACACAAAGCCACTCAATCAACTCAGGGAAGCAGCCAAAATGCAGAGACAAAGAGGCAGGCCACAAATGAAGGAAATGGAGGAAAGTAAATGACTGGATATAGAGTTCAAAACCATGGTTATAAGGTTTTTCAAGAATTTCCTAGAAAAGGCCGATAAATTTAATAAAACCCTCGAGGATATGAAAAAGGATCAACTAGAAATTAAGCATACACTGACTGAAATAAAAAATATTATACAGAGACCTAAAAGCAGACTAGAGTATTGCAAGAACCAAGTCAAAGACTTAGAATACAAAGAAGCAAAAAAACACTCAATCGGAAAAGCAAAAAGAATCCAAAAAGTTGAAGATAGTGTAAGAAGCCTCTGGGACAACTTCAAGCTTACCAACATCAGAATTATGGGGGTCCCAGAAGAAGAGAGAGAGCAAGATACTGAAAACCTATTTGAAGAAATAGTGACCGAAAACTTCCCCCACCTGGTGAAAGAAATAGACTTACAAGTCCAGGAAGTGCACAGAACCCCCAAAAAAAGGAATCCAAAGAGGACCACACCAAGACACATCATAATTAAAATGCAAAAAGCAAAAGACAAAGAGAGAATATTAAAAGCAGCAAGAGAAAAACAGTTAGTTACCTACAAGGGAGCACCCATACGATTGTCAGCTGATTTCTCAACAGACGGGAATGGCAAGAAATATTCAAAGTGATGAATAGCAAGAAACTACAACCAAGATTACTCTACCCAGCAAAGCTATCATTCAGAATTGAAGGTCAGATAAAGAGCTTTACAGATAAGAAAAAGCTAAAGGAGTTCATCACCGCCAAACCAGTATTATATAAAATGCAGGAGGAGGAGGAGGAGGGGGAGGAGGGGGAGGGGGAGGGGGAGAGGGAAGAAGAAAGCAGAAGAAAGAAGAAGAAAGAAGAAGAAGAAGATAAAAATTATGAACAAGAGGAGAGACAAAATGGCGGCAAAATAGACGGATGTGTCCTGAGCCTTGTCCCAGAGCAAATAGAGGGAGCAGCTGAAACAAGTGGAATCCAGCCCGAATTGGCGAAGGAGACGCAGCTTGGTGAGACAGTTTGCAGCCGGGAAGGGCAGAGATCCCCTGGGAAAAGGTGCAGCAGCAAAAGCTGAGTCTGCCCACCCCATAACTACAGAACTCTGGGCAACACAGTCACGCCTTTCCAGAGTGCAGGCCCCCTGAGCCACATCACCCCGACAGACGGTTCCTAGGTGCCACTGTGAGTCCCCACTGGGCATGCGTGATTTCAATTTAGGGTGCAAGACAGCAAAAATTGGGATACTCCCCTCCATGACTTCTGACTTCTAGACACTGCAGTTGTGCCTCTCAAGCTCGCAGGCCTACATCAAGAGAACCCAAATAGCTCAAGTAGGGAACTACACTAGATTACCAAGCCCAGGAGAACTGAGAGATTACACCAGTAGCACCATCACCAAAAGAGCCTGGGTAGCAAAGCAATTGGATCTACAATTAAAACATTACAGGAAAACATGGGGAGACAAAAAAAGCAATCCTCAAAGGAAAGAAAAAGAGGAATCACCAGAAAGGGAGTTAAATGAACTTGAGGCTAGCAGCTTAACAGAGAAAGAATTCAGAGTAATGGTTATAAGGATATTTAAACAGATGGATGACAAATACACACAACTCAATGAGAACTATAAGAAGCTGAATGAAAATGTCACCAACATGAAAAGAAACCCAAGAGGAGATGAAGAACGACATAGCTTAAATAAAGAACACATTGGAAGGTTTAAACAGTAGACTAGAAGAGGCTGAGGACCGCATCAGTGAATTAGAAGACAAGGTTGGAAAAAACACACAAACACAGCAGCAACTGGAAAGAAGACTTTAAAAGCAAGAGGAGAGCCTAAGGGAGCTTTGGGACAACACAAAACGAAACAACATTTGAATAATAGGGATACAAGAAGGAGAGGAAGAGAAGCAAGGAATAGAAAACCTGTTTGAAGAAATAATGACAGAAAACTTCCCTGATATTGGCAAGAAAAAAGCTATGCAAGTCCAAGAAGTACATAGAGTCCCAAACACGTTGAATCCCCAAAGACCGACACCAAGACATCATAATTAAATTGGCGAACACTAACGACAAAGTAAGAATCTTAAAGGCTGCCAGAGAGAGACAGAAAGTTACCTACAAGGGATCTCCTATTAGAATATCAACTGATTTCTCAACAGAAACATACCAGGCCAGAGGGAATGGAATGAAATATACAAAGTGATGCAAAGCAAGTGACTGAATCCAAGAATACTATACCCAGCAAGGCTATCATTCAAAATTGAAGGTGGAATCAGGAGCTTCACAGACAAAAAAGGGCTAAGAGAGTTTATCACTACCAAGCCAGCAATGCAAGAAATGCTAAAGGGACTGCTGTAAAAAGAAGAAAGAGAAAGTAAAAAAAAGAAACACAAACATTAAGGAAAAACATGTCAACAAACATGTACGTGTCAATAATAACATTAAATGTAAATGGATTAAATGCACCAATCAAAAGACATAGGGTAGCTGAATGGATAAGAAAACATGACCCATATATTTGATGTCTACAAGAGACTCACGTCAGAGCAAAGGATTCACACAGACTGAGAGTGAAGGGATGGAAAAACATTTTTCAGGCAAATGGAAATGAGAAAAAAGCTGGGGTTGCAATACTTATATCTGATAAAATAGACCTCAAAGTAAAGGCCATAACAAGAGATAAGGAAAGCCATTACATAGTACTAAAGGGAGCAATTCAACAAGAAGATATAACTCTGGTAAACATATATGCACCCAATGCAGGAGCACCCAAATACATTAAAAAACTCCTGGAAGATATCAAGGGAGAGATTGACAACAATACAATCATAGTAGGAGACTTTAATACACCACTGACATCACTGGATAAATCCTCTAGACAAAAAATCAGCAAAGAAACAGCAATTCTAAATGACGCACTAGATCAAATAGACCTAATTGGCATCTTCAGAGCATTTCACCCCAAAGCCACGGAATATACGTTCTTCTCAAGTGCACATGGCACATTTTCAAAAATAGACCACACATTGGGTCACAAGCAAAGTCTCCCCAAATTCAAAAAGATTGAAATCATATCAAGCATTTTCTCAGACCACAATGGCATAATATTAGAAATAAGCTATAATAAAAACATTCCAAAAAACTCAAACACTTGGAAGCTGAATAGCATGCTATTAAACAATGATTGGGTGATCAACGAGATCAAAGAAGAAATTAAAAACATCCTGGAGACTAATGACAATAATAACACAACAAGGCAAATGCTATGGGACACAATGAAAGCAGTACTGAGAGGGAAGTTTATAGCTCGACAGGCCTACCTCAAAAAACAAGAAAAAATGGTAATAAATCATCTAACTCAACAACTCAAAGAATTAGAAAGAGAGCAATAAGAAAAGCCCACAGTGAGCAGAAGGAAGGACATAATAAAGATCAGAGCAGAAATGAATGACATAAGACCAAAAAAAACAATACAAAAGATCAACAAAACCAAGAGCTGGTTCTTTAAAAGGATAAACAAGATTGATGAACCTCTAGCCAGGCTCACCAAGTAGCAAAGAGAGAGGACCCAAATAAACAAAATCAGAAATGAAAGAGGTGAAATAACAACAGACTCCACAGAAATACAAAGGATTGTTTAAAAAATACTATGAACAGCTCTATTCTAACAAACTATACAACCTGGAGGAAATGGACACATTCCTAGAAAAATACAACCTTCCAAAACTCAATCAGGAAGATTCTAAAAATCTCAATAGGCTGATAACTATGGAAGAAATTGAAGCAGTCATCAAAAAGCTTCCAGCAAACAAAAGCCCAGGGCCAGATGGCTTCACAGGGTAGTTTTACCAAACATTCAAGGAAGAACTAAAACCTATCCTCCTCAGACTATTCCAAAACATTCAAGAGGAAGGAGCACTTCCAAGCTCCTTCTATGAAACCAGCATCACCCTAATACCAAAACCAGATAAAGATGACACAATGAAAGAGAATTACAGGCCCATATCCCCTATGAATATAGATGCCAAAATCCTCAACAAAATTCTAGCAAATTGGATCCAGCAGTACATCAGAAAGATCATACACCATGACCAAGTAGGATTTATCCCGGGGATGCAAGGATGGTACAATATTCGCAAGTCAATAAACGTGATACAACACATAAACAAATTGAGAGATAAAAATCACATAGTTATATCAATTGATGCAGAAAAAGCATGACAAAATCCAACACCCTTTCTTGATAAAAACTCTCAGCAAGATAGGATTAGAAGGATCATACCTCAACATAATAAAAGCCATATATGACAAACCCACAGCCAACATCATACTCAATGGGCAAAAACTAAAACCATTCCCCCTAAGACCAGGAACAAGACAGGGATGCCCACTCTCACCACTCCTGTTCAATATAGTGTTGGAAGTACTAGCCATTGTGATCAGACAAGAAGAAGAAATAAAAGGCATCCAAATTGGAAAAGAAGAAGTAAAACTGTCCTTATTTTCAGATGACATGATACTGTACATAGAAAACCCTAAAGACTCCATCAAAAAAAATTATTAGACTTAATAAATGAATTCAGCAATGTAGCAGGATACAAAATTAACGCCAAGAAATCTATGGCATTTCTATACACCAATAATGAACTTACAGAAAAAGAGACTAAAAAAGCAATCCCATTTTCCATCGTACCAAAAAAATTAAGATACCTAGGAATAAACTTAACTAAGGAAGTAAACTACACGACACTGAAAAAAGAGATAGAGGAAGACATAAACAGATGGAAGAACATACCATGTTCATGGATTGGCAGAATCAACATCATCAAAATGTCCATACTACCCAAAGCAATATATAAATTCAATGCACTTCCCATTAAAATACCAATGACATATTTCACAGACGTAGAACGAACTTTCCAAAAATTTATCTGGAATAAAAAAAGACCCTGAATAGCTGCAGCAATCCTGAGAAAGAAGAATAAAGTAGGTGGGATCTCAATACCAGATTTCAAGCTGTATTACAAAGCCAGTGTTCTTAAAACAGCCTGGTACTGGCACAAGAACAGACATATAGACCAATGGAACAGAACAGAGAACCCAGAAATTGACCCAAATCACTATGCTTAATTAATATTTGACAAAGGAGGCACGAACATACAATGGAGTCAAGACAGTCTCTTCAACAAATGGTGTTGGGAAAACTGGACAGATACATGCAAAAAAATGAAGCTAGATCACCAACTTACACCATACACAAAAATAAACTCAAAATGGATAAAGGACTTAAACCTAAGATGGGAAACCAGGAAAATACTAGAAAAATCCACAGGCAGCAAAATATCAGATGTATGCCGAAAGAACTTCTTCATTGATAATACTCCTAGGGCAATGCAAGCTAAAGAGAAAATAAACAAATGGGACTACCTCAAAATAAAAAGCTTTTGCACAGCAAAGGACACCATCAATAAAACAACAAGAAAGCCCACTGCATGGGAGAACATATTCACCAATGATATCAACAATAAGGGTTTAATCTCCAACATTTACAGGGAACTCATGCAGCTTAACAAAAAGAACATAAACAACACAATAAAAAAATGGGCAACTGATCTAAATAGACACTTTTCGAAAGAAGACAGAAGGAAGGCCAAGAGACATATGAAAACCTGCTCAAAGTCACTAATCATCAGAGAGGTGCAAATTAAAACAACAATGCAGTACCATCGCACACCTGTCATCAACAAATCAACAAATAACAAGTGCTGGCGAGGATGTGGAGAAAAAGGAACCCTTGTGCACTGCTGGTGGGAATGCAGACTGGTGCAGCCACTGTGGAGAACAGTATGGAGTTTCTTCAAAAAACTAAAAATGGAACTCCCATTTGACCCAGTGATCCCACTTCTAGGAATATATCCCAAGAAACTAGAAACACGAATCAGAAAGGATATATGCACCCCTATGTTCATAGCAGCACAATTCACCATAGCTAAGATCTGGAAACAGCCTAAGTGCCCATCAGCAAATGAATGGATTAAAAAACTGTGGTACATATACACAATGGAATACTACGCTGCGGTAAAGAAGAAGGAGTTCTTACCATTTGCAACAACTTGGATGGAATTGGAGAGCATTATGCTAAGTGAAATTAGCCAGGCAGAGAAAGATAAATATCACATGATCTCACTCATTTGTGGAATATAATGAACAATATAAACTGATGAACAAAAATAGATCCAGAGACAGAGAAACATCAATCAGAACGTCAAACCTCAGGGAAGGTGGGGGTCGGTGGGAGTAAGGGGGAGAGACCAACAGAGGGACTATGTGCATGCATATGAGCCTAATCAATGGACACAGACAACAGGGGGGTGCGGCATGACTGGGGGGTGGGGGGTAATGGGGGAATAGGGACACATATGTAAAAAATAAAAATTAAAAAATAAATAAATAAAAAATTTATAAGAAAATCTATATATAACTTATCTCCCCCAAAACTTGAAAAAAAATTATGAACAACAAATACATATCTATCAAGAAGTGAATCTAATAACCAAGGGAATAAAAAATCTGATGAACAGAATAAACTGGTGAATATAATAGAATCAGGGGCATAGAAAGGGAGTGGACTGACAATTCTTGGGGGAAAAGGGGAGTGGGGGGTGCGGAAAGAGACTGGACAAAAAGCATACAAATATGGATGAGGACAGTGGGGGGAAGGTAAGGGCAGAGGGTGGGGTAGGAACCTGGTGGAGGGGAGATATGGGGGGAAAAAGAGGAACAATTATAATAATCTAAACAATAAAGATTTATTAAATTAAAAAAATGAAAAACCCTCTAAGTTAAAAAAAATTATTGAACTTTTATCATTTATTGGTGTAGAAAATGCCAATTTTGAGTTACCCGTTTAATAAGATGAGAGAAAAAAAGTTATAGATTAGAATGGAAGAAACAAATCTGTCATTACATGTTGATGATGTGATTTTCTACATAGAAAATACAAAGCAAATTACAGTATATCCAAAGTATTAGAATTAATAAGGGAATATAGCAAGATGGCTGGATATATAAGATTAATATACAGAAATTAATTGTAATTCTATACACAAGCACTAAAAAGTTAGAAAATGCAACTTAAAATCGTATTCTTCAGAAGTTAACATTAATAACATGAAAAGACAATTCATGAACTGGGGAGAAGGTATCTTCCATATAGTGAATGTTAAAAGTACTACTTTCTAGAATATTTTTTAACTCCAAAAAAATCATACAACAAACAGCCCAATTAAAAATGAATGCTAAAATTAGTTGGTGAAAGTTTAACCAGAAACAGAATAATTGCATAGTCTCAAAAATAATCTTCCCAAAAATATAGTATAGTAATTACAAGGAAAAAACAAGGAGTCAGAAATCCTGGCAGATACTAGCTTAGCCAAGTGATCAACATAATGTATCCCTTGATACGATGCACATCACTTCTGTAGTGTCCTTCCAAATAATGGGTAATCTAAATATAATCATGAGAACTCATTAGACAAACCCAAACTGAGAAACATTCCACAAAAGCACTGACTAATACTCTTCAGAAGTATCAAGGTAAGGAAAGATAAGGCTGAAGAATAGTCACAACTAAAGAAACTACAGCAATACAACAAGTAATAGTACTATAGGATCCTGGCCCAGATTCTCAAACAGAAAAAAGATAGTAGTGAAAAAGCTAGTAAGATCTGAATAAATGTTATACTTTATTTAATAGTATTGTGCCAAGGTTAATTTCTTAGTTTTGATAAGTATTCGATGGTAATGTAAGATGTTAACTTAAGGAGAAGCTGGGTAAAGGAACTCTCTGTATCATTTTTGCAACTTCTGTAAACCTAAATTATCTAAACAAAAAAATTAACTGTGAAAAAAATAAAGACATTTCTAGAAGAGAAACATAATGATCATGTAGGAAAAGATGCTCAATTTCATTAGTAATTAGGAAAATGTAAATTAAAATCATGAGATACCATTTTATACCCACTTGATTGGCAAAAATTGAAGAGTCTAACAATATCAAGTGTTGATAAAAATGTGAAAACTAATACACTGCTAGTAGGACTAAAAATAGGTGCAGCCACTTAGAAAAATGGGTTGGCTATAAAATTGTAAAGTTAAACATGTATATATGTGTAATGCAATAATTGTATTCTTAGCATCTAGAGAAACTTGAGTTCATAAGAACTGGAATATTTATAAAAGCATTGTTTATAGTAACAAAACCGTGGTTCAACCCAAATATCCATTGTGAGATAAATAAATAATGTTATATGTCAAAAAGTGAAAATACTATGAATTAAAATGAATGATATATATACATATATCTTAGAAACATAATGTTAAATAAAAAAGCAAGTCATAGAAGAATATATATAGCATGGTATTTTTATTTTTTTATTGATTTCTTTTTAGGGAGAGAGCGAGAGCGAGAGAGCGAGAGAGAGAGAGCGAGAGAGAGAGAGAGAGAGAGAGAGAGAGAGAAAACATTGATTTTTTTGTTCCACTTATTTATGCATTCATTGGTTGCTTATTGTATGTGCCCTGACCAGAGATTAAACCCACAACCTTGGTGTATCAGGATGACACTCTAAACAACTGTTCTACCTGATCAGGGATAGCATGGTATTTTTTATAAGGTTCAAAAACACTTTTAGGAATATAAAACATGGGTAAATTAAAAAGAAAAGCACATTTCAATTAGCATGTTTGAGATCATGGTTACTACTAAAAAAAAAATTAGAGATTATGACAGGAACACAGGGATCTTCAACAGTATTGTGATATACTTTTTAATCTGGGTGGTGAGTTAATGGGTTAATGGGTCGGTTTTAATATCAGAATTCAAAAATTACATAAGTATTACATATATTCTTTTATCTGTGAAACGTATTTTGCAATTAATATAAATATTTTAAAACAATATTTTAGATAAATATATACCAAACTCTTAAGAATGATTATTTCACAGAGGTAAAATTATAGTTTTTCACTTTCTCTAGCATATATTTGAAACAATTTTAATAATAAGTATATAATATATATGTACTTGAGAAAATTAAAATTTTTTCCTAATTTTGATATGGTAATAATAAATATCTGTGAGTAATTTATAATGATTACCAACTCAAATTTTCTCACTCGCCAGAACTCCTCCAAAAATACTGTTCCCATTCATAATCAATGACATTACAATTGGCTCCTACTGTAAATTAATTGGTACAATGCTGAAACAATATTCCCAACATCCTATAGCTAGGTGGTGTGTGTGTAAAAATTCCATATATATAAGCATTAGGTCCACTGTTCTGGGTGATGTACAAGTACAAAACTTCTTGAGGGAAGGGACCAGCTATAGATGTAAAAAATTAAGATAAGAAATCCTTCAAATTGGTCTCTTTGCCTTAAAGGAAATAGGAGCACTTAAAAGTAAACATGGTGTTATCCTCCTTTCTCTATCACATATTCCTAGAAAGGTTCAGCTTTAAAACTAGGCTATACCTAGGAAGACATTCATACACCCTTATAGTGATTATCCCTATCATTAACACTCTTAAATCAATGTTCTCATGAATATTAGTCCATGTTGAAAACTCCATGCAAACAGATACAATAAGAACCTGCAAGTGAAGAGCAATCGAACATCAGCACATGGAGGGCCCGGAACATCAGTAGCAACACACAGTGAAAACAATGTGTGGGAAGTATACAATGTCTTTGGCTGCACATATTTACATACTATTTTCTATAATCAGGAGGAAAGAACATGTTATTTTCCCTTTTTTCTGGCTCAGTATTATGACAGAACAGAAGGCAGCAAGTAAAGGGGGACTTTAGGAAAAGTGTATACAGATCAATGAAAACAGATTGCAAAATGTGGGGAAAAAGCAAGGCTCAACAATTCTGAATGATTTTAGAAAAGGCCCTAAAGCTTGAGAGTGAAGAGCTTGATGTCGATGTGAAGGGAGCAAAGAGGAAGCCGAAAGCATTTAAGGATATACTATGAGAAGGCTAATGGTAGTCAAGTTCCCTTATACTTTATACTAATACTTCCAAGAGAAAGCACTAAAAATTGTGGGTGAAGCTGACAACCACAAAAGATGTGTTAATGATTATACACAGTGTGAAGAAAGAAACAATCTGTTCATCAAAGCCCATTCTCTTCCACTCCTTTTACATTTGCTCTGCTTTGATCAGGAAGCTCTCATTGCTGAAGGAGCGCTCTCCAAATCTGATCCTTATAGGCCACCAGGTGGAGCCCAAAAGTCACAAAAGAGAGCCCCCTCCTCAGCCTGATTTGCTTTTTGTCCACCAGCCAGCTAGAGCCATACCCCCTGGAAAGAACTTACAAAGTCTAAGTTTGGCAATGCAAGTTCATAGGATTACATAACTCAGCCTCTTCCTCAGATAAGGAAAGCATACTCTTAAAAAGGTGAAATAGTCCTTTTGCTCAAGAAGAAAGACTGGATAGCGCTACTTTTCAATTTGCTAATCTTGTAAGCTATGCCTCAATGAAACAAACTAATTTTTCCTGTTTTGTTTTTTTCAGCAACCTAGTTACATTTTCATTTTCCTACTAAATAAAATTTAATGACCAGCTCCCCAACCCTTATAAGAAATTCAGTCTATCAAAACTAGATGGAAGAGTTAAAGTATTTGATTTCATTAGTCAACAAATGTTTCTGATTGTCTAATAACTGACACCTTATGGGCACAAAACTGGGAGATGAGGAAAATACTAGAACGACCCTCTTCCCTCCCCAACCAGGTCCTCCTCCACCACTTCCTTCCTCTTCTTTCACCTTGCCCAGTCACTCTGCAACGGAAACTGCTGTCCTTCACTTTCATTAAAATGAGCAGTATTGTGACCCATTCTCTATTTCTCACTTTTCGACAGCCTCCCATTAAGCCTTAAACCAGTGGTTCTCAACCTTTCTAATGCCACGACCCTTTAATACAGTTCCTCATGTTGTGGTGACCCCCACAGGCTGAGAACCACTAGCAGGGTCGCCTAAGACCATCGGAAAACACAGATATTTACATTACGATTCATAACAGTAGCAAAATTACAGTTATGAAGTAGCAACGAAAATAATTTTATGGTTGGGGGTCACCACAACATGAGGAACTGTATTAAAGGGTCGTGGCATTAGAAAGGTTGAGAACCACTGCTTAAATAATCCCATGTTCAACCAAAACTTTCTCAGCCTTGCTATACCTACACTGACCTATTCATTTTCCCTCCTCCCCATCCTTTGAAGCTACCAAAGTTTGCTAGAGAAAATATTATAAATATGTCAATTTGCTCTAGGTCAATTCATGTGATACATCTTTAGTTAGTCTACAATGTTGCCAAGAAACACTATTATGTTCCCCAGAGTAGCTGCTGTAAAACTTGCCCATTTTCTTTAAGATTTATCCTTAAATATTTAAGAAAAAGAAATTATGACAAATCTGGGAGAAAAAGACCATAATTGTATCTCCTTGCTATGACATCCTGGAAGGGAAATATGGGACTGTAAACTCTAGCCTTTAGGAAAAGAGATATCAAAAAGGTCTGAGAAAATACAGGCATGAATTCTACTGTAAGAGTTTCTAACGGGAAAGATGGTTGAAGAGGGTTGGGAAGCTCTAAGAACTGTAAATTTGATTATATAATTACAAATTATCTCAATGAGGAAGTCAATGTGGCTTTTTAAATATCCTGGACTATGCAGTAGTAAATATGAAAAGTACCTAATATGTTGTGATCCCTGAAAGCCAGCAAGCGTTTGCTAAGAATGATTATCTTTAGGCTTTTTATATTACAGAACTAAGATTCATGAAAATGTGGTAGATATCGTGTATAGAGGTAAACAAGGCTCAACTGAGATCTCTCATGACAATTTTAAGAACAAGATGAAAAATAACTTTTCTAACAAATAGAGGTTTCCAGTACTGTAATAACCTTGGGACTTCCCTCAATTAGAAACACCAAAGTGCCAATGGGGGAGCCAGAGAAGCAATGCTTACACCAAAGGAGGCACCAAGATTAATGGCCTCCTTAAGGCCCCTTCTAAAGCTACTGGAATTATATATTCAATTAATGTGTATGTTTTATTTAAAGTTATTAAAAATACTAAATTAGAAGGAATCAAGATGGCGGTTCTCACATCCTCCCACAACCACAACAAAATTAAAACTAAAATACAGAACAGCCATCGTTCAGAACCGCCTGAAATCTGGCTGAATGGAAGTCCTACAACTAGAGAATTAAATAAGAAAGCACACTGAGACTGGTAGGGGGATGAAGGTACTGAACAGGCTAGTCCGATACCCATATGGGCATGTTTTTAATCAGAGGGTTATCTTGGTTGAGGAGGCATCCCTGAAGAGCAAGGGGTCCCAGCCGCACACAGGCCCCAGCCCAGGGTTCCAGAGCCAGGAAGAGAAGTCCCCATAGCTTTGGGCTGTAAAAACCAGCTGGGACTGTAGCTGAGTCACACAGAGGCTGCTGGAGTCCCAGACAGTTCCTCTTTAAGGGCCAGCACACAGACTTACCCAGACTCACTCCTCTGAGCTCCAGCACTGGGGCAGCACCTTGAAAGGATCCAGAGACATACGGGAGAAACTAAATTGTTTGGCATCAGGGCAAGAACTAGGGGGAAGCTTTCTCCCAGACAAAAGAGCTGGGACATCACACACACACACACACACACACAGCTGACTAATAGTCACTATATCTGAGTCTCCATCAACCTGGCCCACACTGTTTGCCTTGCCCTAAGATCCCAATCCACCCAATTTGCAGCCTCACCCAAGCTGTTTGCAGTGTCTTTATCATATGAATGGCTGTTTGGCTCAGGCTTCAGACTTTCCTAAAATCTCTCAAACAAGTAGCAGTTGGATTCAGTGTGCCCCATGCCTCTCAATAAGTGGCCCCAATGCTTGATCAGTGGATAGAGCATTGGCCTGCAGACTGAAAGGTCCCAGGTTCAATTCTGGTCAAGGGCACATGCCTGAGTTGTGGGCTCAATCCCCAGTATGGGGCATGCAGGAGACAGCTGATCAATGGGTCTCTCTCATCGTTGATGTTTCTATCTCTCTCTCCTCCCTTCCTCTCTGTAAGTATATATCCTATATAATAAAAGGCTAATATGCAAATTGTCCCCTCAACTAGGAGTTTGACCAACAGGCAAGCCAGCCAACCACCCATGTCCCCTCCCCCTGGCCAGGCTGGCTGGACCTCACCCATGCACGAATTCATGCACCGGGCCTCCAATACACACACACACACACACACACACACACACACACACACACACACTGAGTGGCCAGATTATTATGCGTTCAGAGATCATAATAATCTGGCCACTCAGTGTATATATATATATTTTTTTTAAAAAATAATAATAATAAGTGGCCCTAGGCCCGGCACTAGCAGCAGCTTGCCAAAATTCACAGCTTGGCCTCTCCTGGGCACCTCCTAACCCAACACAAGTAGCAGCCATCTTGCAGATCACCCTGTAGTTCGTGACAGATGGCCCCAGGCAGGGCACAGGCAAAGACTGATTTTGTACCTCCGGGGAGGCCAGAGTCAATACACCCAGTTGTCAGCTTCAGACCATGACAGAAGCTTCAGACCATGCCAGATTACAACTCTATCATATCCATGAGCGACAATTCAAGGGGTGGACTTGGTGAGCACAAAAGCCACAATGAAACAAGTCCTGCTCCATAGGAATATCTTCTACAGAACAGCTTTTTCGCTATAGTCATAACTGGTTCTCACAATTATTCTGGGGGTCAGCAGCAATCAAGGCTCAACTATAACAGGACAGTGCATACAGATCACACAGGGGTTTACCTATAGTGCCCAGCTCAGGTAACTGCTTTGGCTGAGCCACTGGGCCCTACAGGATACCTCCTACACAAGGCCACTCTACCAATTCCAGGAGACATAGCAGCTCTACCTAATACATAGAAGCAAACACAGGGAAGCAGCCAAAATGCGGAGTCAAAGAAACATGTCACAAATGAAAGACCAGAAGAAATATTCAGGGGAAAAAAACTAAATGAAAATGGATGCAAGCAAACTAGATACAGAGTTCAAAACAATGGTTATGAGTATGCTCAAGGAACTTAATGAGAGCTTCAAAGGTCGTAGTGAGAATGTCAAGGAACTTAGTGAGAATTTTAAGAAAAGTACTGAGAACATCAAAGACCAGTCAGAAATGAAGGATACACTAAGTGAAATGAAGAATAATTTACAGGGAATCAATAGTAAAGTAGAGGATCTGAGAATAAGATCATCAATTTGGAATATGAGGAAGCAAATAACACCCAATCAGAAGAGTAAAAAGAAAAAAGAATCCAAAAATATGAAGATAGTGTAAGGAGCCTCTGGGAGAACTTAAAGCATAACAATATTTGCATCATGGGGGTGCCAGAAGGAGAAGAGAGGGAGCAAGAAATTGAAAACCTATTTGAAGAAATAATGACAGAAAGCTTCCCCTACCTGAAAGAAATAGACATACACACCCTGGAAGTGCAGAGAGTCCCAAACAAGACACATCATAATTAAAATGGTAAAGGTTAAAGATAAAGAGAATCCTAAAAGCAACAAGAGAAAAGCAATTAGTTACCTACAAGGGAACGTCATACAAATGTCAGCTGATTTCTCAACAAAAACTTTGCAGGCCAGAAGGGAGTGGCAAGAAATATTCAAAGTGATGAAAAGCAAGGACCTACAACCAAGATTACTCTACCCAGCAAAGCTATAATTTAGAATTGAAAGTCAGATAAAGAACTTCACAGACAAGAAAAAGCTAAAGAAATTCATTACCACCAAACCAGTATTATATGAAACTAGAGGCCCAGTGCACGAAATTCATGCACGAGTAGGGTCCCTAGGCCTGGTCAGCGATCAGGACCAATCAGGGCCTTCCTTCAGGCTGACGGCCAGGGCCTCCTTTCCTCAGCTGCCAATTGCTGGCTGGGGCCTTCCTTCATTCTGCATCACCCCCTGGTGGTCAGCACACATCATAGTGAGCAATTGAACTCCCAGTCTCCTGGTCGAATTCCTAAAAGGACAATTTGCATATTAGCCTTTTATATATACCAACTAGAGGCCCGGTGCATGAAATTCATGCATGGGGGGTATCCCTCAGCCCAGCCTGCACCCTCTCCAATCTGGGACCCCTCGAGGGATGTCCGACTGCCTGTTAGCTAAACAGGCAGTCGGACAACCCTCTCACAATCCAGGACTGCTGGCTCCCAAATGTTCTCCTACCTGCCTTCCTGATTGCCCCTAACCGCTTCTGCCTGCCAGCCTGATCACCCCCTAACCACTCCCCTGCCAGCCTGATTGATGCCTAACTGCTCCCCTGCCAGCCTGTTTGTCCCTAACTGCCGTCCCCTGCAGGCCTGGTCACCCCTAACTGTCCTCCCCTGCAGGCCTAGTCACCCCTAACTGCCCTCCCCTGCAGGCCTGGTCCTCCCCAACTGCTCTCCCTTGCAGGCCTGGGTCCCCCCCCAACTGCCCTTCCCTGCAAGCCTGGTCGCCCCCAACTTCCCTCCTGTGCCGGCCTGGTCACCCCTAACTGCCCTCCCCTGCAGGATTGATCGCCCCCAACTGCCCTCTCTTGCAGTCCTGGTCCCTCCCAACTGCCCTCCCCTGCTGGCCTGATTGCCCACAACTGCCCTCCTTTGCAGGCCTGGTCCCTCCCAACTTCCCTCCCCTGCTGGCCATCTTGTGGTGGCCATCTTGTGTCCACATGGGGAGCCATCTTTGACCACATGGGGGCAGCCATCTTGTGTGTTGGAGTGATGGTCAATTTGCATATTACTCTTTTATTAGATAGAATGTTGAATAGTCTTCTTTAAGAAGAAGAAAAAATGATAAAAATATGAACAATAAAGTGGTAATAAATATAATTCTATCAACAACTGAATATAAAATCAAAATAATCAAAGAATCTAATGAACAAAATAAACTTATGAATAAAATAGAACTAGAGGCATGGAAGCATGGAACAGACTGACAAATCTCAGATGGAAGGGAAGAGGTGGGCAGGAAGAGATTAACCAAATAACTTATATGCATATATGCAAAAACCCATAGACACAAATAATATGGTGGTGGAGGCCTGGGGCTGGGCAGTATCCAGGTGGAGAAGGGCAATAGGGGGATGAAAAGAGGAGGACATATGTAATACTCTCAACAATAAAGGTTTATTTTAAAAAACAAACATTCTAAATTAGGAGTTCTCTACTTATGTTTATATACTGATTAGATGTTGTTAAAAATGTTGATTTTGAAATCATATAACCTTAGTTCTCATCATTTTCTGTTCCAAACACACTCTCCTATGTTTTCTAGCATGATTTATGGTACAACCTTTTCCTAATCAATGTCGGGGGTCATCAAATCATTTTCATCTACCCATCTGACCAGCTACTCAGTATCCTGTCCTAAAGGAGCTCATGGCCAGGTAAATAACTTGCATAAGCAATTACAATACAAACAGAGGAGAGACACAATAAAGTTATTATTAGAAACTGTTAGAGCACCTAAGAGTCAGAGGACTTAGAGCAGTGATAGCGAACCTATGACACGCGTGTCAGCACTGACACGTGTAGCCATTTCTGATGACACGCGGCCGCTGAGGCGGCCTCATGCTGAGGATGAAACATTTGCTGCTCCTGAGGATGAAACATTTGCGAAATAATGTTTTTTCCTCAAAGTGACATACTACCTGAGTTATGCTCAGTTTTTTGGCGAAGTTTGACACACCAAGCTCAAAAGGTTGCCCATCACTGACTTATCGAGTCATGAAACATTTTTTGACAACTGATAAAAGTTTAAAAATTGAGTATTTCACTAAATAAACTCTGGGGAGAGGAGAAAGCCGCTGTTAGGAATGGGAGTGCAGTGTGCAAAAGTTTGGAGCTACGACCAAACACAGGTTGGAAAATGAAAACAGCAAGCAGTGAGGCATAAGTGAAGAGAATGGTGGGAGCTGAGATTGCTCTCAGAGAACTGTGGTTACATGCCATCATCACCTACCCAATCACACAAGTTGGAAGTCTGAAAGTTCATCCAAGATTCTGTCCTTTTCCTTCATGCCCCATTTGTAATCGGTCATCATGCCTGGAAGAACTGACCTTCTTCATTTCCCCTGAATCTTTTCTTTCTCTTGTTTCCTTCACTGCAACTCCTTTCCTTCAGGTTCTCTACATCTCATCTTACTGCAAAAGCCTATTATGACTGCTTGCTTCAAGTCATGTACCTTCCCATCCACTCTAGGCTCTCAGTGATTGATCTTTTAGCAAGGAGGCTTCCATTTTCCAGGAAACAATCTTGGATTTCTCCCTTCATCCACCTCCTCTACACTTCCTGAAAATTATTTTGTTCCTATGGAAGAACTTAGAACATTCTATTTCATATTATAATTAGAGCTCAAAAGACATAAGCCATTCAATCTGTCTGTTTATCCACACTCCTGCACAGAGAGCCATGCTAACTGGGCAGTAGGTCATGGGACTTTGGGCTCCTACCTCTAGTTAAAACTACTGACCAGGGAAAATAATTGCCTCAAGCTAGATCAATAAAATTTTCTATCATAGAAATTCTGTATTGTGATCTAGACTTTGGTATGTGACCTGCAGAGGCCCAGCAGTACCATTTTGGGGCCATGTGGAATATTGAGTAGGTAGGTGGCAACTGTTAAGAAAGAAGCAGAATAATACAGCTTGCGTGTAGAAAGGGGTAGAGAAATGATACCACGTGCTGGCTGGACTGGTCAGGGTAGTTGAGAGAGAAGCTGTGATTCTTTGCCGCCATGTTAGGTCTGAGTTCCTCAGGAGACCTGCCTATACTTCTGGCCCTGGATTTGAGGAGGATCACCATTTTTATTTAAACCGGTTCAATTAGGATTCCATTTCTTGGAATCAAATTAATCCTGTGACATTTATGTACAAATCCTTCCTCATTAGGCTATAATTCCTTTGAATAAAGAAACCATAGCTTTCCACCTTTCTAGTTCTCACACAATAGAGCACAGTGACTTGCACACAGTTGATCAACACTTGCCTCATGAACTGAATTTAACTACAGAGGAAGTAAATGACTTTGGACTTGAATAATTAGTAGCAATTAGACAGGCGGAAGAAGTTTGATACTTCTAAGGGTAGAGTGTAGGGGCAGGGAGAAAATTCAAAAGAAAGCCTCTTTGGCTAACCTCAGTTTTTAGGCATAGTTTTTTGTGGAAGCTAACCACACACATTTACACCCATAGCAAGTACTACCTTCACACTCCTGCTAGAAATCTGGCCAGGATGATACAGAAAACCTAGACAGTCTCAGCACAGCATGTTCTGGTTGGGAAACAGTGACCTCAGCTCCTAAAGATCAGTAACTGATAGCCAGAACCAATGGGAAGGCGACCACCAACATGTTCAGCAGCTGCAGCCCATACCCCTTAGGAGACAGACGTCATCTGAGAACTACATCATGAAAACCTGCCATATTTTATTTCAGATACATTTTCTCTTTTTCACAAAGATTTTAAAAGGCATATTTCCATAAAAGATCATTTTTAACGTCTTTATAGTAAGAAAATAGAGGAAAAGCAAGCAGAGTTTTCCATCTAAGTTGAGAAGCTTCCATTTTTTTTATTTTGAAAAGAAAATAATTAACATATGGCTATTTTTAAATATTCTTTCTTAATATTCAGCAAATGTCCTTGCTGCTTTAAAGGCCTGATTCCTTTTTCAATTATTAATGTACTTTACCCATAAGAAAAAGAAACCTTGATGAAATAATGGCTCAACTGTATAAAAAAAAAAAAAAGGAACCTGCAAGGCCATTCTAGCAATAAGAGAAACTCACACCCTAAAGACATCCTGACTACACCCTTACAACTTGAAAACTAAGGAAGAAGTCCAATCAAATATACACAATGGGACGTGACATAAAGGCAGATAAAAGACAAGGCTGGATTTCCTGCTGTGATGTGCAAGTCTTCCCTTTTCACTGCCAAGCAGAGTATGGCAGCCACAATCAACAGAGGCCAGGTGGCACAGCTACTATCAGGCCTTTCGAGTTAATGGTGAGAAACTGGCAAGCCTCTGAGAAGGACTATTTAGAGCTCAATGGATTGACGTCACTTTTGGATAATGAATTAGGCTTTAAAAAATGATGACATTGCAATCACACCACTTGAGAGTAAAAAGAAAGTACAACTGTTCCTAAGTGGTTCTGAGATCATATAAATCATAATGATCTTCATATCACTGAGAGTGGTATAGGATAGTCCTTCTTAAATTGCACTGATATGACATACAGATTTGATCTGGCTTACTTCACTAGGCATAAGAGGCTAAGTATAGAATAAACTTGATCAAAACAGCACACTTGGGCATCCATTCAGCATTGGCACTCATAACCATGGAACATTCCCAGAAGGCTCCATCCTGTATAAGTTAGATGATCAACAAGCAAATCACCAAAATGGATAAAAAAGTGTCAGAAAAAAACTGTTCTAACTTGTATGCTTTTATTTTCATTTCCTGTGAAGCATAAACCAGACATCATCTATAATAATAAAAGTGTAATATGCTAATTAGACTGGACAGCCCAACGACCTTCTGGACGTCCTTCCAGATGACCTTTGGACGAAGCCGGGGCTGCGAGGGCCGAGGCAAGCCGCCGCAGCTACAAGGGACAAGCCCCTTGCATGAATTTCATGCACCGGGCCTCTAGTCAATAATAAAGAGCTAAAGATTTAGCTAAAACTTAAGACTGCTTTTCTTTCAATATGAAGACCAATTATAAGAAGACAGGCTCAGCATTTGATCAAACAGCTGGGTCCAGCAGTTTCTTCAGATCAAAATAAAGTGGCTATCCATGATGCTCTGCAACTACATAATCTATATTTAAGTTAGATTGGTTTCTGATAGCTTCCGTTAAAAAATGGTACCATTTTTCTGCTTACAGTAAGGTAATTTAGTTTTTAATGTCATAAGTGAAAACTCGGAAGATTAGTGTCAAAAAAGCACATCATTCAAACATCCCTTCATATTCAGATTTAAAACATGGGAGACTGGGATCCCCTGAATATGCCCTGAACTTGCATATATTAACACTAGTGTCTGAAAGGATGGGTCTGATTGTTTGATGTGATGAATTCTTTGTAGTTCACAAATACAAACAGGATATATGACAGGAAATATATATGTATAGGTTCAGTATGTGCTTATATTTTATGTCAAAAAAACAAACTGAAAATGTGATTGCCTCGCAATTCGAGGAACCTATAGGTGACCACTTGAGGTGGTAGCTAAGGTCAATTTCTTAAGAACCAGGATTAAAATATGTAAAGTACCCATGTCTTAATAAGAAATAATAATTAAAATATAACAAAAAAGTTTACCTAAAGGCTCCCTGAACCAATTTCTGTGTGGGATCTGTGGTTTTCTTGCCAGAGCTCACCTACCCTAAGGCAAAATTGCTGTCCTCCTTCCAGTCGACAATGCGGCAAATGAACAGTGTATTGGCATAATCTTTAGGTCGGGTCACAAAGTCTTGGGGACAGTCCTTGAGAGGCACGTATATTCTAGGCACTCGGTGATCTGAGGGAGAAAACAGGGCATATTTCCTGAATAGTTCACTGTTCTTATCAGCCAGAAGTTTGAGGAAGCCAGTTGCTGCTCGGGAATGCTTTTTCTCCACGATGTAAACCACCTGCAAAAACCAAAGACATACTCAATGCTGTTTATCTACAGGACTGGGGACAGTTGGGAGAGGTCAGCAGGAAATTATTTGGTCAACCAGCTGGGTCCAGCAATTTTTCTAGGTCTATATGAAGTGCCTCTCAGGGAAGCTGTGTGACTAAGTAGTTGCTATTTCTGTTGGTGGGGGACTGTGAAGTCCCCTGCTGCTATGTTGTTCCTCTAGTCTGGAGCCCCTAACTAGTTGCCTTCCTCTTTTCCCCTTTCAGAATTCTTCCTTGGTTGTCTCTTGTTATTTTCCAGGGTTTATAGTTGTACTTAGTAGAGAAGAGCAAGGAGAAATGAATCTATGGCATCTTGTCTGAACCAGAAATCCTTGCTTCTAGTTTTAATATTTGACAGCATAAGAAGTGTATAAAGCAGCTTGACATTACTTATATTTCATACATTAGTTGTCATAGAAATGACTTGACCACAGCATAGTTTTCCCATACAAGTGTTATTTGGGCTTGTAATTTTAGTTTGAATTCATTATGAAACTATCCCTCCATCTCCCCACCCCTCATGAAAACAAAACAAAACAAAAAACAGCCAGAGAGAGAGAGTACCATTGGAGGGCAGTAGCAAATTACAGAACACAAGTTCCATTTCCAGCTGCCTCTATTCAGCTCTGACTAAAGTCATTTCAGAATGTGGCCCAGTGCTGCCGATGTTTTGCTTTGTCAGGAGAAGCCAGAAGTCTAATTTTTTTTATGTGACCACTCCAATTTTTTTTTTTTTAATGTAAGCTACCAAGTAAAAATCTTAAATACTTAAATACTTCTCAGGTCAAACAAAACACAAGTTTGTGAGCCAGATCTAGCCCACAGGATTTCCATTCATTATAATCTTCCACACCTCACATACTGTCACATGGTTAGTATTGAAAATGCTTATTAAAATAAAGACCTATATAACTGGATGGGAATTGTGGGTAACATGTATGTGATATAATTTAGAAATTTCTCATGTCACTATGCAGGAGACACTCTAGACACTCTCCTAACTAACTCCCTAGACCAGTGGTCGGCAAACTCATTAGTCAACAGAGCCAAATATCAACAGTACAACAATTGAAATTTCTTTTGAGAGCTGAAAACAAACTTCTGTGCATGGGCCACAAAGTTTCAATCGCACTGTACGTGCGCGCCCGCACGTGGTATTTTGTGGAAGAGCCACACTCAAGGGGCCAAAGAGCCGCATGTGGCTCGTGAACCACGGTTTGTCGACCACTGCCCTAGACTGAGCAGCAAAACTGCATTCCCCAGGTTAAACATGCTGTCTATGCTTCGGGCAGAGGAAGCCTCACGCCATTATGCCACCTCATTCTTTGCCTGTGTACCGCTTCCTCCACCATGAGCTACTTAGCTGGGGTCAGCTGTGTTTGATCCCATATCTGATTACGTCACTGCATACATAATTAAACAATAAAACTGAATTATGCAAAACAACAAAATCAATTGTTTACATTTCTATGATAACTAAATTAAACACTTTGGAAAAATTAAAAAAGACTTTTTAAAAGCTTACTTTTTAATTACATATGAGCATGACAACTAAAAAACAATGGAGCCCTGCTGGTGTTGCTCAGTTGGTTGGAGTATCATCCCATACACCAAAAGGGCGAGAGTTGGATTCCTGGTCAGAGCTCATACCTAGGTGATGGGTTTAATCCCAGGTCAGTGTGTGTAGGGAAGGCAACCAATCAATATTTCTCTTACATCAAAGTCTCTCTCTCTCTCTTCCCTCCCCTCTCTCTAAAAATCAATGAACATGTCCTCAGGTGAGGATTAACTAATTAATTAATTAAAAATAATGAAGAATAAAAACTATAAAAATCTAGAACATTAATATTGATTCCTTCTCCAGTGCCTAAATTCTCACTCCACTTTAAATAACCCAAACTGGAAATCACAGATGTCACATTATGGAGTGTGGTTTAAGCAAAAATAAGTAAATAAATAATGCAGAACTTCAATAAACTTACCCACATACAAAGAAAAGGCCTTGGTCCTTCATCCAAAGGCAGGCAAATGAACTTATTACATGTTTATAGTTATAAAAAAAAGATTCACTTTTTATAATACCCTGCTTCCACTGACAGTTCTGATTAATTTACTAACTACAGCCCTAAGTGACCCATGAGAGACCTTTGACAGGTAGCTCAGAGGACAGCCTTTTGGACAAATGGGGAAATCTGTAGGCAATGACCTTTGCTGATCTTTGCAGCGACCTCTCTGGTAAAGCGCTTGTGTCCTGTGCCACGGAAGTGCTCTCATCTTTTGCACTTGGTGCACCAGCATCCTCTTCTCCTTAATTAAAAACAGAAAGAAAAAGAGAGAAGAGGAGCAATAAGACGTGTATGTATTAGGCATAATGTATTAGTCATAATGTATTAGGCATATAGACTCATGGTATTTTTAAGTTCAGAGCTACAGAGTTCTTGGATACCATTTACCCCAAACAACTCATTTTATGGCAATGAAAAACCAGGCCCTCACTGGTTATGTGACTTGGCTACGGTCAATCACATCACCTACTTGCATTAAGGCTCACTCAGCAGGCCACATTTTACCAATTTAACACTATTCATATGCTAAACATCATACATAAGGAGAGCATCAAACTACGTTGAGTTAAACTTAATCACCTATGTGTCAAAATGCCAAAAACACTACATGTTAAATACTGTGCCTGCCCACAATGAAGAATAGAGATAGGTTATTTTATTATGTATATCTGCTGAAATAAAACAAAATCAAAATAAATGTTAACTTTAAAAGTATTTTGGTATCAGCCATAACAAACAAAATGGTGGAAAATAAATTATACTTATACTATACTAGAGGCCCGGTGTATGAAAATTCATGCACTGGAGGTGGGGGGGTCCCCTCAGCCTGGCCTGCCCCCTCTCACAGTCCGGGAGCCCTCAGGGGCAGGAGGTGACCCGGAGATCAGGGGAAGGTGATGCCCCATCACACCTCTACTGCTGCCACTGCCGGCAGTGCAAGCCTCAGCCGGTTACCTGAGCCTCGGGCAGCCCTGGGAAGCTGACATCTGAGGCTTGCCTGCACCTCGGGCATCAGCTGGGCAGCCACCATCTGAGGTTTGCCTGAACCTCAGGCCAGCCCTGAGCAGCTGGGCAGCTGCCATCCAAAGTTTGCCTGTGCTTCGGGCTGGCCCTGGGCGGCTGGGGGGCTGAGAGGACTTGAGGAGGCAAGGTTGAGGGGACTGGGCGCCGGCCATGTTGTGGCTGTGGTCACGACAGTCAAATTAGCATACTCCCTCCTTACTGGCTATGGGCGCCGCTATCTTGGCAATGGCGTGAGGGTCAACTAGCATATTCCCTCTTTATTAGATAGGATAATAAAAGCCTAATATGATAAGTGTCTGGTTGTCTGTTCAACCAAACAAGGCATAATATGCTAATGATATGCTAAGGCCGCTCAACCGCTCCCTATGACATGCACTGACAACCAGGAGGCAGACAGTTGACTGGTCGACCAGTCGCTATGACGTGCACTGACCACAGGGGAAAGATGCTCCAACAAGTGGTAGGTTAGCTTGCTGCTGGGTCTGGCCGATTGGGACTGAGCAAGATGGGCTGGAGCCCTCCCGCGATCCTTCCCCAGCTGGCCAACCTCCCTCGTCCCTCCCTGGCCCCAATCCTGCATCAGTGAGGTCCCTCGGACTGACCTGAGCCCTCTTGCAATCTGGAACCCCTCAGGGAATGTCAGAGAGCCAGTTTTAGCCCAATCTCGCAGGCCAGGCCAAGGGACCCCGCTGGTGCACGATTTCATGCACTGGGCCTATAGTCCTATCTAATAAAATAGTAATATGCAAATTGACTGTACCTCTGCTACACCCACAAGCCATGCCCACCAGCCAATCAAGAGCAAATATGCAAATAAACCCAACCAAGATGGCTGCAGCCACAGAGAGCAGGAGGGAGGCTTGGGTTTCCCTGGCAATAGAGGAAGCCAAGCTTTCTGCCTGCCCTTGCCAGTCTAGGCCTCCACTCAAGGCTACAAAGTTTCAATGATAGAAGATAAATAAATCCAAACAGAAATGGCAGCAGCCACAGAGCTGGAAAGAGCAGGAGGCTAGGGTTGCTCCCAGCGATGGAGGAAGCCAAGCTTCTGAAGCCCTAGCCTGCCTTGGCCTCCGCTCGAGGCTACAAAGTTTCAATTATAGAAGATACATAAATCCCAAGAGAAATGGCTGCCGCCAAGGAGCAAGCAGAAGGCTTGGCTCCACTCCAGGCTACAAAGTTTCAATTGTAGAAGATAAATAAATCTCAGATACCAGGGCCTCTGCTTGGGTCACCAGGGGGGCGTGGCTGGCCTGCAAACCACCACAGGCCCCTCGCCCAGGCTGCCCCACACCTCAAGGGAACCCCCACCCTGATCCGGGACATCCTTCAGGGCAAACCAGCTGGCCCCCACCCATGCACCAGGCCTGTATCCTATCTAATAAAAGAGTAATATGCAGATTGACCATCACTCCAACACACAATATAGCTGCCCCCATGTGGTCAAAGATCCTGCCCCCATGTGGACACAAGATGGCCACCACAAGATGGGCAGCAGGTAAGGGCAGTTGGGAGGGACCAGGCCTGCAAGAGAGGGCAGTTGGGGGCAATCAAGCCTGCAGGGGAGGGCAGTTAGGGGTGACCAGGCCGGCACAGGAGGGCAGTTAGGGGTGACCAGGCCTGCAGGAAAGGGCAGTTGGGGGGGACCCAGGCCTCCAGTGGAGAGCAGTTGGGGGGGACCAGGCCTGCAGGGGAGGGCAGTTAGGGGCAAACAGGATGGCAGGGGAGCAGTTAGGCATCAATCAGGCTGGCAGGGGAGTGGTTAGGGGGTGATCAAGCTGGCAGGCAGAAGCGGTTAGGGGCAATCAGGAAGGCAGGCAGGCGAGCAGTTGGGAGCCAGCAGTCCTGGATTATGAGAGGGATGTCCGACTGCCCATTTAGGCCCGATCCTAAACAGGCAGCTGGACATCCCTCGAGGGGTCCCAGATTGGAAAGGGTGCAGGCTGGGCTAAGTGACAACCCCCCGACCCTCCGTGCACAAATTTCGTGCACCGGGCCTCTAGTTAAATAAATAAATAAAAATGCCAAACCTGATTTTTCTGGCTTTCTTAGTGACATTATATAAAGAATAAAGTACTTAAAGTCTTTTAATGTTTAATTTCCTTTCTTAAAAAACTTATAAAATGCACATTCACCCAAGAAACTGAAATCACATTTCCCCAGTAAAGAGAATTAGGCTCTATACCAGAAGTATTAAAAACACTCATGAACAAAAGCAGCAAGTTACACACTTTTGAACATTTAATATTTTGTATTTTCATGTGTTACATTAAATTTCCCCCATGCCACAAAATAGTCTTAGCCAACTATACTAGAGTTTTTGGATTTGGGGGGTCACAACCAATTCATGCAGGACACACTCCAGAGAGCCAAGAGAGACTTGTATTTATCATCAATTAGATATTACCAAGGCCAAAATAAATAAATAATTTATTTTAAGGACCAGCTGCCTCTTAGAAAGCCTCAGCTTAAAGCCAATTTTTTAAATATATTTTTTTATTGACTTCAGAGAGGAAGGGAGAGGGAGAGAGAGACAGAAACATCAATGATGAGAATCACTGATCGGCTGCCTCCTACACACCCCCTACTAGGGATAGAGCCCGGAACCTGGGCATGTGCCCTTGACTGGAATTGAACCTAGGACCCTTCAGTCGGCAGGCTGGTGCTCCATCCACTGAGCCAAACCAGCTAGGCTTAAAGCCAATTTTTACCATTGTGAGCATACTCTGGAAACACTGACATGATCTGACCTACTAGGGCTTAAGAATGACCAACAGTTTGCTTTTCCACTATACCTACCATAGTGCCCACTGAAAGCAAAATTTTCATTGTTTACCAAAAGGAAAAAAAACAAATAATAACATTCCCATTGTTGATCATGCTGTCCACCAGTAAAAGAGGGGATTCAGCCTGACCGGTGTGGCTCAGTGGTTGAGCGTTGACCTATGAACCAGGAAGTCACAATTCGATGTTCAGGATTCCAAAAAATCATTGGATGCTTCCAGAACAACACCTCTTACACTCTTAGGGAGAAAAACCCATACAAGTTTTTGATCTGGTCCATACATATCTTGCCAATATGTTCTGCAGAACAGGTAATTCAGGAAAGATAATGAACTTGGAATTACCATGAACAAGTACACTGTACCTAGATATCTAATATTTGAGCACAAGAGTTGGTAGTCAATACAGGGTAGTGAGGGTTTTTCCAATGTACCCCAAATCCTAGGCATAAAGCCTTCTGATGGCTCTGTCTTATGACTGCTGGTTTAAATTCCACTCCAACAACAAGCAGGCCTTTAATTTCAAAGGTTATGCCAGGCTGTATCCAAAGAAAGAGGGCAAGCCACGGCAGTGGGCCCAATCATGACTTTCAGATATCACACCTGAACATGACCTTTTCAGGTTCTATGTTCATAAGACTATCCTGGCAGAAATAAGGCTTTGTTCAGACAAAGATGCATTTTGGAGTTGAACTAATAAATTAAACTAAGTTTACAGCCCTGTGGGTGAACATCATAGATGTGCTCAATATATATGAAGAAGCACAATGCCAGTTTAGAAAGGTGAATCACCTTAATAGGTTTCCCACAGCTACATTTCACCACACTGAATAGCAAAGTTGCCAATTTAATGAGAGAATCTATTGCATTGTTTAATCTCAAGATCACTTATTTATTCATTTATTCCATGTGTATTTATTGAGCACTGGGCATTGAGGATTCAGTGGTGAATAAAAGAAATATAGTCCAAGACCATATAGAACATATACCTTAATGTGGGAGTGATATTCAATAAGTAATCACTCAAATATAAAGTTATAAGTTGTGATGAATGGTAGAAAGGAAAGAATAGTCCCTTAGGAATAAGAGGAGAGGACATATGATTTACATTAAGAGGTAAGGGAAAGGCTCTGTGTGGAGGTGACATTTAAGCTAAGACAATGAGGATGGTGTGTTTAGGAGTGAAGAAGGGAACATAAGGGTTGGGAATGTCACTAGGGAAGAGCCAGAAGTGGGAAGTTCTTGGCACAATCTAGAGCAGAAAAAGAAGGCTTTGCGGCTAGAGCACAATGAGCAGGAATATGCATGACAAAAGATGAGAATGAGAGGCAGACAGGAGTCAATTCAGGTGGGGCTTTCTAGGATTTAAGAGTCCAGGAGTTTTTCAGTGTCCTGTAGTTTTCCATGCGTATAGATCTTTTACCTCCTTAGTTAAGGTTATTCCTAGGTATCTTAATTTTTTTGGTGCGATGGTAAATGAGATTGCTTTTTTAGTCCCTCTTTCTGTAAGTTCACTATTGGTGTATAGAAATGCCATAGATTCTTGGCATTAATTTTGTATCCTGCTACATTGCCGAATTCATTTATTAAGTCTATTAGTTTTTTAATGGAGTCTTTCGGGTTTTTTATGTACAATACCATGTCATCTGCAAATAAGGACAGCTTTACTTCTTCTTTTCCAATTTGGATGCCTTTTATTTCTTCTTCTTGTCTGATCACAATGGCTAGTACTTCCAGCACTATATTGAACAGGAGTGGTAAGAGTGGGCATCCCTGTCTTGTTCCTGTTCTTAAGGGAAATGGTTTTAGTTTTTGCTCACTGAGTATGATGTTAGCTGTGGCTTTATCATATATGGCTTTTATTATGTTGAGGTATGATCCTTCTATTCCTACCTTGTTGAGAGTTTTTATCAAGAAAGGGTGTTGGATTTTGTCAATGCTTTTTCTGCATCAATTGATATGACTGTGATTTTTATCTCTCAATTTGTTTATGTGAAGTATCACGTTTATTGATTTGTGGATTTTGTACCATCCTTGCATTCCTGGGATAAATCCTACTTGGTCATGGCGAATGATCTTTCTGATATACTGCTGGATCCAATTTGCTAGAATTTTGTTGAGGATTTTGGCATCTATGTTCATGAGGGATATTGGCCTGTAATTCTCTTTCATTGTGTTGTCTTTATCTGGTTTTGGTATTAGGGTGATGCTGGCTTCATAGAAGGAGCCTGGAAGTGTACCTTCCTCTTGAATGTTTTGGAATAGTCTGAGGAGGATAGGTTTTAGTTCTTCCTTAAATGTTTGGTAAAACTCCCCTGTGAAGCTGTCTGGCCCTGGGCTTTTGTTTGCTGGAAGCTTTTTGATGACTGCTTCAATTTCTTCCATAGTTATTGGCCTATTGAGCTGTTTAGATTCTTCCTGATTGAGTTTTGGAAGGTTATATTTTTCTAGGAATATGTCCATTTCCTCCAGGTTGTCCAGTTTTTTGGAATAGAGTTGTTCATAGTATTTTTTAACAATCCTTTGTATTTCGGTGGGATCTGTTGTTATTTCTCCTCTTTCATTTCTGATTTTGATTATTTGGGTCCTCTCTCTTTGCTACTTGGTGAGCCTGGCTAGAGGTTCATCCATCTTGTTTATCCTTTCAAAGAACCAGCTCTTGGTTTTGTTGATCTTTTATACTGTGTTTTTTGTTGTTGTTTTTTTTGTCTCAATGTCGTTTATCTCCGCTCTGATCTTTATTATTTCCTTCCTTCTGCTTACACTGGGCTTTTCTTGTTGCTCTCTTTCTAACTCTTTGAGTTGTAGGGTTAGGTAATTTATTACCATTGTTTCTTGTTTTTTGCAGTAGGCTTGTAGAGCTATGAACTTCCCTCTCAAGACTGCTTTCGCTGTGTCCCATAGATTTTGGATTGTTGTGTTTTCATTGTCATTTGTTGCCATGATGTTTTTTATTTCTTCTTTGATCTCTCTGGTAACCCAGTCATTGTTTAATAGCATGCTGTTTAGTCTCCATGTGTTTGATTTTTTTTTTTTTTTTAATTTCTTTATTGATTAAGGTGTCACATATTTGTCCTCATCCCCCCATTCCCATCCCACCCCTCTCCCCACGCATGCCCCAATACCCTGTTGAACTTAACCGTTGGATAGGCTTATATGCATGCATACAGGTCCTTTGGTTGAACTCTCCCCCTCCCCCCACCCTCCCCCCACCCTCCCGTATCCTCCCTCTGAGGCCCGATAGTCCGATCGATGCCTCCTTGCTTCTGGTTCTGTTCTTGTTCCTCAGTCTATGTTGTTCATCATTTCCTCTAGATGAACGAGATCAAATGTCACTAGATATATACTAATAAGAACTGAATGTGAGACGAGCAATAATATTTATGCTGACAGGCAAATGAATCAATCTGTAGCGAGCTTCCCCCTGGACCAACAGTTCTTTTGAGACCCAATTTCGATGTCCAGTAGTTCCTTATGTGTACATGTCAGCACTGACCCCTCAGCTCTGGGTGGTGGACAAATGGTGGTAACGGAGGTCTGACTCCCTCTGGTTTGGTCTCGGCCGATCCCAGGGGCACGGCGTCACCTGGACTAAGGGGCACGTGGCCTCACCCATACCCAAGGGGCGCGTGGTCTCACCCGGGCCTAGGACCCAGCCTCACCCGGATGGATCCAGGGGCGCACGGCCTCACCCGGATCCAGGATCTGGCTTCACCCGTACCCAAGGACACTTGGCCTCTCCCAGACCCAGGGGCACGTGGCCTCACCCGGGCTTAGTTGCACAAGGCCTCACCTGGATCCAGGGACACATGGTCTCTCCCGGACCCAGGGAGTCTTGGCCTCTCCCAGACCCAGGGCCACTTGGGCTCACCCGGGCCTAGGTGCACGAGGCCTCATCCGGATCCAGGGACGCATGGTCTCACCCGGACCCAGGGACGCGTGGCCTCTCCCAGACCCAGGGGCACGTGGCCTCACCCGGTCCTAGGTTCACGAGGCCTCACTCGGATCCAGGGACACATGGTCACACCCAGACCCAGGAACGTTTGGCCACTCCCAGACCCAGGGCCACTTGGGCTCACCCGGGCCTAGGTGCACGAGGCCTCATCCGGATCCAGGGACACATGGTCTCACCCGGACCCAGGGACGCTTGGCCTCTCCCAGACCCAGGGCCTCTTGGGCTCACCCGGGCCTAGGTGCACGAGGCCTCATCCGGATCCAGGGACGCATGGTCTCACCCGGACCCAGGGACGCTTGGCCTCTCCCAGACCCAGGGCCACTTGGGCTCACCCGGGCCTAGGTGCACGAGGCCTCACCCGGATCCAGGGACACATGGTCTCTCCCGGACCCAGGGACGCTTGGCCTCTCCCCGACCCAGGGCCACTTGGGCTCACCCGGGCCTAGGTGCACGAGGCCTCACCCGGATCCAGGGACACATGGTCTCACCCGGACCCAGGGACGCTTGGCCTCTCCCAGACCCAGGGCCACTTGGGCTCACCCGGGCCTAGGTGCACGAGGCCTCACCCGGATCCAGGGACACATGGTCTCACCCGGACCCAGGGACGCTTGGCCTCTCCCAGACCCAGGGCCACTTGGGCTCACCCGGGCCTAGGTGCACGAGGCCTCATCCGGATCCAGGGACACATGGTCTCACCCGGACCCAGGGACGCTTGGCCTCTCCCAGACCCAGGGCCTCTTGGGCTCACCCGGGCCTAGGTGCACGAGTCCTCATCCGGATCCAGGGACGCATGGTCTCACCCGGACCCAGGGACGCTTGGCCTCTCCCAGACCCAGGGCCACTTGGGCTCACCCGGGCCTAGGTGCACGAGGCCTCACCCGGATCCTGGGACACATGGTCTCACCCGGACCCAGGGATGCTTGGCCTCTCCCAGACCCAGGGCCACTTGGGCTCACCCGGGCCTAGGTGCACGAGGCCTCACCCGGATCCTGGGACACATGGTCTCACCCGGACCCAGGGACGCTTGGCCTCTCCCAGACCCAGGGCCACTTGGGCTCACCCGGGCCTAGGTGCACAAGGCCTCACCCGGATCCAGGGACACATGGTCTCACCCGGACCCAGGGACGCTTGGCCTCTCCCCGACCCAGGGCCACTTGGGCTCACCCGGGCCTAGGTGCACAAGGCCTCACCCAGATCCTGGGACACATGGTCTCACCCGGACCCAGGGACGCTTGGCCTCTCCCCGACCCAGGGCCACTTGGGCTCACCCGGGCCTAGGTGCACTAGGCCTCATCCGGATCCAGGGACGCATGGTCTCACCCGGACCCAGGGACGCTTGGCCTCTCCCAGACCCAGGGCCACTTGGGCTCACCCGGGCCTAGGTGCACGAGGCCTCACCCGGATCCTGGGACACATGGTCTCACCCGGACCCAGGGATGCTTGGCCTCTCCCAGACCCAGGGCAACTTGGGTTCACCCGGGCCTAGGTGCACGAGGCCTCACCCGGATCCAGGGACACATGGTCTCTCCCGGACCCAGGGACGCTTGGCCTCTCCCCGACCCAGGGCCACTTGGGCTCACCCGGGCCTAGGTGCACGAGGCCTCACCCGGATCCAGGGACACATGGTCTCACCCGGACCCAGGGACGCTTGGCCTCTCCCAGACCCAGGGCCACTTGGGCTCACCCGGGCCTAGGTGCACGAGGCCTCACCCGGATCCAGGGACACATGGTCTCACCCGGACCCAGGGACGCTTGGCCTCTCCCAGACCCAGGGCCACTTGGGCTCACCCGGGCCTAGGTGCACGAGGCCTCATCCGGATCCAGGGACACATGGTCTCACCCGGACCCAGGGACGCTTGGCCTCTCCCAGACCCAGGGCCTCTTGGGCTCACCCGGGCCTAGGTGCACGAGGTCTCATCCGGATCCAGGGACGCATGGTCTCACCCGGACCCAGGGACGCTTGGCCTCTCCCAGACCCAGGGCCACTTGGGCTCACCCGGGCCTAGGTGCACGAGGCCTCACCCGGATCCTGGGACACATGGTCTCACCCGGACCCAGGGATGCTTGGCCTCTCCCAGACCCAGGGCCACTTGGGCTCACCCGGGCCTAGGTGCACGAGGCCTCACCCGGATCCAGGGACACATGGTCTCACCCGGACCCAGGGACGCTTGGCCTCTCCCAGACCCAGGGCCACTTGGGCTCACCCGGGCCTAGGTGCACAAGGCCTCACCCGGATCCAGGAACACATGGTCTCACCCGGACCCAGGGACGCTTGGCCTCTCCCAGACCCAGGGCCACTTGGGCTCACCCGGGCCTAGGTGCACGAGGCCTCACCCGGATCCTGGGACACATGGTCTCACCCGGACCCAGGGATGCTTGGTCTCTCCCAGACCCAGGGCCACTTGGGCTCACCCGGGCCTAGGTGCACGAGGCCTCACCCGGATCCAGGGACACATGGTCTCACCCGGACCCAGGGACGCTTGGCCTCTCCCCGACCCAGGGCCACTTGGGCTCACCTGGGCCTAGGTGCATGAGGCCTCACCCAGATCCTGGGACGCATGGTCTCACCCGGACCCAGGGACGCTTGGCCTCTCCCCGACCCAGGGCCACTTGGGCTCACCCGGGCCTAGGTGCACTAGGCCTCACCCGGATCCAGGGACGCATGGTCTCACCCGGACCCAGGGACGCTTGGCCTCTCCCAGACCCAGGGCCACTTGGGCTCACCCGGGCCTAGGTGCACGAGGCCTCACCCGGATCCAGGGACACATGGTCTCACCCGGACCCAGGGACGCTTGGCCTCTCCCAGACCCAGGGCCACTTGGGCTCACCCGGGCCTAGGTGCACAAGGCATCACCCGGATCCAGGGACACATGGTCTCACCCGGACCCAGGGACGCTTGGCCTCTCCCAGACCCAGGGCCACTTGGGCTCACCCGGGCCTAGGTGCACGAGGCCTTACCCGGATCCAGGGACACATGGTCTCGCCCGGACCCAGGGACGCTTGGCCTCTCCCAGACCCAGGGGCACGTTGCCTCACCCGGGCCTAGGTGCACGAGGCCTCACCCGGATCCAGGGACACATGGTCTCACCCGGACCCAGGGACGCTTGGCCTCTCCCAGACCCAGGGCCACTTGGGCTCACCCGGGCCTAGGTGCACGCAGCCTCACCCGGATCCAGGGACACATGGTCTCGCCTGGCCCCAGGGGTGTGTGGGCTCTCCCAGACCCAGGGGCGCTTGGCCTCGCCCGGGCATGGGGTCCAGCGTCATCCGGGTCCAGGGGCACTTGGCCTCACCCGGACCCGGAGTCCGGCCTCACCTGGACCCAGGGGCATGTGGCCTCACCTAGACCCAGGGACGTGAGGCCTCACTTATACCCAGAGGCGTGTGACCACACCCGAGTCCAGAGGCGCGCAACCCCGCCCGCACCCGGGTCTCAGCGGGGCCCCGTCTTCCCGATCCCAATTCCTGCCGGTCAATCCCCCCTCAGCAATTCCCCTGGCCATCCTTCCAGAGCTCCAGTATGGCTGCTGCAGAACTCGTCGGGCGGCGGCTCGGCGAAGTTCCGGTGCACCCGGTGCATGGCGATGGGCCAGTCTGGCGTCGCTGCGTCGGCCCTTGGGTCTGCATAGGTGGCCGGTCGCCGAGCATGCGCACCTGGCCGCTTCCGGGGCGTTGAGATTCTTGACGGACTCAGAGGTCAGCAAGCGCGGAGTCTCCCACCCCATGTCTCATAGGGGCTCGTCTGTCCGTGCTTGGCTGCCAGTGGAGCCGTCCCCTCAGCCGGAGACCGCCGGGGGAACTGCGCCGAGCACGTTCCAGGCCGCTGTTGTATCGCCTGAGCCATAGTTCTTTTGTGTCGCCTGAGCCGTAGTTCTTAAAGTGTGGTCTTTGGGTCACCGGCATCAGCATCATCCCACATACCCCTCTTTTATTCTAGTTGTAGAGCATCTACTCAGCCAGCCCTATGGTGGTCTTGGATGGTGTCTGCTCTGCTCTCTTGTCGTAGTCTCAAAGTTGTTGTGGAAGGCAACAATCAGGCTTCCGCCCTATGCCTCCATCTTGGTCCTCCTTTGTATAGTTAAGTCTTGATTGTTGTTGGTGTCACTGGGGGGGCTCTCTTTGTCTATAAAGGAAGAGTTGCTGTGCAGGAGACACGTTTATGGGCCGGGTCTTGGTGCAGCAAAGCTTTGGCGCTCACTCGTGTTTGATTTTTTTAGATTGTTTTTATTGTAGTTGATTTCCAGTTTTATGCCACTTTAATCTGAGAAGATGCTTGATATGATTTCTATCTTCTTGAATTTGAAGAGACTTTGCCTATGACCCAACATATGGTCTATCTTTGAAAATGACCCATGTGCACTTGAGAAGAATGTATATTCTGTGGCTTTGAGACATATGAAAACATGCTCAAAGTCACTAATTATCTGAGAGATGCAATCAAAACAATAATGCAGTACCATCTCACACCTGTCAGAATGGCTATCATCAACAAATCAACAAACGACAAGTGCTGGCAAGGATGCGGAGAAAAAGGAACCCTCGTGCACTGCTGGTGGGAATGCAGACTGGTGCAGCCACTGTGGAGAACAGTATGGAGTTTCCTCAAAAAACTAAAAATGGAGCTCCCATTTGACCCAGTGATCCCACTTCTAGGAATATATCCCAAGAAACTAGAAACACCAATCAGGAAGGATATATGCACCCCTATGTTCATAGCAGCACAATTCACCATAGCTAAGATTTGGAAACAGCCTAAATGCCCATCAGCAGATGAGTGGATTAGAAAACTGTGGTACATCTACACAATGGAATACTACGCTGCTATAAAAAGGAAGGAATTCTTACCATTTGCAACAGCATGGATGGACCTGGAGAGCATTGTGTTAAGTGAAATAAGCCAGGCAATGAAAGAAAAATACCACATGATCTCACTCATTTATGGAAAATAAAGAACATTATAACCTGATGAATAAAAAGATAGATACAGAGGCAGTAAAGCACCAAACAGACTGTCAAATTACAGCGGGAAGGCTGGGGAGTGTTGGGGAGGGAGGGAAATAGATCAGCCAAAGGACTTGTATGCATGCATATAAGCACACCAATGGACACAAGACACTGGGGAGGTGGGATGAAGGCATGCGACAGGGGATAGGGGAGGCTAGGGGAAGAGCAATGAGGGGAAAAAAGGAGATATATGTACTAATATATGTAATATTTTAAACAATAATAAATAAATACATAAGTAAAGCTGTTTATAAGACACAAAAAAAAAGAGTCCTGGAGTTAAACCTAAACACAATGAGAAGCTCCCAGACTGTGAGAGGGCGAAGGCCAGGCTGAGGGACCCAACAAAACCTCCCCCCCTGCCACACACCTCTCACCCCGCCTCTAATTTACAATGAAAACTGCAGTTGTTTTTTGTAAATGAAAACATTTCCCTTTAGATCTCTCAAAATCAACCAACCAGGAAAACATATTTTATGGGTCCCTCTCCTCAATGAAATGTAGAAATGACAACACAAGTCTTCACAGGGGCAGTTAACATTCATGTTATAGTAATTTGCTATGCTGCAAGTGTTGATGATTGTTCTAGGACCCCACATCTAGCCCTTGCCAAGGCCAAAGCTTAGGGCACCAATGAGTTTTTTTCTTCATAAAATCCCCAGCCCAAACAAGCCTCTGACTGAAATAAAGCTAATGAAATTGTATGGTGTCAAGAGAGTTTTCACAGTGGGTTCACAAATGTTACCTCATTTGATCCACACTATAACTTCATGCTATGGGTAGAGTGGATATTGTCATTACCGTTTCACCAAGGAAATGGGAGTAATGAAAAGACAGAGTCAGTCTATGACAGTATGCAGACCATGGTGACCAGTTCTCCACATAAGCAAGAATTAGTGCATCATGGGAAAAGCCATGAAAACCCACATTAAGATTTTGTGTAAGTAGTGATGGGATTCCCTGAAAAGCCGGCATTAACCCAGTAAAAGTCCGAATGTCTATGGAGTGTCAGACACTGTAAATGACCCTATCTCTATCCTCAGAGAGCCCATGTGCTAGAAATGAGACAAAGGTGACAACAAATATTTAAAGTACATGGTGTTTACAACAGCTAGCAAATAGTGTACTCAAAGGCAGTAGTAAGGGCGACAGACAGTTTGACAGTGAACCCCTGAGCTGAGAATGGGAAGGCTGAGTAAGAGCTGGCTAGATGAATGGGCATGTGGAGCATTCCAGAAAGGGAGAAGAGCATGTGCAAGGGCACACCATCAAGAATAAACTGAGAAGGAGGAAGGTTGTGTCTAAACAAGCTGCAGGGACCAGCCTATGAAAAGCCTCATATGCTAAAAAGTATGTCTTTTACATTTTAAGGATGGAAAGCCATTGGAAATTTTGAGAATAGCATGATCAGAATTATATTTGATGAAAAGTGAATGGTCTATTGCTACTTTGAAGATAATCTTTTTCTCTAGCTGCTTTTAAGATTTTCTCTTGACCTTTGGTTTTCTATAGTTTCCTCTTGATATGTCTAAGCTTAGATTTTTTAAAAAGAAATTACACTTACAATCACTAGTCTTCTTAAATCTTCAGTTCAGTATCTTATCTGCTATGGAAAATCTCAGCCACTAACTTCAAATTTCATCTTTGTTCATTTTTTTTTTTCTCAACTCCTTCTATGACTCTAATTAAACGTATACTTTCTCTCCCTCTGCAGTTCTATTTGTCTGTGGATAATTTTTTCTCATTGTCTTCCAGTTTGTTAGTTTTCTCTTCAGCTTTATCCAATCTTCTGTTAAATCCATCCATTGAGATTTTTTTCTTTAAACTTGAATACATATTTTTCCTCATTCACTAAGTTCTTAATTTCATCACAGTTATGTTTACTTCTAGAAGTTCTATTTCATTCCTTTTCCAATTTGCTGGTTTGTTTGTTTTTATTTTATCCAAATATTGTTGGTTGTTTCAGTGGGAAGGGGTGTGTCTGAATAACAGCCTACCATTTCTGTTACAATTAACAGAAAGTCCTTAGGGTTTTGTTTTTAATTTGATGTTTTTCAGGTAGCAGTGTTGAGCATAGTTAGGGAGCAGTGACAGGGGTGAGAGGTCAGGGGTGGGAACAACAGTGATCTGTGCAGGAAACACAACATGAAAATAATAAGGAAGCTACTATGATAGTGTCCAATATCACATTAAGACAGAAGCACAAGGGATGGAGAGAAGAGGCAGGAAAGTAATATTTTCCTCAGCAACCCCATGAAGAAAGTATTACTATTCTGATTTTTCAAGAACAGCAATCAGTAGATCAAAGAGGTAAAGTAACTAATCCCAGGGTTCATCCAAAGAGATGGTTATCAGAGGAGGAGTCATAACCCAGTATGAATCCAAATCCAAAATTTTAGAAGATGCCAAATGACAAAAAGCTCTCTAAGTAATTTCATTGTTTCTGCCTATGGAGACAATAGAGTAAGTTAAAAGCATGAGCTCTAGAGTCACAAGACCTAAATTCAAAACTATGTGGCTTTGAACAAGTTATTTCTTCCCTTTGAATATTCTACTCTGTAAATCAGGAATAGTTTACATGAGTTCTGTTTACATGTAATGCTCTGGCACAAAGTACATTAACAAAAATGGTCAGGTAATTATTAATGTTGATATTGTTATTAGCTCTCACAGTAAGTTTTGAGTGACTCCAACCCTGTTACCCTGGTCACAACTGAACAGGACTGGTGTACAGAACAATGTCTAAATTATAAAATGGGTCACATTTCATCATCTGTGAAATGTAATCCATCCTATAGGGTTAATGAGAAGATTAAAATTAATGTTTATAAAAATGCCAAAGAACACAGTAAGCACACAATAATTGCTATATAATATATATCTTTAAATTGCACATACCTGTTTGTATGGCTGGTGCATTCTGTGCAAAGTAAGGAGAGGCAAGAGATGTTAGGCAGAGGCCAGGTCAACATTAAGAAATTCGGATTTATCCCAAAGGCAATGGAGAGCTATAGAAGAAAGTAGGCAGGAGACTAATGTGATTTATGCTTTAAGAAGCTCACATTGATGGTTGTATTGGGAACAAATTTAGAAGATGTGAGACTGAAGGCAGAAAGAACAGTTAGCAGGTTGCAATAAATCAGACCAGTGGCAGAGGGGATGGAGGGTTCTGGATAGAGAGGTATTTAGAAGGCAAGACTGTTTAGATGCTAGTGGGAAACTGGAGGTGGTAGAGGTGATATTGAGAAAAATCACACTAATGTGGGATCAGAAAAGCAAGTGTTTCAATAGGAAAATCAAGGTCAGCAGTGTGACCTTAGTGGCAAAGTAACAGGTGGCCCTAGCGAGACTAATTTTAAAGAAAGAAACTAAGTGCCAGGTGTGGGAAATTAAGTGGGAGGTAGACTGTGGAGGTGAGGGTGAGGACTGTGCTCCGGAAGTCAGGCTGAGAAGGAGTGGAATAAGACAGGGTGGTAGCTCTAGAGGGAGACAGACAAGGTTTTTATTATTTTACTTTTTTAAGATAAGGGAGGCTTGGACATGATTCATTGCTGATATGAAGGAACTGTTAAAGAAGGTGTGGTCAAAGAGGGCACACTTAGGAAAGGGAGAGGTCCCTGGGCAGGAAGGGATGGGGTCCTGAACCCAGAGGAAAGGATTAATTTCAAGCAGAAGGACAGAAAGATGCCAACTTTGTTGTATCAAAGTAAATGGAAGAGGGAAAGAATCCAGACACAAGCCATTTGTAAGTCTGGCAGTTGAAAGCTGAGAGGGCACATGGGGCAGTTCTGTTTTCTCTGAAACATAGTAGCCAAACTCATCTGTGGGAAAGCACTAGGGGAGGTAGAGGACACACACTACATTCAGAATTGGGTTTCACAATTCCAGATGAGAATCAAATGCAAATGGCATCTCAAAACAGTGGCCCTGAACATGCCAGGCACAATCAGGGGATTTGCATGCACTACCATATTTAATATTCTCCAATAATCCAAAGAGGTAGGCAGATATTATCATGCCAATTTTAGAGATAAGGGAAATGAGGCTCACAAAGGTCAAATAACATGCTTGTCCATGGTTACCAGCTAGGAAATGACAAGGACAGGATTCAAACCTAAGTCTCATAAATGCCAACTCCTCATCCTCTTCCCATCATGCCACTCAACCTTCAAGATCTGAACAGGATTAATAGATGTGAGAATGGAAAAGAACACATGGTGTTGAAGAGACCTGCCTGAGTGATAAGACACTGGGAGAAGTCAATCAATTCTGGGGCACCTTTTGAGTTTGGGGTGACAATGAAATATAACTATGATGATGTAGAGGTTGTAAATATCAACTAGACGATAACATTGTCTGAGTAGACAAATGTGTAGAGACTGGAGGGAAAAGGACTTAACATACTAAGAGTAACAGGATGAATAAATGAATGAAAATAAAACTAAGATTCAAGTATTAAGGGGGTGGGGAATCCCTTCGCTACCCTATTTTCATGCATTTTTAACTTATAGACTGGGAAGGGAGTAAGAAAGGAGGTACTCTTTTGGCACGATTTAGTCACCCTTCTCATCAGGCTGAGCATACAGATGCCTCCAGGTTCCTGAGTTGGAGTCGAAGCCCAGATGGTGTGGCTTTCAGGCCCAAGTCTGAGTCCCTCACAGGGTCATCTTCTTAAATGGAGCTTTGCACTGATTCCCATTCCCAGCTATTAAATGCATTAATTACATCATCAATACCCTCCTGCTTTTCTCTGAGTACCCTCTGCTCCAAATCTTTCTCTTACCCAGGAGAAACCACTTTTAAATTTCTCTCTACTAAAGCTTTAACTGGCTTTTAGCCTCATAGCTCCCAAAAGACCCAAAATGTAGGCATACACACTAATGTGCTCCCATCTACAGCTGGCTTTAAATTACTAATTCTGCATCTTTCCAACAGAAAAGATGAATGATTCCTCCAAATTTAAGTTGACTCCCATGAGTTTTCTTAAAGAAGCCAAGCTTCACATCTTACTGTGATGTGACATTTCAACACCAGAAAGTGTTTACTCAAATCAAACTGGTATTTCTTTATCTGCCTTCTAAGGACTAGCTATCCATTAATACTTCAAAAAAAATTATAATGGTGCTAAGCTATCTTAGAGAGTTAAGTAGAGAATGGATCAAAGCTTGGGAAGCTAGATTAGATGGGTTTTGCCGTGTTTTGAGTCTGTGATCTCACATATATCAAACATTATAGCCCTCCTATGTCCCAAGACTCTTAAAGCACATGCAATATTTCGTACTACTGAACATCTCCAACAGGGATAATAAGATCTGGCCCATTGCTTGGGTAAAAAGGAAAAAAAGGAAAACACTGCTTCTCCAAAAGCTGGTCCTCTTTATCAATTTATTTACTGTGACCTAATAATAGCAGGACCACAAAGTGATCATGACCAGAAAAAAAGAAAAAGACTTTAAAGAAGAAGACTGAATCACTTCTAAGATCCATCAGGTCCCCTAGGAAACAAAAAATGTGCCACTCAAAAAAAGCTAATGTCTGAAGCATCTTTGATGGAAAATTGCTTCACCTTAATAAGATAACAAGTCTAGCTCTAAATGCAAATCAGATTAAGGCAAATCATTCCAGCCAGGTTATATAGACAGAGGTGAATCATTGCTTTTGATGCCAAATTGGCAAATCTGAAGGTTTTATAGTGGATCTTAGGTGACTGCTGTGGAGAAAAAGGACTCAGTTATTACTCAGGAGAGTGACTAGTTTGGTCCTTCTTTAGTTTCAAAAAATGGAAGGAAGGAGTCTTCTGCAGAACATTTTCGAATACAAAACTCTGTTCTGGGAGTTGCAGGTGGATGAAAGATAAGCAAAAAGTTACATGAGAGAAATGTTAAAAAAAAATTCAACATAATATCAGTCATGGAATATAAACTGGAAAAAAAAAAAGTAACTATAAAGAAGATCCACAGAAAGGACAGATCACACATTTAGTTGGAAGAAATTAGTAAAGGCTTGTGGAGAAAATATCTTGTAGCCGACTATACTCTAAAATGGCCCCAAATGATTCCCACACCTCCTAGTCTTCACACCCTTGTATAATCTCCTCTCTTCAAGTGTGAAAAGTACCTGTGTCTTGCTTCCAATCAATAGAATTTGGAAAAGACGATAGGATGTCATTTCCATGATTAGGTTACATAAGACTATAACTTCAGTCTTGATAGCAAGCTCTCTCCCTTGCTGGATCAGATGAAGCCAGCTGCCATATAGATAGGTCCTTGCAGCAAAGAGCAGCCAGCAAGGAGCTGAGGTCCTCAGTTCAAAAGCCCACAAGGAATTAAATCTGGCCCACAATCACATAAACTTAGAAGCAGATCCTTCCCAAGTCAGGCCTTCAGATGAGCAACACCATGATCACAGCCTAATGAGAAACCCTGAAGCAGAGGACAGAGTTGAGCCATGTCCAGATTCCTGACTAAAGGTAAACCTTGTTTCTTCCTCTACTCATAACACTTTGGATACCAAATGTATGGGTTTTCCACACTAAGGAATTACCCCATTCTCTTCAGACACAACCTGGGTGTGCTACAATTTAACTGAATTCTGACACTAAATACTCAAGAGTTAGTACAGCCCCACAAGTGAAGGGCTCAGTCCCAAAAAACTTCCCCTCCCCCCTGCTTTTGTGATACCAAATGCAAGTAATGGGTCTCTAGGTTATCCAGACTTCTAAGTTCACTACAAAGTGGTGTGGAGGTTCCCATGACCCCTTCCTTAGGTTCAATAACCACTCACAGAACTCAGGGCAACACATACCTTACCTTTACTGATTTAGTACAAAGAATATAATAAAAGGCTGATGAACAGCTAGATGAAGATATACATAGGTTGAGGTCTTCAAGGCTCCTGAGCACAGGAGTGTCTGTTCCTGTGGAGTAGAAGTATAGCAACCCTCCCAGCACATAGATGAATTCACCAACCTAAAAGCTCTCCAAACCCCATAGTTCAGAAATTTCTATGAAATCCCATAGGCATGATCAATTTCATCAGGTAGGTATGATCAAATGTTAACTCAATCTCAAGCCCTCCTTCCCTCCCTGGGGGTTGGAGGGTGGAGCTGCAAATTTCAAGCTTCTAATCACAGCTTGGTCTTTCAGGTGACCAGTCTCCATCCTGAAGCTATCTAGGAGTCCACCAAGAGACTAGAACAATAGATGTGTCTATCACTCAGGAAATTACGAGAGTTTTAGGAGTTCTGTGTCAGGAACCAGGGTCAAAGACCAAATATTAGAACAAAAGATGTTCCTAGCACTGCTATCACTCAGGAAATTACAAGGGTTTTAGGAGTTCTGTGTCAGAAACCCGAGGCAGAGGCCAAATAAATATTTCTTATTATGTTACACTGACTCACAGAAAATGCAGGATAATAAATGTGTTGTTTTAAGCCACTACATTTGTGGCACAGCCATAGGTAATTAATACACATGTAAAAGGGCAGCTGATATTTGAAGATTGGAGGAATTTTCACAGGAAGAGATGAGGAATTGGGCAGCATACATGGCAGGAAGGAGGGAGCACAAAGGTAGAAGAGGGAAGGGACTGCTTAGGAACAATACAAAGCCTGGTGTGACTGGAACCAAGGTCTGAATGGGCAGGTGCAAGAGGCAACAAGCGTCAAAAAATGATTTAGAAACTGCCCATAATGGAATGCTATGCTTTCTCCTTTTTAAGACACTTTCTCTTCCATTAGCTCATTGACTTAGGCAACAACCTATGAAGAAGCCAAGGCAACTATGTATTATGAAGGTGTGTTTTTGCTTTATTGCTGTTTTTGGGGAGTTTCTTTGGTTGTTGTTCTTTTGGTTTTACACAAATAAGGAATATGAAGCACTAATAGTCAAGAATTAATGGCAAAAACTGTTGTTCAGTACCTTTTTTTCTTCCTAAGAATGTTGCCACATTTTGTTGGATCCTCCTTTGCTGGTATAGATTCAAAGAGGGCTAGCCAGACAGGTTGGATCCTGGCCCCTAAGCACCAGGGTGGAGGGTCCTAGGAGCATTTGTACCTGGAATAGTAGGTACAAGGAGGCCTGGGTATACTCCAGAGCCAACAGTGTAGCATTCTCAACTGCAGAAGCTGGTATTAAAAAGGCTTTGAAATAAGAAGGGTCAAAATGAGCGTCAGAGCCAAAGTCAAGCCTATCAAGTTCATGATTGCTGCTTCTGGCTCAAACAAATGAGTCAAAGCGAGGGGGGCTGGCTAAATGGGGGTCAGCCAACTGGGAGCAGAGATGGGAGCTGAGCTTTTTCACTCAGGGGACTAATGAAAGGGTGTGCGAGGCGGGTAGGGAGGAGACTGGTTCCACTTAAAGGGATATGGATAACTCAATCATTTCCTAGAGTTTTTTAAAACTAATATCAGAAAACCAGGGACAATTTTCTACTGTAAAATGTTAAATAAGATCTGTCCTTAATAATGGACATTTTCTACCTAGTGTAGGACAGCTGTCAGTTCCCTCTCCCCATCCAGCGTCTCATGACCCAGTTTTAATTTTATTTTTTCTTTCCCCAACAGGCTTAGTTGAAATCTCAACATTATTCTAATTACCAGGCAAAGATTTCCCCTGGCATGTTTCTTCACAACTTGAAAAACGTAGTTAGTAGTTCTTAAGAGAGAATGGGCATTTTTAGAGTGACCCAAAGGGGAAATCAATGTCATTAAGATGGATCTGTAGCCATATAATTCTGCACAGTGGCAATGAAAGGGTCTCTAACCAAAACCAAACAAAAGATAATAAAGAAAAGTACATAAACCCTTAAGGAAGTAGGTTAAACACTTAAAATTATTTTTTAAAGGCTTCATTACTCAACTGAATAAACCTGGGATATGCTGACCAAAGGGATAAATTGGGAAGACCTACTTGATTGGGCCTTCCCTTCTGAAGACCTGAAAACTAACCTCACAGGCAGTAGTGCTCAGAATCCCAGCAGAGGGAAGTGGGATGAGTACATTAACTGTCCCCATCTACAGTTGATTCTGTTTCCCAGTTCAATAAAAACCAAACTGAACTTTTTTCTTTAAATCTATTTTTCCAAAATAATGTTTAAATACAAAAGAGAGAGGGGCCCTCCCTGAATAAAGGTTGATTTGAAATAATTGTGAGAATTAGACTTTTTAAATGAAAATTATCTTTAGTCATTTGATATTCTTGAAAGAGAGGCATTCTTTCATTTATTGAAAATACTCAACATGTCTTAGCTCTACACACTTTTCTGTTAGGTCTTTTTTTGTTGTTGTTAATCCTCATCTGAGGATATTTTTTCCATTGATTTTTAGAGAGTGTGGAAGGGAGAAGAAGAGACCGAGAGAGAACTGTTGATGTGAGACAGACACAGCGATTGTTTGCCTTCCACATGCATCCCTACCAGGGCCTGGGGATCGAGCCTGCAACCGAGGTATGTGCCTTGACCAGAATCGAACCTGGGGACCCTTCAGTCCACAGGCCAACGCTCTAACCACTGAGAAAAACCAGCTAGGGCTCTTTAAGTCTTGTACAGCACTCTCAAAATCTTTATCAGAGTTATTTCCCAACCCCTACCCTTGTCCCTAAGTTTTCCATATCTACCAGCTTTTGCCTTGGTTTAATAAGACAATGTCTACTTCATGTAATTCCAACTTTGAGTCATGTATTTGATAATCTTATTGATTTCCCATAGCTTTCATTGATAATGTTCAAATCTATAACTCTCACCATCCCTCTTCTGGGTTTACATTTCTATTTCCAATTGCCTATTGGATGTCATGACTTCAATGTCCCCCATGTAGCTCAAATTCAACATACGATCAGAACATGAATTCACAGTCTTTCTTACCCCTGGTCATCTTTTTCTCACTTAAGAATGTCAGGTGTGGGGGGGGGCGGGGAGAGGTAATGGGGTGATGAGGACAAATATGTAATACCTTAACCAATAAAGAAATTAAAATGCAAAAAAAAAAAAAAAAAAGGATGTCAGTACCTGTGCAGTTGCTAAACTAGATATCAAGTGAATCTCATTCTTGAATGTTCCTCTGCCTTAAGTCCCATATTTGATCTGCCATTGAACTCTGTCAATTATAATTCTGAAATTGTGTGACTCTATCCCTTCTACATTCCAACTGCCACTGCTCTCAGTCGGGTCTTCAATATCACTAGTCTTAACTGGTTCATGCTGTGTGCCAATTTCTCCCTTCTTTCTAATAATCAGTTTCCTTTCCTTAAAAACCTTGGATGATTTGGGGATCCAAACTCTTGGATGATCCAGATCTCTTAGCAGCCAGATAACTGGGCAAGATATCACCAGAGCCTACTTTTCTAGCCTCCTCTCCAGACTCCCCCACTGTGCATCCTGCACTATTTCAACTGTAGATATTACTCTACCTACCATCCACCTCTGTGCTCCTGTTCATACCAAAACTATTTTTCACCCTTCTTCACCGGGCAAACCCTTCAAGGCCCAGAGAAGAAGTCTTTTGTTTTTGTTTTTTTCTTCCCTTTTCCTACCTTCTCCTTTCACCTTCCCCTCCTTCCTCTCTACATGGCCCTTCCCTCCCTCTGCTCATCAGTTCCTCTTCTCTACGTGCACTGTAAGGTTACTAGCAGCTTCTGTTCCCTAAAGACTGTCTCCAGCTCTCACTCTATCTGACATTTGAGCTTCAGAGTCCTCAAGCTATGGAAGAAAAAATCTAATGGGTCACTGATGACCCTTGGGTCAGGAATCTACTCATGGTCTAACCAAGATCCGGGGGGCAAGGTTAGATTGTATGTACTGCTTCAGTAAATGCAATTCCCATTGAAGGGAACAAATGCAGGCAAGACCCAGAACATGTCTTTATTGAAGCTCTTCTTACAGACTAATTTCACCTTGAGGACAAGCATCTAGATTTTACTCTTTATTCACCTTTCTTTTCCCAGCAAATAGCAAAAAAAAAAAAAAAAAAATCCCTCTGTATTCTCTTGGATACTCATTGAGATGACAGAACATTCAAACAAACTGGCTTATATATCAAAGGTGACTCATGCAATTAGAAATCCAGAAGTAAGGCAGACTTCAGGGTCAGATGATCCTGGGCCCACTTAGGGGCCCAGATTTTTCCTGGTCTTCTGTCCCCAATACTTAGTAAGATGTAGAATAGCTTCTAGTAGCAATTAGGGATAAATGTTTCCTGCTTATATATGTCAGGAAACTACTTACATCCCAGAAATCCTAGCAGGAATCACCCTGATTAAACAGATTATATCATGTGCCTAAGAGGAATAGTATGAAGCTACAATATTTAATATAATACCACAAAACATATATAGCTACTTAAAAGAAAATTAACTAAAATTAGAAACAATTAAAAATTCAGTTTATCAATCACACTAGCCACATTTCAAGTGCTCAACAGTCACATGCAGCTACTAGCTGCAATACTGAACAGTATAAATTAGAACATTTCCATTGCTGCAAAAAGTTCTATTGACATAAGGTAACCAAATATATCAAGCAACTTATATAAGACAACCAAGACTCAGTTTGGCAGTCGGAGTCAACTTGCCTAAAGTTTAAGGAATTAGGAAAGAAACATGTCCAGATGAAAGTCTGGGAACATATGGGAAAGGAAAGAGAAAATAGACAGAAGGTGGGCAATGAACAATGTCTAATATATTCTTATAAAAAAATATTAATCTGATCTGGCATGATTTGCTCTTCAAAAAGTAAGACCACATGTAGAAATTGTCTGTTGTTATTATAAGGTAATTTTCTTTTATGAACTCACTAACTTCCTGTAGGACACTGGACAAGCCAAGTAACTTCTCTGAGCCTCAGTTTCCTCGTCTGTAAAACAAAAGGGATGAACTAGATCAGTTGTTTCTGACCTTTTAATCACAGCAGATTTTTTTATAAGTACATTTTAAAAGTGAATTTTTGCCCAAGATCTCACACTTTGAAGTATTTTTATTAACTGCTTTGAAAATTAATTTGCTATCTTGTTGTTATTGGATTTTTTATTTTGTTTTGTTTTTACCAAAAACATGTAACTTAGAGCTTCTGATCAGCAAGAAATGTCACAATGGTGGGCAGGCATCATTTGTATCAAAGTGAAGTAAGTTTACCTTGCGGTCTTACTGAAAACAATTTTACTACTTTCACTTACTGTTATAAAATATTTATAAATAATGTCAAATGCTCCATTGAAAGCCCTAGGTATAGACCATCACCACATGTCAAGTACATGATCAAGTAGGACCTGTGCAGGTCCAAATTCTATGATTTCTATGGCAATGAAACTATAAACAGTTATGACCCTTGTCACTAGCACAAACTTGCCCAATCTGGAAAGTACCAGAGAGAGGAATGAGTGAATGGACTGGAAAGAAAGATTTCAAGGGTGACTGAAATCTAGTGAACAAGGGACAAAAATTAAGAAGAAAATGATATCATCACATAAAGATGTTGATCTTCCCTTTTCATTTGTAAACCCAAGAAAAGTAGATTATTAAATAATCCAGGAACCAAGTATAGAGCTGAAAGCGAACAAGAGAATTAAGTGTGCTATATTGAAAAGGGTGCTAGAAGTGCCCCAGGGAGGATGATTCCAGACACTTTCAAGTCTTCATTCACCTCCACTGAAGAGAAGGGCAGGCACAAATAATGACTGACATGCTAGAATCCTGGGAACTCCAATCCTATATAATAAAAGGCCAGGACCATAAGTGGAACAACCAGAACAACCGCTCCACCAGTCACCATGAGGTGCACTGACCAGTCCCTCCCCTCTGCCCGAGCCTGGGGCTTGGGGAACCACGGCGAACAGGGGGGGAGGGGGGGGGGCGCGGTGGCTGGACTGGGGACTGTTGAGTGGCGGCAGGCGGGTGGCCAGCGGGGAGCAGCAGTGAGTATCGTGGGGTGGCAGTGGTGAGCATTGTAGAGCGTTGCGGGGTGGGGAGTGTCGAGGAGTATCACGGGGTGACGGAGGTGAGCGTCACTGAGCTAAGCAGGGCAGCTGCAGAAAGCATCGTGGAGCATCACGGAAAATCACGGGGTGGGGAGCTTCGCAGAGCCTCGTGGCACAGCTGAGACGAGTGTCGCGGAGCACCAGGGAGCACCACAGGGCGGTGACGGGGAGACAGAGAGCACTGCAGAGTGTCACAGGGAAGGGAGCTTCACCAAGCGTTGCTGGGCGGCAGAGGCGAGCATCACGGAGCTTCATGGGGGGGTGAGCATCACATCACAGGGCGTCATGGGGTGGTTGGGCGGGAGTAGTGGGGCGTTGGACATGGCCCTGACCGCAGGCTAGGCCTAGGGACCCTACTCACGCAAGATTTTGTGCGCTGAACCTCTAGTTCCCAGATAATAGCATAAAGAATGTTTATTATTATTTCCTTTTATTTAAATTTCTATGCCCAAAATTTTATTTTAAAGCTGCTACCAAGAAGGCTGACAGATATGTCTATTCCTAGGTACTTTATTTATTCTATAAAATAAACTACTTGCAATGTTAGTAAAATATTCTGAAACCCAAGTCCCCTACATCTGCTGATGTGTCAAAGAAAAACTAGGCAAGTAGGTAGAAGTGACTCCATGATTAAAAAATTTTAAAAGGGCAAAGGAGGAAGTGAAAAGAATAAGCTGGAGAAAGAACTGGGCAAGCTTCTGTTATATTTCAATAATGAACAGAATTCATTACTATTATTTTAAGATTTCTTATAGTTCATCATGATTTTATATTTATGTTTATCCTTCTAATAAATATAATTTTAATAACAAAAAACCCTTTCTAAAAATCCACCTCCCTTAAGCAGCTAAATATGGAATTACCATATAACCCAATAATTCTACTCCTAGGTATGTGCACAAATAAATTGAAAACAAGGTACTCAGATACTTACACAGCAATGTTCATTACAGCACTACTCACTATTCAATACCAAAAGGTGGAAACAATTCAAATGTCCATCAACATGGATGGATAAACAAAATGTGATATATACAGTATAATGGAATATTATTCAGCCATAAAAAAACAGAAAGAAAGGCTCCCCAATTCTTCCTCCAAAGTTAATAGAGCTTGATACCAAAATCACAATAGAAATAAACCATAGACCAATCTCACATTTTATATTATAAATACAAAAATAAATAATGATTATACTAAATTAAATAAGCCAGACACAAAAGGAGACATATTATATGATTCCACTTATTATGAAATATTGAGAACAGACAAATTTACAGAGAGAAAGTAGATTAGTGGTTATCAGGGTTAGGGTAGGTGAAATAAAGAGTTACTGCTTAATGGTTATAGAGTTTTGTTTAGGGTGATGAGAAAGTGTTGAAATAGTAATAACAGTGTAACAGTTGCACATCATGAATGTAATTAATGCAATTGAATTGAATACATAAAAATGGCAAAATTTGTAGTATATATATTTTACCACACACACACACACACACAAATTGAACCCACATGAGTTTCTGTTTGTTACAGAGCCTGTAGGGCAGGGAAGAGTTCGATAAACAATAGTTATTGCTTTCACAGAGGGGAACCCAGGGGCAGAAGAGAAGAGGTAGGCCCCTGAACTCTCACAGTCCCCTTAAAGAAACTCTTAGAATAGAGGGGTTTCTTTGAGGAACTAACTAGATGCCAATGACTCTATACTAGTAAACTATATTCCCAGTCAAACTCCTGTCATGAGCTTCAACTTGCATTTTCAACGACATAGGATCACCTCAGACTTAATGTATCTGAAAGTTCTTAGTAATAAAATATAAAAGCAGAAATTAGTTATTTATAATAACTAAATGGTAAAAATAAAGTTCTTTTAAAAATTAGGCAGATCACTAGCTAGCATTATAAAAATGAGGGGGAAATTGAAAAAAGTTATGATCACAGATGCACAGGAAATTGAACAACTGAAAAATGTCTACAACTCTAATATATTAGAACTAGAGGCCCGGTGCATAAAATTTGTGCACGGGAGGTGGGGTGTCCCTCAGCCCAGCCTGCACCCTCTCCAATCTGGGACCCCTTGAGGGATGTCCAACCACCCGTTTAGGTGGGTTCGGGCCTAAACAGGCAGTTGGACATCCCTCTCACAATCCAGGACTGCTGGCTCCCAACCGCTCACCTGCCTCTGTCTGATTGCCCCTAACCACTTCTGCCTGCCAACCTGATCACCCCCTAACCACTCCCCTGCCAGCCTGATCAATGCCTAACTGCTCCCCTGGCTGGCCCGATTGCCCCTAACTGCCCTCCCGTCGGCCTGTTCACCCCTAACTGCTCTCCCCTGCAGGCCTGGCCCCCCCACAACTATCCTCCCCTGCAGGCCTGGTTCCCCCAAAATGCCCTCCCCTGCAGGCCTGGTCCCCCCCCCCCAACTGCCCTTCCCTGCAGGCCCAGTCAGCCCCAACTTCCCTTCTGTGCTGGCCTGGTCACCCCTAACTGCCCTCCCCTGCAGGCTTGATCACCCCCAACTGCCCTCCCTTGCAGGCCTGGTGCCTCCCAACTGCCCTCCCCTGCTGGCCATCTTGTGGTGGCCATCTTGTGTCCACATGGGGGCAGCTATCTTTGACCACATGGGGGCGGCCATCTTGTGCCTTGGAGTGACAGTCAATTTGCATATTACTCTTTTATTAGATAGGCAATGTGGTTCAAAGATATGATTTCCTAGAAAATATAAATTATCAAGATTAATGCAAGAAGAGGAAAAATTTCCTACAGAAACCAATAATCATTAAAGATGGAGAAAGTTGCTAGCTAAAGAAAGCCCTAACCCATGTTTCAAGCACAAGTTCTGTAAATGCTTCAATCACTGAGAACAGCTGGTCATTCTTGATGCTATTTTAACTGTTTCAAAACATTGAGAAAGGCTCCCCAATTCTTCCTTCAAAGTTAATAGAGCTTGATACCAAAACCACAATAGAAATAAACCACAGACCAATCTCACATTCTGTATTACAAATACAAAAATCATTAATAATTAGCAAACAGAACTGTTACAAAATATGTTACATACCAAAACTAAACGAGGGTCATGGTCATATGAGGGATGCAAGAATTATTCAATGTTACATGTCATCATGTAAACAAGCCAAAGGGAATAACAGCATTTTGAAAAAAGTTCAAAATGCACTTAAAAAAATTTCAATATCCAGTTCTAATAGGAACTTTTAGTAAAAAAGAAAAAGGAAACTAGGTTAACTTGATCTCAAGCCAACAACCAGCCTTGTTCTTGAGGGTTTAATAGTAGAAGCATTCCCATTAAAGTCCGGAAGAAAACAATTACCACTATTATGTAATACAGTTCTTAAAGCAATGGTCAATGGAGTAATATAATAAGCACACAATTAGAAAGGAAGGGGCAAAAATCAATGTTTGCAGATCAAATTATTTTATAACTAGAAAATCAAAATAACCAACTGAAAAATTATTAGAAATACTAAGAGCACTCATTAAGTTAAAAAAATTCACAAGAACAACCACAATAGCTTTTTTTGTATCTCAACAAAGACCTGTGAGAAAATGCTAGAAAAAATATCCTTTCAAATTAATAAAAAAAAAAACACAAAATACTCAAGTTTTTTCTAGTAAGAAATGTGTAAGACAATGCTATAGATAAACTACTAAGCATATTAAGAAGTTCTAAGAGTTTATAATTCACAATTTGACTAGTTTTGATAAATGAAGATGTACATAGACCAGACTAGAGCCAAAACAGCAAAATAGGGCACAAGAGTCCCCAAAAAAGATTCCACAATTGGGTAAAAGAATTGAGGCAAGAGATTTTAGTCTGTAATTTAGCATTCATTCCTAAACAAGGGGAGAAGTACCAATCCAATAACCACTTAAAATTAAGGAAATGAAGTGTTGAATATCCTAACAGTAAAGAATAATTAAAACATATACTAAAGTCCTGTTCAGCATGAACTATCACTTTCAATAGTTTAAACCAGTGGTTCTCCAAGTGTGGTTTGAGACCCTGTCAGAGGGTCGGTCCACAGGTCAAAACTCTTTTCATAATAATAGTAAGACATTATTTCTTCTTTTCTCTTTCATTCACGCATGAGTGTAAAGTAGTGATCAGCCAACTAAACTGACCAGCAGGCCAAATCTAGCCAAGTCCACTCAATTACATATTTCCTACAGTGGCTTTTAGGCTACAGCAACAGAGTTGAATAGTGGTGACAGAGAAGTCTCTGTCCCTGGCCCACAATGCTGGAAATATTACCTGGCCCTTTACAGAATACCTTTGCTAATCCTTACTTGAATGACTAATAGAATGTGTACTTATGTATCCTTGTGTTTTCTAAGATATTAGATTTAAAGTATAAACAAGAACATGTTAGAGGTTAATTCCTTTTTTTTTTTTTTTTTTTTGTCTCAGTGTTTCAACTGTGATTGCATCTACTATCATCTCATTAACCTGATTAGGACATGGTCACCAAGATTCAGAGGTCAAAACTGTTCTTAAAATTCTGATGATGAAATACACTGAGCACTAACATTACATGACCAAGCTGTATCACTTGGACATGATGATCTTTATCCTTTGGAGTTTGCAAACCAGGCAGCCATTATCCACTCATTTGATACCAAAGAAAATTTATCAGGATTGCCCCCAGACTCTAAACAGATGGCATATTTCTGTGCTGACAAAAACACGACTTCCTGGAAAGTGGTAAAAGCTCAGCATCGGGAGGCTGTGGGACTGGCCCTACAAAAGGGGCCCAGGTGTTTGGCCCACTGTCTCTCAGAGGCTAAGGACAATGCAGATCATGTTGTCTTCCTAGAAGAAATTATTGTGTAGGTCTGAGATGTCCAGAGAAATTTTTCTCTTCATGCAACAACAGGAACTTACTGCAGACAGCTAAAGCAATTACTCACTTACCAGAGAAACTAGTAGTTATCTTAAAAATATGAATGTTTCCTGGGCAACAGGGATATATAATTCATACACATGCTCTATGTAACATTTGCTTTGGGAAAAGAAACGTGGTATTAAAACAAAAGTAAGCAAATATAAAAACACTCTTTTAAACATAAGTGTAAAACAAGATAAATAATCCATTTGCAATTACAACACAAAGCAAAGAACCTTTCTAGAAATCTAAGGAAATGTTCTTAAGGTTATGGTTTGTTTCAATAACAAATTTCAAAACCTTAAATGGCGCAAAAAGTACTAACATCTTAACTGTAACCAGATTTTATATTATCCAGACAAGAGAATCTGGTTAAAATATCTTTAAAAATCATGATTTTTAAAAGAGCAAATTGCAATTTTCCTAAATATCAAGAGGGCAAGAAATGAGAAACAGCCATGTGGTTTCACAAACTCTCTATTTAGAGGCTAGCAAAAAGGAGAAATTTGTACCAGATACTGAGGGAAGGATTAAAGCTGTTCCCTCAGTCAGGGCTAGTAAGGAAGCAATATAAATAACAGTAGGATAGGAAAACCATAAAAAGAGTAAAGGAAAAACATGCATGCAGTGGACTTGTAAAGAATTCAATGTATTTATTAGTAAGGGAGAAGGAGAGGAATTACAATAGAGGACAAATCAAGAGCACATTTACACAAACAAAGGGCAAAGTGAATTATTAGTATCCACCCCGGGCATCAATCTGCCATCACTTCCATCCATCAGTATCTCCTTGCCCTTATATTGGTACCAATCACTAATGAGAAATTAAGGCATCTTATCCCTTCACCTCAGAGCCCAGAAGAAAAAGAGCTACTAAGGTCTGCCAAGTCCAATCATCAGAACTCCATTTCTACAAAGTAGTTTTGGGCCAAATAGTAAAATTTTAAAGTGCTCCTTTGCCTGACTTCGGACTACAAATATCTCTCTCCCTTGGTGATCTTAATGATGAAGGATTTGGCTTGTTAGGGTCCTAGTTATTTCCCTCTTCTTCTCATAGAAAAAACATAACTCACAGTACTGACGCCATTACGATAATATACAGGCACTCTCAAGAAGAGGGTCACATCACAGTATCCAACTGTTTTTAAAGGAAGAAAAAAAGAAACAACAGAAGGAAATTGGCTGAGCCCTGAACAGTGAAACCACTAAGTAAGTCATAAAACAAAAAGAAACTGGGTGCCCTCAGGTCACCACACCTGATAGGGCAGTGAGAAAGTAACAGCCTCTTCATTAAAAAAAATAAAAGAATTTCAAACTTGGAAAGTTAAGAGATACATGCTTTTAGAAAATGTTCAATGTCCCAAGTCACTACCTAGTCAGCAGTGGAGAACCAGCCTGATTCTTAGGCAGCCACCTACTGAAATCACCCCCAGCTTTATTCAGGAACTCAATGAGCTGTGCTTACCAGTCCCTATCACAGGGTGTCTGCTGAATATCCTCCTTTAGTAATCTTTTGGCATTCTTCTAGCCTTTAATGGGGACTGTGCCAGAAACTTCTTCCTCATAAAAAAAAAATAATAACCTAATAATCTAGGCAACCTAGCCAAGTTAATCTTTTCCATTTCATAATATACATAAAGCTCAATTTGGCTGGAAAATATCCACCCTGCATTTAAAATCTCTTAGAAATCTATACATTGAAATATTCCAATTTTCATTACTATTTTCCCTTACACTTCCCAGTGTGTGGTCAGGTAGAGCCCTTGATCACAGCTCCTTGCCATGTGTTTGCAATTGCTGTCCTCTACATTCAGAGGACTCATGGCTTAGGTTTTGATCAGAGAAAATAAGACTGGCTTTTTTAAAAGGCTTAAAATCAAAAGACACTTTGTAAATGTGATTTAAAAAGGAGTCATATACTAAACCTGACAAGCATGAAGGCCTTACAAACTGAGAGACTAAAGTAACCACATAGGGTGGTCTGAGCATAAAACTTCCTAACTAAAACTGGGTCACAATGGATAGTGATGTCCTAGGCTGGAGCCTTCTTGACAAAGATCAATCTTTAATTTTAAAATTGTCCATTGACTTTGTGCATCTAAAATAAAATACCTTATAAATGTCAGAATAATCTTGTTTTCTAGACTCCAGAATCCCTCATTGTTACCTTGTTCCTCCACATACACTCTCTGTGCTATAAATGTTAACTATCCTGTACCCACCAATGTAAAAGAAGTATGTGAATCTTCACTTGCTTTTTATCCAATCTCAGAGGTTTCCCAGCTTTGCTTTCTTCCTCCCCCTTAATCTACCACCAACAAATTTCATGTAACCTTCCTAATGTCTCCTCTGATTATCATGTATGAAATAAGCTGCAAAACTGCCATTCTCCAGAGCATTTTCTTTTATATCCTAACTAGAAGCCCAGTGCATGAAATTCGTGCACGGGTGGAGTCCCTAGGCCTGGCCAGCGATCAGGGCTGATTAGGTTCCCCATCTCCCCACCTCCCCGCCTCCTCTTTCCCTCACTGCCCATGTCAGCCACCACCCACCCCCGGTTCCCTGTACTAGCCTGGGGCCCAGCCCCGATCAGGCAATCGGGACCTGCCGGCTGGGAGAAGGGACCAGGAGGTTGGCCAGCAGGCCCCGATCAGGCAATCAGGGCCTGCCGGTGGGGGGCATTGGGAGGAGAGGAGGAGCCAACCACCACCGCAGCGGGCAGGCGGTGGGCCACTTGGGGCCTGCCGGCCAGAGGGAGGAACAAGGGGAGGGACCCAGGAGGTTGGCCACCAGCCCTGAGGAGGGATCCAGCCCTCAGCCCCCCTGGGAAAGGGGCCATGTCCGCCGCCACACACCACTGGTTCCTCATCCCAGCCTGGGGGCCTGGCCCCAATCAGGCGATCGGGGCCTGCTGGCCAGGGGGAAGGACCAGGAGGTTGGCCAGCAGGCCTTATCAATGATCAGGGCCTGCAGGCTGGGGTCAGCTCCTGAGTTGAGTGTCTGCCCCCTGGTAGTCAGTGTGCATCATTGTGACTGGTCGTTCTGGTTGTTTCATCATAATGAGTGCTTAGGCTTTTATATATATATCTTACCTAATAATAGACAAACATGTAAAATTGACCGTACCTCCGCTACACCCATACCCAATCAGAGTGAGTATGCAAATTAGATGGCCAAAGACGGCGACCACCCAGCTGCTCCAGGCGCGGAGTGGCCAGGTGGGGCAGGACACCTGCTATGACAGGGATCTACAGGAGCCGAGTGCCGCAGCAAAGACAAAGATGGAAGACTCCAGCCAGAGTCTGCAGCAAAGACAGACTCTGGCCGGAGCGAAGGCCTGGATCCTGGGTCCCGGAGGAAAACCGGTGCTGGAAGCCAAGGGAAGAAAGGCCTATTGCATGAATCTCTTTGTGCAATGGGCCTCTAGTAGATATATAAAAACTCAGAGACCATAACGTCCAAAACAACCGAAGGCTAGACCGAACACCGGAAGTCAGTCTGGCAGTCAGTGGGGCTGCGGATCAGGCCCAGAGAGAGGCCCAGAGAGAGGCCCAGAGAGAGAGGAAGGGTCTGATCCACAGCCTCCATGGCAGATGTTGCCTCTCTCTTTCTTTCCAGGCTTCGCCAGCAGCTGCACTTCTGTTTCTCTCTGGGCCTCCATGGGGGCTGCGGATCAGCTCCACCTCTCTTATCAGGCCCAGAAATAGGCCCGGAGACGCTGACTGGCACAGAAACCGATCAATCAGAACCAAATCTGGGTGTACTGTGAGGAGCCAATGGCTGCCTAGGAGGCAGAGTTTTTGACGCTGACTGGCATAGAAACTGACCAATCAGAACCAAATCTGGGTGAACTATGAGGAGCCAATGGCTGCCTAGGAAGCGGAGCTTTTGACCCTGGCATCGAAACCAACCAATCAGAACCAAATCTGGGTGAACTGTGAGGAGCCAATGGCTGCCTAAAAGATGGAGCTTTTGACGCTGACTGGCATAGAAACTAACCAATCAAAACCAAACTGGCCAGCAGGGGAAAGCAGTTGGGAGAGAGATCAGGCCGACAGGGGAGGGCAGTTAGGGGCAATGAGGCAGGCAGAGGCAGTTAGGGGTAATCAGGTGATCAGGATGGCAGGGCAATTAGGGGGCGAGATCAGGCCGGCAGGTGAGGGCAGTTAGGGGCAGGCAGGCAGAGGCAGTTAGGGGCAATCAGGCAGGCAGGCAGAGGGGTTAGAGGAAATCAGGCAGGCAGGCAGAGGCATTTATGGGCTATCAGGCAGGAAGGCAGGTGAGCGGTTAGGAGCCAGCAGTCCCAGATTGCAAGAGGGATGTCCAAGAGGGATCAGGCCTAAACCAGCAGTCGGACATCCCACAAGGAAGGGGTCCCTGATTGAAGAGGGTGCAGGCTGGGCTGAAGGAATGCCCTCTCCATGCACAAATTTCATGCACTGGGTTACTAGTATCCTATCCAATAAAAAAGGTAATATGCAAATTGACCCTCACACCCTCACATCGCATGATGGCTGCCCCCATGTCATCACAAGATGGCCGCCCCCACATTGTCACAAGATGGCCAGCAGGGGAGGGCAGTTGGGGGCAACCAGGCCAGCAGGGGAGGGCAGTTGGGGGGGGGGGGCCCAGGCCTGCAGGGGAGGGCACTTAGGAGCAATCAGGTTGGCAGGGGAGGGCAGTTGGGGGCAATCAGGCCGGCAGGGGAGCAGTTAGATGTCAATCATGGCAGCAGGGGAGCGGTTAAGCGTCAATCAGGCCGGCAGGGGAGCGCTTAGGGGGATATCAGGCAGGCAGGCAGGTGAACTGTTAGGAGCCAGCAGTCCTGGATTGTGAGAGGGATGTCCCAGATTGGAGAGGGTTCATGCTGGGCTGAGGGACACCCTGCCCCAATGCACAAATTTCATGTACCAGGCCTGTGTGTGTGTGTGTGTGTGTGTGTGTGTGTGTGTGTACACACACCATTTTATTAATTTTGGAGAGGAAAGGAAAAGGAGAGAGAGAGAAAGAAACATCAATGATGAGAGAATCACCAATCGGCTGTCTCCTGCACACCCCCCACTTGGGACCAGGCCACAACCCAGGCTATGTGCCCTTGACCAGAATCGAACCCAGGACCTTCCAGTCTGCAATCGGACACTCTATCCACTGAGCCAAACCAGCTAGGGCCAGGGCATTTTCTCAATTGCTTCCCAGAGATTGTCATCAGTTTGGCTTAAATAAGACTTTTTCTTAGGCTGGATGTTCTTTCGTCTATATAAAAATAACCTACTTATAAAATTTAAAGTGGTCCATTTCCACCACCAATTACATAAATTCTTTTCAAATGTATTGAGTTAAAGAAAAATACAGGATAAAATAAAGTGCTTTTAATAAGGACTTTAAAGATCAGTTTACTTCTATTCATATCAACCAAAAGGTAGGGCTGACCTAATCACAGGAAATTTCAGGTTAGCTATCAACACAACTCAAAACCTATTAGGAAATGACAACAGCCATCACTAACCAAACAAACCACCAGTGGCATTGCTGTCCTTCCTCATAACCAGCAGCTGTAAGTTTATCAAAGATCCTCTTTCCTAAAAGCTGATACAGGTCAGAAATTGGAAAAATACCAAATGTGTTGTTTGATTAATTCTGGAGCACAGAGAGAATTCCAATACCTAACATGATTAATTTACTAAAATAAAATGTCAGATAGCAGTCCAGTACTCACCTTTTTCATGAACACAAACTGAGAGTTTCTTAATACCATCAACCAGAACATTTTGTGTGTTGCCATGTCTATCTTCTGAGTCGCTGTCATCAAACTGAGCCTCTATAATGACATCAGGACTGTCATTATGGCCTTTCAGGGACTGTTGCAGAAGATGGCTTCCACAGATTTCCTCAGGGAGATCTGATTCATAGGCACCTTCTGTTTCTTTGTCACTGCTCTCTGGTTTAATTACCTGAATAAAATAGAAAAGTTCTGCTAAATCAAAGAAAGAAAGGGCAAGAGCAGATTTTTTCCTTTTTCTTTCCTAACGAAAAACTGCATATTCAAAAGCTCCAACACTGGACACTCACCATGTAGTTTGAAAAAGGGGTTAAAAGATGTTCTTTCGTCTACATAAAAATAACATCCAATATCGGGCCTAAACCAGCAGTCAGACATCCCCTGAGGGGTCCCGGATTGGAGAGAGTGCAGGCTGAGTTGAGGGGAGCCCCCCCATGCACGAATTTCGTGCCACGGGCTCTAGTTTTCAATAAAATAGCAGGAATTAATAAATAAATCAAGTCACTTGAAACTGTGCAACTAAAATATAAATTAGTATGTTGCACTTTAAAGGTATTTTCATTCTATTCTGTTATCTCAGTACACACAAGAATAGAACAGTCTAGTAGTTGAGCATTGACTTATGAACCAGGAGGTCACAGTTCGATTACCAATCAGGGCACATACCTGGACTGAGGGCTTGATCCCCAGTGTGGGTGTGCAGGAAGCAACCAATCTTTGATTCTCTCTCATCATTGATGTTTCTATCTCTCTCTCCCTCTCCCTTCCTCTCTGAAATCAATAAAAAAAAATATATTTTTAAAAGAATAGAACTAATGTTGGGAGGCATAGATCATCATAAGATCACAGGATACAAAAGGTATTCTAAAATTATTCTATACTGCTTAAGAGTAAGGATTGTGGGATTCCTTAGAGAAATGGTTAATTCAAGTGCAGAACAGAAAATAAACAAGATTATCCGGGACCATCGTGTCATAATTGGAAAATGAGGAAGCTATCAAAGGTTCTCTGTGGTCATTCTTAGAAAATTCGAAGCATTTATCCTACATTTCCTATATCTCAGGTTAACCAAATAATTGATGAGGTAAAGTGGTTCTTCACAGAGAGTTTGAGCTAATTATCTGTAATACTTTCAACAATAAAGATAAAATTAAAAAAAAACGAAAGGCATTCAATACCACCATTTTACCTATTGAAATAATGGATTCAGGATATGATCATCAATGGTCACTAAAACCAATAAGTCATAAGCTGATGGGGATGGAGTTTTATAACAGACCAGAAGCCCGGTGCACAAAATTCATGTGCTTGGGAAAGGGGAGATCCCTCTGCCCGGCCTGCGCCCTCTCACAATCCAGGAGCCCTCAGGGGATGTCTGACTGAAGGCTAAGGTCCGCTCCCTGCAGACCTAAGCTGGCAGTCGTACATCCTTAGTACTGCCGTGGAGGCGGGAGAGGCTCCCGCCACCGCCACTGTGCTCGCCAGCCGTGAGTCCAGCTCAGGGCTTTTGGCTGAGCAGCGTTTCCCCCTGTGGGAGCGCACTGACCACCAGGGAGAAGCTCCAGCATTGAGCGTCTGCCCCTTGGTGGTCAGTGTGCATCATAGCAACCAGTCATTCTGCCGTTCAGTCTATTTGCATATTAGCCTTTTATTATATAGGATGGACCAGAGTGGAAATACCTGAACCCACTAATCAATATAAATATTTTAAAAAGAGAAATAATCCAAGTGCTTCCTCATGTACCATAATAGGAAGTACATACAACTAACTATGAAGTACTTTTTGCCCCAAAAGTTGAACTTGAATCTGATTTGATAAAGGGAACAGAGTAACACATTAAACAACACCAGGGCAAAGATCCTTTTACACTTAACCCCTAGGTAATTGCATCTGGTTTTATGGCTTTACATCTCTATATGTCATTAATTCCCTAAATTAAATGCCTATCCTCAACCTTTTCCTTCAATTCCAGGCTTATATCCAACTAGAGGCCCGGTGCACGAAATTCGTGCACGAGGGGGGGGGAGGGTGTCCCTCAGCCCAGCCTGCACCCACTCCAATCTGGGACCCCACCGGGATCGGGTCTAAATGGGCAGTTGGACATCCCTCTCACAATCCAGGACTGCTGGCTCCCAATTGCTCGCCTGCCTGCCTTCCTGATTGCCCCAACCGCTTCTTCCTGCCAGCCTGATCACCCCCTAACCACTCCCTTGCCAGCCTGTTTGCCCCCAACTTCCCTCCTCTGCCAGCCTGGTCCCTCCCAACTGCTCTCCCCTGCTGGCCTGATCACCCATAACTGCCCTCCCTTGCAGGCCTGGTCCCTCCCAACTGCCTTCCCCTGCTGGCCATCTTATGGTGGTCATCTTGTGTCCACATGGGGGCAGGATCTTTGACCACATGGGGGCAGCCATCTTGTGTGTTGGAGTGATGGTAAATTTGCATATTACTCTTTTATTAGATAGGATACAGGCCTGGTGCATGGGTGGGGGCCAGCTGGTTTGCCCTGAAGGGTGTCCTGGATCAGGGTGGGGGTTCCCTTGGGGCATGGGGTGGCCTGGGCGAGGGGCCTGTGGTGGTTTGCAGCCCGGCCATGCCCCCTGGCAACCCAAGGGGAGGCCCTGGTATCTGGGATTTATTTATCTTCTACAATTGAAACTTTGTAGCCTGGAGCGGAGCCAAGCCTTTTCCTCACTCTGTGGCGGCAGCCATTTCTGTTGGGATTTATTTATCTTCTATAATTGAAACTTTGTAGTCTTAAGCGGAGGCCTGGGCTGGCCAGGGTGTACGGAAAGCTTGGCTTCCTCCATTGCCGGGAAAACCCAAGCCTCCCTCCTGCTCTCTCTGTAGCCGCAGCCATCTTGGTTGGGTTAATTTGCATACTCGCTCCTGATTGGCTGGTGGGCGTGGCTTGTGGGTGTAGCAGAGTGATGGTTAATTTGCATATTGCTCTTTTATTAGATAAGATTCCCTACTAAATCTTCATTTGGATGCCAGTTGGAACCTCAAACAACAGAGCCCACTCCTCGCCCAGCATTCCGTCTCTCCGCCAATGGCACCAAACTGTGGCATTACCCTTTGCTCTCTCTCTCATGCCCCACATCCAATCCATCAGAAGAGCCCATTGGTCCTTCCTTTATAATGTATCTTCTTGACATTTCCACTGTTACTACACAAATCCGGGCAACCTTTAGCTCCTTACTGAACTACTGAAATAACTGACCTCCTGGTTTCCATTTTGGGCTAAAGTAGTTAGAGTGATCCTTTTAAAACATAAATCAGATCACGTTCTTCTCCCAACAGCTCCCCAACATCCTTCTATCACCATGCCAAAAGGCCTTATCAAATCTGGCCCATATCTATCTTTTTCATTTTCTACTTCTTCCTTTGCAAATTATATTCCAACTAGAGGCTTGATGCATGAAATTCGTGAACTGGGGGGTGGGGGGTTCCCTCATCCTGGCATTCAACCTCTCGCAGTTCGGGACCCCTTGAGGGATGTCCACCTGCCAGTTTAGACCGCTCCCTCTCACAGTCCAGGACCCCTCGCTCCTTACCATCCACCTGCTCACTGCTCCTTACTGCTTGGCTCACTTCTCCTTAGCACTGCCTCTGAGGTGGGAGAGGCTCCCACCACTGCTGCTGTGCTCGCCCGCCATGAACCTGGCTTCTGGCTGTGGGAGTGCACTGCAAATTATATTCCAATACACTGCCCTGCCTTCCTCTGGATTTTGATAGGTGAACACATGAAAAGGAGAAGACTGAACTGGGAAAGGACATACATGCAAAAGCAAGGAGATAAAATGCAGACTTTCCTTTAGGAAAGGCAAGTAATACCAAAATGTACAGTAAGAGTAAGAAGGGAGGATGAAGAGTCCAGAATGCCAACTTTATGAGTCTGGTCTTTACTGTAAAGCAAGTGAAGTGACGAAGCAGAAAAAAGTGCTTAAGAGCAGTAACTCTAGTCAACAAACTGGGTTTGCATCATGGCTCTGCTGCTTACTAGCTATATCACTTTGGGGAAGTTATTTAATCTCTTTTAATCTCGGTTTCATTCTCTTTAAAATAGGGACAACAGTATCCAGTATCATAAGGTTATTCTGGAAACTAAGATAATATATGAAAAGCTCTTAGCACATGTTCCTGGAACATGGTAAGAAGCTTAATAAGTGAATTTGTATAGGGGAAACAAATTCAGTTTTTAGACCCAGGAAGTCCAAGGTGATAAAGGACCATCCAGGTGGCAGCTGGAAATGTAGGTCTGAAGATGGAAAAGTATACTGGGGAACTGAAATCCAGGTTAGGAAATTAACCACAATGGGTTGACAGTAAAGTAAAGGTGAGGTGTACCAGGGCCAATAGTCAACTGAAAAGATAAGCTGAGACTAGACCCCTGAGAAGAGACTCAAATAAAGGGGATTCAACAAGGGAGAGGAGTTAGTGAAGTAGAGAACATTTAAATATAATTATGAATGTTAATCATAACAAACACTAAGGCTTTTATTATCACTCTTCATATTTACACATACTGATTGATTTGACCCACACAATGACCCCAGGTGATATAGAGGAGAATAATTATATTCAGCTCACAGAGGAAAGAACAGGTTCAGACATGTTACAACCCCACAGCAACTAAACAGCAGAGCTGTGACAAACACACAGGTCTAGGGCACCAGGTCCAGTGCTCACAGTCCTGGACACTCTTATGGGAGATTTCCTGCAAACAGATTCAGAGTGAGCTTTGCACAGACAGCTCCCACCACGAACATACACTGCATACAATGTCTCTGCACTGTTTGTCTGCCTGGCAAATAATCGACATTCAGGACCTAGCTCTTCTGTGAATGATTCTGACTACTTTCCCTCTCTTAAGAAATGTTCTTTTTCCTTCCTTTGTTCTACTGCTTTTCCTTAACTATTCTTTCATTACAAGGTTCCTTGATCAGGTTATATTCCACTTATTTGTTTGCATGTTTCTTGCTCCAACCAGGCAGCAAACCATGTCACATTCATTTTTTATATTCCTCAGAGGTTCCCAAAATGTTGGGCACATAAAACATGCTCAATAAATATTGGTTTCTTTTTCTCTTATGAAGAGAATGAGAAAGACTTAAATCAGCTGTAAAAGAAACATTCTTTAAAAATTGCAAGAAATGAATAAAGTTAACTACCAAGTAGCAAGAGCCAGCTAAAGTGATATGCTTGTCAGCATGATACTGCATTCTTCCCCATTAACCACTATGTCTTGAGACCAGGAGTCATCAGTTAATCATCGCAGTTGAAACTTAGCACCATATGAAGGAGAAAATAAACAAATGGGACTACATCAAAATAAAAAGCTTTTTTACAGCAAAAGAAACTATCAACAAAACAACAAGAAAGCCCACTGCATGAGAGAACATATTTGCAAATGGTATCACTGATAAAGGTTTAATCTCCAACATCTACAGGCAGCTTACACAACTTAATAAAAGGAAGATAAATGATCCAATAAAAAAATGGGCAACGGTCCTAAATAGAATCTTTTCAAAAGAAGACAGAAGGAAGGCCAAGAGACACATGAAAACATGCTCAACGTCACTAATTATCCGAGAGATGCAAATCAAAACAACAATGCAGTACCATCTCACACCTGTCAGAATGGCTATCATCAACAAATCAACAAACGACAAGTGTTGGCGAGGATGCAGAGAAAAAGGAACCCTCGTGCAATGCTGGTGGGAATGCAGACTGGTGCAGCCACTGTGGAGAACAGTATGGAGTTTCCTCAAAAAACTGAAAATGGAACTCCCATTTGACCCAGTAATCCCACTCCTAGGAACATATCCTAAGAAACTGGGAACACCAATAAGAAAGGATATATGCACCCCTATGTTCATAGCAGCACAATTTACAATAGCTAAGATCTGGAAACAGCCTAGGTGCCCATCAGCAGATGACTGGATCAGAAAACTATGGTACATCTACACAATGGAATATTATGCTGCCATAAAAAAGAAGGAATTCTTACCATTTGCAGCAACCTGGATGGAATTAGAGAACATTGTGCTGAGTGAAATAAGCCAGTCAATGAAAGAAAAATACCACATGATCTTACTCATTTATGGATAATAAAAAACACTATAAACTTGAACAAAAAGATAGATACAGAAGCAGTAAAGCATCAAACAGTCTGTCAAATTACAGCAGGAAGGTTAGGGAGAGGTGGGGAAGATAAGAGATCAACCAAAGGACTTGTATGCATGCATATAAACATAACCAATGGAGGCAAAACTCTGGGGGGTGAGGGCATATATGGGAGTGGGGTGGGGGGGGCAATGGTAAGATATGTACACATATAATACCTTAATAAAAAAAATTGGGGAAAAAAACCACACCAAATACCAAAAAATAAAAATAAAAATAGAAACTTAGCACCATATGAAGCAACTATAAATACAAATGCAACTAAGTAAAACTGGAAGCCATTTAAATAAATGCATTTTTCAAAAATAATTCTAGAGCTTCATACCTAAGTTATAATGCCAATTTCAATATAAACTCAAAATAACCATAAAGTTACCATTACCCAATTTAAAAACAACAGTTTTAGCTAGAAAAATCACAAATGCCTAGATAAAGAAGAGAAAGTATAGAGCTGAGCATAACTTGCAGGTACATTTCCTGATTCCTACAAAATCTTGAAGTAGCAATCTATCCCTTAGAAAGGGGAGAAGAGGGGAAGAGAAACATCTACATTGAACTATAAATTAAATCAACTGCAAATAGCTACTGGAACTTACCAGAATCAAGAATCTGGCTACTTCAAAACTATTTGATATTGATCAGATTTTCTCCCCCTTCCTTTTAAAATTAATATATTAATGTATTGAAAAACTGGACAGCCACAGAAAGGATCCTTATAACCAAACAATTCCAATGAAATCCTAAATAAAAATGCTAAGTAACATTTCCATCACACATGGCTTACTCAAATTCCAAACATGAAACATTTCATAGTTTCGCCACTTACTGATAGAGAAAAGCCCTTCCTTGAACATAAAAGTTATCTTTGAAGAGTGCTATTTTAAACCTTATAAAAAAGAGCAAGTCTATATTAGCACTGGAAAATTCTGTTCCAGCAAATAAATTATATTACATTCCCCAGTGCTATCAACTGGGTATAATGGAGGTTTTCCAGAAGATTTACATATACCTGTCCACACACACTTTCTGCTGACAGGACTGTTTAGTTGAGCAATGTTGGTTGAAGACTTTGTGCATCCCATCCCTCTACCTGAGCATCTGGTTCAGTCCCAATCATGTCAAAGTCCATCTAGGAGCTGCTTTTCGTTTCTTGGCTCCTCTGGCCAGGCTTAGGTGACAGCACTCACATGCCACACATGTTTGAACAAACTTTCAAATCCCTTAATGGCACACTTGGGACAAAGTATAATACACTGTTCAAGGAAATAACTTGGAGCCAAGAAAAGCAATTGATATTTCCACAGGGAGTTCCTGACAAGGCTTGCCAATGGCTTCTTTCATTATAAAATATGACCATAAACACTATCATTTTTAAAGACATATTACAGAGGTTCTTAAAGGCATATCTGTTATTGGGAACTTCGTTTGCTTAAGGTAGTTCATCCGAAATTACCTTTATTTAGTTAATAGGAACATAACAAACTATCTCCATTCTTCCAGTTACTCAAAATTCCCATTATCCTTCTATGTCAATTAATCTCTCTCTCTCTCTCTCTCTCTCTCTCTCTCTCTCTCTCTCTCTCTGACACACACACACACACACACACACACACACAACCACTACCACATTTGTCAGCTCATCCTGTCAACTCTACATCACTGCACCATGGCCACCACCCTGGTGCATCATCTCTCTCACCTGGATATAGATAATAGCCTTGTAAAGGATCTTCTACTCTTGCCCCCTTCAGTCTATTCCCAATAGAGCAGCCAGAGTGAGCTTATGAAACATAAGTCATATCATGTCAATACTCTAAGTCCTCCAAGTCTTTCCACCTCCATCAGAGCTAAACCCAACTCCTAATTGATACACAGGCCCTACCTAATCTATATAGTCCAACCCCACAAACCCTCTGACCTCACTTCCAACTGTTCTACAGCTCAACCTCTTTGCTGTCCCTTGAACACATTAAGGCACATATTTGCTGTTCCCCAAGATCTCCACAAGGATAGCTCCCTCACTTGCTTCAATTCTTATACAAAGTCACCTTCTCAATGAAGCCTTCTTTGGTCATCCTATTAAAAATCTCAATCACATCCCTAAAATTCTTATGTCTTCCTTTATTTATTTTTACTTTAGTACTTATCACTCACTATTGAGCATGCTAATCATATTTTATTTATATTATTATGCCTTTCCCAGTGACAAGCAAGCTCCATGAAGACAGAGCTTGCATATTTTCTCACTGTTCTATCCCAACATTGAATATAGTACCCAACACAATGTCTTCTAGACAATTCCATCATAATTTGCTACTATCCCCTTAAACTCAAAGTATCAAAAACCACCCTAGTCCTTCCCCTCAAAGCAGTTCCCTCCAGTTGGCAGCTGTTCCATTCACCCTGGAACTCTGGAATGAAGATAATACAAAACAAAACTCTAAAAGATCTTGATGGGCAAGGAGCATGAATAAGAACTAAGCCATGTCATTCCACAGTATGACCTTACCTACCACACAATTGTCCAGCAATTTAGACACTTCAAAGGAATGCTTATTAAACCACAAACATTTTATGTCAACATTTTACATCAATATTTTATGTCTGCTGTGAGTATATATTGTCAGTGGTAAATTCAAGAGCAGGAAATCATAAAATTGAATTATTATGTGATCTTGGCCAAACTATGACTCTCAGTCCTCATTTCAAAGAAGAGTAATAGTAATATCTGCCATTTCTCGAGCACTTATTATGTGCTAACATTTTTATCAGTACTTTATCTACATTGACTCATTCCTTACAATAAGCATGAATTTCATCAAACTATCTCCATGGAGTTAAGAAGGAATTAATTAGTTTTCTAGCAAATAATTCTGAAATGTTAACTGGGAGTTTCCCTGCACAAATAAGCTACTCTAACCTTAAATGATACATTCCTTATTTCAGACATTTCAATTTGAATTACAGAGATCTGAAAGCATGTTTAAAGCAACAGAGAACCTGAAGTATTTGATCCCAGAGCTGGCAATAATAAAGAAGAAAAGATGATTGTTAAAAATAGATTTGTGTATATAACAATTTGGGAAAAATCTGATCATCATAGTAGATACACCTTACCAACCATACTGCTGTGGGTGGAGGCTCCAAAGACCTTGCTCTCCCCATCATTAAGTACCTTTCCAAGTCTTTTTTGGGCCTGCCACCCAGGCCAAGAAACCAAACAGTTCTAAGAAATCCTAATTCCACTGGAATTAAGAATAATCCAAAATGATAGTGTTATATAAGAGATTGGATTAAATATAATCTAATATGATGGGTGCGTATTTAAAGAACTTGGAAGACAAAACTTTAAAACAATCATTTGAAGGAAAAGGTAGTTGTCAAAGGAAACAATTTACTATGCTAGACCAATTTCATGTGACTATAAGAAGGTTTGGAACAGTCATTGAAAACCAGAGATTAAATGTGCACTTTGATTTTTCCTATTGTTTGTTTAATTTAGAATAAGAGTAGTTACTCCTATCAGTACTTCCTGTATTCTTCCAAACTCAAGTTATTTTTTTTCTTTCTGTGCCAAGCTCTTCCAAAATACCCATCCATACTTCTATTATTTCCTTGCCAAAATATTATTAATCATTAAATAAAAATGTTTTCTTAGTAACTGTATAATAGACATGTTAGAAAATATAGAATAACTGTCCCTGCTTCTATACCCTCCTTAATTCATGTATAGCCTTTGCTCTGTTGTAAGTTAAGTGAAGGAATCCTGACCCAAGAGAAATTTAGACTTAGCTAACAAATTGATTTATTCCCCCTATATCCTGTCAGTACAATGCAGATACTCAACAAATACCTGGGGGATACACGAATAGCATTATTTTCCAGTGGGTATCAATTATTAAATCAGTTCTAGGCTAGGATATATACACACACACACACACACACACACACACACACAAAAGGCCCGGTGCACGAAATTCGTGCATGGGGGGGTGGTGTCCCTCAGCCCAGCCTGCACCCTCTCCAATCTGGGACCCCTCAAGGGATGTCCGACTGCCCGTTTAGGCCCAAACGGACAGTCGGACATCCCTCTCACAATCCAGGACTGCTGGCTCCCAATTGCTCGCCTGCTTGCCTTCCTGATTGCCCTAACCACTTCTGCCTGCCAGACTGATCACCCCCTAACCACTCCCCTGCCAGCCTGATTGATGTTTAACTGCTCCCCTGACAGCCTGTTTGCCCCTAACTGTCCTCCCCTGCAGGCCTGGTCCCCCCCCCCAACTGCTCTCCCTGGCAGGCCTGGGTCCCTCCCAACTGCCCTTCCCTGCAGGCCCGGTCGCCCCCAACTTTCCTCCTCTGCCAGCCTGGTCACCCCTAACTGCCCTCTCCTGCAGGCTTAATCGCCCCCAACTGCCCTCCCCTGCTGGCCATCTTGTGGCGGCCATCTTGTATCCACTTGGGGGCAGCCATCTTTGACCACATGGGGGCAGCCATCTTGAGTGTTGGAGTGATGGTCAATTTGCATATTACTCTTTTATTAGATAGGATATATATGAAAGGCTAATACCAGGTATGCTAAGTGTCCAACCATCTGATCTGACCAGTCACTATGATGTGCACTGACCAGGGGGTAGATGCTCAACGCAAGAGCTCATCATTTACAGAGAAATGGCACCGTGGACCTGGTGCCGACAAAGCAACACTCAGCTTCCCCCAAGTGGGACACAGGCCCTGCCACCACCCTGAGCAACAGCCCACCAAATTGCAGCAGATGCTGCCAAAACCCCATGGTGCAAAATGCGGCCCACAGCCCAGCCCAGCCCGGAAATGGTGGCTGTGGGCACTGAGTAATGACGTCACATAGCATTGCCCAGCTTCCTCTCCCTAGCAACTAGTCTCCTTGTTGTTTCTTCAGCCCAGGAACACAACTTGCTTTATAGCCAGGAGGAAACATTTTACACTTTAACCAGATGTCTGTGAAGCATTTTCCTGTGCCTCATCTCATTTGATCCTCACAGAAGTCCTGGAGTTGGTAGATAGGAGACTCAGTGGAATTCTATTTTCTTTTCATTAGCAGGAAAACAGAGATTTAGAAACTTGACCCGACTGAAAAGAAGTAAGAAATGGTGGACCTTGAAAATGACTTCAGGTTTTCTCACACAGAATATAGTCAAACACTGCTGCAGTTAAATATTTTACCCTTTGTTCTCCCTGCGTGATCTACAATAATAATCTGCTTTGTGTTGATATTTACTGCTGTGTTGCTGACAATTACCTGAAAGAGAAGTTGGGGTGCTTTACTGAGCTGGAAAAAGTTTAGCTAAATCAGAAAGCAGGTCTAATTAAGCAAGTTTATCTATATATAAAAAGCTCTCGCTGGCGCCAATCACACACATGTTTTGATCTGTCATTGTGGATCGTGAATTTGGTTGACAGTTCTATTATAGAGAAAGGGCGAATAGCGATATTAAAATATTCCTTCTAATTAATTTCCTTTCAATGTGTATGAATTTGTGCACCGGGCCACTAGTCTTACTATATTTTTAAATATTCAGACAAAAGAATATAGAAGCTTTGTTCTAATGAGTATAAATTTCACTTGAAATTCACCCTAACTCTTTAGCTAGTCAGCTTCTCTTTCACACTTCTCTTTTCCTGATTGAGTGTAATTTAACTATGTTCCTGTTGGCCTCCATCACTCTGATTTTCTCATGGACACTCACTATGGTTGCATCAACTAAACTGCTCACCCTAGCTCCCAATCAAGCAGAATAGGCACTATTTAAACAGCTTTGGCTCCTCCTATAGGAGGCCTTAGCTTTTAACCCACCTCCCAGATCTGAGATTCCAGAGCTGAATTCCCAAATTTCCTTTATGTAACTAGAAAAGGTCCAGAATTCTGATCTTAGGGTTGGTCTTCTGCTATGGTTCTTGCTCCTAGTACTGCTCTAGCCAATACTAGTGTAGGGATCAAATCCTACCCTTAACTCCCAGCCCAGTGGCTGCATTTACTAGTCTGTTTGTAATAAGACAATACAACATATCTGAAATTAGAACCCTATTCCAAAGCCCCAGAAGGACCCATCTCCTACATGACAGTGGCTTCATTTACTAGTCTGTTTGTAATAAGACAATACAACATATCTGAAATTAGAACCCTATTCCAAAGCCCCAGAAGGACCCATCTCCTGCTTTCTGAATATCTGTGCAACATGCCCCATGAATGGGGGATCTGCTGTCAACAAGTCAGGATGGCATCTGGGTCTACAACCCATTTGACTCTGTACCTTGTCCAGCTCTTTATTTTTTTTAACATATTTTTTTACTGATTTCAGAGAGGAAGAGAGAGATCAAAACATCAATGATGAGAGTGAATCACTGACCGGCTGCCTCCCACACGCCCCCTACTGGGGATTGTGCCAGAATTGAACCCACGACCCTTCAGTCCAAAGGCCAATGCTCTATCCACTGATCCAAACTGGTTAGGGCAAGCTTTTAATCTGAATTGGGTCAGTCCTCTCAGTATCTGATCCACCAACTACAGCAGGTGTCTGGCAAGGTTGTGACACATTCCCAACATCTGCCTCCGTAACACTATGAGAAGCAATCATATCTCTCTAGTCTTAAGATACAAGCACTAGAATTCTAATTATTTTTTTCTAAACTGTTTATTTCCTAAAACTAATACTAGGCCTTTGGTCATTTGAATTAATAGTCATCTTCTTTACCCATGATGGCAACTTAAAATATTAACTAATTTTTTATTTATGCTGATTTTTATGATACCTAACAATATCTATCTACAGATCAAATAACTTTCTTCTTTATATCTCGACTAATAAACAGTAATAAGACCATGAAATAAGATGTGAATCTGAATCCCAACTCTATCTCTGCCTACTTCCCTAAATAAGTAAGATGTTTAAGCTAAACCCCAGGGTTCTCATTCACAAAATTGAGACAGAGATAACAACAAACTAAAGAATGGTGTGAGGCACCAAATACAGTTCTTGGTACATAGTAAGCACTAAAAAGTTAGTAATCAGCAGCAATACCTACAGATTTACAATGCTTATTTGTAAAGTATTAAGAGAAGGGTCCAGCCAGAGTGGCTCAGTTGATTGAGCAATGACCTATGCACGATGGTTTGATTTCCTATCAGGGAATACACCTGGGTTGCAGATTTGATCCCCACTCTGGAAGCAACCAATAGGTATTTCTCTCTATCTCTATCTCTATCTCTATCTCTATCTCTATCTCTATCTCTCTTCCTCCCTCCCTCTTTCTCTCCCTCTCCCTCTCCCTCTCTCTCTCCCTAAGCATGTCCTCAAGTGAGGATTAAAAAAAATAAAGTATCAAGATAAGGAAAACAGTAGGATACACTTTTTTAGTTAACAAAAAAAAGATGAAGGACAAGGTTGTTTAACAATGATGGGAGATTAACTTGATGGGGAAAAGGAAAGAAAAGGACAAGGGAAAAGAATGGAAGAGGCAGGATGAAGATCAAATAAATGGCCAAATAGAAGATTTTACAAAGCAAAGTACAGTATTCTGTGAGCTTCTGGCAAAGGGGCCAAGGATGCTGATCTTCCTGGAGGGCAGGATCTAGAGAACAGTTAGGAAACCCCTGCTCTTGCCAGTGTCTAGGAGACTTGGTTGAGGGGCAGCAGCACTTAGCCAACGGCATGGCAGGAAGAGGGAGCTTTATTCCGTAGGTTCCTCCTCAAAGGGGGAACTTTCATAATCATCTCTTGCCAAATCATTCTCAGCCCCACTCTCCTCCTAAAACAAAACAAATTTTCTCTCCTTCTCCATTCCCATCCTTCAAACCTTAGTTCAAATGTAACCTCCTCTATATGGACCTTCCCCAACTCACTCAAGAGTTTCATGCTTCCATAACAACATGTATCTCTCTTTCTATCCTGCAAACCATACTACAGTTATTCCCATCCCCTTTCCATCCAGCCTAGGAGTTCCTTAAGACCAAAGCGTATAATCTATTGGAGTTTGTACCTCCAATATCTAACACAAAGCAAGATGGGTGGAAGATGAGAAGCCCCTGGTACCCTGCACTGCTGCAGGCAGAAACATCAGGATCATGGCTCCTAACTATTTGGGCAACATGCCCCAGCCCCCTGTTTTAAAAACCTGAGGAAAGCCACAGATGCTCAGCCTAGAAAAATATATACACATGCACTCGCTCAAAAAACAAAACAAATATAAAAACACTCCCTCTCCTCCCTGGACTATATTGACCCCTATCCCTTTTCACAGGGCAGCAGCCAAAGCTGCTGAGGGATTTGAGTTTAAAAGGGCTGGTGGTGGCCCAACTCATGTCCAATGGGAGGTCCTGAGACCAGTGCTAGCTGAGCCAGGACACAGCAGAGTTAAGTTGGACAAAGCAGTTCCTGGTAGTTATTAAGGGGCCAGTCATGGTGTTTTTGTTGTATGGGTCTTTTGGTGGTTGGTTTTCAGTTCTCAAACATCACTTGGTGGGCTTGCTCATGGACAAGCTGGTGAGCCAGGAGGCTGCGGTACCAAATAGAGAAAAGTGGTCCTGACCTGACATAATCCAAGAGAAACCAAGGCCACCATCACAGGTCTTCAATCCAGATTTTGGACATCGTTGCCAACAGAGCATGACACCAACCAGCAGGATCCAAAAGGACGTTGGGACTCCCAAGGACTTAAAATGTGGGCCCTCGCCCTGGCTGGTGTGGCTCTCTGGTTAGTCAGCCCACAAAACGAAGGGTCATGGGTTCAATTACCTGGCCAGGGCACATGCCTGGGTTGCAGGTTCCATCGTGGCCCCAGTTGGGGCATGTGCAGGAGGCAACCAATCAATGTGTCTCTCACAAAAAAAAAATAAATAAATAAATAAATAAATAAAATAAAATAAAAAAAAGAAATAAAAACACACACATAAGAAAAGAACATTAAGCGAAGAGTCCAAGGATTCTGGATTCTACTCCCTGGTTCTGTCAAAAACTCCAAGTTCTCGAGAAGGCAATTTCTCAACTGACAAAGTGAAAATAAACTATCATTTGCCCTTCATTAGATTACTGTAACAAAAAATATACATAAATACTAAAAATGTGGAATAATTCTGAAATTAAAATTGTTATATACAAGCAAATTGTTTATGGCTCACAGCTTGATACTTTTACAGCTATTTTGCAAAAAAAAACACACAAAAAAACATGCTGTGAAATAAAGTGACTGTTTACTACAATAGCTAAAAGAATTGTTGTTTTTTTCCAAAACCCCAAAGGCCCTGTAGTTTACATACCCAAGAGGGGTGAGCACAAGTATAAAGAAGCAAAGATGAATAATCCAATTAATTCACATTTGTTCACACCATTGACTACAGATTCCTTTGATAACAATATGCTTTTGTACTAACAAACCTGTAATACAATTGACCAGTATGCTTTGAGATGTTGAGCTTCTACATGTCAGGGATTCTTTTTTTTTTTAATATATTTTATTGATTTTTTTACAGAGAGGATGAGAGAGGGATAGAGAGTTAGAAACATCGATGAGAGAGAAACATCGATCAGCTGCCTCTTGCGCACCCGCTACTGGGGATGTGCCCGCAACCAAGGTACATGCCCTTGACCAGAATCGAACCTGGGACCCTTGAGTCTGCAGGCCGACGCTCTATCCACTGAGCCAAACCAGTTTCAGCTGTCAGGGATTCTTGATGGCAGTCTGAATATTCTCTTCTCTCTAGTTTGACCTTATCATCAACAACTGTCATAGGTGTGTTACAGTCAACAGAGCTCCCCTCTTCAGAATGGGAAGCTGTGAAATATTTTAACTAATGAGTCCTAAGAGACAGACCTTCTGGGGCTGACTTTAATATAAAAAGCCATTGTCATCCTGGTTGGTGTGGCTCAGTTGGTTGGAGTGTCATCCAGTACACGGAAAGGTGGCATGTTCTATTCCCAGTCAGATTACAGGTTCGATCTCTGGTTGAGGCACATGTGAGAGGCAATTAATCGATATTTCTCTCTCACATAGATGTTTGTCTGTCTGTCTCTCTCCTCCTGCCTTCTCCCCCTCCCTATCTCTAAAAAAACAATTTTTTTAAAAAACACACATGTCCTTGGGTGAGAATTAAAAAAAAAAAAAAAAGCAATTGTCAGGCAGTCACGTGAAGACCCTGAAGGCTCCACAGAAACAGCATAAGAAAGGAACCCCTCTACATTTCAAATCTTCTGAAAGCTGAAGAGGGCCTATGCACACACCCAGGCTGGCCTTCTGTCATTGCCCCTTCTCTACTCCTACTAGCAACCCAGTAGGGTCCTCCTGGCCAGTCTAGGCTCTTATTTTTATCCATGCCAATATTTTACAGATATTAACTGTAAAATAGAAAAACAACAAGTTGTGTCTACGTACTCTGAATGTTTTGACTGTGGAAATGCTAGAAGAATTTCTACAAATTCTTATCTGCTTAATTAGCAGATAATGTCCACAAAATTAAGACATTTTAGGGAAAACCACAACTTTGCTTTGTTGAGTCTTAAAGCAGGTATAGGTTTTTTTCTAGAAGTAAAGGCACCAACACAGAAATAAGAACGACCAAGTCCAAAATCTGTCCTTTTAGAACTCAACAACAGCAACAAACACGTTCAACTCCAGCCTACCCCCATCTTCTTAGGCTTCTTGCCCAAAGCAAGAGTGCTTCTGACCATACCAGGAAAGGATGTGCTTGCTGGTCTTAAATAGAAATGTGTAAAGAACAAGTAACCAATTTATTTATTCATATGCTTGTTTATTTTAGCCATCCCCTACCTCAGCCAAGGACAATAAGAATGCCAGGCAACTTGGCTTTGTTCCTCTAAGCCAGTGATGGGCAACCTTTTGAGCTTGGTGTGTCAAACTTCGCCAAAAAACTGAGCATAACTCGGGTAGTGTGTCACTTTGAGGAAAAAACATTATTTCGCAAATGTTTCATCCTCAGGAGCAGCAAATGTTTCATCCTCGGCATGCAGCTGCCTCAGCGGCCGCGTGTCATCAGAAATGGCTACGCGTGTCAGTGCTGACACGTGTGTCATAGGTTCGCCATCACTGCTCTAAGCAATCTCTGCAGAGCTCAACAGGTGTTCTTCACTAGTCAACACCTAGTCAGCTCTAGACCCACCCAACTCTTCCGTTTCTTTCAATTCTATCCACTATTATCCCTTAAGTAAAAGAAAGCCATATTTCTTGCCCTTCTTTGGCTCATCTTAATTGTAACGCTGTCTCTTAACTTTACCAAATGACCTCTATAAGAATACTTCCTTTGGCTTGACCCCTTTGGCTTAGCCTTAATGCACTCCTCTTATCTTCTTGGACTTGGTCAACACTGTGCTAAATGATGCTTTCAAGAAAAGAGGAAGTGAACTAAATCAATCTGTGTCCCTAGGACCTGGAGCCAACTCTTAACTGTGCTTTCAAGGAATCAAGGGAGGAAACTATATCCACACTGGGGGAGCGGGGGTCTGGTTTAGAATAATTCACTTTCATAAAACACTCTGTACTTAACTTCACAGCATTAAAAAACATCATCCTTGGCACTGGCCAGGTGGCTCAGTTGGCTGTAGTGTCATCTGTACATCAAAAGGGTGAAGGGTTCAATTCCTGGTCAGGGCACATATCTAGGTTGCAGGTTCGATCCATGGTTGGTGTAGTCAGGGCACGTACAGATGGCAACTGATCAATGTTCTCTCTCAATCTGTTCCTTTCTCTCTCTCTAAATCAATTTAAAAAACATACCCTCAGGTGAGGATTTTAAAAAATGTACTGGTATCCTTAAATTTGTATAAGTGCCTCTTAAATTATTATGTGTCTCTTCCTGCCTGTACTCCCCACCAGACCAAAAGCTCTATGAGGGCAAGAACTATGTCATCTTGGATCATGACTAATTTCCCTGCACCCTACAAATCCCTGGCACACAGGTCTAACTCAATTATTCTAGCCCTGTCAGATAAAAAAGAATTAAACTTATGCCTCAACAAAGCTCTGGTATAAGGTAATACTTCCACATTTCTGGATCTGTTATTAATAAGAACTGCTACCATTAATCTGGCACCATTCTAAGATTTTTACAGGTATTCTCATTTAATCCACATGACAAACCTATGAAGTAGGTACTATGATCATTCCCATTTTATGGGTGAGGCATTTGAGGCATAGAGAGGTTATATAATTTGCAAAGCATGTGACAGGGAAGACAAATCACAGGGGAGAGAGCAAGGAAAACAACTCAAATCATTCCATGTCTACTCACCAGAGCTTCTATGTCCTAAGCATTATGTGGCCTGTTTCTGAGACAACCACAGGGCCTTAGGGGTCCATAATACTCAGTGATGCACCATGGATGCAAAAGGCCATGAGAAGTCTATAATTAGAAAATGAAAATTTAACTCACCTTCCACTGCTCTTCTGGAAGCAGCTTCACGACCACCAGATCCCCATTCAAGGCTCTATTACGAGCAACAATCCCATCAATAAAAATGTCTCTATCACCATCCTAGGTTGGAGAAAGAAATAAAATAATGAGCTTACCAAAGCTTGGAACCAAAAATTATTTCCTTGGTTTAAAAACTATGAACTCCACAATCTGTCCACTGATTTAATAGGAACACTAGTACAAAGTCACAAGTAGACCTAGAGGGAGCTCAGTCCCTTTGGAACTAATAGAAATGGTGATAAACACATAAGAGCAGATTAACAGAATACTAACAAATCACCAAGTAAGAGAGAATCTACTACAGGCAGGTCAAAGACAAACAAAACAAAAAAACACACGAAGCAAAAAAACTAGGATTGCATGCTTTCATAACTGAAATAAGAAAGGAGTAGGTTATCCGGTTATCCTTAGGTTATCCTTTTTACGTTTTAAATAAAATAAAACATGCTGATATCTTTTCTACACCAGCTGATTTTTTTTTAAATAAAGGTAAGAGTGTAAAAAAAAAAAAAAAAGGTTTTCAAGAAAACAGAACAATAACATATAATCCCTCAAGAACATCGAGAGCTAGAACAGCTCTAGAATGTGGGTTCTCTAAGAGGAAGCCAGCAAAATCCTACTCCCCCAAACCTCCCCCCAGAAAAGTGGCAGAAAGAAAATTGGGATTGTTTTTATGGATAGCAAAGTAAATAGCAAAGAAGAAAAGGAATGTAAATGAGATTCATAAAGCATTCTCATGTTCCACCTCTCTCACTGACCTAGGAGCAGTGTAAACTGTGAATGCAACAAGGCTTGAGTACCTTCACCCTCAATCACATGCTTATAAACAACCCACTTTAAGCAGTGTAGCCCCAGTGAACTCTCCAGATATTGATTGCTAAACTTAAATTAGTGCAAGATTCCTTTACAAAAATAAGCCAAATTTTATAAAAATACTTAAGTGGAAAACACAGCTAAGAAAAAGCATGCCTTCAACAGTTAAGTGACAAAATTAAGTATTTTCCAAATGTTTCAAAAACAAACATGCAAACATGTACTCTTATTCTTTTATCATTCCAAAGTTTATACTATGTGCTTCTTTTCAGAGGATAAGGGAGAAATAAAATGTTAATTTTTCTTAAATAGAAAGCAAGCTTGGAAACTCAAAATTTCCTAATATAGATGATATAGAATGGATTTAACACTCAACAGACGACTACAGGTGATTACTATGACATGTTAGTCAAAGTTAAAATTAGCATCCAAATGTACCACCCCCATGGGATTTTAGACACTCAGCAATTTTTATAGTTTCTGGTTACAAATCATTAGAGATCTTTAAAACAGTCTTTCTGTTCCAGTTCCACTCTAGCCGTGGGCTGGCAGCTATGCCTGCATACTCTGCCAAACCTGACCCACCCTAGTCCCTGAGGGATAGCTACCATGTTAGCCACAAAGACAGAATTACTGCAGTTGACCTCAAGACAAGCAAGAAAGAGGCAACTAGAGAGTGAACAACTAAAGTGTGACATACCACCATCAATCACTGCCTTCTGCAATTTATAAAGCAATGGGATATCTCCGTCTTCCTATGAATGAAAAAAAGAGCTGTCTGCATGTAGATCATCCTACCCATTATCACGTGTCAAAACATGCAGTGAGATGCCTCTTTCATGAGCAGTTACACCACCCTCAGACAGCTCAGATATTTAAGACGGTAAGATGCTGATATTGCCATGTTTCTATGCCAGGAAACCAAGAGAAGCAGGCTGAGTTGAACTTCAGACAACACACAAATCTATAAATATTGCACCACTACTGAGCTCTTACTTCATTCATTCAGAATCCTGTATCTATTGCAGAATCTCTTATTTTAAAGATACAAAACATGTGAATACCTCAATGTTAAAAGTTTGTGTCATACCTCTTAACTACTTTTTAAGGCCAAAAGGTTCAGCTCTGGATGTGAAGGGTGAACTGGCTGCAACATCTGTCACCCCACTGATCGTCAGGGTTGATTCAGCTCATCTCGCTGGCTAGACAGGTGTCCCCTTCCTCCCTCACCGTTCCATGTACAACCCTCTGGAGCTGTGCTAAGTCGAAGAGGACAACTTCCCCACCCCCCAGAGGAAAGGACCAATTTTCAGTCAAAGTATACGAGTAGCACCCCCTCCTAACCACCCCCGCTACTGGGGCTGGAACCTCCAAACAAGCTCTCAAGGTCCATTTGTAGGAGAACATAGGGTAGTCAAGCTTCCAAGACTCCAGACACATCCAAATTGAGGCACTACATGTGACAGTCTGCCTTCTTTAAAGGGGGGAAAAAAAGGTTCAGTCCTTTATTTGAATGCCAAAAGACTTGCTTTACCCATCAGAAAGAATAGAGAGGAAAAAAAAGAAAAATGGATAATGAACAATCCTAGAGAAAATAAACAGGAATCTGGGGGTAATCTAAATATATAGAAGGCTATAGAGGGGAGGACAAGTATGCCAAGATGATCAGAGCATCCTCCATCAATGGAATAGCTACTCTGTACCAAAAGTAAATTGCACAGATATATAGAGTGCCTACCATGACAAGATGCACCAAAAAGTTACAAAACGTCTTTTATCAACATAACTCTGAATGGAAACTGCTTTTTGTAAAAGTTTTTACATCATATCCATTTCTCCATTTATCTTATGCCCAAATAGGATAAAAAGGCATATCAATAATATAAAATCATCTTGGTGTGCTTAAAATCACATGGTCTTATTCTAACTCTATATCTTAATTTTATTCAGAACCCCAGGAGACTGGCAGTTATATACAAAAGTGATTTATCCCATGTATTTTGGGTTTGCCATAAGAAAATGAAAATCGACTTTCCATCAATAGAAATTATAATGAATCTAAGTCAAGTTTCCCCAAAACAAAGTACTTTTTTAACCTGATGATCAATTCACTGTTCCTAGCCTAGTGAGTTAAGTAGATATTTGAACATAGCAAATGACATTGTATAAGTTCACAACTTTCTTTAGTCAGAAAGAATTAACCTACATAATTTCATCAACTCTAGTCTATTTGCAACTCTCCAAAAACTTTAGAATTTTAAGGTTGTGAGGAACATTAGACAATATTTAATCCACCTCTTCATTTTACAAATAAGAAAACTCCTATTTCTTATTGTCAGAGCAGAGGCTACATCTTTTTTAATACCAATTATTGTCTTTATCCTCCTTACTAAAGCAGAGTACAGTAACGTTCATGCCGTTTCTGACACCACCTCTTAGTCAACCTTTGAGCATTTTTCTAGTTCATAAAAGTTCGCACTTGACATGGACATGGGCTGTGTATATGTACTCAGAAATCCAGAGCAGTGGTGGGATTTCTCCACATGTAATTTATTGCCTCTAACTCCCTCTCCTATTACTCTGGCTCTCCTCTCCTGACACACCCCACCCTTCAGGAGTCTTCAGGGCCAAATGGATGTGTATCCCCATTTGTACTCAACCCCAAGCTCACTTCCAGGGCATATATAGGCATATTTCCCAAGTCTGTCTTCCTGAAGGCAGACCACATCATAGGTGGCAACCCCTGGATTTGGCAGGTGGCTAAAGGGTAGAAATTTCTATGAGTTATGTAAAGAGATGGACATCTATACATATAAAGAGGTAATATGCTAATTGTCCATTACCGTGTCCCAGTAACAACCAATTTGCATACTGACAGACCAGCAGGAGGCTGCACGCACAGCAGGGAGCAGGGAGCAGGCAGCGGGAGCCAAGTTCCGGGGGTCTGAGGAGAGTGCCTGACAGGAGCCCCAACTGCAAAGAAGGAAGAGGAAGCGGCCACGGGGAGCTCTTCCAATCCCCCTGCACAGACACCCTACTTCAGCCCCTGCACCCCCAGGGGGATTGATGGACACCCTACCCCAGCCCCCGCACCCCCGGGGGGATGGACAGACACCCTACCCCAGCCCCCGCACACCCAGGGGGAACAGGGAGGCTGACCTGACGGGGAGAAGACCCAGCCTCGGGGGTAGCTGCAGCCCGCACCTCCGACTCCCAATCTCTTCCCTGGCCACCCCTGCCAGGGGCGCCCATAACAATAGCATGCCAGCAACCACCCATCAGCGCCACCGAGGCACCCAGGGTCCGTGGCCCGCTGCTGCCAGGCCCTCTCCACTGGGGCCAGGCACACCTCTCCTCCCTATAATTCCAGACCTGTGTGGAGGTAGGCCTGAGTGGCCCCCCAGGGTCAGACCCTTCCCCACAACAGCAGCAGCGCCGTCTCCACAGAGGAAGCGTGCTGAACCTCGCTGGGGGCGCAGCTAAACCTGCCCTCCTAGCCCACCTGGCTCTGCCCTGGTCCGGCCCCCACCCCACTCCAGGAGATTGGAGCCCCGCCCTGAGCAAGTACAGCTGAGAAACAGCCACGTACAATTTAAAGAATGGCGTCAAGCGGGAAGGTTTGACAGTTACTCCCCATTTGGCCTCACTGCCCCCTAGAGCCCCCCTAATGCCCAGCCCCCCACCAGCACCTCCAAGGACAACCACTGCTACAGGGCTGCTGGCCAGAGCCCGCCCCTCCAAGGCCTGCGGAACCCTCTGCAAAGCTTCCATAGCTACAGTCCCAGGAAACAATCATGCCCTCCTCCCCTAATCAGCACCTGCTACCTGTGAGGGTACACATGGGCTTAAAATAACAATCCCTTCCCGTTTAGACATCACTTACTTGAAGAAACATTTCTAGGTTTATTAGCTCAGAACCTCCTCATGAAAACCCAGTGAGGTAGGCAGAGAAGAAATTACAATTCCCATGGTATATGCTCATGTATTCAGAAATGAAGCTCAGAGAGAAAAAGTGTCAAACCCAGTGGTGCCCAAGGTGCAGCACACGCCCCACCGGGGTGGGGGGAGAGGAGGGCAATTTGATTTTAAGTGGGGGCAATTCAAGAATGAGTTAACAGTGAATTTTTTGCATTTCTTATGGTTCTAGGGGACCTCATCTACAACGTATCCTACATAATAAAAGGCTAATATGCAAATGACCGAATGGTGGAATGACTGGTCACTATGATGCACACTGACCACCAGGGGGCAGACACTCAATGCAGGAGCTGCCCCCTGGTGATCAGTGTGCTCCCACAGGGGGAGCGCCGCTCAGCCAGAAGCTGGGCTCACAGCTGGTGAGCACAACGGCAGTTGTGGGAGCCTCTCCTACCTCCATGGCAATGCTAAGAATGTCCGACTGACAGCTTAGGCCCACTAAGCTGTCAGTCAGACATCCCCTGAGGGCTCCTGGACTGCAAGCGGGCGCAGGCCAGGCTGAGGGACCCGCGCCCAGTGCACGAATTTCGTGCACTGGGCCTCTAGTGTGGGATAAGATGCCCACAAGGTGCATGCAGAGACCCTTCCTGACTGGGGGTAGATAGCAAACAGTGGCTAGGAAGATAGAACTGGGAAGAGAAGAGGAGCAGGCCAGAGGTGGACCCTCTCCAGGCAGCCATATTTCAGTAGACAGCTCCAAAGAATCTGAGAATTCTACTTTTGAACCCAGATTCATGGGGGGTATAAGTTACTATCTCAATGTGCTCTAAATCTACCATCCATGCACCAGACATAAGTTATTATGACTTTCTGACTATATTCCCTGTGCTGTACTTTACATCCCCGTGACTATTCTGTAACTACCAATTTATACTTCTTTTTCCCTTCACCCTTTTCACCCAGCTGCCCAACCCCCTCCCATCTGGCAACCATCAACTTGTTCTATGTATTTAAGAGTTTGTTTATTTCATGTTTTCAATTCTACATATAAGTGAAATCATAGGTTATTTGTCTTTCTCTGATTTATTTCCCTTAGCATAATACCCTTCAGGTCCATCCATGTTGTTGCAAATAGCAAAATTTCATTCTTTTTTATGGCTGAGTAATATTCCATCATATATATATGTACCATATCTTCTTTATCTACTCATCTACTGATGGACACCTAGGTTGCTTCCATATCTTGGCTATTGTAAATAATGGTGCAATGAACATAGGGGTGCATATATCTTTTCGAATTAGTGTTTTTGATTGCTTCAGATAAATACCCAGAAGTGGAATTGCTAGGTTATATGGTAGTTCTATTTTTAATTTTTTGAAGAACCTCCATACTGTTCTCTATAGTGGCTGCATCAATTTACAATCCCACCAACAGTGCACAAGGGTTACCTTTACTTCACATCCTCACCAACACTTGTTGTTTGTGTCAGTAATACTTTTTATATAACCCAATGGGTTAAGACCTAAACTTGAGATATAAATATGAATTCCTGGCTTCTGGAGAAGGGAATAAAAGAACTAAACTGAGCTTGAGACCAGGTATTAAGGTTAATAACAATAATATCTATGAAGTACATGTCTAAACTTGTATTCTCACTAAACCTGTCGTGTAACATTATGAAAATAGTGGCTCAGCCTGCACCCTCTCCAATCTGGGACCCGTCAGGGGATGTCGGACTGCAGGTTTAACTGGCAGTCGAACATCCCTCTCGCAATCCGGGACCGCTGGCTCCTAACTGCTCACCTGCCTGCCTGCCTGATCACCTCTAACCACTGGGTCTGCCAGCCTAATAGCCCCCAACTGCCCCCCTTCTGGCCTGATCACCCTTAACTGCCCCCCTGCCAGCCTGATTGTCTCCAACTGCCCTCCCCCACTGGCCTGCTCACCCCCAACTGCCCCCCCGCCGGCCTGATCACCCCCAATTGCCCTCCTTGCTGGCCTGCTCACCCCCAACTATCCCTCCTGCCAGCCTGCTCGTCCCCAACTTCCCCCTTCGCCAGCCTGCTCGTCCCAAACTGCCCCCCTGCTGGCCTGATTTCCCCCAACTACACCCCCTGCCGGCCTGATTGCTTCCAACTCCCCCCCCACTTTGCTGGCCTGCTCGCCCCCAACTGCCCACCGTGCCAGTCTGCTCGCCCCCACTGCCGGCCTGCTCACCACCAACTGCCCCTCCTGCTGGCCTGATCACCCCCAATTGCTCCCCTCTGCTGGCCTGTTTGCCCTGAACTGCCTCCCCTGCCAGCCTCATCGCCCCCAACTACCCCTCCTGCCAGACTGCTCGCCCCCAACTGCTCCCCCTGCCAGCCTACTTGTCCCCAACTGCCTCCCCCCACACACCAGCCTGATCACCCCCAACTGCCCCCCTGCCGGCCTGCTCACTTCCAATTGCCCCCCATACCGGCCTGATCGCCCCCAACTACCCCCCCTGCTGGCATGCTCACCTTCAACTGCCCCCCTGCTGGCCTGCTCGCCCCCAACTGCCCCCCCTGCCAGCCTGATCGCCCCTAACTGCCTCTGCCTAGGCCCCACCATCATGGCTTTGTCCAGAAGGATGTCCGAAAGGTCTCCCGGTCTAATTAGCATATTACCCTTTTATTAGTATAGACTAGAGGCCCGGTGCATGAAATTCGTGCACGGGGGGGGGGGTTCCTCAGCCCAGCCTGCACCCTCTCCAATCTGGGACACCTCAAGGGATGTCTGGTTGCCCAAACGGGCAGCCAGACATCCCTCTCACAATCCAGGACTGCTGGCTCCCAACTGCTCACCTGCCTGCCTTCCTGATTGCCCCTAATCACTTCTGCCTGCCAGCCTCATCACCCCCTAACCACTCCCCTGCCAGCCTGATTGATGCCTAACTACTCCCCTGCCAGCCTGTTTGCCCCTAACTGCCATCCCCTGCAGGCCTGGTCACCCCTAACTGCCCACCCCTGCAGGCTTGATCGCCCCCAACTGCCCTCCCTTGCAGGCCTGGTCCCTCCAAACTGCCCTCCCCTGCTGGCCATCTTGTGGTGGCCATCTTGTGTCCACAAGGGGGCAACCATCTTGTGTGTTGGAGTGATGGTCAATTTACATATTACTCTTTTATTAGATAGGCTAGAGGCCTAGATCAGGGTGGGGGTTCTCTTGGGGCATGGGGCGGCCTGGGCAAGGGGCCTGTGGTGGTTTGCAGGCCGGCCATGCCCCCCAGCGACCCAAGGGGAGGCCCTGGGATCTGGGATTTATTTATCTTCTACAATTGAAACTTTGTAGCCTTGAGCGGAGGCCTGGGCTGGCCAGGGTGTGCAGGAAGCTTAGCTTCCTCCATTGCCAGGGAAACCCAAGCCTCCTGCTCACTCCATGGCCACAGCCATCTTGGTTGGGTTAATTTGCATACTTGCTCCTGATTGGCTGGTGGGCATGGCTTGTGGGTGTAGCAGAAGTACGGTCAATTTGCATATTATTCTTTTATTAGATAGGCTACTAGAAGCCCAGTGCATGGATTCATGCACCAGTGGGGTCCCTCAGCCTGGCCTGCACCCTCTCACAATCTGGGACACCCTCGGGGGATGGCGGACTGCCGGTTTCGGGGATGGGGCCAAAATTGGCAGCCCAACATCCCCCAAGGGATGTAGTAGTGCACGAAGTGGCAGGCAGCCAGGGAGGAGCCCAAGCCTGAGCCCAGGCACTGCGCTGCTCCCACTGCGCCTGCCGCCACCCAGTAGCGCTGCCACAGAGGTGGGAGAGGTTCATACCACCACAGCTGCGCTCCCACTGTGGGAGCACACTCACACCAGGGGGCAGCTCCTATGTTGAGCAACTGCCCCCTGGTGGTCAGTGCATGTCATAGCAACCGGTCAAACAGTCGACTGGTTGAACTGTCAACCTGTTGCTTAGGGTTTTATATATATAGATGTTAACTGACATCCTATATAATAAAACCCTAATATGTAAATCGACCGAAGAACGGAACAATTTCCTCAACTATAAGCAAAAGTTTATTTCTATGGTATCTTCTGTCTTGAAAAATCTATAATTCTACTGCTATCCTACTTATGGTGTCCTAGAAAAGTTAGGTCAGGAATTTAAGAACATTGCTCTCCCACTTTGTACAATCAAGTCTTATTCAGAGGCCTGCTGCTAACTATATGCCAGGGTGGACTTCCTTTAATGGAAAAGAGCCTGTTAAAATGAGTCATGAACATAAGGAAGGGTATAAAGACCCAATGGTAAAAAGCCTTGTACCAAGTCCTATCACCTGATGTGAGAAACTGACCAAAAAAAAAAAAGCATTACACATTATTTTTGGACAAATGTGCAGATTAGCTCATGCAGTAGATCGAAAGTAGATAGCATATTTGTTTAGGAAAGATTAACATAAATCAGTGGAAAACCCATAAATCCTTTTAAGCTATAAACCAAGGGCATCCAATTACATGAACTGGTGGGGTTCTGGGTGGGTTCAGCTGCTCTGCAGCCTAGTAACAAATGCCACCCTTTTCATTTCAAGTGTGATTTTAAGACTGGCAGAAAGGGTTGTTAACCAAAAGCAAATTTTGTTTATTTAAGTTTGAAACAAATCCTTGCCCATCCTCAATTTTGTTTTACTACTCTGCTTTTTAGTAAGAATATATTATTTCAGTTCCAGAGCACATCTAAAAATTAAATGTGACATTAAGTTTATTATAAAATTATTGGACTTACCGGGGAAGGAATGAAGGCTTCATGAAACTTCTTTGGATTAATTCTCAATACACCCTTTAAAATAAAATTAAAAATATATGAAACTTTAACTAGTTATACATGTATGATTTTTCTATACTTATGTTATTCTCCAATAAAAAGTTTTAAATTAAATAGTTTGATCTAGAAAACAAGTTAGATTATGAGAGCTGCTCATTAAATGCATGAAACATGATTTATATTGGTACTTGTAACATAGGGTTCCATCAAACACTGAAAGCTCACACTGGCACCTTGCTGTGAACAGGTAGAGATAAGAAGTAACAGAGCCTGGAGTGGAGTGAGAAAGTGGCAGCTATTGGGATTGTATATGCCCCTATATGCTGGTCTTCAAATTCCAACTTTTATTTTAAGAACAAGGTGATCAGGGAATTATACTTCACTATATAATGGCCTTTTTAATTCTCTAAGACCTTTCCACAATTGCTTGTTTCTGTGACAATTTTCAAAGTAATACAGGTTGATTTCCAACCTGGATACTTAGCCTCAAGGGATCAGATGCATAATTTTTTACTCTAGCCCCTCTGCAGAGCAGCATGAGTCAATAATTCAAAGTGGTCCAGAACCAGCTCTTAATGTAAATGGGGATCCTGGCTCCAATAGCCAGGCCACCCAGTCTGCCTTCAGCTTCATGTTATTCCAGCACCAAATCAGGGTCTGCTTCTATTTATGCACAGGGTGCAGGTGGGGGCTGTGCTCAATACCAGTTCAGTATTTTAGGCTCTTGCAGGAAGCTGTAACCCTCCCCACATCCCAGCTGCATCTGAAGGCCACTGGAACACATGGAGGGAGGCAATTATTTTGCTAAGAGCCAGATTCAAAGAGTGTCTTGAGAAAGCATTTTAAATAACATTTCCCCCTAAATTGTCAAAAAGACTCAAAGATGCATAATTAACAACACAGGTGAGGGCATAAAATAAAGCAGACAATAATTCTTTCTTTCACTGGCCCACCATGTTTAAATTACAAATTTCCATGCAACAGTTTATACTGCCATTAACAATCCAATACGACTACTACAAATGCTCATTCAGTCCTTAGTTCAATAATTATTTCTTGAATTCTGATTATATTCAAAACCCTGAGATAGATAATATGGGAGAGAGAGTAATGACCAAGCTAGGCCTATTTAAAGTAAAGCATTGGTCATGCTCATAGGCATGAATACAAGTCCTTTGGTTGATCTCTTACCCCACGCCTCCTCCCCTGCCTTCCCTCTGAGGTTTGAAGGTCTGTTTGATGCTTCTATGTCTCTGGACACAGACAATAAGGGGGTGGGGCCATGTGCTGGGGCCGGAGAAAGGTAAATGGGGGAAAAAGGAGACATATGTAATACTTTCAACAATAAATAATTTTTAAAAATAGCCCTGGCCGGTTTGGCTCAGTGGATAAAGCGTCGGCCTGGGGACTGAAGGGTCCCAGGTTCAATTCCGGTCAAGGGCATGGACCTTGGTTGCGAGCACATCCCCAGTGGGGGGGGCAGAGGTGCAGGAGGCAGCTGATCAATGCTTCTCTCTCATCGATGTTTCTAACTCTCTATCCCTCTCCCTTCCTCTCTGTAAAAAATCAATAAAAAATATTATAAAAGAAAATAAAGCATGAATGCTGTGAGGGTGCAGCTCACTTTCAGCTGAGGTACCTCCTTGACTTAATTGAAACCTGGCCATCCCTGTTCTTTTCCAAACCCCACAGGTGCTTTGAAGTTCATTTCATTAGCTCCTGTTATAGCTCCTTCTGTCATCTTCAAACCTGATCATATCCCTGATTCCCGAAAGCTTTGACTTGTAGCTCACTCCCAATCCTATAAACATTTAATGGGACTTCACATCCATATTGATAACCAGGCAACCCTAACCAGTCACTCTAGCCACCTTTTCTTCCACCCAACCCTAGCCACTTTCTCCCATGTTCACACCCCATGTCTTGTCATCATTGCTAATTATACCACCTCTAAACACAAAAAATCAAATATCATACTTTCTAATTAAAATCCCCTAGCCTTCCAGCTCACTTATGGTAGAAACACCACTTCGACAATTCTTCGTCTTCACTAAGAACTCCAACCCATGAACCTGACCACACTTTGACCATTCATCATCTTCACTCTATGCCTACTCCCTTTCTTGGCTACCTAATTGCCATGGCCTGTCATTACCTCCTGCCCTTGCAAACCTTGAGTCCACTCTTCCTCTTACATGTAACCAGCAAAACCTCACTCCCAGTTGACCCCAACTATCTGCCTTCTCCATGACTAAACCCAAGGAGCTGACTGTTACTATAGAGAAAAAAAAAAACCACACAACTGGACTAAGTAGCCTAACTTGGCAATCACAAACTTACAAGATATTTGAGAATATTCAAAACTGAGGAATTTCACTTATAAATATATATATTTCCAGATTTTGTTGAAACATCAGCTAACCCCATCCAGCAACAGCCACCTGAGTTGAATAGCAGATACTTCTCTTATAGCAATAAAAACAATCACAAATAACACTTATACCAATATATTACGTGTCACACACAGTTGTAACAGCTTTATATCTATTCAACTAATTTAACCCTCAAAGCAACCCTAGGTGGTAGGTACTATTATCCTCTCTTTATAAATCAGAAAACTGAGACACTGAGAGGTGCCCACTTTCACACTACATTCTATCCCAAGCAGTCTGGTTCCAGAGACCTTGCTCTTAACTACTACAGACTGCTTCTGTTTGCCATACTCAGACCCAGGGCCTCTTTGCTCACACTTATGCCATCTGCTCCCTTCCCACAGAAAAACCGAACTATATTCCAACCCTCAGTCTTTCCAATCTTGGTGAATGACAACATCATCCATCCAGTTTCTTGACTCAAACACTTAGGAACCATCCTTTACTCCTCCTTTTGCCTCACCTTTCACATTTAGTCCATTATTATGACATGCCAGTTCTAGCTCCACATCCATCCACTTCTCTCCACCTCCACTGCCACCCACCTTGTTCATGTCTCCCTATTTTCTTGCCAGTTGTACTGTGATGGCCTTCTACATGGTCTCCAGCTTCCACTCTAGTCTACTTGTCTTACTACTGCCAGAGAGATGTTTTTAAAGCATAAAACAGATCATGTGCTTCCCCTGCTTAATACACTTTAGTGACATCTCCCTCCCCATCATTCTTTAAATTAAATCCAACTCTCCAACAAAGTCCAGAGACCTTACATGATTTGGCAGCTGCCTAACTCTCCAACTTATTCTCACATGGTAATTCCTTTTGCTCATCATGTCCAATAGGTTTCTTCCTTAGTCCTCCAAAACACCAAGTCTTTTTCTACTTGCTATTCTTCCACTAGCTGCTCTCTCTGCCTATATGTTCTTCTCCTAATTCTTCAAATGGCTGGCTCATTCTCACCCTTCAGATCTCAACTAAGAGATTACCTCCTTAGAGGTGGTTACAGCAATCGTCACAGGTATAATTTCATCTTTATTTCTTTAGTTGCTTTTGCCTATCTCCCCAGTGAATTGCCTCTCTGTTATATGTTTGGCACTTAGTAGGAAGTCAAGAAACATTTGTTGAGCTAATTAATTGGCTGCAGAGTTGAAGCTCTCCCACCACCCCTAATAATAACGTTAAGAATGTCATCTGTTCCTTCTAAATGACTGGACAGTCCACTGTAATGTCACTTCTATTCTTCTGTTAACTCACACCCAAATGTTCTCCAGCTGATTTCACTCCTAACAAATGGTGATGGTCCTAGGAACTAGGTTATCCTGTCCTGTCTTCCTGAACTAGGATTTCTTTTGAGGTTCAATAACAGTTTTACACCAATATTTTATTCTAGGGGGAACTCTGACATCATGTCTTGGGCAGCTCTGGGGCCCAGCTTGAACCACCTTTAGACACAGCAATATCTGGGATTATGAAACCAACCAATTCTACCATCTTTCTATCCATGTCACTTTGGTCATCACCCCAAACCTGAGCCCCTTCTAAGACTATCTATTCCATACCCTCAATTTCCCCCAACATCTCCTAGAACAACCTCACAACATTGTACCTACAGAGGGAGAAAGGACATATGTTCTTTGATATGATGATGATTTGTTATAAAAAATTTTTTTCCAAACTACATGTACATGATCATGAGTTATTGCTAGTCAGTTCAAACACAGGAAAGAGATTTCTTTGTCACTGAGGACAGTAATTTGATACCAATGAAATGTCAAAATATCAGTCAAAGTATTGAAAGGAAACAAAAACTATTATCCTATCCTATTTTAAAATATCTCAATATCTCTCATTAAAAGTTGCTCCTCTGGATGGAGGAAAGAGCAAGGATGTAACAGTATACTTATGTTTGAATACAAGTTACATGCTTATAAGTATATATAGTAAGTGTATTTTCTCCAACAATACTCAAAAATCTCTTATTGTCTAGCTCTCTACCTTACCCATCAAGGCCTGCACACATAAAGTTCATATCAAAAAGCAGATGGACTCTGTTTTCTGCCTATGAAAATATTATTTACAGTTGTTGTATATTTCACACAGTGACCTCATATCTGGAACCCATTTCTTTCCCCATCTGCAGAGAACAACTGTTCTCATCTGTTGCGGGGAGGCTCTGGCTAGAGTCTATTGATGTCACAGGCCAGGAGGAATCACTTAAAAATGCCTGGAAATGAGAGTTGTTATACTTATCAGGTTTTTGGTGTGTTTTTTTTACTATCAGCAAAGAATTACTTCAAAAGTAAAAATTAATAGGAGGGAAGGAAAATGAATACAATTGCAGAATATTTCCCTCACATTATCTGTGTAAATCCTATAACCAAAATTATAAGCAATTTTTCTTTCAAGTTATAACAACCAAGATTCCCCGCACTCTTTAGTAAGTACCTTGATCCTTTATTCAGTAAGTAAATGTTTATTCAATATAAACTTATTAAGCTTCAATCAAATGCCAGCTAGGTGGGAATAAGACATGATGACCCTGCACACAAGGAATTGAACAATCTATATGAGGAAACATAAAATGTCAAGAAATGGTAATAGGATTAAAATAAAGGGTAAACCAAGAAGTTGGCTTCAGGAAAGTGGAAAAGGCTGATTCTGTGGAGATTTTAAGTCAGGCCTCTCAAAGGGGGTGATATTTAGATAGGGACTTAAAGGTCGAGCACAATGACATCAAGATAGTGGAAGAAGATGCTCCAAGCACCAGGAACAGCATGTACAGAGAAATAGAGGAATCAAAGAGCAGAGTCTTTACAGGAAAAGTTTGAAGATCAGAGTGAATGGAGCAGAACGTAACTGGAGGAAAGTGCAGGGGATGAGAATGGGAAAGGTACAACAAGTCCTCGTATGTGGACCAAGAAGAAGGCCAAGGAACTGTACATAAAATGGAGTTCAGTGTGTGGGCCAAATGATAAACAGCATGTGAATGGATTAATGAATGGCCAAATGGCCAGTTCTCCTAAGAGAGGCCTGTCAAAGAAATCCAAGGGAAGCTTTTAAAAAAAAGCCAACAGGACTTCTAAAGTCAGAAAGATTAATTCATCTGTTAAATACAGTTTTCAATTCAAGAGTCTGTATTAATCACATGTGCACTTAACCATAGTTAAATACAAAAAGGTGACAAAAAAGGAAGAGAAGACAATAGTATTTATTAATTGGCTGGATCTTCAGCCAAAAATACAAATATAGAAGCTGAGCTCTCAGAATGAGAAAAAATGGAACACAGTCAACATTTTCAAGTGAGCCAGGTAACACATGGCAATATTTCTATACTAATCCAAGAATTATGAAATGAACTTAATTCAAAGAATATGTGGCTCTGCCTGTGTCTCCATCTCACGACCTACTACCTGGCTCCCATTTCATGGCTATGAAGACCTAAGCTACCCTACTCCATACTGTTTCAAAAGTTCATGTTTTCATTAGTGCCACTACTCTTCCTACACACATATCACTCATTTAGTAGATCCAAACCAGTCCAGCTGGTGTGGCTCAGTGGTTGAGCATTGACCCATGAACCAAGAGGTCCCCAGTTCAATTCCCAGCCAGGACACATGCCTGGGTTGCAGGCTCCATCCCCAGTAGGGACATGCAGGAGGCAACCAGTTGATGTTTCTCTCTAATCTATGTTTCTATCACTCCCTCTTCCTTCCCCTCTCTCTAAAAATCAATAAAGACATATTTTTAAAATATAGATCCAAACTAGTCATCCTCCAATATCCATAGCAGATGTCACCACCCCGTTTGCCAATTTCTACCAACCACTCTCCCATACCCCGGGTCACACTTCATCTAAGCACTTACCATCTATCCCCAAATCATCTATTCATATGACTGCCTGCCCCACATTGGGCTGCCAGCTTAAAGTACACAAAGGCAGCCTCACCCACCTTCATTTCAAGAGCACCCAGGAGCATGCTCTTAATTATAAACTGTGCCTGGCTAACAGTGGATGCTCAATAAACATTTGCTGAGCCAAACCATTATACTAGCTTGTAAAAGTACTTTGTAAACTATAAAGCACTCAACAAATATTTGCTGCTGTTTACTGTTTCCTTTCAACCTTATTCTCCATCACTCAGCTTTCATGTGCTCAAGGCAAATTGAACTATCAATGCGTCTTACAGCCAAAACCTATTTTCCACTTTTGTCTGAGTAGCTTACACTTGTCTCTACATTTATAAAGCTCTTTCTCTTATCTTTACTTATTCAAATAGTACCAATCTATGGCCTGGGTCAAAAATATCACTTCCAGACAATACCCCACGTTCCTCCCAACTTGCCTGGCATGATGGCTCCCGCAAAGAATGGTGGTGAGAAGAAGAAGGGCCGCTTCACCCTCAACAAGGTGGTGACCAGGAAGCACACCATCAACATCCACAAGTGCATCCACGGCATGGATTTCAAGAAGCTTGCCCCTCAGGCACTCCAGGAGATCTGGAAATTTGCCATGAAGGAGATAGGGACTCCAGACGTGTGCATGGACACCAGGCTCAACAAAACTATCTGGGCCAAAAGAATAAGGAATGTCCCATATCGTATACGGGTACATTTGTCCAGAAAACGTAATGAGGATGAAGACTCACCAAACAAGCTGAATATATTGGTCACCTACATTCCTGTCGCCACCTTCAAAAATCTACAGACCGTTAATGTGGATGAGAACTAATGCTGATGGCTGAATAAAGTTATACAACTGCCTTGGAAAAAAGATACATATATATCACTTCCAATACAACATTCCTGGACAACCTTAACTGGAAGTAACAGATCCTATCTCTGAAACCTCAGAGCACTAGGCTGTCACTGTCTTGTGGCACCTATTACATCTAATTGCACTGTAGTTCTAAGAAGTGGGAAGCCCTGTGCCTGTTATGTCATCATTTCTTTCAAAGCACACAGCACAGAAAAATAAACACTTGTAGATTCCACATATTCAAGGAATAGCCTTCTAGTATGATTTAAGCACCTGGATAAGTGTTCCTCTCTTCAAGCCTTCTGAAACATCCTCCTTGGACATGTAATTTTCAAATATGCTCTTTTTCTTCCCTCGTATGAACTTGTTCTTTGACTTTTTGTCACTTGGCGAAGCACCAACACCATGTGGGCCAACCACAGAGGACACACCTAGAAACATGAGGCAGTAAGTAACTCTTTCCTCAATCAAACATCACTGTATTTTTAAAACTAGAGATATTTTACCTTTTTTTTTTTAATTTAGAATGACCAACATGAAAATGAAACTCCCTGCTCAGGTAGCGTGGCTCAGTGGTTGAGCATCAACCTATGAACCAGGAGGTCATGGTTCAATTTCTGGTCAGGCACATCCCTGGGTTACCGGCTTGACCCCCAGTGTGGGGCACGCAGGAGGCAGCCAATCAATAATCCTCTCTCATCACTGATGTTTCTATCTCTCTCTCTCCCACTCCCTTCTTCTCTGAAATCAATAAAAATATATTTTTTAAATACTTAAATAAATTTAAAAAAAGAAAATGAAACTCCCTGATAAAGATTTCAAATAGTCACAAGAAGGAAAGAATAAGTAAGAAAACATGAGTAAAATATATACAGATGAGACTTGAGTTTTAAAACAATACCACATATGCATGGAATATAATCTGAATAATGGGTTCAGTATGCTTTGTTTATAGAAACAAACTTTTTAAAAACAGGAATTACTAAAAGATTGCCATTTTTCAAGAGGAAATTAAATAGCTGTGCTCAATATATCAACAATTTAAGACAACGAGAAATCACACTTAATTCTAGAACAAATAACACAGGAGCATATTTAACAAGTCATCAAAAGAATTATAGGCCCCCTCAATCCTAAGACCCGCCCTTTGCCTCCTTTCCATTTGTATTTCAGATCTCTAGTTGCTAGAGTAGACTCCATTTTCCTTTTGCTACCTCTGAGAGTCCCCAGGTTCAGCCTGCCGTCAGGATAACTCATTACTGGTTCCAAGGTTGCCTCTTCTCTCCAGATCCAGAGGGGCCTCCACTGCTCAGGCTCAGAGTTCTTCCTGCCTTTAGCAGCTTAGCTGTTACAAGCTGAAACCAAAGAGAAATGGGTGATTAAAGAGCAATTAACCTGTAGCCTCCTCTGTGCTCTTGGAAATTTAGTACTTGGAGGGCAAAGGCAGTGTGGTGCTCTTCCGGGGTCCTGGCGTCACTTTGTCCTGGGCAGTTAATCAAGCACACCCTCTGTCCTGAGTTTCTTTTCAAGGCCTTCGCCTTCACAGTTATCACTAGCTTGCTTATTTGGACCACTCCAACTAAGAACTTCCACAAATGGAACAATGAGGTAGAAGTTAAGGAGTTGTGCAGTTCTATTTAGCTTGTGAAATGCACAAGAGCAGGAGGGAAAGCAATTTTGAAAAAGTACACTTAGTCAAGAGACGTAGCATTGACTAAGTTTAACCTTGAACAAAATGACGTTCCTCTATGAAACCAAGTAATCAATTCCTTAGAATTCATCAACAAAATCTAATTCACTGCCACAAAACTATGCAGGGAACCCTAGATGGTTCACTAGCTTTTAAAAAATAGAAATATTGTAGTTAAGCATCTATTTCCCTATTCTGATCTGCCATCACTTCAAACCAGTCATCTGACCAGAAGCTCAGGCAGCTGCTTCTAAGGAATAGAAATCAGCTGTCTGAATCAGTGCACTGGAATATGGGACCCTGCAGCTGGCCCCCTGACCTTCCACCTGAACATGTCATCACAATGTCTACTTTCTATTCTCTGCTGGCCACCAGCCCAGGATTTAAGCCTATACTTGCAAATTTCCGAAATCCTGGTAAGCAGCCTTTATGCTTTCCCATAAAATGGATCAAGATGTCATTCTAAATACTAGCTTCCATTTCCTCTAAATTTCCCACAAACATCCTTTACCAAAATGATGTAATTTTTCTTTAAAATGAAATTAATATAACTCAGGAGAAGAGAAGCAACAGAGACAAAAGGTAATAGGCCATTTAGCCATACATGAAGAGATACAGAGATAATGTCAAAAAGTGCAAAAAGTGAGAGAAATAGATTGTCTTAGATAAAAAATTTTCAACTATTCTCATCTCATGGTACACATAAACTAATTACTAAAATCCTGTGGCACACCAAAAAATATATTTTTTGCCTATATGACAAAAATAGATATAATTTTGATTCATTCACACCAGACAGCTATTGTTATATTGGCTGTTGTCATTTTTTATTTAACAATCTAAGGGAAAAGGGGTCAGTGTCCCTGACTAAATAGACAGGTATTGCAATAGTCAGGTTTTAACAATTCTTGTGGCACGCCAGTGTGACACAGCACACTGGTTGAAAATCTCTGTCTTAGATAACCAGCAAGGTAGTGGGAAAGGCACATTCAGGAACCCAGACTGTCTAATTGTCTAATTCAGAAATGCATTCATCCATTCATTCATTCAACCAACACTTCTTCAAGGTACTGTACTAGGAACAATAAGGGATACAACGTTAATTTATAAAAATCATATTGAACTAACAATACAAGTTAGAAAGTGATAGCATTAAATTTTTTTTTAAGTATGGCTAAATGTACTTCTGATGAGAGAGAAAAGGTATCTGCAGGCCAATAAATCAAAGAGAGCTTTAGGAAAAATTTTAAGGAATAACTGAGAATGTGAGAAAAGCATACTGCTGGCAAAGGAAACGAGAGAGAGAGAGAGAGAGAGAGAGAGAGAGAGAGAGAGAGAGAGAGAAAGAGAGAGAGAGAGAGAGAGAGAGAGAGAGAGAGAGAGAGAGAGAAATACAGGCAGGTTCTTGCAACATTAATTCCATTTGGATACAGTCCAGCCTATATGAAGAAAAGCAGTGGTAAGGAAATTAAAACAAGTTGGAAGGTCTAGAAAACCAGTCCAGTTTTTCAGAAGCAGTAGGGAATTTCAGAAGCATGAGTGAGCAGGAGAGAAGACAGATCAGAGTTGTGTTTCAGGAAAAATTGACCTGTGCAGGATTCATCTGCAGTTGAGAAAAACTAGCAGCAGCTGCACCTTAGGAAAGAACTAGAACAGAATGGAGAAAAGGAATGCCTGAACTAGAGTTGTATAGGCAGACACTGAAGAGACTTTTAACATAATGTCACACAGGACCAAGTGGCATCATTTGGCAATCAGGCAGATCTGAATGAGAGCAAGGAAGTGGCACCTGTGTGAAATTTCAAACAAGGAAACTGAGGAATGATAACATCACTAAGTTAGAGAAAATGATGAATTCTACATGGGGTATTATAGAGCTCCATATGGAAATGCATACTCTATATATGGAAATACATACCTTTTCCTATACCTCCACACCAAATACTTAGAAATTAGAGCATAGCTTAGAGAGATAAATTACCCAGCCATTTGCATAAAGATGGTACTCCAAAGTTTTCTAAAATAGATGAGACTGCCAAGAAAGGGTAAACTATACAGAAGAGGGCCTAGGACAAAATCTGGGTTAGGGCAACTTTTAGGAAATGCAAAGAGGAAAAAGTAGAAAATATAACAAAGAAATTAATAAAGATATACAGGCAGACACTGAAATGAAATAAAGAAGCAACAAAATCAGATGTTACAAAAAAAAAAGGGGGGGGGAGAAAATAACTTCCAAAGAAAGACAGGCTCATGTTTCACATAATCAAAAAAATCAGCATAAAATAAAATAAAAATGGAGGAAATAGCCTAAAATACAATGCAAATAAAAACAAACAATCCTAATATCAATCCTAATATATTTAAAATGAAAAACACAACATACTAAAGAGATGGGGAGAGAATTAACCCAAATAACTTTTGAAAAGTTAAAAACAAAAAAGAAATAAAAATTAAACTCAAATTAATAGTTTTTTATAGAGGAATGGGTTAGCAATTCTAAAACTACTTTCTGGATATTTTAAGAGTCAACAAATTAAGTAAATATACTGTGGATAATAGGAGTCACACTTGTGAAAGTGAGAAAGAAATTACAAATATAGAAAGTGTAAAAACTAGAATAAAGACCTGTGGTTTTGAAATGAAATTGGGGATATCATTGCCAGGGCTGACCAGCAGCCCCTGAACGACGTATGAACTGATTACTCAGACACAATTTGACTGTGAAAGAAGGGCTAAGGGGCTTGCCACAACACCTGGGCCTGATTTCTCTTTAAAACCCTGCCTACTTGTTCCCAAAGATCAAGGTCTAATGTTCCAGCATCAAGGATCAAGGACTATAAGTTATAATAGTCTGCAAAAGGCCTTTTAATTGTTTCTTGATAACCGAGGCACCATTCACCTTTAACAACTGCTTAAGCACTTTTACATATTGTTGTTCTACGGATAACTTCTGTCCCATTGTGAAACCTTGGCTGAAAAACAATCCCCTCAAACTTGGAAATCCTAAGGGAACCAAGAATTATAAATTATAATGATTTGTAATAGGCTCCTTAATTGTTCTTGTATAACTGAGGCACCATTAGCTTTTAACACTTTTTAAGTAACAGAGAGATGTTACTCAGTGGACAGTTGCTGTCCTGTTGTGAAACCTTAGCTGAAAAACAATTCCCTCTAACTTAGAAATCCCAAGCGGGCTCCAATGACTTACTGGGCAGTTACTTTCGTTTCCTTCCTCTTCGTTTTTGAGGGTTCCGCCGCCTCTCCTTGCGTTCCTTGGTCCTCACACGGGCACCACCTTGCCGAGGTTGACCAGCAGCCCCTGAACGATGGATGAACAGATTACTCAAACACAGTCTGACTGTGAAACAGAGGGCTAAGGGGCTTGCCCAGCTCTAGTGCCTGCCTTGTTAGGTAGGCCTTTATTGGAATTTTTATCTTTAGATACAATCAGTAGGGTGAGTAATTTCGGGAGGACATGTGTTTACACTGTCCTCTAGGCAAGGGCATCCAGGGATTAAGCATAAGGATTCCAGTAAACACCGGGGGTCTGCACGTACACAGACTTGTTTGGAAAGGTCAAGGAATAATAAGGGGCACTGCTTTCAGCAGGCGGCCTTCCACATACTTCCCTTTTATCAGAATGTCCTCCTTACAACTTCCAACCAAGTCTCTTGTGCTCCCCAACATATCATTATAACTCAATGGTTTATAATATATAAAGAGATAAAGAGGAAATGTCAAAACGTGAAAAAAGGGAGAGAAATAGATGGTCTATACACAGAAATATAGATGTGTCTACACACACACACACAAATGTATACAAGTATGTATATATATATTCTTATATTATCTAGCTCTGTCTAAGAGGGTCTAGAATCAACAATATCCCAGTAGCAATGAACATATCTAGTACCCAGATCTCGCTTTTTAAAAAAATATTTTTATTGATTTCAGAGAGGAAGGCAGGGGGAGAGAGAGAGAAAATCAATGATGAGAGAGAACCACTGATCGGCTGCCTCCTGCACACCCCACACTGGGGATTGAGCCCACAGTCCGGGCATATGTCTTGACTGGGTATCGAATCCATAGGTCAACACTCAACCACTAAGCCACACCAGCCGGCCTACCCAGATCTCACTTTTTAAAAATATTTTTAATATGTTTTTATTGATTTTAAAGAGGAAGTAAGAAGAAGAGATAGAAACATTGTTAGGCTGCCTCCTGGAGTGTCCCCCCACCACCACCACCACCTCCCCAGGGATCAAGCCCGCAACCTAGGCATGTGCCCTGACCAGGAATCGAACCAGCGACCTTTTGGTTTATGGGACGATGCTTAATCCACTGAGCCACACCAGCCAGGCTTGTTCTCACTTTCTAAATACCATTCACTGCAAAAAGGATCCAGGGCTCCTTAGAAAAATGGCCAATTCTGAGACTGGCTTGAGGAAAGTACAATACGAGCCTAGAGGGGAGTTGGCAAACTATAGCCCACAGGCCAAACAAATCCAAACAGCCACCTTTCCTTATAAATAAAGTTTTATTGGAACACAGCCACAGTCATTCATTTACAAATTGTCTATGGCTGCATTCCTGCTGTGAGGGTGGAGTTAAGTAGTTGCCACAGAGACTAGATGGCCCAAAAAGCCAAAAATATTTACTATCTGGCCACTTACAGAAAAAGTTTTCCAAGCCCTGGCCTAAAGTATCTTGTCATTCCAAAAAGTAAATAAACACCCAAAAAGTGATGGGGACATGACAAAAGTTCACAGGAGCCAGTTGAAAAGATTCCCACTGGCAAAATCTATACATATAAAGAGGTAATATGCTAATTTGTCCATTATGGTGTCCCAGTCACGACCAGTCTGTGGGCGGGAATGGGGGCGGGGACTTCCCCCAGCACTAAGGTCATGCTGCCTGCATGCGTCCCGACCCAGCACTGAGGTGAAGCTGCCTGCCTGCATCCCCAGCTAGCTAGAAACTGCCTGTGTGCATCCCGTTCAGCCCTGACTGACATAATGATGGGGGGAGGGGGGGGTTGACGAGGGACCTCAGGCCACGCCCCTCACCTGGTGGGGCTTGATGGGGTACCTCAGGCCGCACCCCTGCCCCAGCACACCCCGCCCCAGCACACCCCGCCCCAGCACACCCCGCCCCAGCGCAGGGCCAGGACACCTCAGACCATGCCCTGTGCCCTGGCACCAGGCTGGGAGACCTCATGCTGCGCCCCCCTACCCCAGCATCAGGCCGGGGGACCTCAGACCACGTAACCCGCCCAGCAGGGCTTGACAGGGGACCTCAGGCCACACCTTCCACCCTGGCGCCAGGCCAGGGGACCTGAGGCTGTGCCCCCTCCCCCCCCCCACCCCCGCCAGGAGGGGCTTGACGGGGTTGGGGCCAGCCGGGTCTGGGTCTCACCCAATGGGGGTGGGTCTGGTCTGGTCTGGGTCTCCTGGGTTTTCAAAGTGCATGCGGGTGGTGGGTGGGGAACTTGACTCTAGGTCCTGTGGCACGCCCCAGACTCTGACAGGAGGGAGATTTTACATACATTTTACTAATTTTCTTTCATCTCTGACACTTCTATTATACAGAAAGGGCAAATAGCAATATTAAAATATTTCTTCTAATTAATTCCCTTTTAATGTGTATGAATTTCATGCACCGGGCCACTAGTATATAATAATTTAAGGATTAAATTGTTTAAATTATGACAGCTTACATGTAAAATATTAAATAAGAATCCATGAGTTCATACTGATAAAAACAAGTAAATGGAAGGGGGAAGTTCTTCCTTACATCAGAATCCCAACTAATAAATATAGAACAATTATGGAATTAGAATATTACCATTGACAATCATCATCATAATTAATTTTAATTCATCAGTGGATGATAAAAATAATGGGTAAAAGTTTTGAGAAGTAACAGAATATTTAAAAGTCTCAAAATAGTCTCTAAGATACTTATTAAATACAAAGAGGAAAAGCATATCTTGATGGTAGAGCAATCTGGCAGACCACCTTAACCAAGTGATTACTAGTAAAGTAGACACCTGTAATGGGACAAGTCAACATCACATGCCTCCTGATACATAATGAAAAACACATCACTTGTGAAACATGAATTAAACCTGCTACAAAATAACTGCATAGCTCAGCCGGTGTGGCTCAGTAGTTGAGGGTCAACCCATGAACCAGGAGGTCAGGACACATGCCTGAGTTGAGAGCTGAATCTCCAGTAGGGGGAGTGCAGGAGGCAGCCAGTAGATGTTTCTCTCTCATCAGTGATGTTTCTAGCTCTCTTTCCCTCTCCCATTCTCTCTCTGAAATCAATACTTTTTTAAAAAACATATTTACAAGACAACTGCTCTATAATCTTCAAAAATGTTAAATTCGCAAAAGTTAAAACTGTTCCAGATTAAAGGAGACTAAAGACACATGACAACTCTATGCTACTTGTGATGCAGGATTTTTTTTTAGAGAGAGAGGAAGGAATAGAGAGAGAGAAAGAAATATCAATGTGAGAGAGAAACATCGATTGGTTACCTCCCCAAACGTACCCCGACCAGGGACCAAACCCGCAATTTGGGCATGTTCCCTGACCAGGAACCGAACGAGCAACCTTTTGGTGCATCGAATGAGGTTCAACCAACTTAGCTACATGGGCCAAGGCCAGGATTTTCTTTTCATATAAAGAGCATGACTGAGGAACTTGAAGACATTTAAATAGAATCTATAGATTACATCAATGCCATTACATCAGTGTTAATTTGCTGATTTCAATCATTTCTTTAGGTCTGAAATTATGTTTCCAACAAGAATCCAAATCTTTAATTATAAAACCATATCTGTTTATTGAGTTACATTTTTCCTCATGCTAAAGAACATTCCCAACAACTGACAATATAATAAAAACATCCCCTTAACAGCGAATACAAATGATGTACTAAATAAAAGTTCAAATAACCAGTTAAAGGATATGTGGGCTACAAAATCATTTCATACAGGCCAAAACAGATTTATTAGCTGCAAGCTCAAATAAAGTGATCTCAAATGAGAGTTATGTCAGTAAAAATAGTGCTTCTCAACAGGTCAGAAGTGACTTTATTCACATTTTATAAAATATTTTGAGGATTTAAAAGATTAAATGTCCTGAAAGGGACAACAATCTAGCAATTTTTGCAAACACAGCTGTTGGTTAAAGCTCTTGGGATTCAGTTGTAGGGAGAGATAATGGTTATAAAATATTAAGAAGATTTTTTAGCCTTTTCTTATTAATCTGATAGCTGACTTGTTTCTAAACATGTGCTTCATTGCTATATGGTAGGACCTCTTCAGGCCCTGGGCAAAGAGCAATGAACACAACATGACCTTACAAAGTCCCTACTCCCATCGTATTGACCATCTAGGGGGTGGAGAAGATAAGCAACCATTTAAGGCAGTAAAACAGACTGAAGAGATAGTGACAAATGGAATGGAGAAAGAGGGTACTACTTTAGCTTTGGTGATTACAAAAAGCTTCTATTGAGGAAAAAATACTATAGTCAAGATCCAAATGATGAGAAGTCCACCACGTGAAGGTCTCCGGGTAGAGCCTTCTTGGGAGAGGACATGACAAACACAAACAAAGGAGATACAACGTCAGCATATTCAAAGTTTAAAAAAATAAATAAAAGAGGCCTCAGTAATACTCTCAGTATAGTAGGTTATACCAAAGAACTGTCAATTTTGTATCAGGTATGATAATGACATTATGCCTGTAGATAACAATTTTCATATTGCATAGCATGTACATATATATGTGAAATTACAATAAATGATGTCAGGGATTTCTTTTAAATATTTCAGCAAAGGAGAGAAAAATAAAAAGGGATGAATGAGGCAAATATGCAAAAATTCTTGAATTTGGGAAATAGGTCAATGGAGGGTGATAAACTACTCTCTCTAGTTTGTGTATATTTGAAACTTTCATAATAATTTTTAAAAACGCCACAGAACAGAAACTTCATGTTAAAACTGGTAACATCTCATAACTTCTCTTACTTTCACACCCCAGCTCAGCTCTTACTGTATCAGTCTTCTGATTACCTCATTTGAGGAGATAAAATGAAAGCTTTAAGGATAGGCACACATTGGCCCTGGCCTGTTGCTCAGTAGTTAGAGCATCGGCCCAAGGATCAAAGGGTTGCAAGTTCAAGTCCAGGTCAAGGGCACATACCTGAGTTGCAGTTTTAATCCCTGGCCCTGGTCAGGGTGTCTGTGGGAGGCAACCAATCAATGTGTCTCTCTCACATTGATTTTTCTCTCTCTCCCTCTCCCTTTCACTCTCTCTAAAAATCAATGAAAATATATCCTCGAGAGAGGATTAACAAAAAAAAAACAAATAAAAAAAAGAATAGGTACATAATGGATAGGTCCTACACTCTATGACTGAGTCCAATTTCTATGATAGACAGAGCTAATCTACCAAAGGCAGGGTTGGAACCCAGAGAGAATTAAAATAAGAGATTATAAAATAAATAGCCACTTACTTAAAAAAAGTCATGCTTTCTGACAAAATGGGAATTGCCTGGGTAAGAACCATCTTTCCAGAGGTTAAAACACCCAATAGGCTTTTTCCCACTCGGTTCCATGGAAACTTTTTTGGCAAAGATCTTCTGATTGTGAAATCCCACTATCAATTTTCAGTCTTGGTCTTACTTAACCTTACCGTAGCCCTTGACACAGCTGAACATTTCCCCTCTTCTGGAGCCTCTCTATGTGCTTGGCAAATGTGATAGCAGAACAAAATATGACCATACTCCTTTCTTTTAAGGACACAGCCTCTTCTGAGAGACAGCAAGCAACTTTTGTCCAAGGTGACCAGTTCTGAAAGATTCTGAAGTAACCAGGAGCAGGTCCCTAACCCAACTATCTGTGATCTAAAGCATGATGTGGCTGAAAATTGTTTCTGATCATTTAGTGGAGTCAATATTCTGAAAAACTTACTGATATCAAATTACTACAACTATTGAACAAAATATTATCAACTGCTTGACAGCACAGTGGAGAGCTCAAAAGAGAAAAGAAAATCCCCAATATCATGAGCTAGTAACCAGAATATGTAGAAGCTGAAGCTACAGAGACTGGAGCACATCTTGGTGTCATTGCCAACAGGCTTACAGTCTAAAACTACAAGGGGGACAGGAAATAAGGCTCTGACTACATGAGACATGATCCCCGTGCAAAAAATCAAGGCCCGTAAAGGACAACCAACTCAGTGAAACAGTGGGCTAGGGAAAAATGCACTGACTAGTGAAGAAAACAATCAAGAAATGTGTCTGATCCAGGCTGCTCATGGGGGCAGCGCAGTCATGCAACCCCAAACACATACACTAACTTCAAGTGATCCCAGGTTGGTAATGTCCCAGGGTGCCGGGTGAATTTAAAAAATCCTCTCAAAACTATCTGATTCAGAATATTCCTATAGTCAAATGCCTGATGAATACTTACAAAACACATGAGGAAGAGAGCTTTAGGAACAGAGACATCATGATTGAGAGTCAGAAAAAAAAAAAAAAACACAGCAAAATGTGGTACGAAATAGTTTCAGGTCATAAAAACAATAAATAAACTATTTTAAAACCATAATGTGTATAAAGAAAAAATTAAGTGGAAAAGCTTACTAAAAGACAAATATTTAAAGCATTAAACAGAACTTTTAGAAGTGAAAAAGTAACTAATGTTGGTAACTTTACAGGTAAATGTACTAGACTAACTTTCTCCTAAAGTTTTTAAAATTATGTTACATGGTTAAAAGGAAAAGTATTACATTATCTGATATTGTTCTCAATTTATGTAAAGGAGATATTTAAGACAACTAATTATAAAGTAAGGAGGATAAAGGGGCCTAAATGGTTGGTAAGGTTCCTACATTTCACCTAAAGTGGTAAGATGTTGATACTGGTAGACTATTATGACATAGGAAAAATGTCAATTCTCCCCAAACTGATCTTTAAATTCAATATAATTCCTATCAGAATTCCCAGATTGCCCTAGCTGGTTTGAGAGCATCGGCCTGCGGACTGAAGGGTCCCGGGTTTGAATCCGGTCAAGGGCACATGCCCAGGTTGCAGGCTCGACCCCCAGTGGGGGACGTGCAGGAGACAGCCAATCAATGATTTCCTCTCATAATTGATGTCTCTATCTCTCTCTCCCTCTTCCTTCCTTTCTGAAATTAATAAAAAATATTTTAAAAAAGAATCGCCATATTTCTTGTAGATATAGACAAGCTTATCTTAAAACTTATATGGAAATGTAAAGGAACTAGAATAACTAAAATAATGAAAAAAATTAAGTTGGGGAAAACATACTGATTTTAAGCTGTGTATCAATAGAAATCAAAATAAAGTGGTATTTTCAGTAGGATAGACACTAGACGTGGTCGGCAAACTCATTAGTCAACAGAGCCAAATATCAACAGTACAACGATTGAAATTTCTTTTGAGAGCCAAATTTAAATTTAAATTTAAACTTCTTCTAACGCCACTTCTTCAAAATAGACTCGCCCAGGCCATGGTATTTTGTGGAAGAGCCACACTCAAGGGACCAAAGAGCTGCATGTGGCTCACGAGCCGCAGTTTGCCGACCACTGCACTAGACCAATGGAACAACATAGAGAACCTAGAAATAGATCCAAACATGTTCAACTGATTTTTGACAGAGGTGCAAAAGGAGGGAAAATAGCCTTTGAACAAATGGCACTGGAACAACTGGACATCAAACGACCAAAAAATAAACCTTGACCTAAACTTCTCATCTTATACAAAAATTAATTCTAAATAAAAACCAGGCTAAACATACAACTAAAAAACTTTTAGAAGAAAACATAAGAGAAAAAGTTTATGACCTAAGATTAGGTAAAAATAGTTCTTAGTCATGACACCAAAAGCATCATTCATATAGAAAAAAAATTGGGTAAATTGTTTCTCCTTACATTTCTAGGACCTGGTCATTGGCATAGATGAATAAAAATTTAAGAAATTCTTATTCAACTTATTCAACATTATCTTATCAGAAGACCAAAAAGAGTAGTTAGAATTTAAGTTCTCTGTTTTATCCTTAAATAGTAAGGACTTATGTACAATTACTTCACTTTAATGACATTGGCTTAACACCATTTACCTACAACTTATCATTTTATTTTATTTAAAACAAACAAAAAACCTTTTTTGCCTGACTGGCATGGCTCTGTGGTTGAGCATCAACTTGTGAACCAGGAGGTCACAGTTTAATTCCCGGTCAGGACACATGCCTGGATGGCGGGCTTGACCCAGTGGGGGCATGCAAGAGGCAGCCAATCAATGATTCTCTCCCATCACTGATGTTTTTCTCTCTCTCTTTCTCCCTCTCCCATCCTCTCTGATATCAGTAAAAATATATTTTAAAAAATCCTTTATTGCTCCTAATTCTTCTGTTCCCAACTAATTAAGTCTCCAACTTCATGAAGACAACCAGCCCAGTCCCATCCATTCCTCCTTTCTCTGAACACATGTCCAAGAGGACAGAGAGCTCAGCAATGCTTCTTCCCTCTCACACACTCCCCCTCACCTTGGTGCCCCCTCCATCCCTCTGGGCTAGAAGGAATGGCTGGTATAGCCCTACCTGTTCCTCACCCAGATCCCTTTGACATGTAGTCCTGGCTGCCCTTCATCACCCCCATTCTTCCTCTGGTGCATGCACCTGCATGAGAACTGATATGGAGGGGAAGATGTTGGAAGGCTTGGGAATAAGCCCTTGAAGGAACAACCAAGACCAGTGATGGGCAACCTTTTGAGCTTGGTGTGTCAAACTTCGCCAAAAAACTGAGCATAACTTGGGTAGTGTGTCACTTTGAGGAAAAAACTAACTCCAAGACTCTAGTCGCAAATGTTTCATCCTCAGGAGTAGCAAATGTTTCATCCTCGGCATGCGGCCGCGTGTCATCCGAAATGGCTACGCGTGTCAATTTGGTTTGCCATCACTGACCAAGACAAAGGAAAAAGGCCAGGCTGCTTTGGGGTTGTGACAAGACTGACTAAATGCCAGATGGCAGCTTAGAGTTCTTAAAGGCCCTGGTTGGTGGACATCAAGAAGTCAACACAGCCTGGCTGCGTGGCTCAGTGGTTTAGCATCGACCTATGAACCAGGAGGTCACAGTTCAATTCCAGATCAGGGCATATGCCTGGGTTGCGGGCTTGATCCCATGTGGAAATTGCAAGAGGCATCCGATCAATGACTCTCTCTTCTCATTGATGTTTCTATCTCTCTGTCCCTCTCCCTTCCTCTCTGAAATCAATAAAAATATATGTATTTTTTAAGTCAAGACAGCCCGGCCAGTGTGGCTCGGTGGTTGAGCAGAGACCCATGAACCAAGAGGTCACCAGTTCAATTCCTAGTTAGGGCACATCACCGGGTTGTGGACTCAATCCCCAATAAGGAACATGCAGGAAGCAGCCAATTGATATTTCTCTCTCATCGATGTTTCTATCTCTCATCCCTGTCCCTTCCTCTCTCTCTAAAAATCAATAAAAACGTATTTAAAAACCTATATTGTTGAGAGTATTACAGATGTACCCCTTTTTATTCACTCATTGCTTCCCTCCACCAGGTTCCCACCATGTCCCAGGCCTTCACCACCCTATTGTCTGTGTACATAGGTAATACATACATACATATAAGTTCTTTTATCTCTTCCCACCCCCTCCCCCTTTCCTCTGAGATTTGTCAATCTGTTCCATGTTTCCATGCCTCTGGTTCATTTTATTCATCGGTTTATTTTGTTCACTAGGTTCCTTATTCATTTATTTTGATTTTTAGATACAATTGTTAATAGATGTGCATTTATTGCCACTTTATTGTTCATATTTTGTATCTTTTACTTCTTCTTAAAGAAGACCCTTTAATATTTCATGTAATACTAGTTTGGTGGTGATGAACTTCTCTAGCTTGTCCTTGTCTGGGAAGCTCTTTATCTGAGCTCCAATTCTAAATTATAGCTTTGCTGGGTAATCTTGGTTGTAGGTCCTTGCTTTCCATCACTTTAAATATTTCTTGCCACTCCCTTCTGGCCTGCAAAGTTTCTGTTGAGCAATCAGCTGACAGTCATATGGGCATTCCCTTGTAGGTAACTTGCTGCTTTTAAGATTCTATCTTTGTCTTTAACCTTTAGCATTTTAATTATGATGTGTCTTGGTGGGCCTCTTTGGATTCATCTTGTTTGGGACTCTCTATACTTCCTGGACTTGTATGTCTATTGTTTTCACCAGGTTTTCCATTTCTTGCTCCCTCTCTTCTCCTTCTGGTAACCCCATGATGTGAATGTTGGTATGCTTGAAGTTGTCCCAGAGGCTTCTTACACTATCTTCACATTTTTCTTTTTACTGTTCTGATTGGGTATTTTTTTTCTTCCTTATATTCCAAATTCTTGATTTGAGTCTCTGCGTCCTCTACTGTTGATACCCTGTATATTACTCTTTATTTCAGTTAGTGTATACTTCATTTCTGACATCCTTTTTTACCCTGATGTTCTAATTTTCTTAAAATTCTCACTAAGTTTCTCAAAATTCTCATTAAGTTCCTTGAGCATTTTTATAACCATTGTTTTGAACTCTGTATCCAGTAGTTTTCTTGCTTCCATTTCATTCAGTTCTTTTTCTGGAGATTTCTCCAGTTCTTTCATTTAAACATGTCTCTTTGGCTCTGCATTTTGGCTGCTTCTCTCTGTTTGTTTCTATGTATTAGGTAGAGTTACTATGTGTTCCGGACTTGGTAGAATGGCCTTGTGTAGTAGGTGTCCTGTAGAACCCAGTGGCTCAGTCTCCCCCGTCGCCTGAGCTGGACACTTTAGGTGCACCCCTGTGTAAGCTATGTGCACTGTCCTATTGTAATTGAGCCTTAATTTATGTTGGCGTCACTGGGAGGGATTGACCCCCAGGTCAATCAGTTGCAAGGATCAGCTACAACTATAGCTGAAGAGCTGCTGTGTAGGAGCTGACCCTATGGAGCAGGACTTACTTCAGTGGGGCTCTGATGAGTCCATCCCTTGAGTGTGTCACTCATGGAGGTGTAGGCTTCTAATCCGGCATGGTCAAAATTGGCTACCAGGTGCACTGGCTCTGAGTCCTCCCAGGAGGTGCAAAGTCAGCCTCTGTCTGTGCCCTGCCCGGGGCCACCCAGCATGAGCTACAAAGCAATCTGCAGCTGGCTGATACTTGTGTTGAGCTTGGTGGTGTCCAGGAGAGGCCAAGCTGTGAATAGGGTGGGCTGCCACTAGTGCCAAACCTGGGGCCACTTATTAAGAGGTACAGGGAAAGCTGAAGCCAGCTGTTACCTATTTGAGAGCTTTTAGAAAAGTTGAAAGCATGAGGCAAGAGAGGCCAGTTGTATGGACAAAGACACTGGAAATGGCTTGGATGAGCCTGCAAGTAGGGAGTGGTGGGGTCTCAAGGAATCACCAGGACAGGGTGAAAAGTGTGAGACAGGTTTATGGGGATTCAGATATGGCACAGTCTTTCAGCTCCGTGGTAGGGAGGGCTCAGCAACGGGAACACTGGCCTCTGCCAGCACCTCTGTCTGGGAGAAAGCTGCCCTCCCAGCTCTTGAAAGCCTCTTCTCCAGAACCCCTACAATGGAACAGAGCTGAACAACATTTTACTAATTTAAAGAACAAGTAACACAGGCACCAATCCTAGGACATCCAAATTATAATCTTCTCTTTTCATTAATAAAAGGAAAGGAAATGCATTAGGTGTGCTCACTCAGCCCCACAGGTGGAGGACCCTGCCGTATAGGGCACTATAGCCAACAGTTAGATCCCTAAGCCCAGAGCCTGCCACCTTGCCTTAAGGTAACAGCTGCAACTTTAACACTTATAATCTTGAATAAGTAGATATTCCCTCCACCATAGGATGAGAAAAACTTGGTAATGACAATAAGACTAAAAAAAAAAGAATGATCAAGGATAACTTCATGTTTTCTGGCTTATACACTAGGGTGGATGATGGTAACATTCACTGGGACAGGATTATTGGATTACAGTAGGATACAGATCATTAACCCAGTACTGGACATGCTAAGTATGAGGCAATTTTGCAACACCAACAAACTATATCAAACAGGCAGCTGATATACAATCTAGAGCTCTGAGAACATCTGGTCTAAGGTCAAATTTGAAGTTACAGAAGAACAAACAGTAACTGAAGTCCTGAACACAGATGACATCAGCCTAGGAGAGTGTAGAGAGAGTGAATGGAGAGGGCCTAAGATTGAGATTTGAGGAGCCTCAAAGTTTAGTAGCCAGGAAGAAGAAAATCAAAATTGCAAAGATGAAGAAGAATATAAAAGAGAAAACTTGGGAGTGTGTTGTCAAGAAAATCAAGGTTTCAAGAAGGTAATGGGCAATAAAAAAAAAAAGTGAAATAAAAATTGTGTTCATTAGACTTAGCAGCGTGGATGTCACAGGGAGTTTGGTGAGTGCTGTTTTAGTAAAGCAATGGAAATAATAACCAAAGAAAAATAAACCGAGGAATTAATGGGCAGAGAAGATGAGTATAGTTGACTCTTTTGTGATATTTGGTTATGAAGAGGCATAGGTGAAATCAAAAGACAGAGTTTCCATTTGTTGTTGTTGCAATTATTTTCATTAAGGAAGAACCCTGATGTGTTCAAATACTGATAGAAAGGAAGAGTTGAGAAAGTGGGGCCAAGGATAAATTATAGCTTCTATGAGGAAGAGAGGAGATGGGTTCATTTTGATTAGTACTCCCCCAGCACGTCCTGTACCCTCAAGTTCACACAGTTCACTCATCCTCCACTCTAACGTCACTCTTAAAATTATATCCATTAAAGAACAGCTCATCAGGCCAATGTGGTTCAGTGGTTGAATGTCAACCTATGAACCTGGAAATCACGGTTCAATTCCTGATCAGGGCATATGCCTGGGTTATGAGCTTAATCCCCAGTTAGGGGTGTGCAGGAGGCAACCAATCAATGATTCTTCCTCATCACTGATGTTTCATCTATCTCTCCCTTTCCCTTCCTCTCTGAAATCAATTAAAAAAAAATTTTTTTTAAAGAAAGTAGAACAGTTCAAATTCCATATCCTCTCCCCTCTATGAATCTCACCTAATTTCTCTAGCTCTTGGGATCCCTTCTCAGCAACCCCATAGTATACTATGTTTTCCACATTTATTTGACCAAAAATCCTTAAAAGTAGGTTCCACAGAATATACACTGGGAAATGAACATCCTACTTCCTGTCCAGCTCATGTCCTATCCCCTCAATACAACCTTTCCTAACCATCCCAGAACAAGTAGTACCTCCTTTGTAAAGTTCTGGACAATTACAACATTTAGCATTAAATTTGTAAGATCCTAGAATGTAAGTTCCAAGAGTGTGGAGCCTTGTCTGTCTGGTTCACCAGTGTATCACCAGTGCCTAGTGGGGTGGGTACCCCGGAAATGCTTACTAAATGAAGTAATTAAAATACCCTGTTACTCCTCAACTATAAATTACTGAACAGTAGAAACTATGTCTTATGCCTATTTATACATAGTGCCCTACAAAAGATACGTTGAATACAATTTATAACATAATTATGACCTAATATCACAATGGAATTTAGAAGACACAATTTGATAATACACCTTGACATTTATGAAAAAGAATAAAAAACCTGTGTTTCTTAACTCTAATTTTAAAAGATAATAATAGTTGTCCTCAAAATAATAAAACATATCACCATATTCCAAAATTTAAGAAAACCCTTAAAGACAACGGAACTATATTTCCCCTATTTATATAATCATTTTACAAATTTGTACAATACTCTAAAATCTCAGTGCCTATTATACAATTTATCTGAATGCTGGAGTTTAATATTTTCACATCCTGATAACATGCAGGAGCACAGCAGTAAAGGCAGGAAGTATAACAAGGATATTGTTAGGGTGGACCTAAGTATCATCTCCCTGCCATTAGGACAGAATCATCTTAATGTCACTAAAGTATCAGAGTTCTGGTCATAAATAACACAACAAAATAAGATTTGTAATGAGGCAACATACAAAACCCAAAACAAAAGAGGTCTTCTCAAATACAAGCTTTCCCACCAAATAGGGCCCGAAAATGCTGAGGTGAAAATTACTTCATTTTTCAACAAATAGCTTCATTTCTCATATATACTTTGTACAGGATTTATTTTAAATTCAACTTCATGTTTCTCTCCCATATTTTATTGTTATAATTAAAATTATCTACATAATTACTAAATTAAAACAAATAAAATTACTTCTTATGCTTTAAAGACTCTCATACCAATTGGTACTTTCAACCCACTGAAATTTATTCTATCTTCTCTTTTTAAGAAGACTTTGGAGACAAATTCTAGACAAAGCACCAAAAGGCTCGGGTTAAAGTACCTTTAGAGACAAGAAGAAATGTCTCTTTATCCAGTAGAGGGAAGAAATGAACAGAGAAACTTGTGCAATATTAAACTAAATTAAAATTTCAGTTTTTAACAGAAATCAGAGCCTAAGGAAGCACATGAAGGTACCTATTGATGTTAGAATTCATGCTCAGCACCCAAATGGCAAAAGAAAGTATCTTATAAAAAAAAGACTTTCTTTTCATAACAAGTGAGCAGTCATACTGGAGTATCTGCCATGATCAGTAAACTTGAGCAATAACATACTGGAGTATCTGCTATGATCAGTAATCTTGAGCAATAACAAAATAATATTCTCTCTCCTGAAATAATCCAGGGGCAGTACTTCAACAGCACTGAAAAAGCCGCTGTAGGGGGTATTGGAAATTATGACATCTATTTCATTAACTCTTAGTCCTTGCTATCAGATAAAATCTGTCTGGTATCTTACCACTTTTCTTAATTACTTTCAGAAAGACTTTTTTATCTTTTTATTTTAAATATTTTAAAACATGCATAAAAGCCCAGCCGGAGTGGCCAGTAGTTGAGCATCAACCTATGAATCAGGAGGTCAGGGTTCGATTCCTGGTCATGGCACATGAGGGGTGTGCAGGAGGCAGTCAATCAATGATTCTCTCTCATCACTGATGTTTCTATCTCTCTCTATCCCTCCCCTTCCTCTCTGAAATCAATTTTTAAAAATATAGTTAAAAACATATACAAAGTTAAAAAATTTATGACTGTATACTCATATCTAAAATTCAACAATTGCCAATTAATCAGCCAATATTATTTCATCTACTATTACTACTACACAAACACACACACACACACACACACACACACACACACACACACACACCATCTCTCCCACATACATATACACATACTAAATTATACTGAAGCACGTAGGAAAACTTTTATTTATTTTTTTTTAATTTATTTATTGATTAAGGTGTCACATATTTGTCCTCATCCCCCCATTCCCATCCCACACCCCTCCCCCCGGATGCCCCAACCCCCTGTTGAACTTAACTGTTGGATAGGCTCATATGCATGCACACAAGTCCTTTGGTTGATCTCTCCCCCCTCCTCCCAACCTCCCCTATCCTCCCTCTGAAGCCCGATAGTCCTATCGATGCCTCCTTGTTTCTGGTTCTGTTCTTGTTCCTCAGTCTATGTTGTTCATCATTTCCCCTAGATGAGCGAGATCATATGTCACTAGATATATACTTATAAGAACTGAATGTGAGACGAGCAATAATAGTTATGCTGACAGGCAAATGAATCAGTCTGTAGTGAGTTTCTTTCTGGACCAACAGTTCTTTTGAGACCCAATTTCAATGTCCACCAGTTCCTTATGTGTACATGTCGGCACTGACTTTTAAGCTCTGGATGGTGGACAAATGGTGGTAACGGAGGTCCGACTCCCTCTGGTTTGGTCTCGGCCAGGGGCACGGCTTCACCCGGACTAAGGGGCACGTGGCCTCACCCAGACCCAAGGGGCGCGTGGCCTCACCCGGGCCCAGGACCCAGCCTCACCCGGATGGATCCAGGGGCACACGGCCTCACCCGGACCCAGGATCCGGCTTCACCCGTACCCAGGGGCGCAAGACCTCACCCGGACCCAGGGGCACATGGCCTCACCCGGGCCCAGGGACCCAGCCTCATCCGGGTCCAGTGGCGCTTGGTCTCACCCGGACCCAGGGGCGCGTGGCCTCACCCGGGCCCAGGGGCGTGTGGCCTCACCCGGGCCCAGGGACCCAGCCACACCCGGGTCCAGGGACGTAGGAAAACTTTTAAACCCCCTTTTAAAAACTCTAAATTACAGGTCATAAATGGAAAAATATTCTATTCAGCAAACAATTCAGCAACTTCTATCACTACTTAGGGCCTTTACTTACATAAAACATAAGTTTTTATGGAGCAAGGTTATCAGACAGGGTAACTCAAATTTCATGCTGTGATACAGAAGCAGATATTTAATAATAGAGCTGAAAAATAACTCATCTACTAGAAATGTACATAATTTAAATGGTAATCAAAGCCATCATCTGCCCACATATACTAATCTCAAAATTAATGAGACAAAGGGGAAAAAGGTGCATGTGGCAATTTGGAAAAATATGTGACTTTCAAAATCGATAATCAACTGAACAATGTGATTAAAATGCACAAGAATTAAAAGTAGTTTTCCCTAAATTTATATTACTTCTAATAAAATGTCAGTTTTCATGAAAAATAAATTATTTTACACAAGAGATTAATATCAACCTGGCTTCTGTGTTAGTCCTATTTTTTTTTATCTTTATTGTTGAGAGTATTACAGCTATCCCCCTTTTTCCTCCCATTGCCCCTCTCCACCCAGTTCCCACCCCACCCCAAGCTTTCACCACTCTATTGTCTGTGTCCATACGTAATGCATATAAGCATATGTTCTTTGGTAAATCTCTTCCCGCACCTCCATGCCTCTGGCTCTATTTTATTCATCAGTTTATTTTGTTCATTAGATTCCTCATTCATTTATTTTGATTTTTAGATTCAATTGTTGGTAGATTTGCATTTATTATTCATATTTTTATCTTTTATTTCTTCTTAAAGAAGACCCTTTAACATTTCATGCAATACTGGTTTGGTGGCGATGAGCTCCTCTAGTTTATCCTGGTCTGGGAAGCTCTTTATCTGATCTTCAATTCTAAATGATAGCTTTGCTGGGTAGAGTTATCTTGGTTGTAGGTCCTTGCTTTTCATCACTTTGAATATTCCTCACCACTCCCTTCTGGCCTGCAAAGTTTCTGCTGAGCAATCGGCTGACAGTCAGATGGGCACTCCCTGGTAGGTAACTAACTGCTTTTCTCTTGCTACTTTTAAGATTCTCTTTTTGTTTTTAACCTTTAGCATTTTAATTATGATGTGTCTTGTGGGCCTCTTTGGGTTCATCTTGTTTGGGACCCTGTGCTTCCTGGACTTGTATATCTATTTCTTTCACCAGGTTTTCCATTTCTTGCTCCCTCTCTTCTCCTTCTAGTAACCCCATGATGGGAATGGTGGTACACTTGAAGTTGTCCCAGGGGTTCCTTAACACTATCTCTTCACATTTTTTATTCCTTCTTCTTTTTGCTATTCTGATTGGGTGTTTTCTTCTTCATATTCCAAATTCTTGATTTGATTCTCTGTGTCCTCTACTTTACTATTATACCCTCTATATTATTCTTCATTTCAGTTAGTGTATACTTCATTTCTGACTGGACCTTTTTTATGTCTTTGAAATTCTCACTAAGTCCCTTGAAGCTCTCATTAAGATCCTTGAGAATCCTTATAACCACTGTTTGAACTCTGTATCCAGTAGGTTGCTTGCTTCCATTTAGAACTTTTTCTAGATATTTCTTCTGGTCTTTCATTTATGACATGCTTCTCCATCTCCACGTTTTAACTGCTTCCCTGTGTTTGTTATTATGAACTAGGTAGAGCTACTATGAATCCTGGAATTGGTAGAGTGGCCTTGTGTAGTAGGTGTCCTGTAGTGCCCAGTCACCTGAGCTGGACACTTTAGGTGCGCCCCTGTGTGGGCTGTGTGCACAGTCTTGTAGTAACTGAGTTTTGATTGCTGTTAGTGTTGAGCCTCTTATTGACAGGTATGGGCACAATGACGCCAAGGTTTTAGGAATGTCTGAAGCCTGAGCCAAGACAGGCCATTCATAGTGAAAAGCCACTGCAAACAGCTTGTGTGGGGCTGCAAATTGGGTGGGGTATGGTCTCAGGGAATCACCAGGGTAGAGCAAACAGTGTCACCCATGCTGATGGAAACTCACATATGGCTGCCAGTCAGTTCTGCAACGGGGGTTGGGGGGAGGTCTTGATATAGGAACAATGACCTTGTGAGCATCCCTATCTGGGAGAAAGCCTTCCCCAAGTTCTTGCTCCAATGCCAGACAATCTAGTTCTCCCCACCCCCCCCCACCCCCCCCACCCGTATATCCCTGAATTCCCCCCACCTCAGCTATTGCCCCAGTGCTAGAGCCCAGAGGGATTGAGTCCGAATAAGTCCATGGACCAGCCCTTTTAAGAGGGACTGCCTGGGTCTCCAGCAGCCTCCATTTCACTCAGCCACAATCCCCACTGGTTTCTATAGGCCAAAGTTACAGGGACTTCTCTTCCCAGCTCTGAAACCCTGGGCTGGTGTGAGGCTGGGACCCCTTGCTTCTCACAGGAAGCCTCTGCAGTGGAGATATTCCTCTCAATTAAAAACACACCACACATGGGTGTTGGACCAGCCCGTTCTATGCCTCCACCCCTCCTATCAATCTGGATATACTTTCTTCTTTACTTCTCCAGTTGTAGGACATCCATTCAGCCAAATTTCAGGCGGTTCTGAATGATGGTTATTCTGTATTTTAGTTGTAATTTTGATGTGGTTGTGGGAGGCCATGAGTACCCGCATTTATCTACAGTGCCATCTTGGTTCTTCAGTTCTATATTTTAAGAATTCTATCAGTTATATCACTACTCTCTTCTTGGAAAAGTATTGCTATACCAATGCCTACTCTCGGGGCTGTAGCTGAAAATATCTGGAATTTACTTCCTTCAGTCTCATTCAGCCCCACGTGAGTTAAGACCTCACTAATGACCACATTCCTGCCTACAATACAAGGTCCCTATAGGGTCTTATAGAATGTTCCCAGAGGAACACATGCAAATTTACAAGCAGTTGTCACAGAGAAGAATTCTAGCATTATTCAAGGCATCTGGAGGGATGCAGGACACAAAATCTAAACAGCTAAATGACTAAGACTAAATCCAGACCACCGATAGAAATACGGGGAAACTTTAAAGACCCCCTATGCCAATCTGCCGATTTTGGATCTGGTCTGTCAGCTGAGCACCCTGTGATAGGGGACCTGAGAGAAGTCCTACAAAGAACAAGTGATGGGAGCCCTTCTTTCTGTGGATAAATTATGTTCCACATTCATACCTTTCAACATGAGTGAGTTTGAAAGATGGTAAGTCTAGGGTTTGCAGCTTTTTAAAATTCTACATTTTCCAGATAAAAACCTCTAGCACCCCCACAAGGGCATAACCATAGATTTTACAGTTAATAATTTCAGGTAGATAATAGGACAATCAACAATTAACCAAAATAATTCCAAAAATATTGAAACGCAACTAAGACAGACCTGTGGCCTTTCTTCTCCTTGCTGCTTCTAAAACAGCAACACTGAAATCCCTGCTTCTCAGGGAGACAAAACAAAACTGAGGTCCACAGGTGCCAGGGAAATATGCTAGGCCCGTGGTCGGCAAACTGTGGCTCACGAGCCACATGAGGCTCTTTGGTCCCTTGAGTGTGGCTCTTCCACAAAATACCACAGCCTGGGCGAGTCTATATTGAAGAACTAGCGTTAGTAGAATTTTAAGTCTAAAAAATTTGGCTCTCAAAAGAAATTTCAGTTGTTGTACTGTTGATATTTGGCTCTGTTGACTAATGAGTTTGCCAACCACTGAGCAGGGTTCTACACAAGCCTTCTGAGCAGACGAGCAGAGTGTGGGACATTGGCTCCAGAGCAAAGTTCAGAATCTTAGGATTATTTTAAAACTTCATGCTGCAAGTGTTCAACCTATCATTTATGGGAAGCTACATCACTAAGATCTTGCTGCCTACAGATACACATTAAATATAAAACCTATATTCATAGAGTATAATTCCTTAATCCAGAAGTGAAGAAATCCAAAGTTATGATTCCCACAGCAATTGTACTCTTGGCAAACCCATATACATGCATTCTGTATTACTTCAGATGGTAGTGACCTTAAAAGAAATCTCCATATCTAATTACAAAGGACAACTCCCAGACAAGAGCAGAGATTACAAATCTACCTTCTTTCTGGGATAGTGGAGCACTTTCTTTGAAACAATTAACAAAGGCTGGACCAAGCACTGAAGAATGTGCTGGAAGAAACAATCCTGACCTGGCCTGAAGGATAGACAACTTAACAGGGTTTCCTCTAAACGCTCATTTCCAATTTTCAAAAACAACCAGCTGTTTGATGTGTAAAATATTTAATTTCAAATATTACTGAAAAATATTTGCATTGTGATTCCATTTTATAGATTTCAAAAACATGAAAAATTAAGTACCTTAAGGATATAAACTATGTGGTTCACATATGAAGAAAATATAAAACTCAGGTTACTTCTGAAAGAGGAAACAGTAGAATCAGGAACAGAATCACAGAGAATTTCAAAGGCAATGATAATCTTTCCTTAAACTAGGCATTAGGACACATGAGTATTCATTGCCCTATTATTCTGTATACCTTACACATATTTTGCATTTATTATTTTGTAACTTCTCAGTATTTAATAAAAGACCACAATTTTAAAACAAGACTGTACAGAATTCATGTAAACACATATGTAGTCTTTTAATACTAGATTCAATTTCTGCCACAGAAAACCTGTTTGATTCTATCATGTCCTAAATATTACTTGCTAGGAGTTAGCAAAATCCTTGATTTTCATGTTTTCTTCTGATGTTGCATTAACAAGGAGATTCATGGGTGTAGGGAGGGCTTACAGCAAAGGGTAAACCACTCTGATCAAATTCACTGAAAACAATTATCATTCATTTCAGGGAGCTTCAGCAAAGAGGGTACTTGCCAGAACTAAGAGCAAAAAGGTTTGCATCAGATAACTGAGAGCACTGCAGGAGGAATGATGTGATTTGAACAGTAATATGTTTTTCCATTATTTTTAACTGATAAAAATCCAATAAAACCCTGGTTGAATCTCAGCTCTCAACTCTTTTGCGATACAAAAATTAGAATGAATCCAGTTGAGCACTTGCCTTATCAGAGCCAATTCTGCATGTGGCAGGCAGCTGTGAGTTCAAGGACAGTACCAACATACTCCTCCCTACCAGAGAGAAGTTGAAAAGTCCCAGGTCTATCATACTTAATGGTGAAAGACTAAATACTTTCTTCCTAAAATCAGGAACAAGACAAAATAAGTCTGCTTCTATCACTTCTATTTAACACTAGAGGCCCAGTGCACTAAATTCGTGCACTGGGGGGGGGGGGGAGTATCCCTCAACCCAGCCCGCACCCTCTCCAATCTGGGACCCCACACGGATCAGGCCTAAACCAGTCGTCGGACATCCCTCTCACATTCTGGGACTGCTGGCTCCCAACTGCTCGCCTGCCTGCCTGACAGCCTGATCACCCCCTAACCACTCCCCTGCCAGCCTGATCGACACCCAATTACTCCCCTACTGGCCCAATTTCCCCCAACTGCCCTCCCCTGCTGGCCCGATCGCCCCCAAATGCCCTCCCCTGCTGGCGCAATAACCCCCAACTGCCCTCCCCTGCAGGCCCAGTCGCCCCCAACTGCCCTCCCCTGCCAGCCTGGTCCCCCGCAACTGCCCTCCCCTGCAGGCCTGATCTCACCCCCAACTGCCCTCCCCTGGCGACCTGATCGCCCACAACTGCCCTCCCCTGCCAGCCTGGTCCCCCCCAACTGCCCACTCCTGCAGGCCTGGTTGCCCAAGCTGTCCTCCCCTGTAGGCCTGGTCACCTCTAACTGCCCTCACCTGAAGGCCTGGTTGCCCCCAACTGCCCTCCCCTGCCAGTCTGGTTGACCCCAACTGTCCTCCCCTGACGGCCCGATCACCCCCAACTGCCCTCTCCTGCTGGACTGTCTGCCCCCAACTGCTCTCCCCTGCCGACCTGATCACCCACATCTGCCATCCTCTGCCAGTCATCTTGTGATGACCATCTTGTGATGACTTGAAAGTGTCATGCGAGGGCGCGAGGGCCACCTAGACTTTTATTAGTATAGATATTAATCAAGTCAGTATAACATTGGCATCAAGATAGACAAACAAATAATGAGACAGAAGGGGGAAACCAAGATGGCAGCATAGGTAAACACCTAAACTGCTCCCTCGCACATTTCAAAACTACAACTAAAAGACAAAAAGGACATCATCCAAAACCACAGGAAGGCTGGCTGAGTGGAAATTCTACAACTAGAATGAAAGAGAAAAGCACACTGAGACTCACAGGCGCTGTGGAAGGCAGAGGTACAGAGACGCGTGCACGGAGATGACTGGCAACTTAGAACGCGGCTGGCTTTCTCAACCGGGAGTGAGACAAAAGCTCCTGACTACTCTGAACTCCAGTTCCAGGCAAGACTCTGGGGACCCAGACTCATTCGGGGAGAAACTGGACTGTCTGGCAGCGGGCAAAACTCAAGGGCAGCTTTCTCTCAGAGGTGCTTGCAGCGATTACCACGGGACACTGAGACCCAGGGGCCTCTTAGGGCAGGGCTGACGGGAAGCCAATGCTGTGTGCTCTGCCCCATCCAAGCTGAGCACAGAGGCTTTTGCAAGTCTTGCTTCCTAAGGGTGTCTCCAGCACAGAAGTTCTCCCATCGTAGACACAGCAGATCCTCACAGCCAATTGGCCTGGAGGTCAATTCCTCCCAGTGATACCAACAACAATCAAGGCTTAACTACAACAAGACTGTGCACACAGCCCACATAGAGGTGCACCAAGAATGTCCACCTCAGGTAACTGGGGAGGCTGAGCCACTGGGTCCTATTGGACACCTAGCTCACAAAGCCACTCTATCAACTCAGGGAAGCAGCCAAAATGTGGAGACAAAGAAACAAGTCACAAATGAAAGAAATGGAGGAAAGCAAACGACTGAATATAGAGTTCAAAACCACGGTTATAAGGTTTTTCAAGAATTTCCTAGAAAAGGCTGATAATTTAGTGAGACCCTCGAGGATATGAAAAAGGACCAACTAGAAATTAAGCATACACTGACTGAAATAAAAAATAATATACAGAGATCCAACAGCAAACTAGAGGATCACAAGAATCAAGTCAAAGATTTGAAATACAAAGAAGCAAAAAATACCCAACCTGAAAATCAAAAGGAAAAAAGAATCCAAAAAATGAAGATAGTGTAAGGAGCCTCTGGGACAACTTCAAGCGTACCAACATCAGAATTATGGGGGTCCCAGAAGAAGAGAGAGAGCAAGATACTGAAAACCTATTTGAAGAAATAATGACAGAAAACTTTCCCACCTGGTGAAAGAAATAGACTTACATGTCCAGGAAGCGCACAGAACCCCAAACAAAAGGAATCCAAAGAGGACCACACCAAGACACATCATAATTAAAATGCCAAGAGCAAAACACAAAGAGAGAACATTAAAGCAGCAAGAGAAAAACAGTTAGTTACCTACAGGGAGCACCCATACGATTGTCAGCTGATTTCTCAACAGAAACTATGCAGGCCAGAAGGGAGTGGCAAGAAATATTCAAAGTGATGAATATCAAGAACCTACAACCAAGATTACTCTACCCAGCAAAGCCTATCATTCAGAATTGAAGGTCAGATAAAGAGCTTCATAGACAAGAAAAAGCTAAAGGAGTTCACCACCAAACCAGTATTATATGAAATGCTGAAAGGTATTCTTTAAGAAGAGGAAGAAGAAAAAGATAAAGAGAAAAATTATGAACAACACATACATATCTATCAACAAGTGAATCTAAAAATCAAGTGAATAAAAAATCTGATGAACAGAATAAACTGGTGAATATAATAGAATCAGGGGCATAGAAAGGGAGTGGACTGACAATTCTTGGGGGGGATAGGGGTGTGGGGGGTGCAGGAAGAGACTGGACAAAAATCGTACACCTATGGATGAGGACAGTGGGGGGAGATAAGGGCAGAGGGTGGGGTGGGAACTGGGTGGAGGGGAGCTATGGGGGGAAAAAAAGAGGAACAATTGTAATAATCTGAACAATAAATATTTATTAAATAAAAAATAATAATAATAATAATAATGAAACAGAAAAGAGAGTCCAGAAATAAAACCACACATATATAGATTTTCAACCTAGGTATAACCTAGGTTCAAGGCAATTTAGTGAAAGAGTGATCTTTTAAACAAATGGTTCTACAACAATTGTATCCCATATGTAAAGAAATAAAAGAAATGACATTTGATCAATACTTTGTCCTATACATAAAAATTAACTCAAAGTAGATCATAGATCTAAATGTAAAAACTAAAACTTCTAGAATACAGGACAATGTCTTTGTGATATTAACTTAGGCAAAGATTTCTTAGCTAAAGCAACAAAAGCACAACCCATAAAATAAAGAAATTATAAATTGGGCTTTATCAAAATTAAGACTGTCTCTCTTTAAAAGACACCATTAAAGAGAATGGAAAAAGTAGAAGAAAATATCTGCAAATTTACGTCTGAAAAATGACTTACATCCAGAATATATAAAGAAATTCTTAAACTTAGTAATATGAAAACACAGAACCCAATTAAAAATTGACAAAAAAATGTGAAAAGACACTTCACCAAAGCTATATGGATAGAAAATATGCTCAGCATCACTAATTGTTGGAGAAATGAAAATTAAAAACATAATGAGATACCACTACAAATTAGAATGTCTAAAAATTTAAAAGATTGGCTATACCAAGAGTTGATAAGAATGTGGAAGAAGTGAACCTCTTATACGCTGCTGGTGGGAATGCAAAATAGTACAGCTGCTTCAAAAAACCGATAGTTTCTTTAAAAGTTAAGTATATACCTACCATATGATCTAGCCATTCTACTCCAAGGTATTTATGTAGCCAAGAGAAATAAAAGTATATGTCCATACAAAGACTTGTATACAAAGTTTCATAGCAGTCTTATTTATTATCAAAACTAGAAATAATATGTCCAACAATGGGTGAATGTATTTTCTAAAGAGTTAAAGAACCCATTAGGGTTTTTTTGTTTGTTTGTTTGTTTGTTTTTATTGATTTCAGAGAGGGAGAGAGGGATAGAAACATCAATGATGAGAGAAAATCATTTATCAGCTGCCTCCTGCACACACCACACTGAGGATCGAGCCCGCAACCCAGGCATGTGCCCTGGGGAATTAAACCATGACCTCCTAGTTCATAGGTCAATGCTCAACCACTGAGCCACGCCAGTCGGACAATAGGTGAATGTATTAATAAACTGTGGTATATTCATACAAAGGAATATTACTCAGAATTAAAGGGAAATCAAGTACTAATACATTAAAAACATGAATCTCAAAACAAGAGATCAACCGAAGGACTTGTTGATCCTTGCATATAAGCATATAAGCATAACCAATGGGCACAAGACACTGGAGGGGGTGGGAGGAGGGCATATGCCAGCGGGGGGGGGGGGAGGGAGGAGGTAGGGAAGGCTGCGGGGAGGTCAATGGGGAAAAAAAGAAGACATATGTACTGGTCGCCCCAACTGCCCTCCCCTGCCAGCCTGGTCGCCCCCAACTGCCCTCTCCTGTCTGATGCCAAACTTATCTCAAGTGGCATGATGTAGTGTGATGGAAGGAATATGGGCTTTGGCATCAGACAGACATAGGTCCAAGTATTTGTAATACTTTAAACAATAAAATTAAATTTAAACATAAAATAATAGAAAAAAATTAAATTTAATTTTAAAAAAGCAAAAAAGAACAATTGATATTGAATAAAATAAGCATAACTACATGCTGTATGATTCCATTTATATAAATTTCTAGGAAATGAAAATTAATGTGTAATGAGAGAAAGATCAGTGGTTGTCTGGAATGGAGGTCAAGGAGCCAGGATATGATGAAAGCTTTAGGGGTGAGGGATATGTTCATCCTCTTGTTTGTGATGATGGTCTCATGAGTCTATACATATGTCAAAACTTAACCAATTGTACACCTTAGATATGTACAATTTATATGTCAACTTATCTCAATAAATCAGCTTTTAACAAATATGGTTTTAACCCAATAATTAATAATATTTCATAATACAAATTGGGCCCTAATTCGTTCATTAAAAATTATTCCTTGTTAATAATGTGTATTTTGTCATAAAATTCATAGGGCATCCTTATTTCCAAACTATTAAAAAAGACTAATTTGAACTGGCAAAATTCAGTAAATCATAAAATAAATGTCTTATAAAAGCAATAAATCTCTAAACAATATACATGTTTTTTCATTAAGAAAAAATAACTAAAAAGAATAGCAAACCATGTAAACTGTTGATTTTATTTCAAGTAGGATTAAACAAAAAAAAAAGTGCTATTATCTCCTTCCTAGTATAACTGCTATTACAGTTTTATAGTCAATCCTCTATAACAGATTAAAGCTGACCATGGCAAATAGAGAAAGAAGCAACTATTTCCCATGAGGAAATGTTCTCTAAATGAGGTGAAGTTAAACAGAAATGTCTGGGGCTTCTCTCTGAATCCCTCAGCACCTAGACAATCACCACAAACCTCTCCTCCTCATCAAAGCCTAATGGTAGAAACAATCCAATTTCACTAAAGGAAGCCTACAGAGGAACCTAAAGAAAAGAGTTCTTCAATTAGCATTATATAACTTCCTGCCTCCTCCTGGCTTAGGTACCCAAACTCTTAAGTCTATCAGATACTCCAACAATTACTTTCCTTCATTTGAAGGATTTTTTAAGCCACAGGGAACAGGTAACTTCCTACTATATCAGCCTACTTCATCACTTGTCCTTTTCTTTATCATCACCACAATACTTATGTTTATGTTCTCATGACCAGTGTAAATGTTGAAATCAGAACCTGATTTAAGGAAGTGGCATGATGTAGTGTGATGGAAGGAATATGGGCTTTGGCATCAGACAGACATAGGTCCAAACTTTGGTTCTAATACATATTGCTTTTTGACTCAAGTTTCTCAATAAAAGAGTCAAATCATCTTTCTCAATGGATAAATACTGGTATTAAATGACACAATGTATGTGAATTACTTGACAGATAGGAGGTGATCCATTAATTATAATCTCCACAATACACCATAATTTTAAATAGTGGGGGAGAAAGGTAGTTTTTTTGGACTAACAGTTGACTAAACTTGACTAATTCTAGCCTCAACACAAAAGTTAATCACATAATTGCAACTCTGGGACACCAAGTTCCTACTATGGTTCCAAATAAAATGCTATCTGAAAAGTCCTCATTGTCAAATCTTTCTATCTCCTGTCACATGACCAAAGGAGCATTCTGTGCAGTTCCACCACCACCCTCAGACTAATAAAGACAACAAGAATTCTGGCCAAGTCTCCCTGACATCACCAATAATGGCTTAGATGGCTAGACCTCAGAGGTATCTATTCCAGGCCCACAGTTTGATTTTTACTTGTGCTCAGTAGTATTTGAATGAAGATGAACTTAATTTCTCACAGCAATTCCTCAGATTTTTTTTTTAATTTTTTTTTTGAAGGTTAAATTAGGAGGACACTTTAAAAGTTGGATTTTTACGGAGTGGATCCAGAGTCATGGAAGCAAGGAACAAAGTGCGGAATCTCAGGAAGGCGGGGAAGGGTGGATGGATGGGAGTTAATCAACCAAAGACCTTGTATGCATATATGCGTAACCCATGAACACAGAGAGTGGGGTGTTGGGGGGCGGGGGTGAGTTGGAGGGGGTCGATGGGGGAAAAGGAAGAACCTATGTAATACGTTCAACAATAAAGATTTTTTAAAAAAATAAATTAAAAAATAAAAGTTGGATTCTATAAGGCTGGTACTATAACATTATAGGAAAGCAAAGTCTGAGGTAAATGATGAAACTACAAATAAAAGTTTATAAATCTTCCTCATACAAGAAAATGCTCTTTTACACGTTTTTACCCCTAAAGATATTGAGCCATCTCAAAATCATTTCCAGTACAATACCCAAAATCAACTGATTCATAGGCATTCTGAGATGAGCACTATATAGTGTGGTACAAATATGATTCTTTCAAAAACATTTAGCAGCAATAAAGCTCACAAAGAAGCATTAAACCTTTGCCTCAAAATAAATCAGCTAATCTAAAAAGTTTAATGCATTAGGTTTTCCACTTCTGATTGTTTTTTTCATTAGATTTTCATCAAAATTTGTAGGGAAACCCAAGTATGTGTGCCATGGACAAATATATGCAATATAGAGAGCATTAGGAAAAGGTAAGAAAGTCTTAACTCTGATTGCAAAGGTGAAAGAATTACTCAACTGCAGAAGGACTAGTGTAAATTTGATTAATATAACCAAGGATCTAAAAAATCAATGAAGTTCAAAATTTTATGTAGGGCCACCTCTTAGGCAATGAAAGTCCTGGAGACAATCGATTCATTAACAAATATTTCCTAGGCATCTAATATGCCTCTGCATAATGTTATGGAGATAGGAAAATGTGCCTGTGCCTCAGTGGTACTTAAATTACAACATGTTAGCAGGCTGAAGCAGAAAAGGCACCCACCCAAGAGTTGAAAGATTAGAGCTCTAGTCCAACTTTGCCCGACTCTCTAGATGTCTGTCCCTAAGCAAATCACTGAAACTTCTATAGAACTCAATTTTCTTTTATTTTTTCCACTGATTTCTAGAGAGAGCGGAAGGAAGGGGGCAGGGGAGAAAGAGAGAAACATCAATGTGACAGAGACACATCCATTGGCTGCTTCTTGGTTGCCTCCTGCACGCTCCCTGACCTGGGGCAGGAATCAGACCTGCAACCCAGGTATGTGTCCTTGAAAGGAGTCGAGCCTGCAACTCTCTGGTGCACAGGCCGACGCTCTAACCACTGAATTACCCTGGCCAGGGCTCACCTAGAAAATTGCTAAGGGCTCTTCCACACTGGGTCTATTAAGCCAAGTAAAAGGACAAGGGAGAGGAAATGGGCCTTAAAGAACTGGAAGGATTTAAATTGACTGAGAAGAAAGGATATTCTAGGGAAGGAGCATGAAGGTAAAAATGAACATACCTTGTACAATTTCACTTATATGAGATATCTGGAGTAGTCAAAATCATGGAAACTGAAGGTAAAAGGGTAGGTGCCAGGAGCTGAGGGAAGGAGAAATAGGAAATTGTTCAATAGGTAGAGTTTTCATTTTGCAAGATGACAAAGTCCTAGAGATCTGTTACACAACAATGTAAATATAGTTAACACTTCAAAATATTAAGAAGGTAAATTTAATGTTTCTACTACCACAATTAAAAAGAAAAAGAATCACAGAAATTAGTGTCCTAGAGGTCACACACTAATGCAAAAACATTTCAAATCAACTTCTAGTTTCTAATCCTAATCTCTTAAATTCCTTTTCTCCCAATTAGAAACGTGAACATGTATTGCTAGTGGGACATAGAGGCTTCCCCAACAATAATGCTGAGGGAGCATGTTGAAAAAAATGAGGAAAGAGAAGACAATACAAATACTAAGCAATAGTAAAAATACAAAGCAGGCTATTCAAACACAAACTAATGGTGTCTTCTCCACAAGCAATCCAGCCTAAATCCATTAAGTAAAACCATACAGAGGATAAAGAAAAATCCTCAACCTGTTTCCAAGGCCCAGCACCCTCCAGCTCAACTCTCGAGCCCCCCTCACCCACCAGATTCTTCTACACTCTTCTTGCTCCATACATGCAGCTGTACTGTAAGTCCCTAGTCCACTTCATGAACTGTGACATCACATGGTCTTTGTCCTTACTGTTTGCTCTGACTCGAACACTGCTCCTTTCTTGTGCATCCTTCAGATTTCAGTCCAAATGTCACTTCTGTGACTTCTCTAACTCAAATACTTGTCACAGTTTTATATTTGTGTGATTATGTGATATCATCTGCTGAGGACAGGGACCATGTTTGCACTCATTCCCCCTTCATTTCCAAGACCAAGCACAGTGCCTAGTACCAAGTAAGCGCTCAATTGGTGGACTAAGTGAATAAAGGGGCACTAAAACTATAAAGAATGAAGGGGTCTCCTTAAGAGTGTTTATCTTTGCCCTAGCCGGCTTGGCTCAGTAGATAAGAGTGTCAGCCTGTGGACTGAAGGATCCCAGGTTCAATTCCAGCCAAGGGCACATGCCTGGGTTGCGGGCTCGATCTCCAGTAGGGGGCATGCAGGAGGCGGCCGACCAATGATTCTCTCACATCACTGATGTTTCTCTTTCTCTCTCTCCATCTCCCTTCCTCTCTGAAATCAATAAAGAAATTTTTTTTTAAAGAGTGTGCATCTTCACAAAATGAATCTTTGGAGAATGCCCAAAAAAATTGAACCTAAAGTCCCTATTCAACTCTTTAAAAAGAAAAACAAGCCCTAGCCAGTTTGGCTCAGTGAATAGAGCGTTGGCCTGCAGACCAAAGGGTCCTGGGTTCAATTCTGGTCAAGGGCACATACCTCAGTTACAGGCTCCTCCCTGGCTTGGGCCCTGGTCAGGGCTTGAGCAGGAGGCAACCAATGTTTCTCTCACACAGCTGTTTCTCTCTGTCTTTCCCTCTCCATTCCACTCTCTCCAAAAATCAAAGAAAAAATATCCTCAGGTGAGGATTTTTAAAATAATAAAAATTATTTTTTTTTAAAAAAAGAGAAAAATGTCAACTCAGATGCATGTACAGGCATACCTTGGAAATGTTGCAGTTTCAATTCCAGACACCATAATAAAGTGAGTCACAATCTTTTTGCTGGTGGAGGGTCTTGCCTACCATTAGTAAAAAATGCAAAACCTGTGAAGCACAATAAAACAAAGCAAAACAAAACGAGGTATACCTATATAAATTTCTCTAGCCCTCCTATGCCTCTAGACAAATGCTGAGCATCCAAGGCAGATATTTTAAACATACACACACATCATATACACCCCATAGGTAAACTATTTCCTGATCCAGTACCAGCTACATAGTAAGCATTCTGGAAATATATGTCAAAATGAAGAAAGCAACATTTCACAAGACTAGTAAGTGTGTATGAAACAGTAACTCTACTTAAATTGTGGTGTCTTGGGGGGGGGGGTCAATTGGGGGAAAAGAAACACATGTAAAACTTTAGACAATAAAAAAAAAACTATTTAGGATTCTCTATCCCCTCCAATATGAATAGAAGTTGTATCTATGCCTTAGAGAGGAAACAAATATCAATACTTTAGAGATATAATCCATAAACATATTCCTGAAAACTCAGACCCATACTGACCTCTCCTCCTGCTGATTTTGCATTTTAGTAAATGTTATTTTACAGTTTCCCTAAAATTTAATGTGTGCAGTCTCATTTCTTATTATGTATCCTTCCAGATGCATATAACACTGTAGGTGCTTAATTAATAGTTCTTGAACCAAAATGAAATTATACTGTTTTGAATAATGAATTTTGAGACAGAAACTCCTGTATTTTATTCCCAAATAATAAGTAATTCCCAAAAATTGTTCACATGCTTGTTTGGGCTCTATTATCATTGGATTAAATGTAAAGTCATTATCCAACAATGTTACTACACCTTCAAACTCAGTTATGGGAGGTGTTCAGTCTCTTGTAGTTCCATATAAATTTCAGTTTGTCTATTTCAAAAATACAGCTGGGATTTGGATATTATGTTGAATCTGTTTTCAAATGGAAATCAGAGATATTAACACCACCTGCCCCTACTTTCTTCAACATAGCAAATTTCACTTGAAACTTCTCCTAAACCTACTCAGTCTCAGGGAGAGTTCCTTCTGTAGAAAATCGGAAAATACAAAATCTTAACTACACAGTATTAACTGCACATTCCTAGACACTGGAAAGTTCATTTCCAGGGAAAAGGGTCAAATATAATCAGTTAAATGAGTCTCCACGATCAACAGAACATTTCAAGTATATCACTTTGGAAAGCAGCTAAAAAACATCAAGTAATATATTTAAGTGGCTGCTGTTCAAGACTCCTGAAGCGCCGGCACCGAACATCAGTGTCAGGGACCCTGAGAAGGCGCCCACAGGTGACCGAGCCTCGGGAAGCATCCTCTCCACCGCAACCAGCCTTGTAGCTGGTGTGCTCCCCGCGCACCTCGCCGGGCTACCGGGAAGGCCGCGTCTGCCGGGAGCAGGGGGCGTGAGGTGAGCAGGAGCGACGTCAGGGCCGGGAGAAACGCCAGCGGCGGAGGGCGCTCGCCCGGGGCCGCCACTGGTGCCCCACGCAGCACCGCAGAGGCCCCGCTGGCCAGACCAGGTGGGTCCGGCGGAGGGGTCGAGGTGGGACTGGCGGGGAGGGGGTGAGTGGCCTCACCGTAGCTCCCGGGAGGCCGGCGCTGCCAGGATTCCGCAGTTGCTAAGGAGAAAGCTCTTCCGGGTCGAGGGCGGGCGCGGCGGTGTAGAGAGCAACGGTGGCCGGAAGGGACCAAGAGCGAAGCGCGGGTTTGTGAGCTGCGCAGGCGGTGGTCTGCGGTTGCTCCGCTGCAGCGGGAGCGAAAGGGCCGGGCGGGGAGCCCCCGGAGCTTTTCCCGTCTCGCCTTGCGGGGGCGACTGGCTGGATGGGTGGCTCTAGCAGGACGGCCTCAGGAACACCTTCCTGCCCGGCCCCGACGGGCTCCGGGCCCTGCTCTACGAGGCTAGCCGTCGAGGGGCGCCCTCCCGCCCCTGCAGCCCGCTTCTAGTCCCCGAGTGTGACCATGCCGGCCCTTAGGGTTTTACTCTACGGCCCTGCTCAGGGCTCGGTGCAGGACCGGCACTGGGGATGCAGAGGGGTCAACCCGGTCTTGTCCCTGACCTCAGAATGCCAGGCCGCCGGGAGGGCAGGCAGTGTCCTGCGTACTGGGAAGGGCCAAATATAGGAAGCTACTGGAGCCTGCCCGAGAAGGGCCAGTCCAGACACAAGTAGGGAAAGCTGATGGTGGAGAGCCGAATAAAAAGGATAAGGAAAAAAGTGTTTCAGGTCGGAGCTGGCTCAGACGACAAACTCAAGGAAAGATCAGTGTGGTCTATCCAGGGAAGTGTGTAGAGAAGAGAGAATGGCTAAGAATGGAACCTAGAGAGCATCAATATTGTAGATGTGACCAAAGGAAAAGGAACCCCCAAAGAGCAATCAGATGTTGGGTTGAAGGACTGCTGAGGATGCAGCAGGAGAGGAAAGAATTTCTGTAAGGGAGCGGTCACCCGCGTCAAATATGGAGGTCAAGTGCCCAGTGGTGACTAGGAAAATCAAAATTCAGGTATACAGTGTCAAAGTCTATAGTGGCTTGAGTTTGGAGCCCACCACTATATGCTCCATACTGAAACAAGGAAAAGAGATGACTTCATTCCTGAATACCTTAGTGTTTTAAAAGGCACTGTCAGCCCTAGCCGGTTTGGCTCAGTGGATAGAGCACTGGCCTGCGGACTGAAGGGTCCCAAGTTGGATTCCAGCCAAGGGCACATGCCTGGGTTGCAGGCACATTCCCAGTAGGGGGCGTGCAGGAGGCAGCCAGTGATTCTCTCTCATTGATGTTTCTATGTCTCTCTCCCTTTCCCTTCCTCTCTAAAATCAGTAAAAATGTAATTTTTTTAAAAAGCATTTGCAAATTTCAGGATTCCTCTACTGATAACTGAGTTCCTTGAAAGCAGGAAATATTTCTTACTTACCCTTGTATCTACAGTGCCTGCCACACACAAAAGCTTTAATCAATGTTGTTTAAAGAATGAATAAACCCAGTCTTTGGTGTTAAATGTTCACACAAGTCCTTTCAGAACCCTTAGCAAAACTGTGATGTATGTCAAATTTGTCTATTCAAGTGTAGAAGATGGGAGAATACCAGCAGGGGCAGGGGGCAGAGGATGGTGGAGGTCCAGGGGTTTAATGAGTGGGAGAGGATCCAATGGAGCCTGGGATGGAAAACCCAAAAGAGAAAAAGAACAAAGGATTGAAAATTTGGAAGCTGAGTTTTGGGGGTCAGAACTAGAAATGAAGCCAAGGAAATCAAAAATAGAAGCAGGGCCCTGGCCGGCTTGGTTCAGTGGATAGAGCATAGGCCTGCGGACTGCAGCGTCCCAGGTTCAATTCTGGCCAAGGGCACATGCCCTGGTTGCAGGAGGCAGCCCATCCATGATTCTCTCTCATCACTGATGTTTCTATCTCTCTGTTCCCTTCCTCTCTAAAATCAATAAATATATTTTTTTAAAATAGAAGCAGGAATAAATAGCAAAGACAAGAACAAGGGAATATACATCATAAGTTCAGGTGATTGTATAGAAGTTGGACAGGCAGATCCTGTTCTGATTGGACATTTGAGAGGAAGTGTGATGTCAGCCAGTATGAAGGCTCCTTGCAGGGCTGGTAGACATATCCCCATGTCCTCTAAGTTCAGTGAGCCTAAGGCTTCCTCATATGGGCCAAAGGAAAACCACAACACACTTTGGAGTGACTGGAGGGAGAGACTTATCTCACAAGTCCATAACTCCAGTACATTTCCATTATATAAAATATTATAATAAGCTCCACCAAAATATAAATATTATTCTCTGAAAGACTATAAATCTATTCCACCAGCCATCTATGGAGTAAAACCACAAAATTCTAAATTGGTTGAAGAATTTTAAAATACCCCAAATATTAGCCAAGGGTAACACCAGCAAGACAGGGCCAGAAATGGTTATAATTTGATAAAAGGAAGCTAAATCAATTATTTTGTAAACAAAAGGGGCAAAATCAACCTTTAAGGTAGAAAAAGGAAGACCCAAATACATGAAATATAATAGGTGAAGTTTATCCCACAATGTCTTAGCAGACTTGAATATAGCATCTATTCTAAAGAACTGTGCTTTGTTAAAGGACCAACGTAATTCATGAGGCTCAACTTGGCTGGGATTCTGGGAGATTTCAATGATGCCTCAAGAGATAGACACTTATCTTTCCTATAAAGGGCATTTTTTTTTTTTACAGAGTGGTTCCTCCAATATTTCAAGTACCCATCTGGTCCCATACCTATAGTTATTACAATATTATCAATTATATTCCCCATGCTGTACTTTACATCTCTGTGACTGTTCTGTATCTACCAATTTGTACTTCTTAATCCCTTCACCTTTTTTACCTAGCCTCCCAACTCCCCTCCCCTCTGTTAGTTGTCAATCTGTTCTCTATATCTATGAGTCTGTTTCTATTTTGTTCATCAGTTTATTTTGTTCTTTAGATTCCATATATGAGTGAAATCATGTGATACTTATCTTTCTCTGACTGGCTTATTTCACTTAGCATAATACTCTTCAGGTCCCTCCATGCTATCTCAAAGGGTAAGAGATCCCTTCTTTTTTATATCTGCACTAGAGGAGCCCAGTGCACCAATTCATGCACCAGTGGGGTCCCTCGGCCTGGCCTGTGGGGATCGGGCCAAAACCAGCTCTCCGACATCCCCCGAGGGGTCCCAGATTGCAAGAGGGCGATTCTTGGGTGACACACCCCGGAATCAGGCTCCCTCCTCTCCGGTTCCAGGTTCATTACCCAAGAACCACAGCTGCCAAGTCACCCTGCGTTGAGCATCTGCCCCCTGGTAGTCAGTGCATGTCATAGCTACTGGTCGGATAGTCACTTAGGCTTTTATATATATAGATAGTATTCCATGGTATAAATGTACCACCGCTTTTTTTTTTTAATATATGTTATTGATTTTTTTACAGAGAGGAATAGAGAGGGATAGAGAGTTAGAAACATCGATGATAGAGAAACATCGATTAGCTGCCTCCTGCACAACCCCTACTGGGGATGTGCCCGCAACCAAGGTACATGCCCTTGACCGGAATCGAACCTGGGACCTTTCAGTCCGCAGGCCGACACTCTATCCACTGAGCCAAACCAGCTTAGGCTACCACCGCTTTTTTAGCCACTCATCTACTAATGGGCACTTGGGCTGTTTCCAGATCTTAGCTATTGTAAATTGTGCTGCTATGAACATAGGGATGTTTAGGTTTCTTAGGATATATTTCTAGAAGTGGGATCACTGGGTCAAATGGCAGTTCCATTTTTAATTTTTTGAGGAAACTCTATATTGTTTTCCATAGTGGCTGCACCAGTCTACATTCCCACCAGCAGTGTACTAGAGTTCCCTTTTTACCACATCCTCTCCAGCACTTGTCATTTGTTGATTTGTTGATGGTAGCCATTCTGATAGGTGTGAGGTGATACCTCATTATCATTTTAATTTGCATCTCTCTGATGATTAGTAACTTTGAGCATTTTTTCAGATGTCTCTTGGACACCTGTATGTCCACTTTGGAAATGTATCTATTTAGGTTTAAACTTTTTTTTTTATCCTCACCCAAGGATATGATATTTTGAGAGAGAGAGAAATACATGAGAGAGAAACATCGATCAGTTGCCTCCCATACATGCCACTCCCGGGAATCCAACCCACAACCTTTTGGTATACAGGACAACACTCCAACCAATTGAGCCACCCAGCCAGGGTAAGTTGTGAGTTCTTTTTAATATTAACCCCTTATTGGATGTATCATTGGCAAATATCTTCTTCCATTCAGTAGGTTGTCTTTTCGTTTTGTTGATGTTTCCTTTGCTGTGCAAAAACTTTAGTTTGATGTAGTCCCATTTGTTTATTTTTTCTTTTGTTTCATTTGCCCAAGAGGATATGTCAGAAAAAAATATTGCTAATAGAAATGTCCAAGATTTTATCGCCTATGTTTTCTTCTAGGAGTTTTATGGTTTCAGGTCTTACATTTAAATCTTTCCCTATCCATTTTGAGTTCATTCTAGTATATGATGTAAGAAGGTATAAAGGACATATTTTTTGAGAACTGAAAATAATGGGGAATATAAGACATTTTGGGGAGGCTAGCAATCTGAATCTGTGCCAGTAACCTGCCTTCTAATACACACTCTTGCTAGCCGATAATTAACTCCATTGATGCCTGTCTTGTCTTGCAGAACCTGTTTCTCAGAATACTCCCATTTTACAAAGGGGCCATAAACAAAGAATGTAACAGCTTAGCTAGAGGGGAGGTCACTACGACCACCCAGACCAGGCATTTAGATACAATCTAACCTCCCCATTCTAACTGACTCAGGAGGGGCTGTGAAAGCCCACCACAAAAGCTGGTAGTTAGGAAACAGAAAACAAAGAAACCAAAGGGTATAAAGGGAAAGCTTCCTCCATAGTCACTCACTCAGGATTTGGAGAACTGACCCCCTGAGTCACTGTACTAGTACATCTGAAAATAAATGGGCTTATCCTGGATCTCCGAGTACTCCCTGTATATTTCTCAGTCACCTGGTAAATTCTGTAACAAAAAGAGTTGTGGGTAAACTGTGTACTTTCAGGATAGTGAGGGCATAGAAGGTTCCAGATGCTATGCTTTGTCTGACTTTGGTCTCTGAATAATGGCTGATGGCCAATTAATGGTACAAAGTGCTTTGAAGAATGCCCTCAAAATGCAAGATATGAGTGGAGGATCAGAGTTATCACACCCCGTTTGTATATGAAGTGAGCCATCTGTTGCCTCCAGAGAATTACATTTTGGCATTTGAGAGACTGTGTCTGTTATGAAGTCCAATCCTTCTGGGGAGTTTAGGGGTTACAGGAAGCTATCGTTGCCCCAGAGCTTTCCAGTTCCAGCCTACTGGTGACATCTAACCACCACCACTTGGCCTTTCCCTATACTGACATCACCCAGTCACAAAGGAGTCCTTCTTGACATCTCCACTTGCCCTCATCACCTCATCCTCATCCTAACAGCCCAGTCCAAGAAAAGTCCCGTAGATCAAGCATGTTAAACTCAAAGGCTAACACAGGCCAAATAAACAAGGTTTAAGTTTATGTGGGCTGCAAAAAAATAAAAGCTTCAATTTTCATAGAAACGTAGATTCAATAGAGACATGCTGAATACAAAGGGCTGAAATAAATGAGTAATCGTTAACGTAAAATAGTAGAACATTTTAATAAAAATTAATATTTTTTTCTTGAACATTAACTTACCAGACACTGAATAACTGCACAAATGAATAAGTGTAACGCAAATAAACGTACTTTTCTTGTTCTCAGACAGCGAAATATTTCCTGTTGCACACATCAAACAAGTCAGTACAAGTCAGTACAAGACTAATGACGTGGCAATCAGCTGCTAAAATATTTGCTGCTAGTGTTAGTGGAGAGAAATGGTGCACCCTCACATAAGGCAGTGTAAGGGAAATGAATGCAACACGATTATATTAATCAGACATTAGCGAACGTTGTAGTTCGTTATTAATAATTATGTATAACAGGATATTGTAAAAATTAAGTTATGAAATTTTTATTAAAACATTTTTTACATACTGTTATATTGGCTGGGCTGCAAAAATATTCCTTGTGGTGTGGGTCGTGTGCAACCCATAGGCCAGGAGTTTGACACACTTGCTGTAGATTGTCTCCTCCCCACCCAATTCCACTGCCACCAATTACAGTGAAAGGAACAAATAACCAAGCAACTCAGGATCAATAAGAAGTGTTGCAACCTCAAAGATGAAGCAAGGTGATAATATCCGGCAGTCCCTCTGTGTGTGTGTGTGTGTGTGTGTGTGTGTGTGTGTGTGTGAGAGAGAGAGAGAGAGAGAGAGAGAGAGAGAGAGAGAGAGAAAGAGAGAGAGAGAGAGACTTCAGGAGATAAAATGGAATAGAGGCTTTCAACAACTGTTTTGATTGCCTTTCACATGCTAATTTCACCTTAAAGGAAGTAAAAGATAATGAAAGGACTATTAAATAGGTTAAAGAAAAACTAAGGTAGAATGAACATATTCCAAGAACCAAAAGTGGAGGTGTGTTTGCTGGCCTGAGGCTTCGACTTTGGAAGGCCTCAGCTCAGTGTGGGGTGCATTAAAGTGCCAGGAGCCCCGTCTTTACCTGTGCAGGCTGACAGTGCTGTGGGCTGACAATGCTGTGGGAGAGCAAAAAACATTTCTCATCCAACACCGTATCCATTGTTCTTGGCCGCCTCCACTGCAGCAACTAGACCCACCCAGACCATTATTCCCAACTTGCAGTTTTTGTCTGAGTATAGCCGGTTTTTGTTCTTGTCTCACTTTAAACTTAGTTTTAAAAACCACATTTTTATTTTCGTTCTACTTTTATAGTATTATTTTTATCTTAACTTTTTAAATATAAATACTTCCAGGACATTCCTATTAATTTTATTATAACAGGATTTTTATCAACATGTTAAGAATATTCTTAACTTTTTAGATGTTTCTCTTTTCTCTTTTCTAGTTTGTTGCTCTTTTTCTTTTTTCCTCTATTTTTTTTTCTTACCTCTTCTATTCCCCCAACCCCTTCACACACAGGTTAATTCTTTTTTTACTAAATTTATTGGGGTGACATAGTTAATAAGATTATATAGGTTTCAAGTGTACATTTCTGTGATACATGATCAGTATATTGCATTGTGTGCCCACCACCACAGTCAAATATCGTCTTCTATCACCATATAGTTGGCCCCCTTTTCCCTTTACTACCCTCCCACCCCCTTTCCTTTGGCAACCACCATACTGTTGTCTGTGTCTATGAGTTTCAGTTTTATATCCCACATATGAGTGAAGTAATATGGTTCTTAGCTTTTTCTGACTGACTTATTTTGCTTAGCATGATATTCTTCAGGTTTATTCATGTTGTCTCAAATAGCAGTATTTCATCTTTTCTTATGACCGAGTAGTATTCCATTGTGTATGGTACAAATACATCTTCTTTATCCAGGGCACTTTGGTTGTCTCCATGACTTGGCCACTGTGAATAATGCTGCAATGAAGATGGGGTGCATATATCTTTGCCAATAAATGTTTTAGAGTTTTTCAGTAGATACCCAGAAGAGGGATTGCTGGGTAGTTCTTTGGTCTTTTTTATTTTTTATTTCACATATGCTACTTTAAATGTGAAATTTAGAAAATTATCTTATTTGCAAGGTTATTCTTTCTAAACTTTCATTCCTACATTTTTAAATTTGTTTTAATTTTTATACTCTCATCCTATTTTAATATTTTCTTTCTCTGATCTCCCATCTTGCAGATATTTTTCTGGTTTCAAACTTTCTGTTTTAATCACAAATGTATTTCAGCAGCCGCAAATGGCATCTAACAATTATTATACTTTAAAAGAGAAAGAATGGCATTAAATTCACCAAACCCAGAATGTGTATACCCAGAATGTGTTGGAGAATTCACTGTAGTGGGAGGTCTTTATAGGACAAGATTTTGCTTTTCTCTTGTACCTTGCCCCCGGCCAGATACCAGCCTCATATGAAGCTAGAAAGGCAACTCTCTCCAGAGACATAGAAGCATGGACCAAACTAATGAATCTCAGAGGAAAGTTGGGGTTGAGTGGGGGGAGATTAACCAAAGAATTTATATGCATACTAGTGGCCCAGTACATGAAATTCGTGCACGAAGGTGGGGGGGTTCCCTCAGCCCAGCCTGTACCCTCTCCAATCGGGGACCCCCTTGGGGTATGTCCCTCTCACAATCTGGGACCGCTGGCTCCTAACCGCTCACCTGCCTGCCTGCCTGATCGCCCCTAACTGCCCTCCCCTGCTGGCCTGATCTCGCCCCCCAACTGCCCTCCCCTGCCAGCCTGATCTTGCCCCCAACTGCCCTCCCCTGCCAGCCTGGTTGCCCCGAACTGCCCTCCCCTACCGGGCTGATCTCATCCCTAACTGCCCTCCCCTTGCCAGCCTGGTTTCCCCCAACTGCCTTCCTCTGCCGGCCTGATCTCCCCCAACGGCCCTCCCCTGCCAGCCTGATCTCGCTCCCAACTGCTCTCCTCTGCCGGCCAATTTGGTTCTGATTGGTCAGTTTCTATGCCAGTCAGCATCAAAAGCTCCGCCTCCTAGGCAGCCATTGGATCCTCACAGTTGACCCAGATTTGGTTCTGATTGGTCAGTTTCTATACCAGTCAATGTCAAAAGCCCTGCCTCCTAGGCAGCCATTGGTTCTTCACACTTCACTGAGATTTGGTTCTGATTGGTCAGTTTCTATGCCAGTCTGCCTCTCTGGGCTTATCAACGGGGCCTGATCAGAAAGGCGGGGCTGATCAGCATCCCCGGTAGAGGCCTGGAGAGAAATGGAGGCGCAGCTGCTGGCCAGACTGGGGGAGAAAGAGAAAGGCAAGAGCTGATCAAAAGCTGCTACAGAGGCAACGGATCAGTCCCTGCTTCTCTCTTCAGGCCTCTCTCTGGCCCTGATTCGTAGCCCCCTCAGCAGTCAGTGCTGGGGCACCGCACCTGCAGTGGAAGCACTGACTTCCGGTTGGTCGAGTCTTAGTCTTTACCGGTCATTAGGACCCAAGATTTTTATATATTAAGATATACATAACCTATGGACACAGACAATAGTGTGAAGGCCTGAGGAGGGGGGACAAGTGCAGGGTGGAGGGCAGCAATGGAGAAAAAAGGGAAACATCTGTAACTTTCAACAGTAATGATAAATTTTTTTTAAAAGAAAGGCATCTCTCATGTTGCAACCCTAATACAGCAGCAATGCAGCATAGCACTTAAGGGGAACCAAACTGCTGGCTTCAAATCCAACTCCATTTACTTGCTGTATGACCTTGGGCAAGTGAATCAACCTCTCTGTTTTCCTCACCTATAGAATGTGAATGATTACAGTATCATTTCATAAGGTGGATGTGAGATTTAAATGAGTCAATACATGTAAAGCATTTAGGACAGTGCCTGGCATATAGTAAATATATGTTTTTGCTAATATTATTATTTAATAAGAAGTTATCCTAAACAGTAGTCACTCTCAGGACTGCAAAATAACCAAATATCTTGTAGATGGTGGTCCTAATAGAACAGCTTTTATTCTTCCCCTTGAAACAAATATTGTAGCCTACCAAACTGCTCTTTGGCATTCTCTCTTCCTAACAGAATCTTCTTTTTTTTCTTCAGGTGTCAATACTCCAAGGAGTCATGGTGGGGGTTAGCATGCTGTGTGTGCGTGCGCGCACACGTGTGTGTGTGTGTGTGTGTGTGTGTGTGTGTGTGTGTGTGTTGGGTGGGGGGGGGGTGGGGGTGGGGAACAATTTCATTGTTCTGTTTCTCTCCAGTGCCTAGCATTGATTGAGTCCATACATTCTAGAATTCTAGAGAGAAAACATATGATTGGCCTAGGCTATGAATTAGGTTAGGGATCCACTGGAGCTTATCAGCTGAGCCAAGCAAACAGATGCAACAAGTAGAATTATGGCTGCTCAGGTTTATGCCTTCCTGAGGGGCTCTGTGTGTGATAATCTTACGCAGTATGTAGCCTATCTCCACATATATTCATATCCTAGTCTTGAAAGCAAGGACATAAATATAGTTATCATAAAATGTGATGGTCATATTTTAAAATATTTAACTGGAGAGAAAACTTTTCAGAATACAAAAATAAAACTAAGAGGATTTGACTAAGGAGGGCTTAGAGAAGGTGAGTGAATGACAAAAAGTTATGAACCTATTTATAAGAAAGAAAAACATTTTTTTTATTAGAAAAGATGTGAAGAAATGAGCACAGTCTATTTTTTGTTGGGTAAGTGAAAACATAGTAAAGCACTAGGAAATTGGGTTGTTCAGAAAATGTTACATTTGATCTCACTTAAAAGAATCAACACAGTATCCAATAGAAATCCTATATTAAGTTAAAGAGAAACAGTGAATTTTACTAATTGAAAAAATAATAACACAATTATGACAATTATAAGAGTACATATAAATGGACTAAATTCTCTACTATTTAAAAAACAGAACATAGACTGGATTAAAAAAAAGACAAAATCCACACCTATGAATCTTATTAAAAACACATTTAAAGAAAGGGGAGATTGAAGAATTTAAAAACCTGGCTCAGATCAATTCTGCTTACATAAAAGCAAGTATAGCGGGCCCCAGCTTGACTGATGAAGTTATGTTCATCCCAGAATTCCAGCATACTTGGGCATGCCCAGAACACCACTGGCAGAACCCACTGGAGGATGGGTTTTTATGAGAAGCCAGCATTCTAGGAAAGCATCCCTTTTTCAGCCAAGGCCAAAGAGAAGCCCAAGGACAGCAAGTCAGTATGATGCTGTGTGCAGTAGGGAAAGGGAGCTCCCACAAAACAAGCTGTTTAGACTAAGGGAGCCTGCTTTGGAGCTTTCCAACAGAACTGGGCACCAGCAGAGGACGAGTGCTGTTGGAGCATGTTGGAGTAAGCTCTCCACAATACTCCATTCATTGGCCCCACACACAGGCTCTGCCCCAGCTTCACTGAGGGATCCTTGGCAAGTCCCTACACCTCCATTTCTTCTACAAAATGAGGCTGTTGGAGGAATTGCTCCAAAAGAGGAAAGATTGGGAAATACAGAGCTTTCTCAAGTGTACATTAAGCTTTCATAAAAATTAACTGCTATTTTCACGATAAACACACAAAAAGTTTACACATACTTTCTCAGACTTCCATACAATAATATTGGAGAGAAATCCAATACTGGGCTATATGCACATGACCAGGCAAGAATGGAAGAAAGGCTCTGTGATGGAACAATGAGTTGAAAGGGCAACACCAAATATGAGGATGTTATTTTAAAGACAAACAAGAAAAATAGATAAAGGAGACATAGTTAAAACTGTATTGGAGGAACTTTTATATCTTCCATGCCTATGATAATAAGAAAGAAAAAGAGAAGAAAAATCAACTAAATCTACACCTATATTTCAAAGAGATACAAGCAACAAATTTAAAAGGGAAAATTATAAATATGAAATAAATTAGAAAATATATGTTTAATATGCAAAAGTGAGATAACTAGTTATATAATTAATGTAATATATACAAACCACAAGTACTGTAACACAAAATTCAAAAGACTACATTATTATAAGTTTAAAACATTAAAAGAAAATAAACAATTTTGAATAAAATTAACACAAGAAAGAAAAGAAATCTCTGGTAGAGAATGGCAAAAGGAAGAAGGAGGAACAAATAGGGAAAACATTCAATGAAGATTTGTAGAATGAATGAGTGCATTTTTAGAAAAAAGCATCTAGACTTGATAATGTTGTCATTAACACTTTCAATATCAAATAAATAAATAAAAAATAAATTCATTTTGTGAGGCAAATATGGTCATTTTCCACCTACTTGTAAAGATAATGATGACAATATAAAAAAATATTTCCAAAAAATTTGCTTCATACATAATTTTACCACTTTTGCATAATTATTTTATTTTATTCTGTTTTCCAGTACTATACATTTATTTTGCACAGTTGCAAAATATATAACTATTTTACATCCCTTCTTCTTTCTTAAATTGTATCTTAGTATTTTCTGTTTTCTTATATATTTTTTCTTTTTTATATAAATGATAAATGTTTATTTCAATAACTTATGTAATACATTTGATTATTAGGAAACAACTAAAAATTTATGTGCAATTCCACCACCCAGAGATAGATCAATAGATATACACACATACATTTGTAGTTGATTGGATATACTTTTTTGAAATTTTTAAATTTAGATAAAATTTGCATAACATAAAATTCATCATTTTAAAACATACAATTCAGTAGTTTGTAGTATAATCACAATGTGCAATCATTAGGACAATGAATTTTAGAATATCTCATCACACCAAAAAGAAAACCTATAGTCATTAATAGTGTCCCTCATTTCCCAACCCTAGGCAACTACCACTCTACTTTCTGTTTCTATGGATTTCCCTATTCTGGACATTTCATATAAATGGAATCAGACAATATATGATCCCTTGCAACTGGCTTCTTTCACTTAGCATAATGTTTTCACATTCCATCCATACTATAGCATGAATCAGTACTTCATTGCTTTCATGCCTAAATAATATTCCATTGTACATACAATCACATTTTGTTTATCCATTCATCAGTTGATGGACATTTGGATTGTTTCCACTTTATGGCTATTATGAATAATGCTGCTATGAACATTCAAGTACACTTTTTGCATGAAAATACATTTTCAATTTTTTGGGGTATACATATACATAGGAGTGGAATTTCTGGGTCATATGGGTTAAGTCATATGCTAACTGCACCATTTTACATTCCCACTAGCAACATAAGGGGTTCCAGTTTCTCAACAACCTTGATGACATTATTTTGTTTTTGCAGTTGCATTCCCGATGGTTAATGATGGTGAGTATCTTTTCATGTGTTTATTGACCATTTGTGCATCTTCTTTGGAGAAATATCTATTCAAGTCCTTTGCCCATTTTTAATTGGGTTATTTGTTTTTTATTGTTGAATTGTAAGCATTCTCTATATATTCTAGGTATTTGACCCTTATCAAATAAATGATTTGCAAATATTTTCTTCCATTTTGTGGATTGTCTTTTCACTCTCTTAGTGATGTCCTTTGATGAAAGAAAAGTTTTAATTTTTATCAAGTCCAAATTATCTTGTTTTTCTTTAGTTGCTTGTGCTTTAGGTATTATATCTGGGAAATTGTTGCCTAATTCAAGGTCATGAAGAGTTTAATAGTTTTAGCTCTTACATTTATATCTTTGATCCATGTTAGTTTAATTTTTGTATATGGTATGATGTAGGGGTCTAACTTGGAAGGGGGTGCTGCACGTGGCTATTCAGTTGTCCAAGCACCATTTGTTAAAAAGACTATTCTTGCCCAGCTGGTGTGGCTCAGTGGTTGAACATCAACCTAGGAGCCAGGCGGTCATGGTTTGATACCTGGTCAGGACACATGTCCTGGTTGTGGGCTCAATCCCCATTAAGGGGTGTGCAGAAGGCAGCCGATCAATGATCTGCTCTCATCACTGATGTTTCTATCTTACTCTCACTCTCCCTGCCCCTGTGAAATCAATCAATATATATATATATGTGTGTGTGTGTGTGTGTGTGTGTGTGTGTGTGTGTGTGTATTTTTTTTTTTTTTTTTTTTAAGACTACTCTTCTCTCATTGAATGATCTTGGCGCCCTTGTCTAAATCAATTGGCCATAAATATATGGGTTTATTTCTGGACTCTCAATTCTGTTTCACTGATCTGTCTGTCTTTATGCCAGTACCACACTGTCCTGGTTACTGTAGCTTTGTAGTACATTTTAAATTGAAAGTGTGAGTCCTCCAATGGAATAGACTTTAACATTGTTTTGTAATTTCTTTATTTCATAAACTTGAAAATTTTCATTTAACATGCCAATAGATATAATTCTATAGCATTAATTTAAATAAATATGTAGTATTCCACATTATGAATTTTCTATTAGTTATTTGACCAAAATTACACAATAATGTTAAATATATAGATTATTTCCAATCTTTTGTTATCATAAACATCCATGCAACTAAATATTTTCACATGTATTAAATTATTTTGTTTGAAAAAATCTTTGTATTAATTTCAAAGACTATATAATATCCCCTTAAGTTTATATACAATTATTTCATTTAGTATTTAAGTATTATAATAATGATATAATAACATTTTTGTATATTTATTTGGTTAAGTCCCTTTTGGATAATTTTCTTAGACAAAATGTACTAACTAAAATATACTAAAGGGTATAAACATTATTTTGACAATTGATATATGTCCAGTCCATATACATTGTACCAATTTAATGTTGCCTCCAAACAATGTATACCAATGTCACTATAACTTTGTCAGAATTGAGTATTTTACTTTTAAAAAACTACTTTAGTGATTTAAAATAGTGCTTCATTTATGTTTTAATACATTCGTATGATTACTAAGATGTTTGGGCTTCTCTTTGATGCTATAAATGTATTTTCTTATGAGTATATTGTTTTTTCATGACTTTAAAGATTCCTCTATTAAGGCCTTCAATTCAACTAATTTGTCAAGTCTCTTATTAAAGTGTAATGTTAACCATTTTCTGACATTTTTGCTGAAAACAATTTCCTGTTTATTTTGCCTCTTTTATTTTTAATGTACAAGAATGTAACAGCAGTCAGAGCGTCATGCTGGGATTAGAATGTTTATTTGGGGGGAAAATGAAAACTAAAGCTAAGCTAATTTCCAATCCTTCAAAAGTGGCTTCCTATTCTGCTTGGGAGATATTAATCTTTGTAATTTTATGTATTTGTTTTTAGATGTAGCACACTCATTTAGTGCAAAATTCAGAAGGTACCAAAGGGTAGCTAGTGAAAAGATTTCTCCCATCCCTGTCCAGCAGTGTCTAGGTACCCTCTCTGTTAGCACTTTCCTCCATCCCAATATCCATCCATCCATCCCATCAGCATTTTCATGGTACCTTCTCTGTGTGAAGGCAGGCAAGTACAGTGGCTCAGAGAGGTTTCAATCCCACCTCTATCACTGACAGCCCATGGCCTTGGGCAAACCTGGGTCCTAAAGATACCACTGTGAACAAGCTAGATGTGGCCTGTCCTTAGAGCACTGCTCAAGCATCTCATCTTTCCCCATTGGGATTGGGCTATTTCTCTTGCTGCTGACCTAGAGTCTTCCATATTCCTCTCCTCCCACTGCACAGAAGCCCATCCACGGGCCCTGCAGATAGCCATGAGGCAGAAGCTGAGGCTTTCCACTGCCTCATACTGACTGTGAGAATGTTTAACCAAATTCTCAAATTTCATATCACCAGATTTATCTTATCAGAAACAGTGAAAACATTTACAGTTTTGTCTCAACATTATGGATGGCAAGTATTCAGCCATGGGCGGGGGGGGGGGGGGGGGGGGGGGCGGGAGTTAACATAAGCAATGAACTCATGCATCTAATTCCTGTGTCATCTTTTTTGTTCTTCTTAAAGAAAAATAGTCACTGAAATCTGAAAATACTGGCCGACATCTTCACCATCTCTGCCTTCTGACTGCAAAGAAAAGCAAGTTTTCCGTCTAAAAATACCTATATCCAAACACACATTTACTTTTTTAACACTGTTCTCATTGTGCTGTTGAACACATGAGGCAAACTTGAGGGAGGGACACCTTCTGAGGGGTGGAAGGGTTCTTGGAGGAGGGTAAGGCATGATGCCGGTGCATCTGGGGGAGCAGTAACCTGGGAGCTAGTCACTCCCCCTTCTCTCCCCTTGGTTCTTCCTGCCACCAGGGAGCTGCCACCTATGAGATGACAAGGCTGTCCCCAAAGCACTCAGCCTCAGGAGAAAGCTGAGAGATTTCCCCTCACCACCCCCAACTGCCTGCTGGCTTCTTGTACCAGCCCAATGTTTGAAGGTGCAGGTAGCAAGGCCCGGGAGGGACCACCCACCTCCCTTCTCTCCAGGCACAATATACAGTAGGTGTACTTTAGCCATGTCAGAGGAACTGGACTAGCTGGATCGTGGAGAGCAGCTCCAACAAGAGCTGGGGCCTTAGTAGAATCTCAGCAGCAAAGCTCGTGGTCTTGTCTACCTAGGACATCCCCAGAATGGCCTCCCAGGGTCTAAGGTGTTTCTCATGGAACTGTCTGTGAAGGACCCCCAAAGAGTCCATTTTCATAGCCTGAAAATGTGACCAGTAAGACTGGCAGGGTGAGCAGGGATGTCCAGTGCAGCAGCAGGAAGTGTCCACTGGTTCACAGAGGCCTTCTTAATATGTCTTATTTATATATGTCCATATTTACATATGGACATTTTTAATGATGTGCTATTATTATTTTAAATCTACTTGCTCCAGTTATTTAAGAGCCTCAATTACCTTGGTCCATCTCTGAACCTTTTATTCTATTTTTTTTCAACCTATCTATTCCTTTACCAGTAACACATCTTTAATTAACATTTAGAACACATTTTTATATCAAAGTGTACAAAATATGCCTTAAGACTTTTCTTTTTAAAAAATTTTCTTGACCATTTTCATGAACTTATTTATTGTTCCTGAGAATATTTGGAATCATTTTTTCATCAGTCACAGAGCCACCAATATTTTGTTTGGGGTCATATTAAATTTATGCACTATTTGGATACATCACCCAAGAACCACCACTGCCAAGTCACTGCAACTCGGCAGTTCCTGCATTGAGTGTCTGCCCCCTGGTGATCAGTGCATGTCATAGTAACTGGTCAGACGGTTGGACACTTAGCATATTAGCCTTTTATATATATAGACTAGAGGCTCGGTGCACAAAATTCACGCACTGGGGCGTGTCCTTCAGCCCAGCCTGTACCCTCTCCAATCTGGGACCCCTTGGGGGATGTCCGACTAATGGTTTAGGCTGCTGGCTGCTAACCACTCTCCTGACTGCCTGCCTGATTGCCCCTAACCGCTTCTGCCTGCCAGCCTGATCGCCCCCTAACTGCTCCCCTGCTGGCCTGATTGACACCTAACTGCTCCCCTGCTGGTCTGGTCACCCCCAACTGCCCTCCCCTGACAGCCATCTTGTGGTGGCCATCTTGTGACAACATGGGGGCGGCCATGCTATGGTATCATCTTGTGATGATGTGGGGGTGGCCATCTTGTGACAACATGGGGGTAGCCATCTTGTGGCCATCTTGTGACGATGTGGGGGTGACCATCTTGTGATAACATGAGGGTGCAAGGGCCACCTAGGCTTTTATTAGTATAGATAAGAAAGTATTTGACTTTTATTTTTTTAATGTTTTTTGACTCAGGTGGTGTGGCTCAGTGGTTGAGTGTCGACCTATGAACTAGGATGTCACAGTTTGATTCTAGGTCAGGGCACACGCCTGGGTTGTGGGCTCAATCCCCAGTGAGGGGCATGCAGGAGGTGGCCAATCAATGACTCCCTCTCATCATTGATGTTTCTATCTCTCTCTTCCTCAACCTTACTCTCTGAAATCAATAAAAATATTTTTTAAATGTTTTTTTTGTGTAAGGCCACTTTTACATTTCCTTTAAGTGGTTATTTTCTTAAGCCCAATAATAACAATAAGACTTAGAAAACGGGAAATCATATGATTATTATTTACCATGACTTGTCTGTGTGCCAAACAAACAAGAGAGTTGAATTAACAACTATTAATACAATAAAAATATTTAGTTATTAGTTTAAATTTAAAATTAATATGTAGCACTGGCCAGGTGGATCAGTCATTTGGAGCATTGTCCCATACACCAAAAAGATTGTGGGTTTGATAACTGGTCGGGGCATGTACAGGAGCAACAAATGGATGTTTCTCTCTCACATCAATATTTCTCTCTCTCTCCTTCTCTCTAAAATCAATTTTTTTAAAAATATATCCTTAGGTGAGGATTAAAAAAATTAATATGTAAACATTTAATAGCTTTATTTATGTCAGCAATACCATTGACTTATAAAAACTCTCAGTAAGAAAATAGCATTTTAAAAATTCCATTTATTATAACCACAAAACCTATAAAAAGCCAGGAATAACTTCATAAAAATGTGTAGGACCAATATGAGGAAACTTTAAAGCTTGGAAAATGGAAAGGAACTCCTTTTCCTTGGATAGGAAAACTCAATATTGAAAATATGTCAAATTGTCTTAAGTTTATGTGTAATTTCAATAAAATTATAGCATGATATTTGGGGAACTTGGATACATTATTCTAAAGTTCTGAAAAATAAATATTGAAAAAGAGTAAAGAAAACTCCGAAAAAGAAGAGAATCTTTGGAGTGATACACCTTACTAGATGTTAAAACATATTTTAAGACCACACTGAATGAAACAGTATGGTCAGAAATAAACAGGCAAAGCAATAAAACAGAGTCCAAAACTTTACATAAGTGTAATGAGAATTCAGCATGAGAAAAGTGAAAGTAAATAGTTGGGAGAAAAACTCAACAAATGTGCCAAAAAAAACTCCACAAATAATGTTGGGGCAACTGGCAGCTCATTTGGGGAAATCAGAGTTGTATTCTTCACTTTAAATCCAAATAAATTTCAGAAAAATCAAATATATAAACTTTTAAAAGTAGAATGTGCAGCCCAGCTAGTGTCAGTGGGGGCAGCCATCTTGTGATGACATGGGGGTGGCCATCTTGTGATTGGTTGAATGTGGTTGAGCATGGACCTATGAACCAGGAGGTCACAGCTCAAATCCTGATCAGGGCACATGTCCAGGTTTCGGGCTCGATCCACGGTGGAGAGCGTGCAGGAGGCAGCTGATCAATGGTTTTCTCTCATCATTAATGTTTCTCTCTCTCCCTCTCCCTTCCTGAAATCAATAAAAATATGTTATTTTTAAAAGTAGAATGTGCAAAAATAAAAAATACATACATTTATTTAATATTAGAGTCACTGAAGAATGAGAAATGTCTTGCCTCTTAGACACTTTTTCAAATGCAGATTGACTAATCTTAACCAACAATTCTTTGCCAACTATTTCAAGCATAATCAGATGGTGCTGAAGGATGATGTATAGAACAAACCTGGGGTGAGATGTTACTTTGACAGAATGCTGATTTCCCACCTGTTTCTCTCTCTCTCTCTCTCTCTCGTTTATATATATATATATATATATATATATATATATATATATATATATATAATTTATTTCAGAGAGGAAAGGAGAGGGTTAGAGAGATAGAAACATAATGATGAGAGAATCATTGGCCGGCTGCCTCCTGCATGCCCCCCAATGAGAATCAAGCCCACAACCTAGGCATGTGCCCCCAGCCGGAACCGAACCCGGGACCCCCCAGTCTGCAGGCTCCATCCATTGAGCCAAACCAGCGAGGGCCCCACACTTACTCTTTACCCGTGTCTGCGTTGATACTTCTCACAATGGAGAATGATGTAGGATCTCTTTATAACTGTGTGAAAGGTGATGATCAAAGAGTATCATGAAAGTATACATAGTAAAATCTCTCGTTTAGATTTTACTGTATGTAATTTACAACAGTTTTATTAGACTGGGATAAGTTTACACTTGCATAATCTTAAAAGTTTGTTGATACTGCATATACAGAAAATAGAATATATAGACATATGTAACCTACCAAAGTAAGTTGGCAGTTCCAAGTTAAACTTGGAGTTACCACAAGACCCAATAATTCTACTCCTAGGTATATAGTCAAGAAAATGAAAACATATGTTGACAGAAAAATTTGTACATGTATATTCATAGCAGCATTATTAATGTTAGTCAAAAAGTGGAAACAACCCAAATGCTCATGAATAGATAAACAAAATGTGGTATATCCATGCAACAGAATATTATTTAGCCATAAAAAGAAATGAAGTACAGTTATATGCTACACTATGGCTGAATCTTAAAACCATTATGTTAAGGGGGAAACCAAGATGGCGGCATAGGTTAAACACCTAACCTGCAGCCGGGCACAACAATTTCAAAAATACAACTAGAGGTCAGAACGGACATCGTCCAGAACCACAGGAGAGCTGGCGGACTGAAATGCCCACAGCTGGAGGGAAGGAGAAGGCCACGGGGACAGTCGGGGAAGCCGTAAAAGCCTGAGGTATGGAGAAACGGGCGGAGACACGAGCACACGCGCCTGCGGGGAGGATGGAACCGGAGAGGAGGGGGCGGCTGATGACCTGGCCGGAGTTCACTGGCAGGAAGGAGATAAAGGCTCCGGAGTGCGCTGAGCACCGGCGCCGATTGCACTGAACCCCATTCCGGGCAAAACCCTGGTAAACTCACTCACTTTCGCAACTCCGCCGCCCCCGCCGGCGGCCCGGCCCGGGACGCTGGGGACGCCGCCGCTGGGGCGGCGCCCGGAGCCCGGCGGCCTCCCAGCACCCGTCCCCGCCGCAAAGCCCCCGCGCGCCTGGTGCCGCGGGCCGAGCGCCCCGCACACCGGACGGAGGCCCGGGCGCCCTCTCCGTGCACCTCCCGGCGGCGCTAGACTTCAGTAGAGTTGACTGAATTCAAGGGATTAAGAAGTATGAATTGGGGGGGACGCCGCGGCGGCGACGTCCGGAACACGGCGATGGCGGTGCCTGGAGCTCGGCGGCCGCCCAGCGCCCGTCCCAGCCGCGCGGCCCTCGCGCGCCTGGTTCCGCGGGACGCGTGCACCGCGCACCGGACGGAGGCCCGGGCGCCCTTTCCGTGCACCTCCCGGCGGCGCTAGACTTCAGTAAAGTTGTCTGAAATGAAGGGATTAAGAAGTGCAAATTGAGAGGTTTGAAAAAGATGGCGACGGAGGTTAAAGGCTGTTCTGTTGCCTCGCACCCAGCGAAGTCGGAGGGGATGAGGTGTGGAGGTGCGTGGGTCTGGCTGGTGGCGGGGGAAAGGGGCTTTTGTTCCAAACCTAAGGGAGATTGGCTCTCCATCACCCTGAAACCCATCTTCTGGCGAACTCCGGGAGACCCAGATGCCTGCGGGGAGAGGCGGGACTCATGCAGAGGTGCGCCCAGCAATCAGTGTTTGCTGCGCTGGAGTGCGGAACCAGGGGACTTAGATACATGGAAGGCAGAAGGACCAGACTCACAGCCATCGAGGCTCGCCGCACCATGGCCTGTTGGCGCCCTGAGACCCCGCCCCGCCCTGGGACCCGCCCCGCACGTCTTGAAGACCTGCCCCGCAGGTCTTGCAGGCACACCTGCGCCCCAAGCAACGGCTTATGCATGTGGGTGGACTGCCCTCTGGCAGCGGACCAGATGATCTGCTGTTCTAGTCGGACTGCTCCAGGGCCACTCAGACAGGAGGAAGAAACTACAGTTTTTGCTGTAATCCTTGCTGAGTGCCTAAGGCAGTAGCTGATCTACACCCCATTGGAGACCCAGAAACGAGGGCATCTAGTGGTCTGTGGGAGATGACACCAGATTTCAACCACGTGCATGAGGGACACATTCAACGGGAATATTCAGTGAGCGCCAAAGCTTTGCTGCACCAAGACCCGGCCCATAAACGTGTCTCCTGCACAGCAACTCTTCCTTTATAGACAAGGAGAGCCCCCCCAGTGACACCAACAACAATCAAGACTTAACTATACAAAGGAGGACCAAGATGGAGGCATAGGGCGGAAGCCTGATTGTTGCCTACCACAACAACTTTGAGACTACGACAAGAGAGCAGAGCAGACACCATCCAAGACCACCATAGGGCTGGCTGAGTAGATGCTCTACAACTAGAATAAAAGAGGGGGATGTGGGATGATGCTGATGCCGGTGACCCAAAGACCACACTTTAAGAACTACAGCTCAGGCGACACAAAAGAACTATGGCTCAGGCGATACAACAGCGGCCTGGAACGTGCTCGGCGCAGTTCCCCCGGCGGTCTCCGGCTGAGGGGACGGCTCCACTGGCAGCCAAGCACGGACAGACGAGCCCCTATGAGACATGGGGTGGGAGACTCCGCGCTTGCTGACCTCTGAGTCCGTCAAGAATCTCAACGCCCCAGAAGTGGCCAGGTGCGCATGCTCAGCGACCGGCCACCGATGCAGACCCAAGGGCCGACACAGTGACGCCAGACTGGCCCACCGCCATGCACCGGGGGCACCGGAGCTTCGCCGAGCCGCCGCCCGACGAGTTCTGCAGCAGCCATACTGGAGCTCCGGAAGGATGGCCAGGGGAATTGCTGAGGGAGGATTGACCGGCAGGAATTGGGATCGGGAAGACGGGGCCCCGCTGAGACCCGGGTGCGGGCGGGGTTGCGCGCCTCTGGGCTCGGGTGTGGTCACACGCCTCTGGGTATAAGTGAGGCCTCACGTCCCTGGGTCTAGGTGAGGCCACATGCCCCTGGGTCCAGGTGAGGCCGGACTCTGGGTCCGGGTGAGGCCAAGTGCCCCTGGACCCGGATGACGCTGGATCCCGTGCCCAGGCGAGGCCAAGCGCCCCTGGGTCTGGGAGAGCCCACACACCCCTGGGTCCAGGCGAGACCATGTGTCCCTGGATCCGGGTGAGGCCGCGTGCACCTAGGCCCGGGTGAGCCCAAGTGGCCCTGGGTCTGGGAGAGGCCAAGCGTCCCTGGGTCCGGGTGAGACCATGTGTCCCTGGATCCGGGTGAGGCCTCGGGCACCTAGGCCCGGGTGAGGCCACGTGCCCCTGGGTCTGGGAGAGGCCAAGCGTCCCTGGGTCCGGGTGAGACCATGCGTCCCTGGATTGGGTGAGGCCTCGTGCACCTAGGCCCGGGTGAGCCCAAGTGGCCCTGGGTCTGGGGGAGGCCAAGCGTCCCTGGGTCCGGGTGAGACCATGTGTCCCTGGATCTGGGTGAGGCCTCGTGCACCTAAGCCCGGGTGATCCCAAGTGGCCCTGGGTCTGGGAGAGGCCAAGCGTCCCTGGGTCCGGGTGAGACCATGTGTCCCTGGATCCGGGTGAGGCCTCGTGCACCTAGGCCCGGGTGAGCCCAAGTGGCCCTGGGTCTGGGAGAGGCCAAGCGTCCCTGGGTCCGGGTGAGACCATGCGTCCCTGGATCCGGGTGAGGCCTCGTGCACCTAGGCCCGGGTGAGCCCAAGTGGCCCTGGGTCTGGGAGAGGCCAAGCGTCCCTGGGTCCGGGTGAGACCATGTGTCCCTGGATCCGGGTGAGGCCTCGTGCACCTAGGCCCGGGTGAGCCCAAGTGGCCCTGGGTCTGGAAGAGGCCAAGCGTCCCTGGGTCCGGGTGAGACCATGTGTCCCTGGATCCGGGTGAGGCCTCGTGCACCTAGGCCCGGGTGAGCCCAAGTGGCCCTGGGTCTGGGAGAGGCCAAGCGTCCCTGGGTCCGGGTGAGACCATGCGTCCCTGGATCCGGGTGAGGCCTCGTGCACCTAGGCCCGGGTGAGCCCAAGTGGCCCTGGGTCTGGGAGAGGCCAAGCGTCCCTGGGTCCGGGTGAGACCATGCGTCCCTGGATCCGGATGAGGCCTCGTGCACCTAGGCCCGGGTGAGCCCAAGTGGCCCTGGGTCTGGGAGAGGCCAAGCGTCCCTGGGTCCGGGTGAGACCATGCGTCCCTGGATCCGGATGAGGCCTCGTGCACCTAGGCCCGGGTGAGCCCAAGTGGCCCTGGGTCGGGGAGAGGCCAAGCGTCCCTGGGTCCGGGTGAGACCATGTGTCCCTGGATCCGGATGAGGCCTCGTGCACCTAGGCCCGGGTGAGACCAAGTGGCCCTGGGTCTGGGAGAGGCCAAGCGTCCCTGGGTCCGGGTGAGACCATGTGTCCCAGGATCTGGGTGAGGCCTCGTGCACCTAGGCCCGGGTGAGCCCAAGTGGCCCTGGGTCGGGGAGAGGCCAAGCGTCCCTGGGTCCGGGTGAGACCATGTGTCCCTGGATCCGGGTGAGGCCTCGTGCACCTAGGCCCGGGTGAGCCCAAGTGGCCCTGGGTCTGGGAGAGGCCAAGCATCCCTAGGTCCGGGTGAGACCATGTGTCCCTGGATCCGGGTGAGGCCTCGTGCACCTAGGCCCGGGTGAGCCCAAGTGGCCCTGGGTCTGGGAGAGGCTAAGCGTCCCTGGGTCCGGGTGAGACCATGTGTCCCTGGATCCGGGTGAGGCCTCGTGCACCTAGGCCCGGGTGAGCCCAAGTGGCCCTGGGTCTGGGAGAGGCCAAGCGTCCCTGGGTCCGGGTGAGACCATGCGTCCCTGGATCCGGGTGAGGCCTCGTGCACCTAGGCCCGGGTGAGCCCAAGTGGCCCTGGGTCTGGGAGAGGCCAAGCGTCCCTGGGTCCGGGTGAGACCATGTGTCCCTGGATCCGGATGAGGCCTCGTGCACCTAGGCCCGGGTGAGCCCAAGTGGCCCTGGGTCTGGGAGAGGCCAAGCGTCCCTGGGTCCGGGTGAGACCATGTGTCCCAGGATCTGGGTGAAGCCTCGTGCACCTAGGCCCGGGTGAGCCCAAGTGGCCCTGGGTCGGGGAGAGGCCAAGCGTCCCTGGGTCCGGGTGAGACCATGTGTCCCTGGATCCGGGTGAGGCCTCGTGCACCTAGGCCCGGGTGAGCCCACGTGGCCCTGGGTCTGGGAGAGGCCAAGCATCCCTGGGTCCGGGTGAGACCATGTGTCCCAGGATCCGGGTGAGGCCTCGTGCACCTAGGCCCGGGTGAGCCCAAGTGGCCCTGGGTCTGGGAGAGGCCAAGCATCCCTGGGTCCGGGTGAGACCATGTGTCCCTGGACCCGGGTGAGGCCTCGTGCACCTAGGCCCGGGTGAGCCCAAGTGGCCCTGGGTCGGGGAGAGGCCAAGCGTCCCTGGGTCCGGGTGAGACCATGTGTCCCTGGATCCGGGTGAGGCCTCGTGCACCTAGGCCCGGGTGAGCCCAAGTGGCCCTGGGTCTGGGAGAGGCCAAGCGTCCCTGGGTCCGGGTGAGACCATGTGTCCCTGGATCCGGGTGAGGCCTCGTGCACCTAGGCCCGGGTGAGCCCAAGTGGCCCTGGGTCTGGGAGAGGCCAAGCGTCCCTGGGTCCGGGTGAGACCATGTGTCCCTGGATCCGGATGAAGCCTCGTGCACCTAGGCCCGGGTGAGCCCAAGTGGCCCTGGGTCTGGGAGTGGCCAAACGTTCCTGGGTCTGGGTGAGACCATGTGTCCCTGGATCCAGGTGAGGCCTTGTGCAACTAAGCCCGGGTGAGGCCACGTGCCCCTGGGTCTGGGAGAGGCCAAGCGTCCCTGGGTACGGGTGAAGCCAGATCCTGGGTCCGGGTGAGGCCGTGCGCCCCTGGATCCATCCTGGTGAGGCTGTGTCCCAGGCCCGGGTGAGACCACGCGCCCCTTGGGTATGGGTGAGGCCACGTGCCCCTTAGTCCAGGTGACGCCGTGCCCCTGGGTTCGGCTGAGACCAAACCAGAGGGAGTCGGACCTCCATTACCACCATTTGTCCACCATCCAGAGCTGAGGGGTCAGTGCTGACATGTACACATAAGGAACTACTGGACATCGAAATTGGGTCTCAAAAGAACTGTTGGTCCAGGGGGAAGCTCGCTACAGATTGATTCATTTGCCTGTCAGCATAAATATTATTGCTCGTCTCACATTCAGTTCTTATTAGTATATATCTAGTGACATTTGATCTCATTCATCTAGAGGAAATGATGAACAACATAGACTGAGGAACAAGAACAGAACCAGAATCAAGGAGGCATCGATCGGACTATCGGGCCTCAGAGGGAGGATAGGGGAGGGTAGGGGGAGGGTGGGGGGAGGGGGAGAGTTCAACCAAAGGACCTGTATGCATGCATATAAGCCTGTCCAACGGTTAAGTTCAACAGGGGATTGGGGCATGCGTGGGGAGAGGGGTGGGATGGGAATGGGGGCATGAGGACAAATATGTGACACCTTAATCAATAAAGAAATAAAAAAAAATAAAAATAAAAATAAAAAAAAAAAAAAAAAAAACCATTATGTTAAGAAGTCTGACCCACAAAGCCCCATATTTCATAGATAAGGACATTGAGGCACAGCAAGTTGAGTAGCTTCTCTAAGGTCACATAGCTAGGAATGACAGAACTGGAATTCAGACCCAACAGGTCTAGTTCAGAGTTTGTGCTCATTAATAAAAGTTCTGTTGCATACATTTGGGAGGTTTATAAAAGTTTATCAAGTGTCTGCTCTATTTATCAAAACCACCTGTCAAGGAGAAACCAAGATGGTGGCATAGGTAAACACCTAAAGTGCTGCCTCACACAACAATTTCAAAACTACAACTAAAAGACAAAGCATCTATCACCCAGAACCATGGGAAAGCTGGCTGAGTGGAAGTTCTACAACTAGAAGGAAAGAGAAAAGAGCATTGAGACGTGCACAAGTGCTGAAAAGCTGAGACACAGTGGGTCCTCACAGCCAATTGGCCTGGCAGTCAATTCCTCCCAGTGACACCAACAACAATCAAGACTTAACTACAACAAGGCTGTACACACAGGCCACAAGGGGGTGCACCAAGAGTGTCCACTTCAGGTAACTGGGAGGCCCACCCATTGGACACCTAGCACCCAAAGCCACCCTACCAACTCAGGGAAGCAGCGAAAATGAGGAGACAAGGAAACATATCACGAACGAAAGAAATGGAGGAAAACAAATGACTGGATATAGAGTTCAAAACCACGGTTATAAGGTTTTTCAAGAATTTCCTAGAAAAGGCCAATAAATTTAACGAGACCCTCGAGGATAAGAAAAATGACCAACTAGAAATTAAACACACACTGACTGAAATAAAGAATATTATACAGAGACCCAACAGCAGACTAGAGGAACGCAAGAATCAAGTCAAAGATTTGAAACAAACACTCAACGGGAAAAGCAAAAAGAAAAAAGAATCCAAAAAGTTGAAGATGCTGTAAGAAGCCTCTGGGACAACTTCAAGCGTACCAACATCAGAATTATGGGGGTGCCAGCAGAAGAGAGAGAGCAAGATACTGAAAACCTATTTGAAGAAATAATGACCGAAAATTTCCCCCACCTGGTGAAAGAAATAGACTTACAAGTCCAGGAAGTGCACAGAACTCCAAACAAAAGGAATCCAAAGAGGACCACACCAAGACACATCATAATTAAAATGCCAAGGGGTGCCGAAACCGGTTTGACTCAGTGGATAGAGCGTCAGTCTGCGGACTGAAAGGTCCCAGGTTCGATTCCGGTCAAGGGCATGTACATTGGTTGCAGGCACATCCCCGGTGGGGTGTGTGCAGGAGGCAGCTGGTCGATGTTCCTCTCTCATCGATGTTTCTAACTCTCTATCCCTCTCCCTTACTCTCTGTAAAAAATCAATAAAATACAAATAAATAAATAAATAAATCCTGTCTAATAATAGACAAATATGCAAATTGACCATACCTCCGACACACCCACAAGCCATGCCCACCACCCAATCAGAGCGAGTATGCAAATTAACCCAACCAAGATGGCTACAGCCACAGAGAGCAAGGTTTCCTAGGTAACAGAGGAAGCCAAGCTTTCCGCCTGCCCTTGCCAGGCCTAAGCCTCCACTCAAGCTACAAAGTTTCAATTATAGAAGGTAAACAAATTCAAACAGAAATGGCAGCAGAATTGAGCTTGAGAGAGCAGGCCAGCGTTGCCCCCGGCAACAGGGGAAGCAAAGCTTTCCTCACACCCTGTCTGGGCCCACCCGCTTAAGACTACAAAGTATCAATTATAACCCCAACAGAAATGGCTGCCGGCTGCAGAGGGAGCCCTAGGCTTGGCTCCACTCCAGGCTACAAAGTTTCAATTGTAGAGGGAAAATAAATTCCAGATACCAGGGCCTCCGCTTGGGTTGCCAGGGGGCGTGGCCGGCCTGCAAACCACCACAGGCCCCTTGCTCAGGCCACCCCACGCCCCAAGGGAACCCCACCCTGATCAGGGACACCCTTCAGGGCAAACCAGCTGGCCCCCACCCCTGTACCAAGCCTCTATCCTATCTAATAAAAGAGTAATATGCAGATTGATCATCACTGCAACACACAATATAGCTGCCCCCATGTGGTCAAAGATCCTGCCCCCATGTGGACACAAGATGGCCACCACAAGATGGCCAGCAGGAGAGGGCAGTTGGGAGGCTCCCGACCTGCAAGGGAGGGCAGTTGAGAAGGACCAGGCCTGCAAGGGAGGACAGTTGGAGGTGATCAACCCTGCAGGAGAAGGCAGTTAGGGGTGACCAGGCCGACAGAGGAGGGAAGTTGGGGGCAAACAGGCTGGCAGCGGAGTGGTTAGGGGGTGATCAGGCTGGCAGGCAGAAGTGGTTAGGGGCAATCAGGAAGGCAGGCAGGCAAGCAGTTGGGAGCCAGCAGTCCTGGATTGTGAGAGGGATGTCCAACTGCCCCTTTAGACCCGATCCCAGTGGGATCGGGCCTATACGGGCAGTCAGACATTCCTCGAGGGGTCCCAGATTGGAGAGGGTACAGGCTGGGTTAAGAGACAACCCCCCCTCCGTGCATGAATTTCGTGCACTGGGCCTCTAGTAAATAAATAAAATAAAACGCCAAGGGCAAAAGACAAAGAGAGAACATTAAAAGCAGCAAGAGAAAAACAGTTACCTACAAGGGAGCACCCATATGATTGTCAGCTGATTTCTCAACAAAAACTATGCAGGCCAGATGGGAGTGGCAAGAAATATTCAAAGTGATGAATAGCAAGAACCTACAACCAAGATTACTCTACCCAGCAAAGTTATCATTCAGAATTGAAGGTCAGATAAAGAGCTTCACAGACAAGAAAAAGCTAAAGGAGTTCATCACCACCAAACCAGTATTATATGAAATGCTGAAAGGTATTCTTTAAGAAGAGGAAGAAGAAGAAAAAAATAAAGATAAAAATTATGAATAACAAATACGTATCTATCAACAAGTGAATCTAAAAATCAAGTGAATAAAAAATCTGATGAACAGAATAAACTGGTGAATATAATAGAATCAGGCACATAGAATGGGAAGAAATTGATAATTCTCAGGGGTAAAGGGGTGTCGGGGGTACAGGAAGAGACTGGACAAAAATCGTACATCTATGGATGAGGACAGTGTGGGGGAGTTAAGGGCAGAGGGTGGAGTGGGAACCGGGTGGAGGGGAGCTATGGGGGGAAAAAGGAGAAACAATTGTAATAATCTGAACAATAAAGATTTATTAAATTTAAAAAACACCTGTCAAATCTATAGATACAAAAAGTAGATTGGTGGTTTCCTACACCTGGGGGCACGGAAGAATTGGGTGTTGATGGTTAAAGAGTGTGGGGTCCCTTTTCAGGGTGCTAATACCTGCTCTACCGCCCCTTTTGCCACCATGAAACCAAACTCCCCTCCCTCCCCCTGGGGATCCCTGAGGTGAGAGGAAAAGGAAGAAGCTGCCTCCCCATGCCATGTTACCAGGGTATCCAGGAAAAGCACCAGCACCCCAAAGCAAAGCAGCTTTTCCAAGTCAAACACAACCTAGCCCGCTAGGCCCACCCCTAGTGCCAGCACTCTTGGGTGATCACGGGATAGGAGTGAGCTCCTGACTGGGAGGACTCGATTCCCTAGACAGATAAAGAAATTGATGTTTCTCAGTGTGACCACAGGCTGGGGGTTTTCCTTCAGGACCCCATAAATCCCTATGTGGCTCTTGGAATATGCTGGACTCTAGACAGCAAGCACAGACAGCAACCTAATGGCCACTGCAGGCTGAACCCCAGCCTAGGGTCACTCATGGGCAGCATCTGCTTTCACGTAGCCACAGGCAAGCATCACCCCCTTCAGAACTGCCCCAGGCCTTCCCTGAAGGCAAAGCCAGGCCCAACTGGCCATCAGCTCCAAAACAATGATGTCCTCCCAGTACCCTCCCTACTCTTCTCTTCCTGCCCCAGGTCATTATCTGGCCCTGGAAATACCTGTTGCTGCAGAAGCAGGTGCTCCCCCACCAACTGGGATGTGGTCAGAGTCTCTGGCCCTAGTCAGATGCTCACAATATACTGCAAGATCGAAGCTCATCTGTGGTCATGTCGTTACATTTATAACAGTAAAAATGTGGAAACAACCTACAAATCCATCAATAAGGAAGTGACTAAATAAATTATGAGGCCTCCATACATTAGAGTGCCATGGAAAATGATGACATAAACCCATATGTAGTTATATGGAACTACAAAGAATAGCCCTATTTTAAGTACCCAGGAAATAGTATAAAAATAACATATCCAGGTACAAAGAAAATCTCAGTAAAGTTCAAATCCCAGAAATGTTATGAGTTCTATTCTCTGACCACAATGCAATAAAATTAAAAATCCATAAGAAAATAAAATCCATTTTATAAAAGTTTATAAAGTCATAAAAAAACATTTATATGGAAAAGCAACTGTTCAGAAAATTTTTTACTTAAGGCAAAACCAGGAAAATACCTACTTACCAGTCTGTAGAACACATGTGGCCATTGTCAACACGTTATGGTAGAGCAGATGTGAATACATTTATTTGAGTTTAATATGTAACAAATCAAGTGACTATAAAATGAAAGAAAAATGGCTACTACATTCATAGGGGAAATGGATAATAATGACATGTGAATAGCAAATCCTTACTCATACCATTTACCACAGAACATTCCAGACAGGCTAATGTTAAATACACACAGATATACACATATATACCATTTAAAAAAAAAAACACACAAAACACACAATACAAGAATCTAAAAGTGTGTATGCTCACTCAATCTGCTGAAAGTCTGGTGTCAGAACAAACTGTGGGTTTCACAGCAGACAGATCTCTGAGTTTCCGTCCCACTTGAGGTGCTTACTCAAACACTTAGCATCTCTGAGCTCAGTTTCCTATCTACAACATAGGCACAAAAAAATACCCAGTTCGTAAGAATTGAGCCCGTTCCGTGATTCACACTTTTAGCCTCTGTTGTGGACATCCCCGGGCTGTGTGTGGCAGATGCAGTGAGGTGCCTCTGTGAACAGATGGCCCTGAGGAGAAAGATCAGAGTCAAGAAACTGTTCAAGCACGAAATCAAAGAAAAGTACAGGAGGCCATGAGAATATATTTTAAAGACGTGTAAACATCTGTATGTCAACAATTCGAAAAGCGCTGGTGTGAAAGAATACTTCATGGTAAATATGAAAAATAATGTCAAAATACTTAACAAACTGATAAAAAATATTTAAGAAAGTCCGTAGAAATTAGAGGACGGCCACAGAAGGCATCTCCGAGGGTCTCCAGCAAACACAGAGCAAGGTGCAGCTTTGGTCGAGTAGCTGGAGAAGAAGCTCACTAAACACAGCTGATCATTCCGGAGTCGATAAAGAGCTCCTAGCCACGGAGGGCTCACATTAACAGACCTTCCGACCTGCTTTCCTCTGTCTGAAGAAGGAGAGGCGGGGAGAGATGGAAGGAATGAAAGAAGGAAGGAAGAGAGGGGAAAGGGAGAGAGAAAGGAGGGAAGGGAGGGAAGGAGGAAGAGGGAGAGAAAAAAGAAAAACTCAATTTGTAAAGAGATGTTTTTACCTGTGTAATTCGTAAACACACAACACTAGATACAGCCCAAATCCTGACTGCGAACTATTATGTTGCAGACTATGCAGATCCATGGAAAAGGATACACAGAATAATGTTACATGAAAAAGTTGATCACAAGATATGATATGCACCTAGATTCCAACCAGGCACAAATTGTTCTGGGAGAATCTGAAAACCTAGGAGAGTGATAGGCAGGCTGTTATACTGATGGAATTACTGGTACATTTTGCTGCTAGTTTGACATTTCTGGGGGTTTTGCACTGTAACATTGGGTAAATATTATGTACAAAAGAAATAAACAGGATCCATTTTTTAAAAACTTTCATCACTCCACCCGAATAAGTCTACCCAGGTCATCTCAAGGCTGGATTCCTGGGGCTCAGGGCAGAGTTTCCAAGCAAGTGGGAGCAGGGGTGGAGGGCATCGGCTGGCAGGGCCAGCAGGGGCTCCTCCCTCAGGACACAGCTGCCGGGCCATTTTATTGAATGAGCTGATGTGAAAGGCCCACACCTCCAGGTCTGCAGCGAAAGGATCTGCATGCCTTTCCTGTCACCACCCAGCTCAGCGCGGGTGCCTGTGAGTGAGCTCAATACTGCTCCGGAAGTTCTCTTTAGTCAGATTACTGCCAGGGGCAGCTCCTTTCCCGCTCTTGCACTGCCCTGTGCCCCCAGGAGACACTGACTCCCACTCTGTGGTTCCACATTGACCAGATCATTGTTTAGCCAAAGGACTTAAGCTCAGTTGAAGGACTGGGGGGTTAAACAGGCCCTCCTCCCCACCCACCCCTGCCCCTACACACCCCACACACCCCACTCACCCCATCCCCTTCATGTCTTGCCCTGATCTGGGGACTGCTCAGCCACTCTGAGTCCAGACCCCGCATGGACTCTGGGCCCTGCCCATATCTGAGCCACTGTCTTGTTTCTGTCTCAGTCCCAGACTATGCAGCAGCCCTAACCCAGAAGCCACCTCCCAGGTGGGTGTCAGCCAGAGGAGATGCTAGGAAGGCGAGTCAGAAAGCTGTGAGGATCCCCAAGGCAGAAAGGAGGCTCTGCCCAGCCCGGGTGCCGCCTCTTTTCCCTGGAAGCCTCAGCTCCACCCCCGTCCCCTGGCTGCTGTGAGGAGAGTTTCTCTGATGGTTCAGAGCTGGTTCATTCATTCCATCTCACTGCGTGCCAGGCCGCTGCTGCTGGGAAGCCAAGGTGAGTCCCAGTGGTTTTTCTCTCAAGGACAGTTGAAGGAAGAGTGCCCACCACCATCCCCTACCCCACCCCCACCCCCAAACCAACCACCCTCACCTTTCATAACACTGTCCCAGCCTGCTCTGGCCCCAGGCCGCCTAAGTCATGCTGGCCACCTGAGAGGGCTGGTTTCCTGACACTAGAGCTCTCTATCTCCCTAACCCTATGACCACTGTGTTCCCAACCAATCGGGCCCTGCCCTTTCCAGACCTCCTAGAAATTAAAGTAGGAAAGAATGGGAAGAGGGGACAATGTAAGCCCAGAGAAATGGCCGTTGACAGATATGACAAAGCCCCAGAACTCTAAGCATCCTCCCACCCCGAAAATGCCACGGGTGGCGAAGGAGCTGTGTCCGTTTCTCTGCCAAGCCACAGACCACATTCCCACGGGAGCCGCTCAGCGCAGGGTGGAGACAGCTGTTCCTCTCAGCAGATGTTCTCACATGAAGCAGGGGTGCTCCCCAGCCCAGTCCCTATGACTCACTGGAGTTCAGCCAGCTCACCCGTTGGGCCTGAGCAGCCGTCTGAGCCCAGTGTGTGGCTGAGGGCAGATCAGGTGGCCAGTTGGGGCCTCTACAGCCCCATCTGCAAAATGGGGCATCTGGTCGCTTAGCCAGCACCCTCCTTCTCTGAGGGCAGAGGTTGTCTCTGTCCCTGCTGCCCCCCTGAGGCCCAGAGTAGACTTGTCCCTGTTCATTTATTAAGCACCTACTGTGTGGCAGGCAGTGTACTAGGAGCTGGGGCTCCTGAGATAAACACAGGATTTTCCCCCAAGAAGCTGGCAGAGGGAGAGAAAGAGACCCCGGTGGTATTAGGGCTGCGACAGTGACACACTCAGGGGGCTGTGGGACTTTGAGGCCTAGGCTCCCCCACTGTCCCTGCTGAACCAGAAGAGAAGCCTGTGGAAACAGCAGGCCCAGGAAGAGCCTCAGTGCTCAGCAGCATCACCACACCAAAAGACTCCCCAGGCTGCCCAACTTCACTCAGGTTCTGGCCAGGCCCTTCTGCCAGAAACCAGCCTGTCCTGGAGGGTCTCCTGCCTCGGCAGAGCTCAGAAATTGTCCCGAGGGTCACACATCTTTTTCATGAGCCTTACCTCCCAAGAGGTTCTCGTGAGCAGCTCTGACCACGCCCCCTAGTCTGACCGCTGCTCTGCTGCCCTGCAGTCATCTATCCTCGTCACCAGATGGAAATTCAAAGGGACAGAGAGGAGGCGAGTGTAGCACCTGGAGGTGTGGGGCCAGGATGTTCAGAGAATGACATTAATCCCTCTGAGTCCCAGATCTCTCGGGGGTACAAGGAAGAGGCAGGACGTCTCTCTGAAGCCAGGCGCCCCACCTCCCAGCCCAGCCTGCAGACTCCCCCCTCCCACCCCCACTTCCCAACTCAGCCACCACCGGGCTTTCTGGATTGTCTCATAACATATCACTCATCACACTATTTCTCTTAGCTCTGTGGAGCCTGTTCTGCTTGAGAAACACATTTGGATCTAATGGGGTAAGAAGGTGCTGAAGTTAGAAATATTTGCTCAGTTTTGTAATATGTATGAGCATATGTTACATTCATTTACCCAAGTTAACTTTCCCCCACCAGGCTGTGAGCTAGGGTCAGGAACTGTCTCATGCTTATAGCGTCAGTGTGATATTTTTAACCACCATATAAAATAATTAAAAACATGATTTTTTAAGACAACACAGCCAGCATGGTCAACCTGGACCTAATCATCAGACGTTTTCCTGATTTGCTTCACTATTTCTGTGGGGGAACCCACCAGTCCCTTCTAAGAGTGCTTCTCTACATGTTGTCCCCATTTCCCTTCGAGTCGTCACTGAAGATATAGGCTGAGGGCCTCATCAGGGGCTGTCTGGGGGCAGCTGGGCTCTGGCAGACTGGTTATTCAGGAATAAAATGTTGGAGAAGCTGTAAGTGGCCCTGAGGATCTTGCAGGGGAACCAGGCAAGCAAGCATTTTTGCATTTCAGCTTATCCAGTGGGCTGAGAAGCCAGGCAGCAAAACCAAACAAACCAACAAAAACCACGGGCCACTGTGTCCACTACACACACAGACTGCCTCCCCTCCTCACCACCTCCATGGAGCCCAGCTCCCCCATCAGCTGCTTATCAGAAGTTCTGAAACCTATTGAACTCTAAGCCTAGGACTTCATTCTTAAATTATTTTGCCAAAAGGCAAAACAGGCCATCATTCGAGGGGTAGGATTCTTCTTCTCCTTGCCCAGCCAGCACTGGGACACAGGAACCCTCCCAGGCAATAGAGGAGAAAAGGATTGTTGTATGATGTTGCACATTGGGCCCAGAAATAAGTCACACAGGCACAAGGATGGTTTTCAAACAATTTATGGTCTTTTTATTTGGGGTGGCTTGGGGCTTAAAAGTATTTTCCAATTCCCATAGAACCTAGATTGCAAAAAATATGTTCCCTAACCCTCATTAGCATCTGATTGTCTCTCTCACTAGTGTTTTCTGGTCATTCTCATTTTAGAAATTGTCTTCTCACCCGAGAATAGTTGGGGATCACACACTCCTAGAGCAGAAATCTACAGGGGAGTCTCTGGCTTGGAAAACCCAAAGCTGTGGCTCCTCGAGCTGACTGGTGGCCCTGGACCCTGGCAGACCCATCCCTGATCTCTTTGAGGCCCCTTTTATCCACAGCAGAAGCCCCCTTCCTTGAAGACTGTGACCCCCAACAAATCTGTAACACGGTCTCCAAGACCAGACAATAGACACCCTCCTCTGGGTACACACCAAGAAGCTGGGCTCCCTGCAGGGACCCCCAGAGCAGCCAGGGGCCACTCCCTACGTGGAAAAGCTCCAAAACCCAGCCAAGGCAAGCCAGGTCCCCAGGCACAGGGCCCAGCAGCAGATCCATTCCTTTTGCAAACATCTGGTGCATGCTCCACGCTGAGGTCGGGATGCTGCTTCATCCTGGGCGGGGAGGGCCTCTCCCTCACTACCCTGCTCACTTTCTCAGGGTTTAGGCCTCAGCTTCTACCGTCTCGTCTGCCTATTGATAGCCTTATGGGGAGCAGTTTCTCCCCCACCCTCCCACCCCCACCCTGCCCCAAGAAACAGAGCCTGTTTGTTGAGACTATCTGTGGAGCTTATCTGTCTCTTATTGAAGGGGGGTGGGAAAGGAGGGATAAACTCTGACGTCATGGGCCTGCGTAGGACAGCAGGGTTGCGAGCCATCTGCAGCAGGTGCTGGCAGGGCCCCTGGGAAAGGAAAAAGAGAGCAGCTGGCTCATCAGGTGGGAGTGTCCTGGGGTCAGACAAAGACCTCATGTCACGATGAGGTTAAGCTTTCCTGGAATTTCTGGCCCAGGAAGGATGGATGATGCTTCCTTGGCCTCCAATTCGTCTCCTAATGCCAGACCTTATAGGTGCAGGACCCCTGGAGAGGGTTCCAAGCTCAAGGAGATGCGGCCAGGCCAGGACCTCTGTGTTTTCTATAGGTCCCCACCACCAAACAGTCCCAGGGAGTCCTGGGGGTACAGGGTCCCCCTGTCTGGGAGTGTGTGTGTTTGTGCAGTAACATGCAGAGCCCTCTCTGCCACAGCTGCTTTGTCCTGCCTTCATCCAGGGGTGAGAAGCCTCTCATCCGGCCTCCTGATTCATTCTGCTTTTTCCCAATTATAGGTGGTGAAACTGAAGGCCCCATGCAGTGACGGGACTTGGCCAGGGTCCTGCTGTAATTTCCCTGCCTGGCCTTCATGAGATCTGCTCACCGCCTGCTCCGTGTCCTCTCTGGGAAGTTATGCAGCTGGAAGGAGGCCTCTGGGATAAAATAATTACAGAGAAAACAGATGGGCGGCTGAGCAATCCTCCCCTCCTCAGTGTGCCTGAGAATCCTTCTGTCTGGCCCCAGGGCCAGGAGGGGGTGCTGTTCCAAAGGGAGCTGGTTACCACCTTCTGGGAAAGGGGCGCTGGACAATCCTCTCTTAGCCATCCCTTCTGCATTTGTGTCCCTTTCTCACCGGAGGTATCCTCATCAAGACCCACTCCCGTCTTCCATAGGGTCCTGCTAAAGAACTGAACATCTACTCTCCCAAGAAAGGGACTGTCCGCGGTGGATGCAAGAGCCTTACCTTGCCCTTGGTGGAGGAGGAGAAAAAGGGAAGAAGGGACTCACAAGAATGAAATCTTTTCTCTCCATGTTCCCACCTTTCAGAATCTAGGAGGGAGAAGAGGGTCCCAGCTATGCAATTCTCTAATGCCTAGGCCTTGGCACGCTTCAGCCTGACTCTGATTTTCCCCATTCCCTGCTCCCTCTCTGTGTCCCCACAACTGACCACTCTCCCTCAGCCTCCTCTTTTATGGCCTCCAGGCTTGCTTGCCCTCTGCACCCCCAAGAGCTCAGTAGGCTCCCACTTTTGGAAGGCAAGCCCCTCCCCAACTTTATCACATCTCCTGCCTCCAGAACTGTCCACCACAGACTTGCCTGTTTCTCAAGCCTGCCTCCTCTGGCTACCCCTACCTGAATGCTGGCCGCCCCCCCCCCCCTTTTTTTTTTTCCTTAGGCCTGGGCACGCTGGGTTCTGCAACATCAGACCCTCCCGGCTTCCCTCGGGTTCACTGGGTTGCCCTTTAGTGAGAGCAATCTCTCATTTGGTTGTTTTTCTTTTATTGCATCCCTCCAAGCCTGAGTGCATTCCCCCTTAGCCCAATGGGAAACTGCTGTTTTCCATCTAGATTTCCCTTCTCTCCTTCTGCTGGGTCTCCTTTCCTGGCTCAGCACAGGCTTTTCCTTCTCCAGGAAGCTCGCCCTCTAGCCCAGGCAGCGGGAGCTGCTCTCCCTCCCTGCCACGTCCTTTTCAGCCTACAGAGCTAGTGTCTGTTTCCTGGGGGTTCTTCCTAGCCCGGTTGGAGCTTTGCATGCTGCAGGGATGCTCAGTGGATCCTTGGGGAATCAGTGGGTGGAAAAGCGGCAAATGACAGGATTCCCTGCAGAATTGCCAGGCCTTTTCTCTTTCCTCTACCATCAGAGCTTTTCACACTGAGCATTTCGTGAAGTCCCACGAACAGCTCATGTTCAGCTGCTCAGTGGGTCCACCTTTCCCAGGCCTGGCTCCTGGGACCAGAGCAGAAGAAGTAGACCTCATGAAGAAAAAGCAGGAAGGGCCTTAGTGCCCAGTCTAGGCCCAGGAGGAACACAGAGTCTCCTCTGCAGCTTCCTGTGCAATGAAACCAAGGGGGAAGAGCAGGGGTGTGTGTGTGTGTGTGTGTGTGTGTGTGTGTGTGTGTGAAATCTTCTGTTGCAAAGACAGTAATGTGCCGACCACCTCCCTCCCTGAATGTCCCTCTAGCCCAGGCCTAGAACGTCCACTCACCCCACCTCCCAGGCTCAGCCCGAGTGGCTGTGTAGCCTGCCCCAGGGAAGCCTTGCTCCAAGGTTCACTTGGATTTATTCTCAAAGCCCAAAGACAGGGAGTCCTAGATAGTTGCCTGCTATCACCAAGCACATCCAAGAGACAAAGACAGGAAGAACCAGCCTACAGAAGGAGGTGACTACGGAGCACCGGAAGCTTCCAACCTGTCCTTAATAAGGGATTTCAGAAGCTGTAGCTGTTGCCCCCAGAAACCAGCCCAGTGCCTGGCTCTAGAGTCAGTCTACCAGACAGAGCCGGTGTAAATAAAGCAAGTCTCAGAGAAGTTCCAGATTGCTTACATTCCACTTTGTCCCATAGGCAAAGAGGAAAAGGGACTTTCATTGCCCACCTGCAGATCCTTTCCTCTTCCTTTCTCCTCATAGAAAGAGTGGTGCCACTCTACAAATGTTACCTCCAAGAGGCAATCTGGGGGGGCCTGTGTGGACGTGGTGAGTCAACTCACCAGAACTCACATAGGATGCCCTGTTCATGTCTGGATCCTCTTCAAAAGCAGGAGGTTCTTCTACCCAAACTCAGGCCTCAGGGGTCGGTTATTTCTTAAGCAAAAGGTCCCAGGGCACAATTGGCTGGTGGGCATTTTCTGACTCGGTGTGCCAGGGTGGGATGTAGAGAGCCGTTGCATCCTGGCTTTGGGTCCAGGCTCCCCTGCAGAGCCACCTGATCCTTTGACCTCTTGATTCCGGCTGCCTTCCTGCCCCTGGTGCAGTTTCCTCTCCTAAGCGGGGAAGGAAAACTCCTTTCTGGAATCCCGGTGGTCTTCTTAGCTACTGGAGGCTGCCACTGCACCCTGGCCCATAGAAACTAGCCCAGTGCCTGGCCCTAGAGTCAGTCTGCCCGGCTCCTTAAGCCCGTGTAAATAAAGCGAGTCTCGGAGAAGTTCCAGATCGGCCACATTCTTTGTTCAGTAGGCCAAGAGGAGGATTTCCATCGCCCACCTGGAGCTTCCTCCCTCTTCCGAGGTTCTCCGCTCTCCAGCCCAGCCCTGCTGAGAGGCAGCCGAGGCTTAGTTTGCCTGCATCTCACTCAATTCTTGGGATACTGGGCTCTCCGCCTGGCGGCCCATCCCCAAGGGACTCCTCAGAGCCCGAGGGATCAGACGCCTTGCGGGAGGAGAGGGAATCGTGAGCAGCAGGCCATGTCCCACAGACCTCTCTGTGGTGAAAGCGTGAAGGCCACCACCTGTCACAGCTCACCGAAGCCAGACTAGGCTCGGGGCTGACTAAAGAACCCTCTGCAGCTCGTGCAGGTGCACAGGACTCTGGAGCGGACAACCCACCCTGGGGATCCTCGCCTGGGTGCAGACAGGGTCAGGCGTGCCCCTGTCGGTGCAGACGGAAGCCACCGCCGGGTCAGACGCAGGGACTTTATTCTGTGCGGCGGGGCCGGGCTGACCGCGCACCTTAGAGCCCCAGGGGCTGTCACACCGTGCTGCCGCACACACGCAGAAGCACTCGCATTTCGGGTCTGCCTTGGTAGCCCACCTCGTTCGCTCTTCGCTCTGAAACACACCGAGGGGCGGGCGAGAAGCTTGCACGCTCCTGTGTAGGACTTGAGCTCCCCACTGCGACCCCGGGCAAACCACGATACCCCTGCTCCCCCTGCGCCTAAACCTCCGACCGGGTTCTCTTCCTCCCGGTTCCAAAGGGACCGGGTTCTCTTCCTCCCGGTTCCAAAGGGACCGGGTTCTCTTCCTCCCGGTTCCAAAGGGACCGGGTTCTCTTCCTCCCGGTTCCAAAGGGACCGGGTTCTCTTCCTCCCGGTTCCAAAGGGACCGGGTTCTCTTCCTCCCGGTTCCAAAGGCGTACGTGCGATCCGAACTCCCGGCGAGCAGGTGAAAGGTGGAGCCGCAACCCCAGGCCTGAGCCTGTCAGGCGCCCAGGGAAGAGTTTGGCCACAGGGCAGGTCTGCGCGGATTTCGGGCTGTGCCAACTTTGTGGCCGTGTGACTTTGGGCAAGTGATTTAATTCCTTTGAGCCTGTCTTTGCACCTGCCAAGAGGGAAAGTGATCCCTTCCAGGGAGAGGGTGTGTATTGAGGTCCAAGCGTGTAGGCAAGGCAGCCAGAGCACCGGCGCTAGGCAAGCCAGGGCGCGCGCTTACTGCAAATGGAGTTCCCTTGTGCGCGCCGCTTTGCAGCTAGCTCTGAGTGCAATCGGTAGAGAGCCCGCCAAGCCGCGGGATCTCTCCGGGGTGAGATGAGGGTGGGGGCAGAGGGGGAGCCCCCGCAACCCCCTCCCAGCCCTCGGAGCGCGTGCCATTGGCCCGGGCGACCGGGTGGGCGGGGGGATGACATCAGCGGCAGGTTGGATTTATTAAGGCGCGAGCGGAGCTGCGGACTCAGAGCGCACCCAGTCGGCATCGCGTAGCTCTGTGACCCGCGCCCACACAGCAGCCCCGCCAGCCCGCTCCGCGTTTGCCTGAGCATCTGCCCTTGCTGCCGCCTGCGTGTGCCCCTCCACCTCAAGGGCACCATGCACCTCTCCCAACTGCTGGCCTGCGCCCTGCTGCTCACCCTACTCTCGCTCTGGCCCTCCGAAGCCAAGCCCGGTGTGCCATCGAAGGTGGGTGCTGTCGCGGGGATGTCGGGGCTGTGAGAGGCTGTGTGGGCAGGCTGGGGGTCTAGGAGATGCGGCCCCCAAGAGGGACCAGAGAGGGCGGTAAGGCGGTCCTCTCCTTTGAGATGAGCTTGGGTGACAGCCAGGGGAGCCCTGGAAGCTTGGATTCAGGGGTCTCCGTCCCCAGCTTCGGGAGAATGTCGACAGATGCGCAGCCCCTACCCCAGTGTGGCCCGCCGGGCGAGCGGCAAAAGAAGGGAGGGTAAGGGGCTCCCCGAAGGAGCGGACAACTATGGCCGCGTGGCAGGTGGATGCAGTGCCGAACGGTCGGCATCTCTAGGGGCGCGCTCAGGACTCGGAAGGGACAAATCGCACTCGCGGGCGCCTCAGGCTGGAGCATCAGGGGCCCCACAAAGTCTCCCTCCAACCTACCCCTCGCTGCCGACGTGCGTCCCTTCACCTGCCTGCTCTTTCTCTCGGACAGGGCCTGCGAACTCCGCCAGGGGAGGTGTCAGCCGCGTCCCAGACTGAGAGCGGCGCTCAGAAGAAGCGCGACAAGACTCTCGGAGGCGGCGGCATCAACCTCAGGGGCGACCGGTCGCGACTGCTCCGGGACACCAAGTCTCGATGGGCCCGCCTTCTGCAAGAGAAACCACGCAGAAAACCACAGCCTACTACGGGCAAGAAGAACTGCTTCGGGCACAAGCTGGACCGGATCGGCGCCCACAGTGGCCTGGGATGTTAGTGCGGCGACCCCTGGCGGAGGTGAGTACCACCAACCTGGCCGCCTGGCGCTCCAGCACACCTAGCTCCCCCGCAGCGCCCGCCAGAATCTAGGCTTAGCCCCCGCCCCCGCTAACCCCCACCTCACCGCCCCAGGCCGACTCCTCTGATCCCCTAGCCCTGGGACCAGCCCGCCTCCCATGGCCTTTGGAGGGGAACCAGGCTATACGGACACGAGATCATGTGTGTGCTAGTCATTTGCCCCTAAACCTATTTATCATCCCATTTTACAGATGGATAAAGGAGGGATGGAGAGAGGGAACTTGGGAAAGGTCAGAAATGGTTCAGGATAGATGAACGCCCCTGGCTTTCTCCGGAGAAGCGGAGACAGTTTGGAGAGCTCCCGCCATCCCCGGACCATAAATGGACTAGCAGCACTGGCCCCAATTTGCCAAATGGGAGCATGGAGGGGAGACCTGGGGTTTGTGGGAACAGAGGAGGAAGGGCATACATACAAGCCCAGGGCAAGTCTATCTGCCAACCATTGTATCATGGTGCCAGGCAGTAGGTTTCCCAGAGGTCAGGATGCTTCCTAGGTCTTTTTTTTTTTTTTAAAATATATTTTATTGATTTTTTACAGAGAGGAAGAGAGAGGGACAGAGAGTCAGAAACATCGATGAGAGAGAAACATCAATCAGCTGCCTCCTGCACACCCCCCACTGGGGATGTGCCCGCAACCAAGGTACATGCCCTTGACCGGAATCGAATCCGGGACCCTTGAGTCCGCAGGCCGACGCTCCATCCACTGAGCCAAACCGGTTTCGGCTCCTAGGTCTTTTGTCCCTGAAGTGGGAAGACTTGGAGAAATACCTGCCCCCTCACTGTAGCGAGAATAGCCCGCTGTTTGCATCACCAGAGAGCTTTTCTGGCCCCAGAGCATTCTGATTTTTGTCCCTTCTCTAAACAGTGGCTATGGGCAGACTGTCCAAAGTCCTGATGCTGCTCCAGCCCTTGTTGGAGGGAGACTTTGTGGGGCCCCTGATGCTCCAGCCTGAGGCGCCCGCGAGTGCGATTTGTCCCTTCCGAGTCCTGAGCGCGCCCCTAGAGATGCCGACCGTTTGGCACTGCATCCACCTTCAGGATCGAACCTCTGTTTGTGGCACTATTTCAGAGCAAAGGAAACAAAGAACACTAAAATAAATCTTATATTTCAAAAACTCAACCTACGTGTCCCAAAATGAGCTCCTCATTAACCTTCCCATGCCCGTCATACCTGGGCTCCCTGTTCCCTGCATGGCCTCCTCACTCTCCACTAAGGCTAGAAACCCCGCGCTACCTTCAGCTCCTGCCAGGTGCCACAGCCTGAAAATGTATTGTGGCAAAGGTCCTCACCTCCTCTCCTTATCTTCTTTGCATTCCTGCTGCCCATCAGTGCCCAAGGAAAAACCATGTCCCCACCTTGGATATTAACATTCAAATACTTTAGAATCTGACCCCTACTGGTTTCCAGCCATTTCCTAAAGCCTGGCTACTGTCATTCCTTGTCCCACAGCCCGTCTGTACCACTCCAGGCCAAGCTACTCTCTCACCCAAGAAGTCTTACCCGTGTCCACACTCTGTTCCCCCAGGGGGTAATGAGAATACCCTTTGAAAACTCTCCAGCACATTGCCTAAGTCTTTTTCACAGTCGTCCACATAAGCAATGTCCAAATCCATAGAGAATTTTTATAAGAGTTTATTTGAGCTAAACTGACATTGCCATGAAGCAAGATCTCAAATCTTGCTCTGAACAAAAAAAAACAGTTTTGCAGTTTATTTTATACATTTGGAATTAAGGAATGAGAATGTAAGGAAGATGGGAGAAAGCAAGGCAGGGTTGGATTACAGGATAGTTAGGATTAATGATCTCTCAAGGGTGGTTATGCCTCTGAGGGGTCTGAAAAAGAGGATTACCGTGGCTTTTCCAAGGTGTTAACCTAGATACACAAAAATGGGCAGGACTGGTTTAGGGCAAAGATAAACATTTTACTAAGGAAGGTATAGGCTTGAGGTGTGACTACCCACCATGACCTGCACAATTAGGAATTTATGATCAGACCACCCTGTGAGGTTACATTTATTACAGCACCCCTTTTAAAAATATATTTTTATTTATTTATTTCAGAGAGTAAGGGAGAGAGGTAGAAACATCAATGATGAGAGAGAATCATTGACTGGCTGCCTCCTGCATGCCCCCTACTGGGGATCAGGCCCGAAACCCAGGCATGTGCCCTTGCCTGGAATCGAACCTGGGACCCTTCAGTCCATATGCTAACGCTTTATGCACTCAGCCAAACCAGCTAGGGCCAGAACACTTTTTCACCTGAGCTATAGGTGCCTCCTCAGATTAACTCATGGGCAACTGAGGGCCAGATGCTAACTGAAGGTGACCTGAAACATCCCTGTGTCAGTGACTAGAGAACCCTGTCCCACCCAGCTGGGCAGTCCTCTCCCACCTGTCTAAGGTGTTAGCTGGTGCCCTTCCGCTCTCTGCAGCCAGACTGGGCTCTGTTTGTCGGACTCATCCCTGCAAAGGGAGAGTTGATTCTGCCATTTGGGGCCCAGACTCCAGTGGCTATCACTGTATTGGCTTGCTCTCTTTTCTCCAGTCTAAACAACAAAGAGTTGGGAGACACAGGCCTCAACTTTTTCACTTGTGACTTAAGCACCAAGCTCAAACTTTAGAATCTAAACAAACTTTAGAATCAATTTATTCCATGGGTTGGCAGGAGATGAGGTGAGGGCCTGGAAAGTACCTGGTATGCATGTCCCCAGAGGCTCTTGGTTCCTGGGTGTGCCTGTCTATGGGTTCCAGGTGATGACCCAATGGGTGCTGTGCAGGAGGAATCTAGGTTACTAAGACTTCCCAACCTTTTTGTCCAGGGAAATTGGTCAACTTCCTGAAAGTTCTCTTTTAGCTGAACACCCACCTCCAACACCCTTAACCTTCTGAACCCCACCCTCACCCCCCATCCCCGTGACCTTAGCTCTAAGCAGCCACCATAATGACTGTCGCTGATGATTATAGCCTTGATTATAAATGGTAATGACAGCGACTGGGTGTGTCCAATGCCTGAATGAACACCTTGCCCACGGGCCCCAGGGACATCACAGACATCTGTCATCTGTTTAAACACAGGAGACGGTCAGAAAAGGGAGCTGTGGGAGAGTTCATCAGGCCACTGAGGCCCGGGGTCCCTCTGCACTGACTGTTCTTTGGGAGGGCACCACCCCTCTCAGGAGGATGCCTTCCTCCACCCCAAGCACCCTTACACCCATTAGCAAAGACAGCACGGCCCTCATCAAATGACTCTGGGGTTATCGCTCTAACCCCAGCACACCCCGTGAGACCATTCACTTCTCCGGGCTGCTGAGACACCAGTTCCTCTGCTTCGGAAGGAGACCCTTTGAGATGAAGCCAGCTGGGGAAGGAAGTGCTATTTACTGAGTGGCAGCTGTGACCCAGACGCTCTGCAGGGCCCCTTGTACACCCTGGGAGGTGGCTATTATCCCCTTTTATGGGTGAGGAAATCCATACTCAAAGCTCTCCAGGGCCATCCAGGAAATAAATATCAGAGCTGGGGTTTGAGCCCAGAATTCCTGATTCCTCCGATGTTTCTTTTTCCTCCACGGTAATCCAGACACATAAAGCTGAGGCAGGCACCTGACGGAGGGTTTGTGTTGTAGCAAGGACGGGAAAGAGGGGTATTTTCCATCCCCCTCCCCTCACCATGTTTCCCTGAGCCGAGGGCAAGGCCTGCAGTTAGCCAGAGGGGCGGCTGGCTGGCAGGCATTCTGGTTCCACCTGTGCTGGGGCGGAGGAGAGATGAGGCTGGGAAAGGGTGGCGTGGAAGGGCCCCTTCCTTCTACTGGGGCCCAGGTGGAGGAACACTGCTTCCTGCTTCTTTGGGGAAGGGGAGGAAGGTTCTAGAACTGCCTGGCAGGCTGGGCTCCCTCAGCTGAGGGCCAGCACTGAGTGTCCCGTGTCCCCTCTGTGTTTCAGGATTGGGAACTTGCTCCGTTTTGCTGAGATCATCCTTGGTCATCTGGAAGCACCTCCAAGGCAATGTGGCTTTTACATTTCTTTCTTATATTTTCCCTTGCGGTACTGGGAATAGGCAACACCAGCTGTTTTATTATTATTTGGGGAGGGGGTATGATTTTATTGTTTGTTTGTTTATGAAAAGGAAAAATAAAAAGTTATATATATTACATATATATAGTATACATGAAACACACACCTACACCGACGTGTTGACAAGGGACAGTTTATCAGAGACTGACAAAACCAGCTGTAAACATTGCTGTGTGTAAATTCATGTCATGCATAAATGTATTTATGTTGTAAAGCTATTTATATTGTTTATAAAGAGATATTTATAAAAAGTTTTATTTATGTAACTAAATGAAAGAAGTCAATCATTGTAATGTTTTTGTATTAACTAGTTGAAAAATGTTAAAAAAAAAAAAGTCCTTCTGTGAACATCTTGAAAACTGTCTTTATTTATTCATTGCATTTATTTTTTAGGAAGTAGTCTGAGGAAGAGGGAGAAAGTGGAAGACAAGGCTTTTTGCCTCTAAACAGATCTCACAACTGGACTCCCAGTTGTTAATTTCTTGTATCAGTCAGAATCCCTAATCTACTGAATCTGCTGTTCCTGGGATGGGGTTGGCCTGTGGACTCTGTTCCTAATGGTTCTGACCAGCTTGACCAGGTCAAGAAGCTCTGCCCAGAGCACCTGACAGCTGGGAAATCAGAAGTCATGAATTCAATTAAAAATTTAATTTAGAAAAAAGATATAGTTAAAATAAAAATTAAAAAGAAATAAAAATGACATTTAGCCCTGGCTGATGTAGCTCAGTGGTTAGAGTGTCAGCCCACACACCAAAGGGTCACAGTTTTGATTCCCAGCCAAGAGCATGTACTACCTGGGTTGTAGGTTTCCTCTGGCCCTGGTCAGGGTGTCTCTCTCACATGGATGTTTCTTTCTCCTTTCCTCCCTTCCACTCTCTCTAAAAATCAATAGAAAAAATATCCTCAAGTGAGGATTAACAACAACAACAAATCATTGAATTTAGCTGAGGGCCTTCTAATCCTATTGCACCTTTTCTCTGTTATTAGAGGAAAGAAATAACCAAAAGCTCCCCTCTGTTTAGGGGAGATTTAGAAGGTTCCTGTCTATCTTGTAGAATTGGTCAGGTCATCTTATGAACCTTAGCAATCCCATTTTATAGACTTGCTCACAGAGGCACAGGGTGAGTGGTTTTTACCTCATAGTGAATGCTGTGGTCAGCGTGGGGGTGAGAGGGAGGAAGCCCCTGAGAGAAAGAGGATGGATCACCAGGTGTCATACTTATACAGTGCCGTGTGCTTTTCGAGGAGGTTGTGATTTTTCTTTCCACTTGAAGCTGCTAAGAGTTATGGCTCCTGTGCCCCATGGAGCCTTGGATGTGAAATGATGAGTAGAATCTCTTTTCCCAGAACCAGCAGGAAACTTTTAAGTAATTCCGAGGTAATCTCACTGTATCCTTGGCAAGGTGACACTCATATAGCATCCCCCATATGTCTTCTGTCCCCCATTTGGTGAAAGCTGGGACATTAAGAGCCTTTAGGCTCATCACATCAGGGGGTGCCTGACCCCACTCAGGGCATTGGGAACTGTGTGTCCCGAGGTCATGGGGTCACAGGCCCAGGTGAGCAGTTGGAGAGGCAAATCAGCAGCCAGTGACCTGGCCTTTCTGGGGCATCTGCGTTCCGTGACCTTTGCTCCCAAGTCATCCTCCAGCATCAGGTTCTCAGGTGGGTGGGTGGCCAACGTAGTGTTTAAGGCAGGCGTCCTCAAACTATGGCCCGCGGGCCACATGCGGGTGTTTTTGTCATTTTGGTTTTTTACTTCAAAATAAGGTATGTGCAGTGTGCATAGGAATTTGTTCATAGTTTTTTTTAAAACTATAGTCCGGCCCTCCAACGGTCTGAGGGACAGTGAACTGGCCTCCTGTTTAAAAAATTTGAGGACCCCTGGTTTAAGGGCTAATTCATGCAAGAAAATCGCTTTTAAGATAAGGTCCCACTGGGGGAGATTCCAAGCCTTCCCACCTCCTCAGCTTCCACCGCTGCCACCGTGGACATCTCAGTGCCCACCCTGCTTCTGTGGCTCAGAACTCGGTGCCCGTGTGAGTCAGCGGGAGAGTTCCAGCACCCAGGCCTCCCCAGTGCCTCAGCTCACTGTGTGTGTGCAGACCTGTGCTGGACGCGGAGGGCCACTGCAGAAGAGGGAGGGAGTGGGAAGAGGCAAGTGGTGCACTGTGGGCTTTGCTGGTGGTGAGTCAGGCACATCTTCCCAAAGCCCGGAGACATAGGGGTGGCAAATGTGGGAATCAGGGAGCCACCTCCAGAGGCTAAAGGCTTTCCCTGCGGACAGTTTCCGGGGCCGCTAGGACCCTCAGGCCTAAGCTACACAGGCTATCCTCCCAAGATTCTCTTGGCATGAATTAGCCCGCGAACAACAGAACAATGTGCACAACCCTCTCATGCCCACTTCTCCCCTGCCAGGGAGAGGCCTGCTTGCTAGAATGTTGCTGGATCATCAGTTCTCGTTTGACCTGCAAACCTGAAGTCCTGAGACTGCTTCCTTGGCAGTGAAGCAGATATGTCAGCCCAGCCAGGAATTTCTGGAAAGTCAGGAAGGATCAAGAAATATTCCCTAAGTAACAGGAAAAGTTTGGAAACTTCCAGAGATTGCCCATGTGCTTTAACTCAAGAGCTTCCGGTCCTCTGGCCGGGGTGTTGGCCTCCCCCCTTTCCGTGAGCATCTCCCCTCCAGAGCCACCTGGAGAACCTGCAGTTCCCCTCTCACACAGGGGGACCAGAGCAGCCCAGATCGCTGGAAGGAATGGCTCCAGGGGTGGGCCTGCTGGAGCCCTCCTGGACAGGGCAGCACCTCCACAGTGTTGCAGAGTTCCCTGCCAAGGGCCGGTTGGGCTGGGCAGAGGCAAAGAGAGTTTCGGGTGCTGGAAGGCCTCAGGCCTCAGGGTGTCCCAGAGGAAGCCATTCCCTTCCCTGAGGTGCTTGGCTATTGGGGATTTAGGGTAGAGAATGGGGAAGAGTTAAGAGCCTGCCTGGCCAAGGCTCCCTGGTGCTGTGCCGAAGCTGGTGACACGGAGGAGCCCTGGCCCTGCAGAGCTGGACCCAGGAACCCACCTCGGGCTCCCAAACACACAAGGAGGCCCAGTCTTTCAAGCTCATGCCAGGGCTTTCTCCAGAGATGTACCCCCAACTCCTATCATGAGGTGATGGGGAGTTGGGGGAGGCAGGGCCTCCAGGTCCTCTGCCAGGCACACAGTTCCAGGAGCCTGCCTTCCTCCCACTGCCCAAGACATGGGAGGTCCTCCCCTGGCAGCCATGACCCCACAGGGGTGGTGGAAATGGGCTGCACGCAAGCTCTGCAGGTGATCAGAGAGGCCACCACACATGGACGGACAGTTCAGAGTCCCGCCCTTTTGTAGGAATAACTCTTAGCTCAGGCAGCTGGTGGGGTGTAGAGGAAAGGGCCCCCAACCTTTGTTAGGGAGCAACAGTCAGGGTCCCTCAGAATTGGAATTGGACTCAGCTGGTTCATGTGAAGACACTTGACTGAGGGCCTCCTTTCAGGAGCAAGAGCAGGGGGAACCCAGGATCCCGTGAGAAGCCAGTCTCTCCGCTGGAGTGAAGGGAGGAAACGCCCCAGTTGCAGCTGGGTAGAAGGGTCATCCTGAGAGAGCTGTGCCATGGTGTGGGATGGGTCACCAAAGCAGGGCAGAATGAGGGAGAATAACCCAAACCCCACCTCCAGTCTCTTGCTGGTGCCTCCAATTGGCTAAACCCAGCAGGCATCAGCCAGAGGGGAGCCCAGGTGATGCGGCCTGCAGCAGCAGCCCGCTAGGACAGGTAGGTGGGAGGCAAACAGACTCAACAGCCCCAAAGGGCCTTGGTTTCGGCAGGGATGCAGCACCCTCCTCTGGCAGGTAGGGGGCTGATAGCTCCTTGCCAGAGACAGTCCCTGGTCTTGGTTGCAGAACACAGAGGATTGCCTGGGTCAGAAATGTGGCCACCGTATGACTGATGACTCTGATTCTGGGAGTGGGCCCACATTCATAGCTTCACTGAGCTTGTCTGGAGGGCCACCGGCCCTCCATCCATGTCCCACCAGGACTGCCAGTCAACCGTGTCCCCTCCCTGCTGGCAACTGCCTGATGCTCTCTATCCTACCCTGGTCCAGGCCCTGGACAGATATGGTTTTTACAGGGAAAGAATAGGATTAAAGAGGGTACCCGGCAAGCCCCCACCTGTCCCCCCACCCCCACCCCAGGGCAGACCCACATTATGAACCTGCCTGACTCCAGCACAGGTAGACTCCCCGTCCCCAACCTCAGTCTACCTTTTGTCCTTTTCTAGAATTTGAGCTTGTTTTCACATCCCGGACTTGATCTTCCATTGCACCAATTCTGTTCCTAACTGCAGTGTGGCCTTTGAGCTCACCGTTTCATTTTCTGCATGTTTTCTTTTCTCTGCAAAAAGTTTTTCGTGTTTCATTCTTTCCCCCTTTCATCTCCTCTTGTTTCCTTTTCCCTTACTCTGCTGCCTTTTCATTCTAGCTCCTCGTTCATAGAAACCATGTCCTCCTGCATTCTATGTAGAATGCACTACAATTTCCTGAAACTGTCTTCTAGATCCTTCTGCAAATACATTTCAGAGGCCTGTTCCCCTGCAAATTCTAAAGGTATGAGGAAGATGTTGGGAAAGTGGCAAAACATTAGAAATGGCATGAAAATAGCCTGATACTTACAGAGTTCAGAGAGTCGCTGACCAGCTTCTGGTTGGCTCAGAGCCTGGGGCTGAGTAGAGACAGGACCCTGGGAGCTGGATGCTTGCTCAGTCCTGATGGAGGCATTCAGCCCAGGGGCCATAAGCCGAGGGTGGGTTGGGTGTTTCTCTCTCTGGCACTTTATTAGTGTCAGTTCTTCCTGATTCCTCCTGGTTCGGGCATCACCTTGCCTGTCCGTCTCACTTTGGAGTGCTATGAGGTTGGGTCCACACCTACATGTTCCTGTATATGTGGCTCTCTCCAAAAGCAGCTTTGGGACCAGGAACTGTTTTTACTAACGTATTGTCTCAATTATGCCCCAATTAATTGATTATCTGTCTAGACTTAGTGGGACAAACGCAGGTGACCAGGAGTCAGCAATAACGGCCTATCTCCTGGTACTTCAATGTCTAGACAGCTGAGCCAAACCGGAACACATGACACACAAGACAGAATTAGTATGCAATCACACAGGGTTTAGTTACCTATTCCTAGTGGGTCCTAGGCTCCAGCAAAGGCCACCCGGCGATGCACACTGAAGGACAGACGATGAAAACAGAGACAGGCAGGCGGCCGCAGTTGGTTCAGGCTCACACAGCAGAGCAATTAGGGGCTTGTCTCTCGGAGCGACGTGGAGTCCTCCTCTTATCAGGCAGGAGACCTCAACTGAAGACGGTCTCAGGGTTATATAGACCGTGGTAAATAACTTGTGTCCTCATCAGTGGGCCAGACAGTGTGCCTTATGCTAGGAGCAGGGCATTTACACTTTAAGGGCTCAGGGCTTTTACATCAAGATAATGGGGTGTTCATTAATTTTGGAAGTTACAGAGTATTGGGGGTTTCCATACAGCAAACATTTCACACAATAATTATTTCATACATTAGAGGGGTTACATTATTATAACACACATTGTATTTAGATTTGTGAGAAGCAGAAGTTTATGGTTTTCCCCCCTTTTTCAAAATACCAAAATCCAAGGTCTTAAAGTAATTCCATTATTTTGCTATTTTCCAAACTGTTTAGCTTTGCTTGTGTATTTTTTACATAATACTATTGTTTATATTGGTTTTCTTAACACTTTTTTGTACTTTTAAAAATTCTTAATTGAACATTTATTTTTGAGTACAGTCATATTACTATCCCAAAGTTATGATACATTGCAGTCTCACTTTTTTTTTTATCTTCTAAAGGGTGCTTTCATTGTGTGCTGCTCACTTCCTAGTAAATTCTATCTTATCTGATGTGAACACCCTACTTTATTTTTATTTTTGCTTGATATCTTTACCCAGGCTCCTACATGATCCATGAAAATAGGAAAGGCTGGGCCTACACTCAAGGAAAAGGTTGGGATTAATTTTTGAGGCTGGAAATGGGGTGACATCTGACAGGATGTTTGCCAAAGGGTAACAGGTACTATTTCTAGATGGGGGACTGCAGAGGACTCTGACTTTTTATTTTTGTACTTTTTGGTTATAGTTGCATTGCTTGCAATGAAAAGGTAGTGTGTGTGTGTGTGTGTGTGTGTGTGTGTGTGTGTGTGTGTGTGTGTGTGTATACAAACAAATGTTCATAGCAGCATTATTCACAATAGCCAAAAAGTGGAAACAACCCAGATGTCCATCAACTGGTGAACTGGTAAATAAAAGGTGGTATATCCATTAAGTGGGATATTACTTAGCAACTTTAAAAAAATAAAAGTACTGATTCATGGTACAACATAGATGAACTTTAGAAAAATGAGGCCAAGTGAAAGAGGCCAGACTCAAAAGGTCATATATTGTGTGACTCCATCAACTTGAAAGGTCCAGCAGAGGCAAGTGTATAGAAACAGAAAGTCCATTCCAAGTGGCTGTTTCGGGCTGGAGTGGGAGGGTGAGGGGAAATAATTGCTAATTATTATGGGATTCTAAAATTGATTGTGGTGATGGTTTCCCAACTCTGTGAATATACTAAAACCACTGAATTATACACTTTAAATGTGTGAACTGTAGTGTATGTGAATTATATCTCAATAAATCTGTTACTTTAAAAATAAGGTTATTTCAAAAGGGAGAGTGTGAAAAATTTCAAAAGACTCAGAATGAAGTCAGGCACTCAGAACCCAGCCCTGTTTCAGGCTGGATCTTTCCCAGGAGTGGTGTTTGCTAAGCTGCAGGCCGAGGTGGGTGGACCAGCCCAGGTGTCAGGTGGCCTGGCACCACCCCTGCCGGCTGGGAGGTTTGGCAGGTGAAACCTCAGCCTCCTCTTCCATCAAGTGGGAACGATACTCCTGCCTCGAAGGGCTGCTGCAAGGGTAGCAGGAGAGGCGCGTGCCAGGACCTTTGCTCTGCACCTGGCAAACAGGGGGCTATGATTATAAGACGAGGCGCATGCATGGTCCCCCATCTGAGGGCCCAGGCTTCCCAGACTACGAACAACAACAACAAAAAACCCTGTCCCTTTAACAGAGGAGCCGAATGACCACAGCTTGAGGATCCTGCTTCCCCCTCCTAGTCACACCCCTGGTCCCAGGGAAACCCCAGAGACACCACACACTTTCTTCCTTTTTCCTCCTGTTGACAGTCTATGGTTCACAGGCCCTCAAAGGGGACACAGCCACAGCCATGCTGTCAATGCCCCTCAGGGGTGCTGCTGCTCTGGGGGGCACAGAACCCCTGCTGGGGCCACCCTGAGCTCTGGGGCTGGATGAAGGGAAGTTCTGGGTCTCCAAGCAGTGATACTGGGCCAGGTCCACAGTCTTGCTGAGCTGCTACTTCAGCTACTGCCACCAGTGCTCAAGCCTTTGGGCCTTGAAGTCAGCCCATGTGCGTGGGAAGGTGAAGAGGACGGAGGAGTGGGGAAGGGTAACAGATGACCCCAGGCATGGCCTCCTTCTTCATGACATCCTTATCTCTGTCCTTTGCATTGTCCTTATACGCCACCCAACAGCTCCTGACACTCCCCCAAACTCTTTCTTCCTCCTAAGTCTAGCGACAAAGGCCTTTGTGCTTTAACACAAAGATGGCCAGTGGGCCATTAGCTCTCAGTCCATAAGAGCAATCCCACCTGGGCAGAGCCACAATGCTCTACTAACCCCAAAGTGGCTGCGAGTACCTCAAGGGCCAGGATGGGTCTGTCTTGGTTTGAAGTTCAGCGTCCTCCCTAGTTACTAGCATGTCTTAGATGCTCAGCGAAGGTTTGTGGAAGCAAAGGGCAAACTGAAGGCTCCAGCTGATCCCTGCAAATGGAAAGTTTGGTGACTCTCATAGATGATACCCTGGTGTGACCCTGGGGGTGGCACTCACAAAAGGGGCAGGGGACCATGAGCAGGCCACATTCTGTTATCAGCAAGTGAAACCAAAGTGGCTGGCCTAGCGGTGAGTGATTTTTTCCACCCTGTCTTCTAATACACTGATCCGATCCTCAGCTCTTCCGAATCTGCTATATATTCCTTCCAAGGTGTTCTTTGTTAGTACTATGTCAGCCTATATTTCTGACTGTTCTTTTTCATAGTTATTATATTTTTTCTCATGCTGCTGAGCATCTTTACCATCATTATTCTGGACTCTATATCAGGTAAATTCCTTATCTCCATTTCATTTATCTGTTCTTCTGGAGAATCTTCTAGTTCTTTTATTTGGAGGTTGTTTTCTTGCCTGCCCATTTTGGCTGCCTATTTGGGTTTGTGACTATGTATTAGGTAGATCTGCTACGCCTCTCCATCTCTAGTACAGGACATTGTCAAATGCTATTTCTGACTAATGAGGTCAGGCAAATACTCAAAGCCTCCAGAGACCAGCCTCTAACTGCATACTGATTGGATTCACTGTTAACACATTGCGGACCAGTAGTTTTATTGCTAGCTTTATCCAGTGGCCAGATAAATTTCTATTTAATGAGTATAAAAAACATTTTAAATAAATGTTAAAGGTATGCCTTAAAATTAAATACCCATTGCATTTTGAAGTTATTTATTACATGTTCTTACAAGCTAATATCTTTTTAAAGTATGACACTTTGGCCCTAACCAGTTTGGCTCAGTGGATAGAGCATCAGCCTGCAGACTGAAGAGTCCCAGGTTTGATTCCAGCCAAGGGCATGTACCTTGGTTGCAGGCACATCCCCAGTAGGGGATATGCAGGAGGCAGCTGATCGATGTTTCTCTCTCATTGATGTTTGTAATTCTCTATCCCTCTCCCTTCCTCTCTAAAAAATCAATAAAATATATATATTTTTTTAATTAATAAAGTATGATACTTTGTAAAACACTGTATAATATGAAAACACGAGAATTCTTGTGATCTGGACTGAAATATGTTATAAGTAGTCCTCAGGCAATTGTCCTCAGGTATGGCAAGAGGTTTTCCAATAGGGTGGGGCAATTGCTTCTGTCTGGAGGCTAATTCTCATTCTCAGTCTCTTAATGGGCCTCGAAACTCCACACCTTGGGAGAAGGTGTTTTCCAATAGAATGAGACAACTGTCTCCCCCTCAGGCAAGAACTGCCTGCATAGAAAGGTCTACCTGAGAAAGGTGACCTCCTCAGTGTGAGGGAATGACAGCACAGGAAACTGTGGTGTCTGCTTTCTGAGCTCTAACCTCAGAGGCCTCAACCCTGACTTCTGTTCACATAGCGCCAGTCCACTCTGCCCTGCCTCCATGGGAGCACAAGGTAAGGGAATGTGCACTAAATGTTTTGAGTTGGCCCTTTAAGAGGGTACCTGCATTTCTAGCCGTCTTTCCCTGGCAGACAGCAACCCTGCTGCTTTTCACAGCCAGATGCTATGTGGGCAACTTTCTCAGTTCTGGTACTCTCTGCTGGGGGGCCCAGCTTGGGGACTAGACACAAGAATTCTCAGTGACAGACTCCAGAGCTAAGACATCTCTCCCGAACTTTGGCTGTTCTCTGAGAATCTGGCCAGCCCTTTTGAGCCTCCACCCTTCCTACAAATCTCTATGGCAGTCTCCCATTTCCCTTTTTGGTTATTAGGGTTCTCTCCAGCAAGTTTTCAATGGATTATTTAGGATGGTTTTTTTGTTGTTTTTTTTTTTTTGTTATTCAATTGTAATTCCAATTTGGTCCTGTGACCATGTCTGTGTAGCATCCTATGGCCATTTTTAATCTTCCTTCTTTTGGACATTCTGAGAACAGCACTCTGATAAGTGATTATGCTCAATAATAGCCCCCTCTTGTGGTCATTCAGAGAACAGCTCCTTAGTTAGGGATTAGGCCAATAGCGCCCTCTTGCTAGCATTCAGAGGACAGCACCCTAGTATGTGTTTAGGTCCGATAGTGCCCTCTCTGGGGCATTTTTAGAACTGCACCCTAGTAAAGTATTAGATTCTATAGCGCCCTCTTGTGTGCATTCTTAAGACAGCATCCTAGTAAGGGATTAGGCTCAATGGTGCCCTGTTTTGTGCATTTTCAGAACAGCACCATAGTTAGGGATTAGGCGCAATAGCAACCTTTTTGGGGCATTCTGAGAACAGCACCCTAGAAAGGGATTAGGCCCATAGCACCCTCTTGAGGACACTCTCAGAACCGCACTCTAGATTAGGCTCAATAGTGCCTCCTTTTGGTCTTTCAGAGAACAACACCCCAGTCTTGATTAGGCTCAATACTACCCTCTTTGGGGCATTCTCAGAACAGCACCCTAGAAAGTGATTAGGCTCAACAGCAACCACTTGTGGGCATTCTTGAGACCTGCACCCTAGTAAGGAATTAGACTCAATAGGGCCCACTTGTGGGCATTCTGAGAACTGCATCCTAGTAAAAAATTAGGCTCAGTAGTACCCTCTTGTTGGCATTTACTGGTAGAGAATAGCACCCTAGTAAAGAAATTGTGAGGCTGGGAAGAAAAAAAAACAAAACACCTTGTCTCACAGCTCCCTTAAGCAGTCCTCCTATATTTTAATTGTTTTTATTTTTGGTTCTCTCATTGAGTGATTTTTTCCACCTGTCTTCTAATACACTGATCTGATCCTCAGCTTTTCCTACAGCTGTGTATTCCTTCCAATGAGTTCTTTGTTAGTACTATGTCAGCCTATATTTCTGACTGTTCTTTTTAATAGTTATTATATTTTTTCTCATGCTGCTGAGCATCTTTACCATCATTATTCTGGACTCTATATCAGGTAAATTTCTTACCTCCATTTCATTTATCTGTTCTTCTGGAGAAATCTCTTATTCTTTTATTGGGGGGAGGGGTTCTTGTCTGCCCATTTTGGCTGCCTGTTTGGGTTTGTGACTATGTATTAGGTAGATCTTCTATGCCTCTTAGTCTCTAGTACAGGACATTGTCAAATGCTATTTCTGACTAATGAGGTCAGGCAAATACTCAAAGCCTCCAGAGACCAGCCTCTACCTGCAACTGACTGGATTAACTCTTCATCTCAGAAACAAGAACTGTTCAGGACAACTCTCATCTAAGGGACAAAATTAAGGAGAGACCCCTGTAGGAAACACTTCTTCCCAGCCTAGGGCTTCCCCCTTGCCCATCTTTATGCTCAAAAACAACAGAAATGGCTCCTCCATCTCTGTCACTGTCACTATCAAAGTTTCAAGACTTTATGATTCTGCAAAGTTCATGTCCTTGGATCACTGCTTCCATCTGTCTTCTAGCAATGTGCCCTCCCTGTGGTCTTTTCCTGTGGTGAAAAAGTCTCTCCGACCCCTGAAGACAAACATCTAGGATATGTGTATCTATCAACCCTCTTGGTCCCTCTGAGCCTCAGTTTTTTATCTGTAAAATGGGGTGATACCTAATTCAGAAAGCTGTGGTGAGGATTGGATGCCCCCTGAAGGTTCCTAGCTGTTGGCACAGTTAATACTTAATAAATGGCAAAAAGAACAATAAAATGTGCAGGGGCTATGTTGGCAAAGTGTATTGAATACAAAAATGAATATAAAGCTATCATCTTTCCTAGGTTATAATTATTTTAAATGAAAAGATTTTTACAGAAACAGAATTTAAGGAGGATACCTGAAACCATTTCTCTGAGTACTGGGGGTTTAACTCAGCTAATGCAGAAGCAAATGCTGTCGACCGTATCTGCCGAGAACATCCTCAATTGGGTCACATCTTGCCCTTGCTCTGCTCCCACCTTGCTCAAGCCACCTCTGTCTCAGTTTTGACAATCACAAGAGACTCCTAGTAGGTCTATGTTTCCACTCTTACACCCCTTTCTTCACACAGAAGCTCAAGGGACTATTTTCACCCCAGGGCCTTTGTACTTGCTGTTCTCTCTGCTTGGACAGCCATTTCCCCAGATATCTTCCTGGTGGATTCATTTATTCAGATCTCTGATCAGATGCCAACTTCTCAGACAGGCCTTTCCCAACCATCTTATCTGGATTACCTTCCTATCTTACCTCCCTGCTCAGTGGTTACCTCCTTACCCTGCTTTATTGTTCATCTGACATTATATTATGTGCTTATTTGTTTATTGCTTGCCTTTTTCCTCTAGAATGTAAACTTCATTGGGGCAGGATTTTGTCTTGTTCTCACTGAAAGTCCAGTATCTAGAGTCTACACAATAAATGCTCAATAAAAATGTGTTCAATGTATAAATCATGTTTACAGCCAAGTCCTGGGTAACCACTCAGTTACAAGCAATTTTTTTGAAAAAATGCAAGGCCTGGGTTTATCAGGGAGGTGTCTGTGGGCTTTTCAAATTACTCAGAGAAATCACTGAAGTCTGAATTGTTCTCAGAAAAGGGGACTCAGAGCCATGAGGAGAAAGTTGAAGCCTCTGAGAGGTGGCAGGGGGAAGGATCCACCAAGTCATTCCTGGCCCCCTGTCCTTCTGTGGGATGCTCTCTAGAGGGCCCACAGGGCAACTCCAAGAGAGGCTCCCCTGCCTGGAGCCCACTGTCCCACAGGCAAGTTCAAAGGCCCTCAGGTGCTAAAACAGCAGCGAAAGTCTGTTTCTAAAGTGGTGACAAAAGGAGACACAAATAACTGGGCTTATTATAAGTTCCACGTTTTAAAACCTCAATGGAGTGGTGGCTACACTTGTCAAAAGTCAATGAACTTCCTGGACACAGACAACAGGGTGGTGAAGGGGGCGGGGCAGGCTGGAGGGGCTCAATGGGAGATAAAGAGAGACACATGTAATACGTTCAACAATAAAAAATTATTAAAAATTCAATGAATTTAAAACACATTGAACACTTCCAATGGGTACACCTCTTATATGTAAATTATTTGTCAGTACAGATGGTTGGAAAATAACAAAGAGGTAACCTGAGAGAGGGGAGGAAGGTGAGTCACCGATGACAGCCAGGCTCTCAGCCCAGGGATGCTGCCCCTGGAGGTAAGAAGTCAGGGACTGCAGGAAAAGAAAAAGGAGGAACAGGTCACAGTGGAGCTATACCCTGATTTTTATAGAATGTAAACTGTTATTAGATATTAGGGAATCTGTTGCTAACCCTGATACTTTTACATTTCTTTAAAAGATCTATCAAACAAAACTAGCACTACCAATCATGTGCCACCACCATCACCAAAACATACTGCACTGGGTCCACATTTAAGCAAGGACCAGAATGACAGTACAATTTGGCCTATACATGGTTAAGTCTACAGAGGTCTTTCGGTTAGCTGGCATGGCAAGGGAAACCACAGCCTGCTGGTGCCCTCTGGTGGTCAAGTGGCACAACTGCATAGGATTATCAAAGTTTTAAGTCCTTGGTATCCAGACTAGCTCATCATGTTTGTTAAAACACAGCAGGCTAGGCCCACCCCCAGTTTCTACCTTAGAAGGTGTGAGGTAGGGCCTGAGAGTGACCATTTATAACATGTTCCCAGGTGATGCTGCTACTGCTGCTGTTCCTGAGGCCACACAGAGAGTCACTGGGTTAGGGTTATCTCCTCCAATACATTGCATCTGTCATACTAGATGACATGCTAGGAAATTAATTAAAACAAGCATTTTTTCTACCTCTCCACAGTAGTTATGGGTGACTTTTTGTTGATTTTTTCTTCTTCTAGATTTTTTGCAATTGGGTTATAACTTTTTTTTTTTTTAAGCAAAACAATGAGACCCAACGCACATCACTCCTGTTGGAGAATTATTACCACAATGGCCTTTTAAGAAGCAGGCACAGACCTCTTTGCAAAGATGGACTGGGCACTTCAGAGCCTCTTCCTTGGCTTTTTAATAACCTTCTGTGAAAAGCCCTGTTCTTGCAAAGTCCCAGGAGGATAAGGGTTGGGCCCCCATGCTGTGGGGCTGGCTCCCCAAACACGGGAGGAGACCCCTCTTCTTCCAGGCTGGTGCTCCCTCTGCCTGGGGACTCCAGAGGCCTCTCACTGCCCCTAGGCTGTTGCTCTCAGGTTCTTTCCCTGCTCCTCCAAGAGTTCTTGAGATCTGGGCCCAGCCCCCATCCTACTTGTTTGCTGATAGGTCAGGTTTGAGGCTGCAGAGGTAAAGGCAGTCAGCTCCCACTGGTTTCGCAGAAAGAAGGACTCCCAGACATGTCAGGGACCAGGGAAGATGGCAGTGGGGGTGGGGCAGGTTCCTGGAACCAGCATTTCTAAGACCACAGAGACTTCCCTGCATCAAGTCTTTCTGGTTCTCCCTAGGGGTCAGCCGAATTTTTCTCAGACCTGCTAGAAGCCTGAGTTTGGCAGTTCCCACACATCTCTCCTCCAAACTCTACCATGAGAGAGGGACTGCAGTTTAGGGGCATACTCCAGAAGGGAAAATCCCAGTGATGGATCCCAATTGGCCTAGCTAGGGTCTGGGACTCACCTCGGGCCAATTGATTGTGACCAGAGTTCAGGGGTCTGGTGATGAGCACACCACCCCCAATGAGGACCACTTGTACTTGATTGGCTTGGGACAGGATTCACCCTCCCAAAGGGAGCTGGGCAAAGTGTCCCAGCAGCTGGGTGGGATTGGGACATAATCCCCCTGGCTCTCAGGGGTTGGAGCTTGAATCCAGGCCCAAGGCAATGCCCATGCAGGGGCCTGGGCTGCCTCTGTGGCTGGATCTCCCTCCTGCTGTGGCCAATGAAAGCCTGAGCTCTGCACACAGCTGCTCTCCCCTTCCTGCAGCAGGTGGGGGTGCTGGAGAAGGGGCAGTGCCTGCTGTTTCATGCTCCATACCACCTGACCAGGACAGAGGGGCCCCTCCAGATGGGGAAAGGACCCAGGATTATCTGGTGGGCCCAATGCAATAGGGTCCTTGACAGAGGGATAGGGAGGCAGATGATTAAGTCAGAGGGAGATGTGGCTACGGAAGAAAGGCACAGAGACGTGACGCTGCTGGTTTGAAGATGGACAGGGACCCTGAGTCAAAGCAAATATAGGCACCTCCAGAAGCTGAAAAAGTCAGGGAAACAGACTCTCCCTAGAGCCTCCAGAAAGGAATGCCGCCCTCCCGACACTTTGGTTTGAGCCCAGTGAGACGCATGTTGGACTTCTCCCCTACAGAACCGTAGGCTAAATTGTGTGGTTTTAAGCCGCTGAGTTCTGGTACTTGTTACAGCAGCAGTAGGAGGGAGCCTAGTATATCCTGACAGCCTGGCTGGTCCACAGAGAACATTTCAGAGCTGCCAAAGAACTGTTTAATCTTTTGTAACAGTTTTAGTGAGATATAATTCACGTATCATTCAATTCACTATTTAAAGTATACAATTCCTCATAGATTTTTAAGGGGTTGTTTTACAGCCTCTGGAAACGGTCTCCCCTTTTAACCTCTGAAATATCCATTATTAACAAACTCCAAGTACAACTCCAGAGGCTTATATAAAATATTTTTGCTCCTTATCAGTGGTTATTAAGTAAATGGCTGATAATAAATAGCTCATCCAGGTCCAGTTGTGCTTCCTGATTCAGAAGTTCAATGTTAGGTGAAAGGAAGCGAGCTTATTAGCTTAGCAGCTGGCAGCAGAAGCCCTCTCTGGAGAGGAGCTTTTCGTATAGAAACACACCTTGGTGTGCTGGGGGAAAGATGACATTTGAGAACGGAGAAGGTGACAGGCATCAGTCATCCGAGCTGACTGAGTTATTCTCTCTGAGACAAGGTGGAACTTGCTTTGCTCCAGCGAGGGGGAGAAAATGAAGAAAGAGGGACAGAGAAGCTTGGACGTGGTGGTAAGTACTGGCAGGATGGTGAAAGCCAGATCTACCAAATTCCCACTCAAACCTGGAGTCAGATCTGGACCCTGTCCTATTCCGTTGACCAGTCTGTTTATTCCTATGCTGCCATGACACTATTCTGATTACTATAGGCACAATAAATTGTTTTAATATCTGACAGGGGGTGAATCTCACAGACAGCAAGCTGAGTGAAAGAAGCTGGACACAAACAGAACGTTAAGTAATATTCCACTTAGATGAAATTCTAGAACAGGTGGAACTAAGCTATAGTGACAGGAAACAGATCAGTGGTTGCCTGGGTCAGGCCCAGTGTTGGGAGGGAGGGGGCTGGGAGATGTTGACTATAAAGGGGCTTCAGGGAACCTTCCAGAAAGATGGAAATGTTCTATGGGGTTGGTGTTGACTGGGTTGGTGGTTACAAGAGTGCACACATTCATCAAAACTTCAAATTGTACACTTAAAGTGAATTAATTATATTGTATGTAAGTTATACCTCGATTAAAAATAAGTCTCCCTTAACTCATTGCTGTTTCCAAAAATTGTTTTTCTATGTTTATAAAATTACTCTTCCAGATGAATTTTAAAGTGCTTTATAAAAATGTATTAAATTACATCAGGCTCTTGATAAAAGTTATATTAGTTTCTTTATTAATTTGGGATATAACTGATACTTCTATACTATTAAGACTTTTCATCCCCAAACAGGATGTGTCTTTTCATTTATTCAAATCTTCTTTGGTAAAAGTTTTGTCATTTTGGTAAAAGTTTGTCATGTATGGCATCAGTGTGCTATATACATTTCTTATTAAATATTTTAGGATATATTTTATATGTGGTGGTTGCGATTGTTAAAGGAGTCTTTAAAGAATATTTTCTAACTAATTTCTGATATATGAAAAGGCTCTTGATCCCTGCCAGTATGGCTCAGTTGTTGAGCATCATCCCATGCACCTCGAGGTCACTCATTCAATTCCCAATCAGGCCACATGCCCAGGTGTCAGGCTCCAGGGCAGGAGGCAGCCTGATTGATGTTTTGCTCTCACATCGATGTTTCTCTCTCTCTTCCCCTCTCACTAAAATCAATAAAAACTTTTTGTTTTGTTTTTTTAAAAAGGCCCCTGATTTTTATTTATCTTGAATCTGGCTACATTGCCTAAGTTTCTTATTGTTTTGATACTCTATTAAACTGATTTTATATTTGAGGTGGATAATCATACTACCTGGAAGTCATCATGTTTTGTCTTTTATTTTCCAGTTTACACTGACTTCCTTTTTCTGACCTCATCGTCTGAAGCACCTAGGGCTTTTGAACAGTTGCAATGATAGTGGGCATTTCTGTTTTGTTGTTGTTTAATAAGGTTTACTGTTTACTGTTGGTTTCTGATAAACACTTTAAAGAATCACCCTCCTGTTTGGGGGATTCTGAGTATTTTGGTCAGTAATAGATGTTGAATTATGTCTAGTGTCTTTTCAGCATTAGCCTAGGTCAGTGGCTCTCAATACTGGCTTCACGTTAGGATCACCTAGAATCTTTCTCAAGTCAATCTCTCTCTCTCTCTCTCTCTCTCTCTCTGTCTCCCTCTCTCTCTCTCATCAATTTTTAAAAAGCATATTTAAAAATTACTGTTGCCTGGGTACCCTCTCATCTGGATTCTGATTTATTGGGTCCGGAGTGGAGCCTAGGCATCAGCTCTCCTGGTAACTGTAACGTCTCCCCAGGGTTAAGAGCGGCAGAGCTAGAGCTCTGCTTCTGAACCTTTGCTGTGCCTGGGAATCGGGAGCTTGTTAGGAGTGCACACACTCAGTACCATCCTAGACCTACAGAGTCAGCATCTGTGTTTTTACAGGAGCTCCACCCGGGTGATTCCTCCACCCATTGCAGTTTGAAAAGCACTGAAGATAATTATGTATCAAGTTTTTTTTTTTTACTTTTATCCTATTAATGTGATAAATTACAAAACTAAATTTCCCAAATTTTTAAACTCTTGCACTCCTATAATAAAACTGTGGCTTAATACACAGATGAACCCAATTTGTGAATATTTTATTTAGAATTTTTGTATCAATATTCAGAAGAAAGATTGATCCACATAATTTTTTTAATGCTGATTTGTCCGATTTTGGTATCAGGACCTGCCTCATAGGTTGTTTCCCTATATCCACTCCTAATTATGTGGACTTTTCTTTGTAAAACTGGCCAGAAGCGCCTGGCCAGTGTGGCTCAGTGGTTGAGCATCAACCAATGAACCAGAAGGTCACAGTTCAAATCCAGGTCAGGGTATATGCCCAGATTCCAGGCTCAATCCCCAGCAGGGGGCATCTGGTCAGTGATTCTCTCTCATCATTGATGTTTCAATCTCTCTCTCCCTCTCCCATCTTCTCTGAAATCAATAAAAATGCATTTTTTAAAAACTGTCCAGAAGGTTTCATAGTTTGTTTATCTGTTCAAGGAATGAGCTTCTTTTTTCCTTTTTATTATATGTTGATTTCCTATATATTCTAAAGTCTATTTTTTGGGGGAAAAAACTAATACATTGGAACTGTCTCTTTTTTAATCATTTCAGACTGTCTTAATTACTGTTCTAGGGAGTATTTTAGTCTCTCTTACCAAGAGATTTTGGTAAATCCATTGAGTACTCTAAAACTTCCCTTTTCTCTAACTTCCTCGGTCCCTCCAGGCACCTGGGAGTGAGTCAGGAGATAATGACATCACTTTGGAAAGGTTTCCCCACTGACGTGCCACTCCGTGGCTGACGGCTGCTTGCTGTGGAGGTATGTGGGCTCCAATCTGTCAGGCCTGAAGCACATTTGTCCTAATAAATGTCTTTACCACATGCTGAGAAATCCTGATGAGGAACCTGGATCCTGGGGCAACCAGGCCAAGAATATTCTGTTCCATCTTCCATTGTAACAATGAAACGCTGAGTGCCTGCTAAAAGATGCACAATTTATTTTAAATATTAGAATAGGATGATTGTTTAAAAAGAGCTCCAGCTGGTTAAATTTAGGTTCCTGCAATAAAACTCGGCTCCCACACATTCTCTGGCTTTGGGCCCCGGAGGGCTGCAGGTTCTCCCAACTGAATGGGAGCCTGCGGTCTTGCGTGTCTGGGTTTTCCGGTGGTTTTGATGCTCTGAGTCAGGGCGTCAGGAACTGCACTGACCTCAAGAACACTTCCTCTGTTATTTGAGTGACCCGCTTCTAGACCACTGTTGCCAGTTAGGAAAAGTCCTATTCAGTAAATTACTTTCAGAGAACCCTTGGGCAGAAAACCAGGTGGCTACTTTCCATTGGCTTGACCAGGCAGGTCCTCTCTGCCCCTGTCCTTTGAATGTGTTGACTTCTTGATGTCCACCTGCCAGGGCCTTCAAGAACGCTAAGCCACCATTGGGCATCAAGTCAGGGCTCCACCAGGCCTAAGTAGGCTCTCCGGTTCAGTTAACAAACTTGGCCTGGCGTCCAGTTGGTCTTGTCACAGCTCCAAGGCAGCCTGGCCTCTTTCCTTTGTCTTCGTTGCTCCTTTAAGGACTTTTTCCATTGGCTTCCAACATCCTCCCCTCCATACCAAGCATCACGTGGGTAGATGCACCAAGGAGAGTGCCCAGAGGAGGCATGGGTGAGGAACAGGTAGGGCTGCACCAGCCATTCCTTCTAACCTAGAGCCGTGGTCAGCAAACTGCGGCTCGTGAGCCACATGCGGCTCTTTGGCCCCTTGAGTGTGGCTCTTCCACAAAATACCACAGCCTGGGCGAGTCTATTTTGAAGAAGTGGCGTTAGAAGAAGTTTAAGTTTAAAAAATTTGGCTCTCAAAAGAAATTTCAATCGTTGCACTGTTGATATTTGGCTCTGTTGACTAATGAGTTTGCCGACCACTGGGCTAGAGGGATGGAGGGGGCACCAGGGTGAGGGGGAGTGTGTGAGAGGGAAGAAGCATTGCTGAGCTCTCTGTCCACTTGGACATGTGTTCAGAGGAAGGAGAACTGGATGGGACGGGGCTGGTTGTCTTCATGAAGTTGGGGACTTAATTAGGTGGAACAGAGGAGTTAGAGATAGGAATGTGCACGTGGTTTAAATGTGGTTGGACTGGAAGGTTAGTAAAGGGAAGAAGAGGCAGCTGAGGCTGAAGAACTGAGTGCCTTCTCTGCAGAGCCAAGGTGGGTAAATGTAATTATATAGCACCAGGAGATAGGTGAGTTAGGAAGTCGATTGGGACAGCAGCCTGTCAGGTATCTGGAACCCCACACTCTGCTGTTCACACTGAGCTCTTCCTTTGAGCTCGGGAACATTGTATTAGGCAGACTCATCCTCGGTCACGCTGGGTAACAAACTCAGCAATCCCAGCAGCTCAGAGCAGCAGCATGTACCTCATGGTCACAGAGCTGCGAGTTGGCTGGGGCAACCCCGTGACAGGCTCTGGGGTACATTTAGTTTCCTCCCAGGTGTATCTCATTCTGGAGCCATTGGCCACCTGGGCTATGTTCTTCGCGTGGTGAGTAGCAGAAGGTGCAAGAGTGGGTGTGCGCCCTAGTTGGTTTGGCTCAGTGGATAGAGCATCGGCCCGTGGACTGAAGGGTCCCAGGTTCGATTCCAGTTAAGGGCACATGCCAGGGTTGCAGGCTCAATCCCCAGTGGAGGGAGGGCATGCAGGAGGCAGGCAATCGATGATTCTCTCTCATCATTGATGTTTCTCTCTCTCTTTCCATTCCTCTCTAAAATAAATAAAAGTACATATTTTTTAAAAAGAGTGGTATGTGGCAACACAGCTGTTCTTTGGCAGATTTGTCACTTCTACTCAGATTCCAGTTATCAAAGCAAGTCACATGGCCAAGGCAAATATGCATGGAGCAGGGAATTACCCTCTTCCTACTCTAGTGGGAGGCAACTCAGCACTTTGCAGCAAAGGGATGAATGTGAGATTGGAAACAATTATTTGATTATCTACTAACTAACAACTTTAGCTCCTGGTTCATGGGTGCCCATGTGTTATGATAAAAGGAGTGCTGAAGAGGGTCTAGAGTCCTGGGTTCTGACTCGACCTCTGCAAGTCCATGAGTCTGGAAGACCCTCAATTTCCTGACAGGTCCAGTGATTCCTAGCCCGGATTATGTGACATGTGGAAGGTTCTAGAGAGAGAGCAGGCCTGAGTGATCACCATTAAGCAGATGAACATGAATAAGAATATAAACACAAGTTCTGTGACCTTTTCAATATTCTACCACCTTCCATCTGAGTTCTAATTCATGGGTCAGGAACTACCTGAATACCAATAGTGGTCGCCATCTCTTTAACCTGTCAGAACTGTGAAACTGAACAACTCTGAATGGAATTCAATGAATGAATTTCAGTTAAGGGTCTCTGATTGCAAGCAAGACAGATTGTGGTTCTGGCTAGCTGGAAGCATACAGGGAAGCTCTGGGGTAGCTCAGAAGGCTAATGGGAAGGCAGGAGAAACAAGCGTAGAAACAGCAGGAACTGGGGTGGCACTGTACCTGCAGTGAGCCAACTTTACCCTTTTCTGTCCTGTGTCTCTCTACTTGTCCTTGTATCTCAGAGTCCCAACAAGTCTGATGGATGGAATGTAGGCTCCATGCCCCTAGAACTCGTGGGCAAGTCTGAGTTTTGTGATGGGTTCTGAAGACCCCTTTGGCTTCTTTAGCAATGAGGTTGGGAACTTCCTGACCTACTGCTCCCCAAAGACTGCACTAATTGGATAGGGGCAAGTCCCTCCAAAAGCATCAAGGGCTGTTTTTAAAAGGGCAATGAATATCTGATGGCCATAAAACAAGTGCCCATGGCAATCACTAACCTATTGCAAATGGTGGAAAATGACAGCTCACAGGCTCACTCGGAGCCATCATGTTTTTTGGAAGGGACTGAGACCCATGGAGAGATGCCAGATCCCAGACCAGGCAGCCCTTGGCATTCCTTTTTGTGCCTTTCCCTGGAATGGCCAGAATGGCTAAGGTTTGTTAGCTAACAAAATGTCACCCAATTCTTTTCCTATCTCTACTTCATAATAAAAAGAGCTACATTTAGTAAGCAGTTACTATGTGCCAGGCACCATGACTGCAATAATTAATGTAAATCCTTTCATTGAATCCTCACATTAAGCCTATTGGGTAATTACTATACCTATCCCCATTTTACAGATGAGAATACCAAGGCACAGACCTAGCTCGATAGGCTGGTGGGAATTAGAGTGGGGATTCGAACCCAGTCTTGGTTGGAATCATAGAACGCTTTCACCAACAGTCCTCCTTCAAGGAGGATGCCATGGGTACAAAGCTCACTATAAGAACTCAGGGGAAATGGAGACTATTTTGCAGGTGCCTGGAACAGGAAGTAACCATAAGACCCAGGGAGGAAGAAGAGATTCGGAGAAGACTGTTTCAAAAGTCACAAAATAAAACAAAAGGATGGAGAGCTTTACCAACCCTTGAGGATTTCTCTGAAGTGTTGAGCTGTGGAGAGTTGAAAGAGCTGCTAATGTCACTGCATTCCCGCTTCAGCTCCTACTTGGCGAGGGACTTGTTTCCTGTGGTTCCCGGGATGATTTATGTTCCATTCCTATTTCTCACACAGAATGGCCTGTGTGCGGGGCCAGGTGTGGAGCCTGAGCACAGCTGGCTCTCACTTGAGGGCCCTCCTGCCATTTTAAGATGACCTCACCCCATTCCCTTGACTTTTTGAATATGCAATTCACGCCTCTTTTCAAACATTCAGATAATGATTTATTGGTTTTTTCTTGCATTATCCTGCAGTAAGAGGTTTTTAATTTGTTTAGGCGCTTGATTCCCGTTCTTTATAGAGTAGTTGTATCTACTAAAGGAGTGCTCAAAAAAGAGCACTTTCTTATTTCTGCCATGCTGGTCATATTTTAGTCTTGGCCCAAGGACTGCTTCCCAGCCTCCTGTACCTTCCAAACCTACCTTTGAAAGGCCCATGGAGAATAGGGGGCTAATGACTATGAGGCTTTGGCAGGAACAGACCTGGATTTGCAACTTGCCTCTGACACTAACCAGCTGTATGACTTTGGGCAAACAGGGGACTACTGCACAGTCACTCCCAGGAGCAGCCAGGAACTCTGTGGAGGGCAGTGCCCACGCCCTGTCCTTTCAGAAAGCAGCAGGTCCCAGGAAGCAGGTCCCAGGTGGGCATCTGGCCTGTGGTGCTGGCATGAAAGGAGAGTGGGAATTGACTAGGCCAGATTCCCTTTCAGAAATCTGAACTGGGAAATGTAAGGAGCAAATCAGGCAGCTGGGAGGGGGGTGGCCCGGGACCAGGCACTGGGAGGCGGATGAAGCCTGGTGGGGAAGCCAGGATGAAGATGGAATACCTGGTCTGAGAGCTGCCATGAACCCACAGCAGCTCATCCCCAGGGCGGGTACACCGTGGTCCCTGTGGCAGGGGTGCTACTTCAGGACACTTCTCTGTACTGTTATAAAAGAAAACAGGTGATGCAGCCACCTTTGCCTGAGTTGGGAGGGGAAAGAAGTCATTGGGGAAAGAAATCTTTTCTCAGACCTACTCCCCTCATGGGGGCTTCTGGGGGATGGGGGGTCAGCATGAAGAGAATGCCTCTGTTTGGCAGAGAATATTATTGGGTTTGGGGTGATCAGGGAGGCCCAGAACCCAGAGTGGGGATAGTTCAATTGTTTGGCATAACAAAGAGGCTGAGTTTGAAGGGAGGATCCCCAAAATGGAATCAGGGCATGTTGGGGCCCCCTCCTCAGATGTTCAGGAGGCTGCAGACTGTCAAGGGAGGACCACAGGGAAGTTCCTAGTGATGGAGACCTAGAGGTTTTCAACACTGTAAGAATATTTACAGTGAAGCAGCTTACGTCACCGAGAGGTAACCCCTTTCACCATCCAACATCTTCAGTAAAACAGTACAAAGCTGCTGTTTAAAAACAGCCCGGGAGACAGAGCCCCGGAGGTTCCTGAGAGATTTAGGAGCTGAGTGCCCCCTTGTGCCTGGAGTAGGAGTCTGCCACTGGACCTCCAGCCGCAGCTGCAGGACAGGGGAGACGTGTCCTGTGTGCCCAGCACAGTGCCTGGCAGCATGGGTGCCCACAGGTGGTGTCATGCACAAGTCAACCAGCATCAGCCAAGGAGAAGCCACGAGTGCAACGTGTGGCAACTTCTTATTGGGAAGAAGAGCCCTGTTGACCCAACAGCTAAGAGGGACCTGCATTTGTCACACAATGTCCACAAGCTCCTACTGGTAGGAAGTTCTGCACTTCCACCTTGAGGCCTCCACAGCACATACCCATGCCAGGCAGAGTCAGCTGCTACCTTTGCCTCTGAGGCTGCCACTGAGTGTCATTGCTGAAAATGGGTCCCAAAGTCTGCAGGATGCTGTGGACAACTGCAGTGATGCCCTGCTGGTCCTGACCCAAGGGTACCTCTCATCCAGGTTCCAAGGCCTCAGTATCCTTAGGTCATCTTCACGAGGTTGGAATCCTCCCCAAATCTCCACACCAGCAGGTGGCTGAGTCCTGGGATCCCAGCCTCAGCCCTAACTGTGCGGGGAGCAGCACAGCCCTGTTGGCCAGGCAACCTTGGCTACATCCACTAGATGACACCCACCCCCCAGCCCCCCGCCTCCCTAACTTCAGATCGCAGGGAGAAGGGGCTGGGGGATCCATTTTTTCCTCCCCACAGGCTCTTGGTTTGCTTGTGCCAGAACTGTGCACAAGGGAGGCCAGCGGCTGCTAGGCCTGTTCTACAGCAGCCCCCACCTGGAAAATAGGGGCCCACCCTCTTTCCATCTGAAAACACAGGGCCACCTAGTGACTCCCAGCAGACCCAAAGCTACTCCAAGATGTCCTTCTGTCTCCACTTATTCAAAAAAGCAGCTGGGAGCTTTTTCCTCTCTATTAAAAAAAGAATTGCTGCATATTACATTGCGTTGAGAGGAATAGATGATGAGCCCCTGGGAAGATATGAATTTCCATTTTGTTACAAAAACATACAAGCCAACTGCTGAGAATCCGATCCCCTCATTTTGCTTATAAAACATGCTTTGTATTAGTTCATTCTTTTTTCCAGAGCATATTATTAATTTGTATTTGTTCCTTTTTTAGAACTTAGCTAATGGCTTATTCATTTTTTTAAGACTGACTGTAAGATAACTTTCCTTTCAAATAAACATAGTTAAATCCTCTAAGTAAATTGCGTTAAAAGAATGTGTGAACCCAGCATAGCCTGTCTGTCTCCCCTCTCCGTGCCCACACTGGTCACTATGCCCCACTCCACCCAGCTCTTTTCTCCATCAGGGTGAATTCATTCATTCATTCATTCCTAAAAACAAGCAAGACAGTCCTGGCCTAGATTAGTAGATTGGAGCATCATCCCATATACCAAAAGGTTGCAGGTTCAATTCCCAGTCAGGGTTCAGGTTCGATCTCCACCTGGTCGAGATGTATTTGGGAGGCAACGGATTGATGTTTCTTTCTCATATTGATGTTTCTCTCTTTCTCTCCCTTCCTCTCTCTCTAAATATCAATAAACATATCCTCAGGTAAGGATAAAAAGACACATTTTATAAAATAAAAACAAGAAGACAGGAAAAGGACGATGTTATAAGCAGTTTAAGACTGGATGGATTTACAAAGTAGGGGTGTGAAACCAACAATGGGGTGCACTCACTGCTCACCTGGAGCCTTGTGCCTTCCTCTCCCTGGATAGGGGCCTGCTGGTGCTTTCTTGATGTTGAGCATTCTCTACCCATCTCGAGTACTTCCAACGTACTGGCTGGGGATAGAACTCCAGTCAGGGTCCATGGCCAGAGGGTGACCATGGGGTCAACAGAAGCCCTTGCCCCAAACCCACCTGCCCCCAGGTATCTGCTGGGAAGGAAGAGGCGAGCTGCCTGGCAGGACAGGGCCCCTTCCTCCATCCTGTCCAAACTGCCCTACTCTGCAGATGGAGCCATTTCTTCCCATATGCTATTGATTAAGTTTATCAATTCTGTTTCTTCTTCCTCCATTTTGTTTAAATTTATTACTTCCTTTTTCTCCTTTTTCTTGGTTTGTAACTCAAAGGGAACAAAGTTCATCGAGTTATCAACTTGATTTACTGTTTCTCTTTTCTCCCCTCCCTAATATAAGCATTGGGAGCAATAAATCTCCTCTAAGTACTGCCTTGGCAGCATCCCAGAAACTGAGATAGGTCACTTTCTTGGTTTTGTTCTTTAAATATTCTGTGGATTCCTCAACGTCTTCCCTCACAAAAGGTTTATTTAAGAAAGAATCCGCTCTGCTGAATGAACACAGTAAGAAACAGCTGAAAAAGAGGTTCGACCAGAGAAAGGAAGAGGGAGATAAAATGGTCATTTGTCCATAATGTGATTTTATTTCTAAAATAATCAAATGGAAAGCTTTTAGGATTAATATGAGTTGAGCTAAAGTGAAGAGATACAAAGTAAACAATCACAAATCAATTTCTTTCCTCTATGCCAACAATTAGAAAATGAAAGGGTGGGGGAAGCCATACAAGATAGCAGCTACAAAAGTTTAAATAAGTTTTAAATAAATATGCAGAAACTATGTAAAAGCTGAGAGTTATCGAAGAAGACAAGAAAATAAAGAAACATTATGCTCATGGTAAGACTCAATGTTGTGTCGATATAGTTTCTTTGCGAATGGATGTACAAAGTAATGTCAAGCAAAATCTCAACAGAAATCTTTGGGAAACGGGCCCAAATGATTCTGAAGCACATCTGGAAAAATAGGGACATAACTTTTCCCACCTCTCCTCCTGGGGAGGGGAGGTCTGGGTGGAAGGTAGGTGGGGACAGAGAACTGGCCACCAGTGGGTGCCTTTGGTCCCTGACCTTCCAAAGTGGTCCCATGGCAACTCCCAGACAGGTCTCGGGCATTTCTCAACAGGGGAGGATGAGAGTGTATTTCAGTCATTCTACAGACAGTCACCGAGCACCAGCCACGACTGCAGGGACCAGGATGGAGCAGTGAACTAGACAAAGCCCTTGCCCTGGGACCTGGTGTTAGTTGGGGAGGCAGACAATAGACCAGGAAACGTGTTATCACATCAAGGTTCTGTGAGGAGCAAGGCAGACGCTTTTAGCCAGAGCCAGAAGGCGGAGAAGCACAAGTAGAAGGGATGATTGTTGCAGAATGGTGTGGGATGAGTGCACCTCCAGAACTGAGTCCAAGGAAAGAATAAGGAGGTGCCAGGCAAGGGAGGGACTGGGCTGAACCCCAGGTAACATCACCGCCTCCGGCTGCACTTCCTTTTTACAAAAGCCTCCATGCCCTAGAAGGCCCGATCCATGTGGCCACAGCCACACCTGGTAAGTGAGATACCTGGCCTGAGGCAGCCAGGCAGTTTCTCTTTCCAGGAATTTGAAAAACAACACAGGGCTGAGTGGAGTCCTTGAGTAAAGGGGCACTGAGTGGCAGGGGGTGGGGAGTGAGGCTTAGAGAGGCATTGGGCAGGCTGGACCCACCTGCCAGCTGAAGAATGGGGAGCTGAAGGCAGGTACTGGGGTTTAGAGAAGAGCTGGGACACTGGGGTAGAGAGTAGGGACTTGACTGTCCCCTGGAGGGACAGAGACAAAGATAGAGACAGAGACAGGGAGACAGAGGCAGAGACAAAGATAGAGACAGAGACATAACAGAGATAGAGATACACAGAGACAGAGAGCAGGAAGATGGAGACAGAGAACCACCCGTGACTCTCCAGGGCCCCTGACACTGAGCCGTGGGTCTCACAATAGATTCCATGAGAAGCCATCTTTTATCAATTGGTTCCCAAATGGCCAATTCACCAAACTGAGCTAGTACACTGATTTTCCATGCACTGTTTTAGGTCATATACTTTTTAAATATTTAATATTCTTCTTTAATATCTTACCAGCATTTTAAGAAATGTTAAAATTATTGAAACTAGAATTTTAGTCTAGTTTAGTCTTGACTACACTGTTTATATGACAATAGTCCTAATTTATAAAATTTCATATAAGAATTTTCAGTTTTATATTGATTTCTCTTTAATTCTTTAAAAGTCATTTTCAGTTTTTCCAACATTTAGCATTTTTAGGAGTCTTTTACCAATTTTTCTGAATGACAGTCTGATTAATTCAGCAATGTACTGATGTACCAGACTCACTGCTGCTCACTGTTCATAAAGCTGACAAGCAATCTGTATTCCATGGAATAGCTTTAAAAGAATTTGAAAGCAGTTTTGATCTTATCTTCAGATAGCATTCTAAACAATGTTCAGTTTGCCTGTCTCAGAGCTATGAAGAGAGAAAACAGGAGAACCAGCATTCAGCACAGCCTACTTCCAGGAAGGGAGGCTGGGGCAGAGGAGAGGAGAGCAGTTAGCAAGGGGTGATGGATGTTAAGTGCCACTTGAAGGCTGTCAGGACCAAGTGGAGGTTAGAGCAGATATACAAAGAAAGTCCAGTGGTCATGCACAAGACCTGCAGGAAGTCCTCTACCCAGAGGCCCTGCTATAGGGCTAAATTATAGACTAGCACTCGACAGTACTCCTTGGGCCTTACAATAATGCTTTTCCAATCTCCCCAAGAATGTGGAACACAGGAAAGAATGACTGCCCTCCAAGATTTATCAAAAAGAGCCCGGAAAGAATATGGCAGCTGAAACCGGTTTGGCTCAGTGGATGGAGCGTCGGTCTGCGGACTGAGGGGTCCCAGGTTCGATTCTGGTCAGGGGCATGTACATTGGTTGCGGGCACGTCCCCAGTGGGGGATGTGCGGGAGGCGGCTGGTCGATGTTTCTTTCTCATCGACGTTTCTGACTCTCTATCCCTCTCCCTTCCTCTCTGTAAAAAATAAAAAAGAATATGGCAGAGCACACAAGCCCATCTGAAAGATCTAGAATGGCTCTCAGGTCTTGAAGACTACACTGGGGACCTCCCAAATGGATAAACATATCTCAGAAAAGACTGTGTCCTCCAGAAGGTCACTGACCACACAAAAGGAACCACAGTGGGGCCTGTCCAAGCAGTCTTTTTGTCTCCTTTCCCCCCGCTGAATGACCCCCCCCAGCCACTCCCACCCCCGAGGGCAAACCCCCACCGCCCCATTGTCTGTGTTCATTGGTTATGCTAATATGCATGCATACAAGTCCTTTGGTTGATCTCCAACCCCCTCCCTCCCATCATTTGTCTCTGGATCTATTTTTGTTCATCAGTTTATGTTGATCATTATATCCCACATATGACTGAGCTCATGTGACATTTATCTTTCTCCGACTGGCTTATTTCGCTTAGCATAATGCTCTCCATTTCCACCCATGCTGTTGCAAATGGTAAAAGTTCCTTCTTTTTTACAACAGTGTAGTATTCTGTGGTGTAGATGTACCACAGTTTTCTAATCCACTCATCTGCTGATGGGCACTTAGGCTGTTTCCAAATCTTAGCTATTGTAAATTGTGCTGCTATGAACATAGGGGTGCATATATCCTTTCTGACTAGTGTTTCTGGTTTCTTGGGATATAGTCCTAGAAGTGGGATTACTGGGTCAAATGGGAGTTCCATCTATAACTTTTTTAAAAAATATATTTTATTGATTTTTTACAGAGAGGAAGAGGAGAGGGATAGAGAGTTAGAAACATCGATCAGCTGCCTCCTGCACACTCCCCACTGGGGATGTGCCCGCAACCAAGGTACATGCCCTTGACCGGAATCAAACCTGGGACCCTTGAGTCCGCAGGCCAATGCTCTATCCACTGAGCCAAACCGGTTAGGGCCATCTATAACTTTTTGAGGAAACTCCATACTGTTCTCCACAGTGGCTGCACCAGTCTGCATTCCCACCAGCAGTGCAGGAGGGTTTCTTTTTCTCCACATCCTCGTCAGCACTTGTCGTTTGTTGATGATAGCCATTCTGACAGGTGTGAGATGGTACCTCATTGTTGTTTTGAGTTGCATCTCTCGGATGATTAGTGACTTTGAGTATGTTTTCATATGTCTCTCGGCCTTCTATACGTCCTCTTTCAAAAAAGTGTCTATTTAGGTCCTTTGCCATTTTTTATTGTTTACTAGTATCTTCCTTTTTGTTAAGTTGTATGAGTTCTCTGTACATTTTGGAGTGTCCAAGCAGTCTTAGTGGGCAGTGGTTCTGCCCATAACCTACGGAGTTCTTGACCGATGGACAAGACCACCGCTTAGAGAGATGATGTGTCTCTACCATTAGTTGTTGACCTCATCAAGGTTCCTTGTCCTGATTCCATCTGCCTACAACAATCTTCTGTTGAAGGTTTGCTTTTCCAAATGTAGGTTAACCACAGAGGAAATAATTCATGGATCATGGTGCCAGGTGTTTTCCAATGCCCTTGGCACAACACTTCTCACCAAAAAATGAACTAAGTTGGAGTTTTGGGTTGATGCATCATTCTCATCTTGATTAATGTGGATTTGTCCTAGAGAGCAGATGGCCTGGTGGATGGCCCTGCGCAGAACTCTGCCTGACCCATGCCTGACCACCACCATCCCCAAAAGAAAAAACGGCTAACACCCTAGCCGGTTTGGCTCAGTGGATAGAGCAGTGGCCTGCGGACTCAAGGGTCCCAGGTTCGATTCTGGTCAAGGGCATGTACCTTGGTTGCGGGCACATCCCCAGTGGGGAGTGTGCAGGAGGCAGCTGATCGATGTTTCTCTCTCATCAATGTTTCTAACTCTCTATCCCTCTCCCTTCCTCTCTGTAAAAAAATCAATAAAATATATTTTTTAAAAAAGAAAGAACAGCTAACATTTGTACACAGGTTTGTGTGGGCATGTTTTCCATTCTGTTGGTTATAATACATCTAGATTTAGATTGCTAGGTCAAATGGTAACTCTGTGTTTAACTTTTTGAGGACCTGCCAGGCTGTTATCCAAAGTGGCTGCACCAATTTATTTGACCACCAGCGGTGTATGAGCTTCCCATCTCTCCACAAGCTCATCAACACTCGTCTTTTCATTTCTGATCTTTTTTTTTTTTTAGATAAAATTAACATACACTGTATATTATCTGTCTTATGGATTATGGCCATTCTAGTGAGTGTGGAGTGGTATCTCAACACAGTTTTAATTTGCATTTCCCAGATAAAAGATGAGCATCTTTTCATGTACTTATTGGCCATTTGTGTATCTTCTTTGAAAAAAAATGTCCATTCAGATCTTGGCCCATTTTTAAAATATGCTTTTTATTAATTTCAGAGAGGAAGGGAAAGAGAGAGAGAGAAAACATCAATGATGAGAGAGAATAAATGATCAACTGCTTCCTGCATGCCCCCCAACTGGGGATCAAGCCTATAACCCAGGCATGTGTCCTGATGGGCATCAAACTGTGACCTCCTTGTTCATAGGTTGACACTCAACCATTGAGTCACACCTATTGGGCCCTTTGCCCAATTTATTTTATTTTATTTTATTGTTGAGAGGTTTTTGTTTCCCCCTCCTGACACCAAATACGTGGTATCTTTTCCAACCTCACTTCTCCAATGTTATAAAACCAGCTGGGTGTCCTATAAGTCGATCCTATCCTGACACTAGCTAGTGTCAGACTCCACAGGTTTAAGAGCTCAGTCCCAAAAGACTGCTCTCATGTCAAATGCCAGCCGCAAATACAGGAGTCCCCAAGTTACCTGATCTGTCCAACGTGGCTACAAAGTCGCGGTGTCTCCCTCTTACCCTTACACAGGAGCCTCTGTCCTCTCAGGGTTGGAATGCACCAACCTCCCAGCCCGGGAGGTTCCCCACCTCAACTCTCGGAACCCTGTCACTTAAAAAGGTTTTCATGGAGGCTTCATACATATGCAGGATTGTGCCATTAGTGATTAACTCAATCTCAAGCCCATCTCCCTTCCCTGGAGGTTGGGGGGATGGGGCTGAAAGTTCCCACCTTCTAATTATGGCTGGGTCTTTCTGGAAACCAGCCCCCATCCTGAAGCTACTTAGGGGCACACCAAAGGTCATCTCATTAGAACAAAAGAAGCTTCTATCACCCTTTTCACTCAGGGAATTCCCAAGCATTTTAGGAGCTCTGTGCCAGGAACTGAGGACAAGGAGCAAATACCTTTATTATTCCATAAGTGGGTTCTCTTTTATTATTGAGGTGAAAGAGTTCTAGATATTTGAGTTCTACATATTCTAGATACCAGTCCCTTATTAGACATACAACTTGTAGATCTTTTCTCCCATTCAGTGAGTTGTCTTTTAACTTTCATGTTGGTGTCTTTTGAAGCACAAAGCTTTTAATTTTTCTGAAGTCCAATTTACCTATTTTTTGTTGACTTCTTATGCTTTTGACATCATAGCTAAGAAGCCGTAACCAAATCCAAGGTGACAAAGATTTATCCCTGTTTTTTCCTAAGAATTTTATAGTTTTTGCTCTTATATTTAGGTATTTTGGGGCTAATTTTGTATCTGGTGTGCAGTGGGTATAGACTTCAGTATTTTTGCCTGTGGATATCCAGGAGTCCCATCACCAGTTGTTGAAAACACGATTCTTTCCCCCGTTGACTGTCTTGGCACCCTTGCCAGTAATAAATTGACTGGAAATGTGAAGCTTATTTATGGACTCTGAATTCTATTCCACTCAACTATATATCTACCTTTATACCACCACCACATTCTCTTAATTATCATTGCTTTTTGGCAAGTTTTGGAATCAAGAAGTCCTCTTCAAGATTGTCGTGGCTGTTCTGGACCTCTTCAGTTTCCACATGAATATTTGGATCAGCCTGTCAAATTCTGCAGAGCCAGATGGGATTCTGATGGTGATTGCATTGAGTCTGCAGTTCAACTTGGGGGGGCATTACTGTTTTAATAACATTAAGACTTTTGATCCATGAACACCTATCTTTCCATTATTTAGGATTTTTACATTTCTTTCAACAATACTTTGTCATTTTAAGAATATTACACTTCTGTAGTCAAATGTATTCCTAAGCATTTAATTCTTTTGGTGTTATTGCAAATGAAATTGTTTTCTTAATTTCATTTTCAGATTATTCATTGCAAGTGTATAGAAATGCTACTGATTTTTGTATACTGATCTTATACCCTGCAACCTTGCTGAACTTGTATATTAGTTCTAATAGTTTGCCATACATTTTTTAACACTATATGAAAACAAAAGTTAGAAATGCCTCCTCAGCCTCTCATTCCAAAAGTTTAGAAATAATTTCACATAAAAAATGAGGAACACAAAGTGTCAACATCCAATCCCATCCAAAGTGTCTGGAAGAGGAAAAGAGAATAAGGAGCAAAATAACATCCTTACAGGCAATGAGCAAAACTGTACTAACTATTCCAAATCAGGGAGGCGAGGGGGCGCCATTACAAAAGTCAGAATGAGAAAAACTCAGAAATGAGGTGACAGCACTTAGGACAAATTTAGGAATAAAAGAAAAAATAATTGCAGATATGAATATTAAGTTAGGGGAAACATAAGAGAAACAGAATGTAAAAAGTAGGGAAAGTTTTATATCAAAAAGAAAAGAACACATGAAAAAGATTCAAAAGGAAATGACACATATTGGAAATGGGCAAAAGAGTCCCTGAAAATGAAATTCATAGCAAGGGAACAGGATAAATACTAAAAACTAAAATTCAAAAATAAAATCTGATTTTAAAAAAATTCACAGACACTTTCCTGAATTTAAAAAAAGAAAAAAAAAAAGATTTCATACTATATTGCATTAGTCAAGACCCATTTAGGAAAGAGAAACCACAAAGTGATTTAAAAAGGGGAAGTTTTATATAAATTACTAACCGTAACAGGGAAGTGGCTAGTAAGGAGTAAAAGGAACTTTAAAGAATATAATGAGTAGCAGAAAAATGGAGACACCTTTACATGTAGGGCTGGGACTGAGAACCAAGAAAAGGGCCCCCCATCCCAGGGTTGAGATCAAGACCTCCAAAGATGCCCGAGCCCTGACTCACTGAAAGGTGGAGAAGTGGGCTGTGGAGCCACCCCAGGGGGTGCCAAGGGAAGCTCGCTGTGGGGAGGTGGCCTGTACCCCTGGCCACCAGGATCTGCTGAAGCTGAGCATTGGGAGGCTGCACGCCCTGCAGAAGCGTGCATGAGGCACACCAGAATCCAGAAGAGAAACCCCCTCTTCCTCCAGTGCCCTTCAGCAAAGTTTAACACGGGGCAAGCTCTCCAAGGAGAAATAGTTACAGGGTCCAGCTCCATTACTACAGAGTTGACAATAAAGAATGGATTCGGGGCCAGCCAGTGTGGTTCAGTGGTTGGGCATCCACCCATGAACGCGGAGATCCCAGTTCAATTCCTGGTCAGGGCACATGCTGGGGTTGTGGGCTCAATCCCCAGTGGGGGGAGTGTGGGAGGCAGCCCGATCAATGGTTCTCTCTCATCACTGATGATTCTATCACTCTCTCCCTCTCCCTTCCTCTCTGAAATCAATAAAAATATACTTTTTGTTAAAAAAAAAAAAAAGGAAGAGAATATGGTATATAAGAGTGATCAATGTAGACATAGAGCAGCTAGCAGCTATAAAAATTGCAGTGAGAACTTCTAAACTATTTCCAGTTATCATTCTGGTGGTAGGAGCATTAGAATTATTCCCTGCTGTGTGTGTAATGTTGCCTGAAACAAATGAGTAATTATGGGATATTTTAATGATTATCCTGTGTCCTAAAAATCAGGATTCTCAGTGTGGAAAGAGATAGAGCTGTAATTTTTAAAAGCGACTAAATAAAAATCTGTAGTCCTAAAACTTAATTGGAAATAACAGTATGAACTTATGAGATATTTTATCTATCATTCTATCAAACTTATGAGGTATTTTATCTATCATTTTATCTATATCAATTAGTCTGCCCACTGAAAAGGCTGAGAAACAATGACCAAACCAGCAGCAATGAGCATTCTTATAGAATCCATAAAGTCAGGGCAACATTTCCCTGGCCATGTGGCTCAGTTGGCTGGAATGTTGTCCCATACACTAAAAGGTTGCAGGTTTGATCCCTGGTCGCACATACCTGGGTTGCAGATTCAACCCCCAGCCCTGGTCAGGGTGCATGCAGGAAGCAACTAATCAATGTGTCTCTCTCACATCAATGTTTCTCTCCCTCTCTCTATCTCTTCCTCTGTGTGTCTCTCTCTCCCTCCCTCCCTTCCACTCTCTCTAAAAAGCAATGGAAAAGTATCTTCAGGTGAGGATTAACAAAACAAAATATTAAAAACATATCCTTGAGTGAGGATAAAATAAAAAAGTTAGGACGATGTAGAGAAATGACTGATTGCAGATCTGAGGAGAGAATGTTCAAAGGAGTATGGAACATCTTGACATAAACAACATGGGAACCATCAGAGAAAGGCTATGCATAGACTAGGGTAGAACACAGGTTCCCACTGGCCAAAGACAGGACAAGCAGAGCTTTGATCACAGTAATAATTCCAATAAATTGAAACTCACCAAATTTATTTCAATCCATGAGTACATAATGATACTGAAAATAAATTGGTCACCTCCAGAAGATAATAAGGAACCAGTTTATTATTTTACAAACTGGTAAATTTAGGGGAGAAAGGAAGCATTTATTATCCTGCCTCTCCTAAATGAGCTCTATCACTGGATAACCTCATGGTAGATAGAAGGCAGCATCTGTTTATAAAGAATTCCAGCATCTAAACGAAAAAGAAATAATGGAACTAAAATACCATCATTTTGTACTGGTGACAGCAATGGTTCTTCTCATTACCTTATGCAAAACACTGGAACAGTCTCATCAATGTTGCCATCATCTGTTTAACACTCTCCATATATTCTCTCAAAGCCTATTTGCTTATAAATTGTGTGGAATGGTAAAATTAATAAGCAATAAAATGTGAATCACAGCACAATGAAAACAATATATGTCAGCATTTTGGACCCCCAGTGAATTAATGGAGCTAAGGACTGAGCATCCATGGTTATGAATGGCACAAAGAACGGCAGCCTGACACTATGCAGCCACCTAGAGTCTTACCAGAGAGACAGAAGCTGAGTCTGATCGAGCTACTAGATCTGGCTGACAATGAACAGCAAATACAGAGGGCAGCGGAGCAGACTCTAGGGAAACACTACAGTTAAATTGCGTGGATTCTTCAACAGATAAAAGGAAAGGATGAAGGGGGAACCTGTAGATTAAAAGAGAGGGAGAAGATACACTTTTTAAAGTGGGCAAGACTGAGTCAGTTTCTAGGAAAGCATGATCGGATGATAAAACTATAAAGAAATACAAGGAAATTATTACTATAAAAGCCAGGCAATAGTTAATCTTGCAGTTGGGGTGGGGAGTTATGATTGAGACAGGGGACATAGAGTTGCTGCTGGTGGCTGCAACATTCCATCTCTTCGATTACAAGAGCATTTGGGGTGTTTGCCTTAAATAATATATTAAATTCTACCTGTGTTTTGTGTATTTTTCTATCTCTATTTTATTTTACAGTAAAAAGATTTTTTAAAGGAATGTTTAAAATTTGATGCATATCTATTAAAATAAGTCACATACCACAATGGCATGACTAGCACACTTTGGGAAACACTGACCTTTTCCATAAACCTGAGTACCATGGGGCACTAGAAGCAGCCTTGCCCCAGTAAAGTCTCTCTAAAGACCTCTGGGTGCACTGGAATGGGTGGACTTAATAGTGGGGGTGGGGAAGAATAGAGCAGAAAACTGATGTCTGTACTGGGCAGCTGGAGGATACAAGGGGCAGCTGGTAAACGTGGTGTGGATGAGGGCGGAGGCCCTATCTAAATACATCCCAACTCCTACCTAACATATGCAGCTGAAACCTACAACCCTGTTTCAACCACAGCAGTTCCTTGGCAGCCCACTGTCTTCTGCAGACCTACATCAAGCCAGTGGGGATGGATTGAGACACCATGACTAGCCTAACATCCTGAGGTATGTGGAGACAATATACGCAGCAGAAGTGTCTTACAGACATGAACCACTACTGTGCTAGAGACCTCCTGGGCTATCTGCCCTGCTGTGACATACACCCCCTAGTGCAAGAACTGCACTCCCAAGGAGGGACACAAAACCCCTGCTGGAGGTAGTGGACAACTGTGGTTTACTGCCTAGCATCTATTTCCCCTCCCCCTGGAAATAGCACTTCCAATTTCTTTTCAAACACCTCCCCTCTCCATGAGCCTCTGGTGCCAGTTCAGTTATTCCTCTGGATTTTATTACATGAACCAATATTCCTCCCCTTCATTTTTTTTTTGTTAATTAAACCAATTTGCATTAGGTTGTCTGCACCTTGCAACTGTATGTATGTTTGGAATGTTATGGCTGCAAGTAACAGAAAACTCTACTAATGATAACTTAAATAAATATGGGTATACTTTTTGCACAAATCAAGAAGTCCAAAAGACGCCGAAACCGGTTTGGCTCAGTGGATAGAGCATCGGCCTGCGGGCTGAAAGGTCCCAGCTTCGATTCCAGTCAAGGGCATGTACCTTGGTTGCGGGCACATCCCCAGTAGGGGGTGTGCAAGAGGCAGCTGATCGATGTTTCTCTATCATCGATGTTTCTAGCTCTCTATCCCCCTCTCTTCCTCTCTGTAAAAAATTAATAAAATATATTTAAAAAAATAAAAGAAGTCCTAAAGATGACAATCCAGGACCGCTCACATAGCTCCACAATATCATGAACATGCATGAGTTCATCCACACCACATTTACCGGCTGCCCCTTGTATCCAAATGAGGCCTGAATTGCACCAATGTCATCCTCCTGGTTTAGATCTTATACTAAAACTAGAGGCCCAATGCACAAAATTCGTGCAAGAGTAGGCCTTCCTTCCCCCGGGCTGCCAGCACTGGATTCCCTCTGGCACCTGGGACCCGGGCTTCCCTAGCAGCCCTGGCTTCATCCAGAAGGTCGTCTGGAAGGACGTCTGGTCTAATTAGCATATTATGCTTTTATTATATACTAAAATTATAGGAGATGTTACCACTGAGGGGCACTGGGTGAAAGGTACAAGAGGCCTCGCCACTCTTTTTCAATGACTTCTGAATGTATAATTGATTGAAAATTAAAATCTTAAAAAATGATTAAAGTGCATAGATCAGGCGTCCTCAAACTACAGCCTGAGGGCTACATGCGGGTGTTTTTGCCGTTTTATTTACTTCAAAATAAGATATGTGCAGTGTGCATAGGAATTTGTTCATAGTTTTTTTTAAACTATAGTCCGGCCCCCCAACGGTCTGAGGGACAGTGAACTGGCCCCCGTTTAAAAAGTTTGAGGATGCCGAAACCGGTTTGGCTCAGTGGATAGAGCATCGGCCTGCGGACTCAAGGGTCCCAGGTTCGATTCCGGTCAAGGGCATGTACCTTGGTTGCGGGCACATCCCCAGTAGGGTGTGTGCAAAAGGCAGCTGATCAATGTTTCTCTCTCATTGATGTTTCTAATTCTCTATCCCTCTCTCTTCCTCTCTGTAAAAAATCAATAAAATATATTTAAAAAAATAAACAATAAAAAATAAAAAGTTTGAGGACCCCTGGCATAGATGATTCTGCATATGATTTCAGGAGCTTCACATCTTCCTGAGGCTTACCTAGCCTCCTAGGGTGAAAGGAGGGCTGGGCAGTGTTCACAGGTCTTCATCCCTCCCCAACCCCACATTTCTGCATCATCACCCAGACCCTTCCTACTCAGCTGCTTCAATTTCCCAATGAGACTGAGAATAATACAGCTCAAACAGAGAGGTTGGCATATATGAAAGCTTATCCAGCTACCTTTCTGGAGTGTGGGGTGGGCATTTGCACATATACAAGTACAAGTACACACACACACACACACACACACACCCCATATTCTGGTAACAACCTAGTACCCCTGCAGTGGCACAACCACACAAAAAGTGCCTTCTATCTTAGGGCTCCTTGATGTCTCCTATCAGAATTCAGTTACTAGTCTGTGACCTATAGTCTTGACCTTTCAACATCATCTTCTTTTTCTACCCACCCATCGATTTCCAGACAAACAACTCAATTTGGAGAGTAAATTAACTGCCTTGTCTGTGTTTGTCCTAAGTTTCTGAGTCCACATCTCAGGACTCAGGCTCCCCTTTGTGCAAAATAATCTTTAAGGTTCAGATTCCAGCTCCAGATCCTCAGCACCATGATGCACTGCTGCCCTCTGATGGCAGTTTCTAGGTAGTACTTACAAATGTGTATAAAAAAATCAACAGCTCCAGTAGCAAAATGATTAAGGGAAAAGAAGAAAGTCACAAAAGAAAAAATGTGATGGGATAATGAACATAAAAAAAAGTGGTAATTAAATAAATGAACAATATAACATCAAGGAGTTACTACTCCCTCAATCAGATTGGTGATAATGGAAAAGAATTATAATGTCTAGGGCTGTACAGGGTTCAGATTCAGGGCTTGCACAACAGGGCACACACAGAAGCTGATCACCTCAGCAGGCCACCCTCTGTAACCCACTCAGGCTCTGGCACCCGGCACCCCATTGTAAAGCTTTGGCTTCCAAAGCTGGGGAAGCGTAAGTCGGCGAGGCCTTCAGCATTGCCGCCCAGCCCAAAGGCCGCCCGGCCGGGGGTCACAAATTGGTTCCATTTATCAGTGGCCTTAAAAATTCCAACCACTGGAAATCTCAAACATTCCACTTCTAGTTTTTCCTAAAGAAGTTATCAGACAACTAAATGACAAAATTAAAACCAGAAGAACCAATCTTTATACAGCCACATTCTCAGGAGAGGTGCCCCCTATCTTCTCCCAGAAGCCAACCAGGCAGGGATTTCAACACTGAGAACCAAGCTGGTGGTTCCTTTGAAGCTGACCCCCAAGAGCTGTCTTTGTCACTTGAAACCCTTCCCCCTACCTCCCTTCCACACTCACAGTATTTGGGAACAGGACTTTCAAGAAGTAATTAAGGTTCAATGAAGTCATAAAGGTATAGCCCTAATCCAATATGGCTGGTGTCCTTATAGGAAGAAGAGGAGACACCGGGGATGCATACCAGAGAAAAGGTCCTGGGAGGACACAGAGAGGGTAGCCATCAGCAAGCCTAGGAGAGGGGCCTTAAAGGACACCAATTTAATGCCCTCAAGGTAATGTAAAGGAGATATAAGGCGAAATTTATGCATATTGAAAAGTATATTTCAACCTGTAATCTAAAACATAATTACAAGAAAAGATTTAATGAAGCAGATATTCATGGCTGCGCAGATCCCCAGAGAAGACACAGGTGCAATCACAGACCGAGCTGAATAGGCTACATGTGAAACTCAGATACCCAAGTAGTGTGATAGTCCTTCAAGTCCAGTAAAAATCAACTAATGGCCTGGCCTGCATGGTTCAGTGGTAGAGCATAGACCTATGAACCAGGAGGTCATGGTTCGATTCCCATCACATTGATGTTTCTCTCTCTCTCTCTCTCTCTCTCTCTCTCTCTCTCTCTCTCTCTCTCTCTCTCTCTCTCTCCTCTCTCTCTCTCTCTATCTCCCTCTCTCTCTCCATCCTCCCTCCCTCCTTCTCCCTTCCTCTCTGAAATCAATAAATATGTATTTTTTTCAAAATCAACTAATGGCTGCATTAAAAAAATGTTTGAAGTTTCAGGCTGTTAGAATAGTGACTCTAGTACAAGAATTAGAAAGTAGTTTGATTTCAGGCAACCCAGAACATGAGAGATGAAGAAAATAGCAAATATGTAAAATTATCACAAGCTGTTTAACATCTTAGATTTTTGGTCTTCACCCTATTTCCTATGACTCAAAAGTTTGCAGGGAGAGTCCTACTATCAATGGTGGTCATCTCAAATTGGGAACACTAAAGCAGGCCATATTGAGGGCTTTGACCACTTCCCTAACATTAGCCAAGTAGGAACCATGATGCCTCTCACTTGGACAAACAATAAAGACCATAGAGGACCTCAGGAAGCAGACAGCTTAGGGTACAAGGTGGCTAAAGCCAGTCGATAGGCACTACTACCAACCTTATCCTATATAATAATAGAGGGATATGCTAATTAGCCTGGACGCCGTAACAGTCACGACCAGTCAGGCACAGCCCAGGAGTGAGCCCCGGTGGAAGCGGACAACAGCGTTGCTGCCCAGCCCAAAGGCCGCCCGGCCGGGGGTCACAAGCTGGCATGCCGCGCCACCTGGCCTGGGAGCAGCCCCAAGTGGAAGCGGACACCAGTGGGGGCGTGCGCAGGCCCGCGGCATCCACGCCCTGTGCTGAGGTGGAGTGGCCCCTGGTGAAGGTGGCCACCAGCGGAGGCATGCGCAGGCCTGCCCAGCACTGACGTCATGCTGCCTGCGTGTGTCCCCACCCAGCACTGAGGTGAAGCTGCCTGCCTGCGTCCCTGACCTGGGACGTGCTGCTGCCTGCATGCGTCCCTGCCCAGCGCTGAGGTGAAGCTGCCTGCCTGTGTCCCTGACCTTGGACATGGAACTGCCTGCGTGTCCTCACCCAGCGCTGAGGTGAAGCTGCCTGCCTGCGTCCCTGACCTGGGACGTGATGCTGCCTGCATGCGTCCCTGCCCAGCGCTGAGGTGAAGCTGCCTGCCTGTGTCCCTGACCTGGGATGTGACACTGCCTGCCTGTGTCCCTGATAAATAGCAACATTAAAATATTTCCTCTAATTAATTCCTTTAATGTGCATGAATTTCGTGCACCAGGCCACTAGTATTAAATATTATTTAATTCTTTTTAATCCCTGTTGATGAGGACACATCTTCTGAACATTGTGTTTACATGTAAAATAACTGGGCATGTTTCAAACCTAAACCCTGCTGTAACAGCATGCGGGTTGGGAAACTGCAAAGCCCAGAGTCCCAACAAAGCAAAGAACATTCCAGCTATTCCCACAATTCCTGGAGCCCCAGCCCCGTACTCTCAGCTTCCTTTTAAAGTGGCTGAGTGGGTTTGGGAAGCAGACTGTGGTGCATTGGTGTCAGTTAAAAGCAAGATGAGCCCTCAGAGGAACAAGCAGGGTGCCAAGTGTTAGTTTGGGGAACAGACTAAATTAGAATGTAACACAGAGAAGGTGGCAACACTTACAACCTTATCCTATATAATAGAGGGATTGGGCCTAAACTGGCAGTCAGACATCCCTCTCACAATCCTGGACCGCTGGCTCCTAATCGCTCACCTGCCTGCCTGCCTGCCTGGTCGCCCCTAACTGCCCTCCCGCTGCGGGCCTGATCGCCCCTAACTGCCCCCCCTGCCAGCCTGGTCACCCCTCACGGCCCCCCCACCCCCACCGGCCTGGTCAAGAGATCCAGGAGTCTTCATTTTGACACTTACCATGGGATACTTTGAAACTCTGAGTTTTCATTTGCTCATATGTCAAGTTAGGATAACTGCAATAATACCCTTACCAACCTCAGGAGATGGTCTGGGTGAAAGGGATTCAATGCTTTATTGTCCATGAAGGCACTCTGTAGAGCACTTTACAAAGGTGTTCTCAATATTGTCATTTCTATTTTGAAGGAAGCAGCAAAACTGTGGAGATGAACCTTCAGCTCCTCAGGACCATGGGACAAACAACAATCACACATTTCCTACTAGTTAAGCCACACGTCCTCTCTGCTCACTAGTGGGAAAGACAAGGATGAAAGACTTGCTGAAAGCACGTGTGCCTATTCTGGGTCTAGAAAGAATATAGTCATGAACTGCACAACATTTCAGTCAATGACAGATGGCTTATAGTACACTGATCTTCTGAGATTAAAATTCCTATCACCTGATGATGATGGGGCTGTCATAGCATCTTAGCACTTTCTGAAGAGTGACATCTCCTCAAGAAGCTCAGGTAGGTACTTCAGGAGGCGGTCCAGAAGAAATCCATCCCAGGAGATGACAGTTCCATGCCCATTAGTGTCCCTGGAGACCTTGCAGTGGGACAAGATGTGGAGGTGAAGACAGTGATATTGATGATACTGACCCTGTGTAGGCCTAGGATGACGTGTATTTGTGTCTTAGCTTTTAATTAAAAGTTTTAAAAGTGAAAGAAAAATAAAACATTAAAAACAGAAAAAACTTATGCTATAGAAGATATAAAGAAAATATTTTAGCACAGTTGTATAATGTGTGTTTTAAGCTAAGTGTTATTACAAAAGAGCCAAAACGTTTTTAAAATGTTAAAAGTTTATAAAGTAACTAGAGGCCCAGTGCACAAAATTTGTGCACGGGGGGCAAGGGAGGTGGGTCCCCTCAGCCCAGCCTGCACCCTCTCCAATCCGGGACATCCCTCTCAAAATCCTGGACCACTGGCTCCTAATCGCTCACCTGCCTGCCGACCTGATTGCCCCTCACTGTGTTGCGTGCCGGCCTGATCTCCCCTAACTGCCCCCCACTGCCAACCTGGTCACCCCTCACGGCCCCTCCACTGACCTGTTCGCCCCACACAGCCTGCTGTTCAGTCGTTTGGTCGTCCCTCACTAACCCCCCTGCCGGCCTGGCCACCCCACACAGCCTGCTGTTCAGTCGTTTGGTCATCCCTCACTAACCCCCCTGCTGGCCTGGCCACCCCACACAGCCTGCTGTTCAGTCGTTTGGTCATCCCTCACTAACCCCCCTGCTGGCCTGGCCACCCCACACAGCCTGCTGTTCAGTCGTTTGGTCACCCCACACAGCCTGCTGTTCAGTCGTTTGGTCATCCCTCACTAACTCCCCTGCTGGCCTGGTTGTCCCACACAGCCTGCTGTTCAGTCGTTTGGTCGTCCCTCACTAACTCCCCTGCTGGCCTGGTCATAGGCAGCCATCTTTGTGAGGGTGTGATGGTCAATTTGCATATTACCTCTTCATTAGATAGGATAAAGTTACAGTAAACCAAGGTTAATTTATTAAAGAAAAACCGTTTCTATCACTTCAGTGTAGCCCAATTGTACAGTGCTTATAAGTGTACAGTCTGCAGTGGTGTACAGTCATGTCCTAGGTCTTCACACTCACTCACCATTCACTCACTGACTTATTCAGAGCAACTTCCAGGCCTGCAAGCTCCATTCATGGTAAATGTATCACTGTTTATTTTTATACCTGATTTTTACTGTACCTTTTCAATGTCTGCAATATTCAATACAGTACCATGCTGTATAGGCTTGTAACAGAAGAAAAATAGGCTATATCATACAGCTGAGGTGTCAGTAGGCTAGACCAGTGGTCGGCAAACTCATTAGTCAACAGAGCCAAATATCAACAGTACAACGATTGAAATTTCTTTTGAGAGCCAAATTTTTTAAACTTAAACTTCTTCTAACGCCACTTCTTCAAAATAGACTCGCCCAGGCCATGGTATTTTGTGGAAGAGCCACACTCAAGGGACCAAAGAGCCGCATGTGGCTCACGAGCTGCGGTTTGCTGACCACTGGGCTAGACCATCTAGGTTTGTGTAAGTGCACCTATGATGTTCACACAACGAAATGGCCTAACAATGCTTTTCTCAGAATATATCCCATCATTAAGCAACACATGACTGTAGTTATAGAAAAACCTATGAAGCTGAGAGGTATTTTTGAGAAATATGATGTTTAAAAACTTCCCCAAAATGTGTTCCACAAGGTATCCAAAGGATTTGGTGGTGACATCAGTGTGGGAACAGGCTACCTCACCCAGGCCTTCTCTGAGACCACAAGAATGAATTTCCAATGAGGATATGGGATGCAGGATGTGCCAAATTTATTTAACAACAGAACCCCTTTTCCACAGAGCATCTGTCAAGAGGTTTCTCGAAACATACATTGGGAACTAAACTCTCCCATTGGACATAATGTTATATGGGCACATGGACCAGCTTAAAGGGGAAACGAGAATAACTGTTAACATCTGATCAGCAGCAGGCAGTTACTGGACATGTTGGAAAAGGAGATATGGATTTTCTCCAGGTACTGACACAGCAGGACATTTCCCTGAAGCACCCTGATCCCAGCTCCTCCAGATGTACCAGCTATGCAACCCTGCATACCAGTCACACAGTAACTACACTTTAATTTTTGTTCTAAAATGTGCTTTTTCCCTCTGTGAACTTTAATATTAGTCCAGACCTCCACTTCCCCTTAAACACACACATACACACACACACACACATACACACATACATACACACACACACACACACACACACACACACACACACACACCACCCTCCAAGCGAGTGAAAAATCCCCGGCGATCTATAACAAATATTGACACGAGGGGGAAAAAAGGCATGTTGAAATGTATTAGAATCAGAACCTGTACAAAAAAAAAAATTAAAATATAACCTGAAACTGTTCAAGTTCAGAAAGGCTAGTCAAGTCCTTTTCTCTTGCCAAGAGAATGCCATCATCAGAGGGCTCTGGGTCATCAGCCAAGGAGGGGTGGAAAGAAACAGACAGAAGCAGCAACAGGTCCTTCCCCAGCAGGCTGGGCCTCAGCACCACCATCCCCACTACAGATGCAGCCAGGAGTAATTAAAGATCTGGGGAGAGCAAGTGTTGGCAGACAGTCCCAGTGGGCAGCTGGGCCTTCACACCGAAAACCAGTCTGAGTAGTCAGGCAGCAGAGAACACCAAGCTGGAAGAAGTTTCTGCCACCGAGCAGACCCACAGCACCCTCCACTGGTGCTCAGATACCAGACATCAGTTAACCTAGTGCTCCCAACTAATGAGAGATTTGAGCTGGGCTTAAGAGGCTGAGTAAACATAGCCCAGCATCACATCCCTCCATGGCCTGATTGGAGTTGCCAACAAGGGACAAGGCAGGGGAAGGAAAACAAAGCATTTTGATACCTGGCTAGAGTGCCTGCACCATTGTGGGTACTGTGGTACATGGGGCTGGAGGAGTGCCCCCTCCTCACTCAGAGGAGCCTCCTTTGCAGTCATCCCTGTGGGCTGGTTAAAGCTGCCTCTGGCTATGACCAGCCTGACCAAATGACATGGAGCAAAAGAAAAACTGGGAGAGATAAGCCCTTAAACAGAGACAAGAACCTCCTGGAGGGAAGCTGGGCAGTGTTGACCCTGTTGGGATGGCATCAGTGGAGCCCCTGAGTCTGAAGGAACAACTGGGGAAGGAGGGTGTGGGCGAGGGAAAGGAGTTAACGGTTCTTCTGGAACAGTACCAACAGGATGGGGAGGCGCTGGTGAGGGGACGGGCAGGTCTGGAACTCACTGAAGGTAGAGAGAGGAGGAAATAGGCCCTAGGTGTCCCCTCCCCACCTGCCCAGGCCTGGTGAGTGCCAGCTGCCCCAGCCGGCCCTAGTGGCGGCTGGAAACCAGACCTTTCACTTTGGACATCTTCTTGGTGGGCTGCCTCTGCTCGGCGTGAGGGGGACACTCCCGTTCGGCCAGTTGTTGCTCCATCTCCTGAGCCGAGGAGGATGCTGTGGCCTTGAGGGTCTTCTTGATGTTGGTAACCTGGAGGGAGACACAGAATTTGTGTGCTCCTTCTGTAAGCACCAGAAACCCACCGAGACTCATTCTCATTATAATGGGGGCCACCTAGGGAAGAAGCCAGAATCCTCTGCAAGAAAATGTGAAATTACCTTTAACCAGATGAGAAGAAATAAGCTGGAGCTACTCATAAGAGATATGTGGAAATGAGTCAAGCAAAAAAGTGAAACTAATGCCTGCTTCGTTGAAAAGAGGGGAAAAGCCATGTGGAAGTGGACCATTTGGCAAAGAAGTGAAAGAAAGCAGTAGTTAAAATGGCCTTCGAAAAAGAAAGGGTGACAAAGAATTTGACTGCTACTGTTCATGTATGAAACCAAATATTTCTACAAGAACTCTGGGGATTCTGCTCCCCAAGCGCTTCATGAATAAACAACTAGAGGCTGAACTTCAGCCACCTAACTGATAAATGATGAAAATGTAGTAAAAAAAATTAGCAAAATGCTATCACCCTACTGTTTTTCAGGATACCTTTCTTCACTCAACGAAGGAGGAGCTCAAATCTATTTAAGCAACTCCTGAACACTTTCCCATGTCAGACTACACATTCTCTGTACCATCTGTGTACTATTCTGCTATGAATGTTCTATCATCTTCAAATTAGCTCCCAGTTTGTTGTTCACCAAGTACAGAGCTCCTACAACACCCTTCTATGTTTACCTTTGCATATTTTTGTGAATATCTGTGGAGGACAGTCTTAGAAGTGAGCTTTCAGTTCCTGACCTGCCAGCCCAACCAGCAGACTTGGCACTGTAGCACATGCACCCCACTCACCAAGACAGCTCTCCCATTAGCCTCTCAACAGTCCCCCAGAGTTCAACTGACTAAAACACTTTGCTGTTTGCCTCTTTTGCTATATATATTCTTTTTCCCCCAAAAAAAGTTCAGCACTCCCAGTTTCACATCCTTTAACGTAATTTAATGTCACAGGTTCTCACCCCGCTCTATTCACAGAGGGCCCATTTGTGTTCTCTTCCCATCCCTACCACCACTCCCCACCAGGGTAATGCAGACTCCCCATCTCTTGGTAACTCAATTCCATGTAAAAGTCTCTGATTCAGAATCCTGTCAAAAGCTTTTCACCAAATAAACAAACAAAAGCACAATTCCCCTCATCCTGCCCCCTTTTCATTCAAATGCCTCCTCAAGTACTGCCCTCCCAAAAAGTCCTTATTTTGGGTGCTCAGTGACCCTGGTCACATGCAAGGAAAAGAAATGAGACGTATCCCCAAGGGAAAGCTTGGTTCTCTCTCCATATCTGAAACACCACTCATGATTCTGTACCTTCCTTCCCCCAACATACATTCTTCACTCAAGCCACGCCAGTCCACTGTGTCTTCATCTCGCCTTTGAAGCACCCTGTTATTCTATCCTGGGCAAGCTTCCTCCTTAGCTAGACATCTGACCCTCCCTGTAGTCAAGCACCTTTCCCACAAACCTGCCCTGACCACTCTAGCCCACACCGACCTGCCTCCCAATCTATACTTGCCTAGCAGTACCTCCTCCTCTTACATGGAAAAAGAAGAGAGAAGAGCTTCCCGGGCAGGAAAACGTCACTCAGTTGTGAGGCAAAGCAAAGGTAGATAAAAGCAGAGTCCACAGTGGGAAAGAGCTGGGAGATGGAGACAACACTCTCCAGAAAGAACCAGGAGGCACCCTTTGGTGCGCTCTAACAGCCAACAAGCCTCAAGACTCTCACTAACCTAACTCCTGGAAGATTTTCTGCATCATGGAAAACTGGGCTTACTTTGTCCAATTACACTTTATTACCTACATGACTCAAACAAAGCCTACTTTGTAAATGTAATGGTAGCTATATATTAACATTCCACAGAACATCAGACATATGCACAAACAAATATGAAGAAAAACATGCTCCAAAGTCAAATACAAACAAGGAGATGCTCTGATGCTTCCACCAATCGTTTCCTTCCCTCCAGAGTACTTGCTCAGAGACTATGAAACAGATCACAATGTTATTACTCTATCTTCCCCAGGTATGCTAGAATTGTAACTTATTAATATGTGTTATTTCTGTGAAAGGGAGAGAATATTCTTAGGCAATAAGTGAGAGCTGACTGCACTAAGAGGGAACGTTCTTGAAGCTACAACTCACCAAAGGGAAGCTGCTGTTATAAGAATTTGGGGGGCAAACATCAAGTTTTTCCCCCTCTCAGAAAAAGCAATCTAATTTAAGGACAAATAAGGAAAGATCACCAACTCAGGTGATAGAATGGCTAAAAAAATTAGGTCAAGTGTAACAGAAGCATAAATACCAACAGAATATTACAGAATTATACTTTTGTTCTTTGTAGATTTCTTTTCTTTTCTAGTCAACAAATATTTAGTGAGCCTTTGCTGGGGAATGATCAACAACCTACACTCAGTACTCCAATCATCATTTACTGAATGAAAAAACTTGCCCTGGCAGGTGTGGCTCAGTTGTTTTGGCATTGTCCCGTGCACCGAAAGGCTGCCAGTTCAACCCCCAGTCAGGGCACATGCCCAGGTCAGGCTGTGTGCTCAATCCCTGGTCGGGGATATGCAGAAAGAACGTAGCCAATCAACATTCTGCTCTTACATTGATGTTTTTCTCTCTCCCCTCCCTTCCCCTTTCTCTAAAAATCAACTTTTAGAAAAACTGGCAAGGCTCTAGGCTTTGATCATGCTCCCTTTCCTCTCATAGTGGTCTGTTCCAGATTTCCTAGAAGATGATTACTAGTAAATCAGTAGATTGATATTGAAGGGATCTTTAGCCTTTTCTGCAAATTACTTTCTCTTGAACTTAATCTAATCCCTACTGCCACCTGGTGGCAGCTTCAGGTTCTGTCAGCAGGGATCTCCATAGCCCAGTTTTGCATCAGTGAGCCATAACAAATCCATGTGTCCTGGCTCTTTTTTTTTTTTTTTTTAATATATTTTATTGATTTTTTACAGAGAGGAAGAGAGAGGGATAGAGAGCTAGAAACTTCGATGAGAGAGAAACATCGATCAGCTGCCTCTTGCACACCCCCTACTGGGGATGTGCCCGCAACCAAGGTACATGCCCTTGACCGGAATCGAACCTGGGACCCTTGAGTCCGCAGGCCGACGCTCTATCCACTGAGCCAAACCGGTTTTTTTTTTTTTTTTTTAAATCCTAACTTAAAGAGTCACACTCATCTCTACCCCAGCAGTGCCTGTTTGTTGATGATTGATTATTTCATCTACAACAAGAGTCACAAGCTAAAGGAACAAACAGGGATCCTCTGGAGCAGGGGAACAAAATTCTCTTCCTTACCTCTGCCTCTACCTGCTGCTGAGTTCGGCTGTGGTTCTCCTTGTACTGGTTGGCTCTCAGAACTTGCTGCTCAATGCCTAGCAGAACTGCTTCACAGCCATCACACCTGCAAAGGAGATAGCCAATCCTGAGCCATATAAAGGTCTGGGAGCTCTCCTGCAGACTCCAAAATCTCCCTCCCAACTCCTTACAAGGGCTTTCTGTAACACCCCCTCTGCCAAGGCTCTTACCCCCATACTCCTTCCAAAAGACAAGCATTTCTAAACAGGGCATATAACATAGGGCACAAAGAGACAAATATGGAGGATGTGGGGTAGTTTCTTAGAATACAGCCTTAATCTCCAAGTTCTGTATCCCATGGGAAAGTTTTACACACTGTGAGATAAAAGAAATTAGGAGAGAGTTTACACATGTCTTGAGAGAAAAAATTATGTTCTAAAAGCTTATATTTTGAAGATTGTCCCCTTTCTCAGAAACTTAAATTACTTCCTGTCATCCCCCTCATTTTCTTTTTCCCACTTTTTATTTTGAAATTTTTAAATCTAAAAAATGTTGAAAGATAGTACAATGAATACCCACATACCCTTCACTTAAGATTCAATAGCTGTAAACAGTTTGCCATATTTGTTGTACCGCTCTGCATTCCAATTTTGCTTCAAATTGAACTCCAATGCCTAAACACAAGTTTTAAGAATCTGCACCAGTAAACATTCTGGGATAGGGGTTAGGATGCCACCTTTAGGTAGAAACATACTGGAGGCTAAAAACATAGGAAGCCAGACCATGGATGTGAAAACTGTGTCAGCCATCTCAAAAACAGCCTAAGACATCCAACTATAGTGGTTGGAAAACCAGATTGTGTACGCCAGACCATTTTCATGTTAGGGGTATTTTCTAAGTTTATTTCCCATTTATTCTGCTTTAACAGTTCTACAGTCTTTTAAAAACTCTTGCTTTGGTCAGAGGTTGTAAAGGGAAAGTGTTTGGGGTCACACCTGGGCTATAACTTGGGGTGAGGGGTGGGCAGCACATGTCCTGGGGCCCAAGAGTAGCTAAAGTGAGGGAAACTTGGAAGGGGTTGGGGGCATTAGACCCCAGAGAGTCAAAGCTGGGCCATTCATCTCTGGATATACTACTCCTGGGGATAAGCCAGAGATTTCATCCATTTTATGGAAAATAATTTCCCTCTCACTCAGCACAAAGCTCGCCTACTCTGCTTCCTGATCTCCAAAATGCCATGAGCCTGCCTGGGAACATATTCTCCTCAGCTCCAACCACGCTCTACCCCTGGCCCTCCTTCAAAACTCAGCTAAAACCTCATCTCCAACTAAGCCCATCTGGCTTTATAAGCCCCAAATCATTTAAATAACTTCATAACAACCCTTGTAGAACCTGAAATAGCTCTTGCACACATCAAATTCTACTAAAATAGAGTACGTGCAAATATCCCACTTCTTTTTATATACCAGAATATAGTTATATTAATATAGTACTCTGTGTTCCAACTTAGAATAACCCATTCCTTGTCTTCACTACCCCTCACAATGTTTTTATAAACACTAGCCCAATGTTACTGATGCTGAACATGGTTTCTCTTACCCAAAGAATCTTATCAACACTAACTTCCTGAGTTTGCAAAGTACAGGGTCTGTGTCACATAGCTAGGCTTCAGAGGCTCCACCTGCCAACCCTGGGCATTTCACAGCCCACCATTAAATAGTACCAGCTACAATAGGATAAGACTATTTTACAACAAGGCACTAGGAGGCCTGAAATGATTCTTGTTGCCACACAGCTATAGCCACAAATGTAGCCCCTAATTCTCTGGCTTACTATCCTAAGACCCCAGATCCCAGGGAGCCCCAGCTAATACCTGGACCATATTTCCCCAAGCAGAGGCTAGCTATCCCCCTCCCTAGAGAAAAGGGACCCCTCCATCTTTCAGCCTTACCACTCATGTAAGGTCTTGACAATATTATTGATGTCCTTCTTTCGGATGTCACGGCCAATGCAGAAGTCCACTTCCAGAAGCTGGTTTCGCTGGTCCAGCTTGCCTTGGATGATGTCAGTGTAGACAGCCTCTATGATGAGGTCTTCCAGTTCCCGGAGATTCCGCATCTCCAGGTCCTTCAGCAGCACGGAGTAGGGGATACACTGCAGATAAGGCCATGTGATATTTACAAAAACCACTGGCAAACATTAAAGAAATGCAAGTATTACTGACATAGCCAACAGCTGCCTCTGGGCTTTGGGAAATGCAGTGTAATAATAATTATTAACATCTATGGCAACAAGAGATGGATAAATGAGCTATAAGACCTATGGGATCCAAACAAAACCCATTAGCCCATCTAGAAATTCGTTCTCCAAGATTCTCTGCCTCCTGGACTTTGCCCCACCTTCAGCTTTCATGCTCTAAAGCAAACTCTTTGGGATCCTAAAGACTCTTTCCAGAAGAGAAAGGGAAATACTTGGTATATACTTGGTATATGCCACTCTGCCACCTTCTGGAAGCTTGCAGACTTTGCATAAAACGCCAGCTCATCACAAAACTCCAAACCATCTCAGATGCTGGCGAGGAGAACTGAGGGCACAAGCAAAAACACATGCAGGCTAACACATCCACTATAGGTGACCAGCGGTAGAGCCAGCTCAATCATCCTCAAGCTTACAGTTGTTTTCTCAGACTCTTTCAACCAATGTCAATTCCCAACAACAGTCCTTTATTGGGCTGTACCAACATTCTTCATGACTCCAAGACAACTGGATATGTAAACATCCAGCTTTCTGCAAATCCTGACACATTACTTTTAGTCTGAAAATTAACATAGTGATAAAATCTGCAGAAACTGACAGGAGGAAATGGATACAGAGGAGAGAGCACACCTACCTAGAGTGGTTTTTTTATGACTAAAGGTCTGAAATCCAGGGGCGATAGGTGAGCTTACAACGACAGGTTGCAAAAATAAAGGAAAAAGTTACTACTACTCTTTGGTACACTTAAGAAGTCCATGATCAGGACAAAAATAAATAAACAACAGTCAGGTCATCATTCCCTAACAAAATAGGCCTCCCCTCTGAAATGTCAGGCTAAGAATCAGAAGTTTGTGATCAGATCAGGTAAAGTGATTTCAGTAACTGAAATGGCAATACAAGAACAAACATATACCTCTCAAGCTCCATCACAGAGGGGAAATCCAAAAACAAATTCTTCAAAGGCATAGCCCCACAAAAACTTACTCAGGCTGGGATTGGGCAGAGGGCAAATCAACTATCAGCTAACCTAATCTGGATCTTCTTTGTTAATGACTATGAGCAGCTGGTTGCAAGGCTGCTGCTAAAGTGAGTGGGGGCAGAGAACTCAGATATAATGGAGTGACATCTTACAGAAGGTTCGTGTCTAAAGCTAGCATGTAAGGCAAAAACTCCAATTAGTATAATTAATCTTGAAAATCCCCAGAGGGCCCTGGCTGATTTAGCTCAGTAAATAGAGCGTTGGCCCACAGACTGAAGGGTCCCAGGGTTTGATTCTGGTCAAGGGCACATACCTTGGTCACAGGCTCGATTCCCAGCCCCAATGCGGGAGGCAACCATTTGCTGTGTTTCTCTCACTCTGTCTTTCCGCTTTCCTCCCACTCTATAAAAAATCAATGGAAAAATATCCTCAGGTGAGGATTAACAAAAATAAATAAGAAGAAAATCCCTAGAGGAAGGCAGCATATTAAAAATTACTTCTCAGTAAGTCCAACAAAACAAGTTTTTCCTCCAGTAACTGTACACCGAGCAACAAATGAAGTGGTTAACTTGCCCTGAGATGCCCTGCTATTTGAAAAATACCTATCTTTAGACAGCAGTCTCCCTTTAGGATGGCAAATACTCACACTACATGAGGCACCACAGCATGCCAGAACTGAGATCTGCTGATTCACAATCACTCCTGGGCATATTTTTCCTAAATGGGAGGGTGAGTTATTGTCAACACTATTTTAATTATCTTTTTATCTTTTGTCCTTTGCCAAGCAAATCTTATGCATTTATGCTATGACTCTACTGTGTGTAGCTGGGAATTCCCGCATTTATGCCAATTACAGACTTGCCTCAGGGGAGGAGGAGACAGGAAAGGGTTCAGAACTGTACCTTCATTCTCGACGCCAAGCTCACGATGGTAAGGTGCTTCAGCTTGTTCTGCTGAGCTGTGCTCAGTTCTGGCAGGCTCTCCTTGTTGGCTGCTCAGTCCCACCCACCACAAAAATCAAGACACAAAATAAAATTAGGATTTCTTTATGGAATAAGCACACCATTTCCTCACACCAAATCTACTACTAAGTCATTCTTGACTCTTCACTTATTCATTAGGCAAATGTTCCATGAGCACTTCCTGTCTTTTCTGGAAGACCATGTGCTTCCAAAGAAGACAAGACTCAGTCTCTACACACAAGGAGCTTAAACGCCTGAAAATCCAGGCATGAATGCACAAAATGATGACAATTATCCTAATGAAATAGTACTATTTGTACCCTTTGTGACATTCAATCAAGTTCAACACATCTTCACTGAGCATCTGTTCTGTGCAAGGCACAATCTTAAATGATTCAGAGGCACCGAGGATAAATAAGATGGGCCTTGACAGGATGCTGCACTACACATTTCCAGGGGCACCAACCACCTGGAGCTATGTAACTCAGTGGCCCTGGACTTATCCTCAGTGTTACAAGTAGATATTTCAACAGCTACAAATGCAAGGCAGAACTAATAGAAGGTCCAAACTATCACAAGAGAGCAAAAGGGTGAGGAAGAGAGGGGGAAGGGATGTGGGAGAAAGGGAGAGACAGAGCTAGGAAAGAGGGGGAGAGGGGGTAGGAGAAAGACTGAGAGCGAGTGAGTCCAATCACATTGGGAGGTACAGGAGAGGGGAAAAAAAGAAACATAAGAGTTTGAGATGAGCCTTGAAGGATAGGCAGAATTTCAGTAATAGCAATGATGCTAACAATAGCCATGGCGGCACCCACAGGTAACATACAGGACAAGCTTAACTTAGTGTAGATGCACACACAGATCCAGAGGCACATACACACATCCAGTCCTCACAACAACCCCAGGAGATAGATTCTAAATGCTCTCAAGTCCTTATCCATAATACTGGACTCCAAAAGAGTGAATCCAAACTGATTTTATTTTTCCTTGAGCATGGTACTAAAATTCATCTATTAACAATTCCTGACCTGAATTAAGGTGGGCTTTTTATCCCACTTGTGAACATTCACTTATTTTGCTACAAAACTATGATTGCAGCCCTGGCCGGGTGGCTCAGTTGCCTACAATGTCGTTCCGTACACCAAAAGGTTGTGATTCGATTCCTGCTCAGGGAACATACCTAGGTTGCAGGTTTACTCCCCGATCAGAGCACATAGGGGAGATACCTGATGATGTTTCTCTCTTACATCGATGTCTGTCTGTCTGTCTGTCTGTCTACCTGTCTCTCTCTCAATCCCTTCCTCTCTCTCTAAAAAATCAACAGAAAACATATTCTTGGGTGAGGATTAAACAAATTATGATTGTGTTTGACTACAGGGACTGCCCACACCTCTCAAAGGTGTTACATAAAAATGCATATGCATCATATTATACCTTTTTTAATTCCCACAAATTCTAAATTCTGAAACATTTTGCCCAAGAAGTACAGGTAGAGGACTATAGACCTGAATTATTACAGAGAAGGAAACTGGGGCAGAGAAGATTATTTAATTTTCCATTGGAAAATTTAATTTTCCAATTGACCAGTGGAAGTGGAGCTAGAATATGCAGGCAGTCTGGTTCCAGAGTCTGTGCAATTCTGCCTCTACAGTGAGGACAGAAACAGAGGATACACTCATTGGAACAAAGTGAAGATCAGGAAAAACTGGCAAGTGGGAAACTATATAGTCTAACAGCAGCAAAGAGTAAGCAGAAGTGATGAGCAAGAAAGAGAGTAAGAAAGAGAGTAAGTCAGGGATATAGTAGGGAATGTTCTGAGTCACACCACTAAAATAAACTACCAGGCCTTTGTCATGCCACTAAAATAAGCCAGGGAAGCCAGACAAAAATGGCTTGGGTGGGAGGTAAGTTAGCATTTGGACATGCATGCACCTCATTCCTAATATTTATGATTCTAATTTTAAATGACTCAAATTACCTACAGAAGAGAATGGACTAAGTCCATTATGGAATAGTAGATTGTGAAATGCTAAAAATGACTTCACAGACTTAAAACATGAATACCTATGAAATAAGTGGGAGGGAAAGCAAGATATAAAATTGTGTACATAATCTAATTATATATACATAATAGAAAACCAAGCAGAGGGGGGAAATCCAGCACCATAACACTAACAGCAGTTTAACACTGGTACAACTATGAGTGACTTTCCCCCCCTATTTTCCAGATTTTCTTCAATATAGTATAGCAATATTATTTTGATAATATTTAAAATGTTTACTTTACAAGTGGGTATTCTGACATTTCACAACACTCCAAGAGTTCTACAAACACCAGTCCTCAAGAATCTCATCTGGAAAATAAACAAGGGCTATATTTATGAATGAGCATAAACATAGTCCCCATTTTAACCATTAATAAATAAAGGTGAGCCCTAACCGATTTGGCTCAGTGGATAGAGCATCGGCCTCCGGACTGAAAGGTCCCAGGTTCGATTCCGGTCAAGGGCATGTACCTGGGTTGCGGGCATATCCCTCTCTATCCCTCTCCCTTCCTCTCTGTAAAAAATCAATGAAATCTATTTTTTTTTAAAAAGAAATAAAAGGTGAGAAGGAAGAGTCCTCATATAAGATCACCTAAAGAGCACAGTAAAATGGGCAACAGCCAGGTCAAGAAGTTCCCACCCCATGCTTTACATCCCAAACCTTGGTGATCCTCTTGGAGGCAACACATCTAAACAGAGGGATAGCCAAAACCGGTTTGGCTCAATGGATAGAGCGTCGGTCTGCAGACTGAAAGGTCCCAGGTTCGATTCCGGTCAAGGGCATGTACATTGGCTGCGGGCACATCCCTGGTAGGGGGTGTGCAGGAGGCAGCTGGTCGATGATTCTCTCTCATCGATGTTTCTAGCTCTCTATCCCTCTCCCTTCCTCTCTGTAAAAAATCAATAAAATATATTTTAAAAAAATAAAAATAAATAAATAAACAGAGGGATATAACTGAGAAAAGTCTTTGGAGGATCTTAACCAACTCACCTATGTAATCTGGGTATGTTCCATAGGCAAACAGGTTCAGCAACTGCAAATACGCAGCATTAGCTCCTTCTGCAAGCTGAGGAGGAAAAGAAACAGTTCAGAGACCAAGCTGTCCATCAATCACTGGCAGTATTCAAGCAGAAGGCGGGTGACCATGTACCACCATTCTGTATTCTATTAGCTGGTCCCTTCCAACTCTTTCTTTGGGAAAAAAAGTATTAAGGTTATTAAAGCCCCCAATTTAACTTTTCTCTCTCAGGAATTCCTTTTTTTACATTTCACACAGCATGCCCAAGGAACTGATTTTGCTTCAACAGACACACAAAGCAGTAAGTATTAGAAGCAGTTCAAGTTTTCTCAAGATTCCCTTGCCATTAAAATGAACACTGGAGCCACCTTGTCCACACACCACCTTGGCAGGTACACTATCAATCCTAATTAAACAAAATGTAGGGTTGGTTCCAAGTTTCAGGACTCTATGTGGACTGTGACACTGGGAGAGATTAGCACAGCATAAGGTGCGACAGAAGAGCCAGGTTGGGACAAGAAACCAGGATATCAGCAACCCTAAATAAAACTTTTCATTAAAATTACTTATGCCTCACTAATGTTGGTGTCAAAGACCTTTCTTTAGAAGAAAAACGAAAGAGAATATGTTCTTCCTGAACTGCTCTGCTCTGCTGTCAATTACCTTAACTAGGTGTTTCTTTTACTCACAAATATGGACCTGTTACTCTTCCAATTTACCAAACTCAGTGAAGTCTAAACAGTAATACCCAAGTTATTCTATGGACACCTATGAAATACTACTCAATTTTAACCATCTTTTAAAAAAAATTTTTTAAAAATTCCAAGCCTAGCCAGTGTTGCTCAGTGGCTGAGCATCAACCCATGAACCTGGAGGTCAAGGTTCGATTCCCAGTCAGGGTACATGCCCGGGATTGCAGGATCGATCCCCAATAGGGGGAGTGAAGGAAGCATCCGATCAATGATTCTCTCTCATCATTAACGTTTCTATTCCTCTCCCTCTCCCTTCCTTCCTCTCTCTGAAATCAATAAAAGCATTTTATTAAGTTTAATAAAGGGTTCCAAGAAACTACAATTGTAATTTCAAACCACTGAAAGTCAACTAGCTTATTCCAGGCTTACATATGGAAAAAACAAAACAAACTACGGGGAGGTAAAGGGGATTTGCTAAACACCCCAAATTAGAGCAAGCATCCTAATATCCCAGTCTACCTTTTCAGGTCTGTTAACAACTTCCTGAGGTCCTGAATCAGAGGTGGAAGAGACCATCTAATCCAGTCCCTACTTTTCAAACAGATGATTACAAAACTAGCTGTAACAGACTATTTCCTCTAGAGCAGATGCTCCAAAACTTCTCCCACTGGCCCAAATCAATAAGGTCTTTCCAGTTTTAATTTTCATCCATCTCCTCTTAGCCAATCTTTCACAATTACAAAACAACTAGTTGGCATATTCATTCAGGCTTTTTATGAACCTGAAGGAACAGATTATCCCTTAGTCATCTCTTCTATTTAAATGATTAGCTATCAAGCCATGAAAAGACACAGAGGAAATTTAAATGCATATTACTAAGTGAAAGAAGCCTATTTGAAAAAGCTACATATTATATGATTCCCTCTATAGCAGCGGTTGCCAACCAGTGGTCCCCAGACCACTGGTGTTCCGTGAGGTCCAAAAGGGTGGCGACCGCTGCTCTATAGCATAATAGAAAAGTCAAAATTACAACAACAGTAAATAGATCAATAGTTGCCAGGGGTTAGAGAAGGGAGTGATGAACAGGTAGAATACAGAGGAGTTCTAAGGCAGTGAAACTACTCTGTATGATACTGTAATAGGGGATCCATGGCATTATGCATTTGTTCAAACCCATAGAATGTACAGCACCAAGAGTGAACCCAATGTAAATTATGGACTTTGGGTGATAATGATGTGTTAATGCAGGCTCCACACTGGTGAGGGATATTGATAACGGGGGAGGCTATGCATGTGTGAGGGCAGGGGATATATGGTAAATCTCTACCTTTCTTTCAATTTTGCTGTGAATCTAAAACTGCTCTAGCCTGGCCAGCATGGCTCAGTGGCTGAGCATTGACCTATGAACCGGAAGGTCACGGTTCAATTCCTGGTCAGGGCACATGCCCGGGTTGTGAGCTCTATACCCAGTGTTGGATGTGCAGGAGGCAGCCAATCAGTGATTCTCTCTCATCCTTGATGTTTCTCTCTCTCTCTTTCCTCTCTGAAATCAATAAAAATATTTTTTAAAAACTGCTCTAAAAAATAAAGTCTATTTTTTTAAAAAGAACCCAGCTCTCCTCAATTTTTCTCATAGTATTCCTTTTCCATCTCTGATATATTAAATTTGTACTGAAAGCCCACTGTGTTTCTGTCTACATATTAAGCTATAAGGAAACAAGGGTGAGCACAATGGAGCATAGTCTCAACAACACTGATATTAAAAAAAAATTCACAATTAAAAAAATAAAAGCAGCTCTTTTGGTCTCCAGCTGTTGCAGGGAAAAGAAATGATGCTATGTCCACGTGCCTACAATGGATGGTCATAGGGAACTGCTCCAATATCCTCACTAAGAGGAATAAGCAGCCCTAACCAGTTTGGCTCAGTGGATAGAGCGTTGGCCTGTGGACTGAAGGGTCCCGGGTTCGATTCCGGTCAAGGGCATATACCTTGGTTGCAGGCATATCCCCAGTAGGGGGTGTGCAGGAGGCAGCTGATTGATGTTTCTCTCTCATCAATGTTTCTAACTCTCTATCCCTCTCCCTTCCTCTCTGTAAAAAATCAATTTAAAAAAATTTTTTTAAAAAAGAGGAATAAGCAGATGTACAGCAGCAAGGCCAGTCATCTGAAGGCCTGCAACTCCTACTACAATGGGCTGATTCACCACAAGGCTGTAGGTGTGGAGCCAGCAGCCAGCAGCCAACAGCAGAAGTGTCCTAGTGGTTGTGAAGCGAAGAACCAGCCAACAAGACAACCACCTCCAGCCTGGCTGGTGGGCCCAGAGGTAAGCGAGTTGGCCCGCACACCCAGGGGTAACAGAGTTGGTTCTGGTCAACATTTCTGGGTTGCAAGTTCCCTGGCCCCAGTCGGGGCTTGTGCGGGGAGTAACCAATTGATGTGTCTCTCATATTGATGTTTTTCTCTCTCTCTCCCCCTCCCTCCCTCCCTTCCACTCCCTCTAAAAAGCAATAGAAAAAAATATGTTCAAGTGAGGATAAAAAAAAAAAAAGACAACCACCTCCTATGTGTGGACCACCAAAAATAAGAACACCAGGCCACCCTCAGCCGCATCATGCACACAATCCACAAGAACAAGTACTGCCCAGATTTGTGATGGAAGCCATCTGCAGAGCCAGCACCCTCCTGGCAGCCAGAAAGAAGCTGTGATGGTAAAAAAGAAGCCAACCCACCCCACCAAGAGTGCCTGAACACAACCCCCAAAGTAATAAAGATGCCACCAGACTTCTATCTATCTCACTCAATAAGTATAAAAATATCAATCCATAAATAAATACAGTAATCCTCCATATCCAGAGGTTTCACATTGGCGATTCAACCAACCACAAACCAAAAATATTTGGGGGGGGAGGGGAGTCCCAGAAAGTTCCAATATGCAAGCCTTGAATTAGCTATGCACCAAGCACTGTGATGAATCCATGTGAATGAAGTGATGTGATAGCATACCCTGCTATATATGCAAACACTGTGCTATTTTATACAAGGTCCTTGAGCATCAAAGGGGGGTCCTAGAACCAATCCCCCAAGGATACCGAGGGACAACCATATAAAAGTATCCAAAGTGGGAAGTGAAAATTGAAAAGTATAGGTTGCTTTACATCTCTTTATTCCACCTGGTCATTCTTCACTGGATCATCTCATTTTAAGGCACAACAACCAAAACTGGATACCCAAGGTTTTAATAACTACAATCAAACAAAGAAGCAAACAAGCAAAAAGGACTACTTCACAGCTTGTCAGTCATATCCTTTTTATACATCTACTTTACACATCTACACAACATTGATTGCCCTTTTCCACAGGAAAAATACATTCCTTATTCATGCCTATCTCAGGTTCAACTGCAAACATTTTCTGCTATTATACACCTGACCAGTCTTCCTTGTCTATATTTGCACTGGAGGTTTTATCCTTAAGAATGCCTGAAAATTAATCAATAAAGAAATTTAAAAAAAAAAATAAATAAAATAAAATAAAATAAAATAAAACCAGAAAAAAAAAAAAAAAAGAATGCCTGAAATTACCCGTTAAACATCAGTCTATGATTACACTCTATGTTTCTAACTTATTAGGTTTAATTGGATCTTTTCCCTATCTTTCAAAATTAGATTAGCAACCCAATCTAATTTAGTTCAGATGAAAATGTTGACTAGAAGGAGTCCAAGACATTATCCTTGCTCTCTTCCCCTGTCCCACCAATTCCCATCTCTCCCTCAACAGGGTACCTCACAGGTCCACAGTGCTTTGGCACTGAAATTCCTTGGAAACCTGAAGACTCAAATGAAGGCTTAGAATAAAGGAGATAGAGAAATTGTTCTTACCTCCTGAACATTGGCCAGCTCCAGCAGTTCTCCAAAGACATAGACTCCAGGAGCCTCCAAGACTTGGTTTATGAGAGCAGTGAGGGCTGAGCCACTGGTACCTTTGGCTAGTAAAATAAACTGTTCCAGGAGGTTACTTGAGGGTTTCTGTTCACCTGCCATTCTCTGGTCTTAAGATCTGTCCAAAATAAAGGTGTTTCCATCATTTTTCCTTCTCCTTTGCAAAGTCTATGCTTATTTAATGCTGGATCAGATATCTGAATAATTTTATAGTATTAAAAAAGAAAAAAGAACAGTTAGAGTCCAGATGCTATGGCCACTTAGTGAGATGAGTAGGATTCAACCTGGAGTTAAAGGGATTTTGTCCTTATGCTGAGGTTTGAAACATACTTAGTAAAAGCCACTTTATCCCCATCTGACCCTCTCCCAAAGGCAGCATGTTCTAAACCCTTATACCTAACCAGGACTTAAAGAAACACATGGGAGTTTTTCAGTACCTGTTTTATATTCACCTTATTTATAGACTCGTTAAGAAAAAGGAAATCTTGCCCATACACAGAGGTGGCAGATGTAAGCAAAAGCAATCAGTTACAGCTTCCAGTGTGTCATTAGACTCTCACCTGCAGCCAGGTACAGATAAGGAAAAGACCCAAAAACAGATCAAGAAAGATGTCTCATTTAATCAGAAAAGTTATTGAAGCATAGAAAAAAGGGGGGAAATCATCTTGAAAGATAAGCAACAACATATTCAAACTAAGAAAATACATGGTGTGTAAATCCATGAAAAAAAAAATCCCTCAATTTGGCCTCCTACTTGATATGTGACACTTTAGCAAACTTCAGAATTTGTATGAAACATCAAGAAAACAATGAAGGTATTATATTGCCATCCTGAAGACATTAGGGGCAGGAGAGTCCCTCAACTGCATCATCTAATCACATGCTGAGTGCATGTGAACGAACGCACACACCGCACACCTACAGTACAGGAATCCTGCATAAGAAAAGATTACTCCTCCAAGAATGGTACTATTGGGGCAGTATGACAAAATGAAGGAGAAGGATTACAGTAAGCTGAAGCAGAGAACAATTCAAAGAACGATAACTTGGTGCAAGAGAAACTAAGTTTTCCTGGGGAAGCAGGCACACAGGGCAGCAGCAGCCCTTTTACAGTATTAGAGAAATAAGTATGTCGCCTCACTTAAGGTTACCTAAGGTCTTGTCGGAAACAAACAAAAAAAGTGAAGTGCCAGGGAATAAAGGTTGCTGAGAAGGCAAGAGGAGAGAAGGAGAGAAGGTGAGAGGAAGAAGAGGGGTAGGTGATGGCTAGGAGAGGATGAACGAAAACCTCCTTTCCAACTGGAACACGTGTGAAGCGATTGAATGTAAGGGACTGGGGTGGAGACGGATTCGACAAATGGGCAGAAATTTCGGTTCTTCAAAAATAATATCGGCCTAAAGAGCAAAGCCCGTGGGGGCAAAGCGGTAAGAAGGCGCTGGGAATCGCTTTCTTCTGGAGTGGGCGGGCCCGAGGAGGAGGCTAGAGACGCAGTGATGATGAATTCCCGTCGTGGGGGGCAGTATTTTGATGGGTAACAGAGGGGCAAAGTGGCAGCCTTTGGGAATGAGGAAGCGAGAGGAGCCGCGGTGCGGCAGCGGAGGGTCTCAGGCTAGGAAGGACTTCAGGGAGGGCGGACCAGCGGCGGCGTGCTCCAGACAGAGCGGCGAGTGAGGAGTGAGGAGCCGCGGGGCGCGCTCTCCGGGGCGGGGGCGGGGCAGTGTGGCCGCGGGCTTTCCCGGCAGCGGGCGTGAAGCCGAACAGCCCCGACTAACCTGGCCTGCTGGGTCCCGCCTTCTCGCTGACCCCGACCTGTCTTCGCGATCTCTCCGTCCTTTAGCTCGCTGTCTCGGCCTCCCGGCGCCTGCCCGCAGGTTGTCAAGCGTCCATGATCGACCCGGCGTCCGACGCTTTTCTACCTCCGCCGACCCGTCGCCCTTACCGCTCCCCCGGAAGCCTCCCGCTGCTGCACTCGAGTTCCGCCTACACTAGGTTCTCCTCGCTGGGGAAAGGGTCCTTGTGGGTCTGTAGCCCAGGAATCGGGGTGGGCGGTCGCCAACCCGTGGTCCGCGAGGTCCGAAAGGTTGGCGACCGCTCCGGCAGTACTGGGGCCCAAACTATCACCATCACCATTTCCTGGATCTGAAATCCACCCCTTTGGTGGAGCTTTACCCCCAGGAGCTCCCTATGGCGACTGCGGCTACCCTGGCGTATGGAGACATATTAAGCCTAATAACTGTTTATTAATCGTTTTTCCATGTGCTAAGTGCTGTACATTGTCTTGTTGAATTTTCATAATTCTATGGCCTACAATATTATCCCCATTTTTCAGGTGAATTAACTACGCCTAAAAATCCAAAAGCCAGTAAGTAGCAAAGTCTGCTTTGGCACCTAGGCTATCTGAAGCCAAAGACCATGTTCTTGGCATCTATTCAGAAAATGTTTTAAAATAAGCAAGAGCTGGGTTGAGTCAACAATGCCTCTGTGACCAAAATGACATTCATGGCTGCATTTGGGACTTACCAACTCCACTGGAAGATGGCAAAGGAAGATGGCTACATAACTGAATACTTAGGCTGATTCCTTTAAAGTACAGTATACACTACAGGCTTTCAGGTCTTTTTTTTTTTTTTTTGTCTTTTTTTTTTTTTTTTTGAGAATATGTTTATTAAAGCTGGGAACAGTGAAACAAGGAAGGGCCTAAGATAAAAGAAACAACCAGAGAGAGCCTAGGCAGGCCTGCTTTGGCTCTCTAGAAATGTTATGGGAAAGAGGTGAGCCAAGGCAGGGCTGCTGTCAGCTCACTGAAAAGTCAGAAAAAATGGGGCCTTGGAAACAGCAATGCCGCTGCCCATTGCTCCAATGGTTGCAAATCTTGTGGGGAGCCTTAGAGTTTAGGAGAAAGAAAATTCACTGGAAAAAGAGATTCAAGTGGCGTACCCCAAGGAGGACTCTCCAACTTTCAGGTCTTGAAGATGAGGAAAAGACCTCTATTTGCCCTTTGTGCTTTATAGGGTGCAGAAATCAGGACGGATGTGAAGGAGCTTAACACCAACCCATTCATGAATTCAAAAAATTTCTTTAACACCTATTATTTTCTAGAATGTTACATGAAGAAAAAACAAGGTTCTTGCCCTCAAAAGCTTCAATGTGTTAAGTGCTATGAGAGACACTTTGGAAGCACAGGAGAGTATGTTGAGGAGGAAGAAAAAACAGGCATCTTCAAGGCAAAAATGGGAAGAAAAGGGGGCAGTGATCACAGTTACAGGCTTGCACTGTGCAACATATATTGATGCAGAAAAGAAACCCAGAATAGCTGGAACCAAGGTTTCAGAAATTAGGGATACAGAGCTGGAATCAGGTCATCCAGGGTCTTGGAAACCACAGGCCTGGCACCACACCCAGTAAATACCTAAATACAGCAAAGTTTCTACCTTTGAGAGTTTACTGTCCCCTGGAAGAGACATGCCTATCTGACTATGATAGATGGTTGCCACAGGCACCTACGAATACAGGCAAGGCTCTCCTTGGGGGAGATGAGGCTTGAGTTGAGCCAGGAAGAATAAGCAAGCAAATCACAAAGGGTGAAAACCATATACAAGAGGTTTTATTTTATCTTAAGGGCACTGGGGGCCAAGTTTGGGGTTTTAAGCTGTGGAGAGCTATGAATAATTGCCATTTTAGAATGATCACACCAGTTGTTCTAGGAATTAATTGGATGTGGAGAGAACTGAAGCAAAGAAACCCTTGAGTGACTTGATGTATTCCAAATAAGAGACTGTGAGATCTTGAAGAAAGGTAGTGGCAGTTGGGCATGTAAAAGAAGGGATGCTGTTAGAGACATTTAGACCATAGAAGCTACCATAAATATTCCAGCAGTGCCTCCACTTCCTCCAGAACAATGTCCAGACTCCAAGGCTGCAGCTAAAGTCTTTTGCACTATGCCTCCTGCCTATCCTCCCAGCTTTGTCTTGCCTCACCCTCTTTACAGCCCAAACTCCAGGCCTTCCCATGCCCACTGCAAACTACACCCTCACTTATTCACAGCAGGGCCTCGAGCTTGCTCTATCTCCTTTGCAAATCTCTTCCCTCATAATTCCCTGCTAAAATCCCACCAACAATATCCTGAACTCCATGATGATGTCACTAGTACCCCTGAAGGAGGAGAAACTCATGGATGTCAAAATGGGAGCTGCCAAGCTGAATACTGATGCAGGATTTCACCCCTAAAGGCACTGCTGAAGCATTCCAAAGAGGTTTCTACCGGTATTACAACAAGTATACCAATGTCAGGAAAGGGAACATCGTTGGGGTTTCTATGGTGCTGGCAGCTTCTGTGTTTTTCAACTTACTACGGCCATTAGTATAAGGAACTCAAACATGAGCTGTGACTGAAGAGCACCACTGAAGAGGGCCCAATGTGGACACCACATTCCTGACCAGGACCTTTGTCCAGCACCTGTGAATCCTCTCATGTTGTACTTAATAAAAGATGACTGGTTAAAAAAAAGTTTTTAAAATAAAATACTACCAACCCCGTACACAAAGATTTCTTAAACTTTATGTAAAAAGCATTAATCATAAAAGAAAACACAACTATTGCACTAGAATTAAGAATTTCTGTGTATCAAAAGACACCAGTAAAGAGAGTGAAAGGCCACGCTACAGACTTGGAAAAGATATTTGCAAGCATATGTCAGAAAAATAATTCCATATCCAGGCTATACAAAAGAACTATAAATCAAGAAGAAGACAAACAGCCCAGTAAAAAAATAAATAAATAAAAGATTTGAACAAGTATTTCACAAAAGAAGACATCCAAATAGTCAATAAGCACATGGAAAGGCCCTCAACACCAGAGACATTGTAAATAAGAACTATATGTTATGAGATGCCACCTTTAACCAAAATGGCTAAAAATAAAAGACTAGCAGCACCCAGTATTGACAAGGTTAAAAGTCAGCTAGAGCTCTTACGTTGCCGGTGAAGGTGAGAACTGCTACAAACACTTGCAAAACTGGCAACATCTACTATTGCTGATCAACATAGCCAGCAACTCCTCTCCTGTAAATGAATACACAAGTCCACAGAAAGAAACATAAGAATGCTCATTGCAACTCCTGGCCCAGTAGCTCAGTTGGTTAGAGCCTTAACCTGATATGCCAAGGTTTCAGGTTTGATCCCCGGTCAGGACATATACAAGAATCAACCAATGAATTTGTGAACGGGTGGAACAACAAATCAATGTTTCTCTCTCTCTAAAAATCAGTTTTTTAAAACTGATTTCAGATAAGAAGAGAGAGATAGAAACATCAATAATGAGAGAGAATCATTGATCGGCTGCCTCCTGCACATCCCCTACTGGGGATCGAGCCTGCAACCTGAGCATATGCCCTTGACCGGAATTGAACCCAGTACCCTTCAGTCCATAAACTGATGCTCTACCCACTGAGCCAAACCAGCTAGGACTAAAATCAATTTTTTTAAAAAAGAATCAACCAATGATTGCATAAATAAGTGGAAGAATAAATCAACGTCTCTTTTTCTCTTCCTCTTTCTCTCTAAAAAAATCAATAAATAAAAAAATTATAATAAAGATTGCTCATTTCAGCTTTGTTAATAAAAGCCAAAAGTTGATAACTAATAACCTAAATGTCCATCAACAGTGTTATATGCATACAATGGAATACTATTCAGCAATTTTTTTTAAAAAGCTACTGCTACATACGGATGAATGTCACAAAAATATTGATGAATGAAAGAAGACATTCATATTGTACACACTATATAATTACATTTAAATGAAATTCAAGAACAGATAAAACTGATCTATAGTGATAGAAGTCAAAAGAGTGGTTATTGGGATGCGAAGGTGCAGTACTGACTGTAAGGGGCACAACGGGTCCTGGAATAAATTCTATACCTTGATTTGGGGGGTGGTGACACAGGTGTACACATATGCAAAAACTGTGCCCTTACTGTATGTTAAAAATCTAAAGATAAAATTTTTTTAACCAAGAAAAAAATTCTATTTATCCTTCATATTCAAATGCCACCTCCTCTATCAAGTTTTGCCAGCTAGAATACATCTCTTCATTACAGCCTCTGTAGCATTCTGATGTCCTTTCTTTTATGCCATTTATCATGCTCCATCTCAAATCTCAGTGGAATCTCCTTATTTCCCTAACTAGATTATTATCTTCCTGTGGCAGTGACCATGTCTTTCACCTTTTACTGGCAAATAAGGAAAGCTGAGAAAACTGTTTGTTGAATTACATGGAAGGAAAAATTGGGTGGCTGCCCATATGGGTTAAAGGGGAACAAAAAGAGGAAGGAAGGCCTAGGAAAAGAAATAAATCCCCAAGGAAACCTTAACTTACACTACAACTATTCCTACTTCCTGAAATCTCATTAAATGTCACCTTGAGCAACAAAGAATGATGGAAAAGATATTTGCAAGCATATGTCAGACAAATAATTCCATATCCAGACTTGGTTCGCCAAGTCCTACCTAGACTGAAGATGAACAACATCACACTTACAGGAAATCCACCAAATAAATGCTTACCTAATCGCTGGGTGTTTCAACCTGTATGAGGAAATTTCACCAAGGAGACTGATAATCACATAGCCATGCTGCTAAAAATATCGCCAGCCTGGTGTGCAAAAAGCTCAGACAGCGGGTCAGGGCTCTTAGGGCCTAATTCTAACTCTACCCCAACTTGCTGTGACCGATGGACAATCTCTTCGTTTCTGTGGGCCTCAGTTTCCTCATTTGTAAAACAACAGGGGTCGGATTAGCAAATTCTCTAAAGTCCTTTCCTGTATTTATATTTTGGGTATACAATCACTCTCTCCCAGTCCAACGCAGGAACACAATAGAAACCCCCGCAAAACACGTAAAAGGCGCTCCAGACCATAAAACCAACATGATTTGAAGGAGTTATTTTGTTACATATCTTTCACGGTTTAATCAGTGTTTTTGTTTGTTTGCAGCCTTACCATGATTTGCAGGAGATTTCTGAGTTCCATGTAAACAGAAGTTACCTCTCTGTGGGCTGTCATCTTCTTTTAGAGTGAAGAGGGTCTTCTCGCCTGGTCCCAACTCTCGAGATTCAAAAACCACCAAACCTGAGAGAGGGTTTATGAATTTGCGCACACTGCGCGGCACACTGGAGTCTAAGTTACAGGGGAATAGGGTTTATCGAATGCTGGGATTTGTAGTCCCTGGGCCTCTTTGCGCGCCGGGACCTGTGGTTCCCCTGTGCGCCCCTGGAATGCTGGGAAATGTAGTCTTTGGTTCATCGCACAGTGCAACCTGCAGTCATCTCAGCACTCAGCTGCGGGAGCGAGCCCCTCGAGCCTCTGCAGATCTGAAGCCAAACCTCCGGGGGTGCAAACTCTAGGCAACAAGAACGAATGAAAAATTTGTCCTACGGGACTTCCCGGGGAGGGCCCTTCCCATCGACGCTCTTCAACCCCCCCACCTCCCCACGAAGCCGCTGAGTGTTTCTATTGGATGAGCAGGATGCCAATCGCCGAAACGAGCTTTCTATTGGCTTTGGGGCGGGCACTCCAAGGCTAAGGGGAAGGAGAAGGGATCAGGAGCGGGAGCTGTGGGGAGGGAGAGGCCGGTCCAGGTCTGGCCGCCGCCTCTGCTCGCCCGAGGTCTCCAGGCGGGGCTGCGGCTCAGTCCTCGGCTCCGGGGCACCGTCTGCGAGGCTCCGTCGGGCCAGCGTGGGAGAGCCGCGGGCGGCGGCTGCCGCATCATGTCAGCCAAGGACGAGCGTGCCAGGGAGATCCTGAGGGGCTTCAAACTGTATCCGCCCGGGAGCGGGGCGGGGTCGGGAGGACTTGGGAGGCGGCCGCTCGCTAAGGAGACGGGCCAGGGAAGGGAGCCGCGCCAGGTGGGCACCAGAAGGGTGGAGGCGGGGGAGAGGAAAGGAAAGGCTTCCCGCGCCCCCGATGGGACCGGGCGCTGGAGGTGGGGAAGGGGGCGTCCTGAGAGAGGACTGGGACGTTGACGGGAGCCCCGCGGGGGTGGAGGCGAAGGAGCCCTGGAATTGGGCTGGGAAAGGCGCCGGACGCCGGGAACGGGTGTCAGGAAGGCCGGCTTGGGTCCGAGCTCCAGCCCGCCCCCAGAGGCCGCGAAGCGGCTGCGGCTCCCAGGGAAGGGCCGGGGGGTAGGAGGGGGGGGCGCGGTGGGTTGGCCTGGAAGTTCAGTAGTAGCCTCTTTGGCGGGAAGCCCCTCGGGGGAGCAGGGAAAAGTGACGTGGAGCGACGGTCCTTGTGTGGGACATATGCAAACGCTTGTGTTAAACTCTCTTGGGTTCCCCCATCCCACACCACCCCCGTCTTGTTTCCACAACTTCTCTTCCTCACTTGTGGCTCCACGGGGCTGGAGCAGAGGAAGAGCGGGGGAGGGGGGAGGGGGCGGGGGAAGAGAGGTCCCGCATCACCCTCATCTTAACTCTGTCTTGGCCTTTGAGGCATTGGACTGTGCTGCTTCTCCCTCAGCTCCTCAGCTTTCTTTCCAACAAAATGAGAACCATAGGCTTGTGCGTGAGATGCCTTGAAGTGTTTTGGTTTTGCTGTGGGACTCCTGGCAAAGGTATCTTAGCTCGCGTAGACAAGGTGGAGCTGTCCAGCAAGTACTTGATTACGCTGGGGACACAGTAGGATATACTGTAGTAGAGTATAGAAATCATTGCTTCAGGCCTGTTGTGGTACCGCTTGTGCAACCTCTCCTTAATGCAGTGAGGAAGCTTTGTGTTTACTGGAGTGTTAAATCTGTAACCATGTAATACAGATGAAAAATACGCAACCTTGTACAGTCCAACTTTATATTTTCCTGCTGACCTTAATCTCTTCTTCCAACGTATGCATACAAAATGGAACATTCTTAAATTCCTCTCTCAGTGAAAACGTAGTCACCACTTTAGGGCTCCTCCCCTGAGGTTTAGTAAACCACTGTTTTCTGAGCCATGTGTTTTCACAATGCCCGTTTCAACCCTGCAAATCTTAATGGCTTTGTCACAGTCAGAAACCAAGTTGTTAGTAAATTTTAGCACACAAATGCAAAAAAGTTACAAGACATTTTGAATGTACAAATGAAATTTTCCAAATGGAAGCTGATCTGCTGTGCTTGTTTTAAAAGCAAAACAAAACACACAACAGAAATCATCACCTTTGCATACTACCATTTCAGTAGTTTTATATAGCTCCATGTACCTTACCATGTTTCTCGTCATAATGGCACCTGTAAGTAGAATAGGATGGCTGAAGTGTTAGAAAAGCTATGACATGGATTTTGTTTTTCCCTTAAGTAATTTATATTGTTATTTAACATGTATACTGTAGACAGTAAGCCAGAGACTATGGAGAATTGTGATATTTCAGAAGCAATATTTTGTCAGCTTGGAATTAACATATTGCTGAAAACAAGGAGGGGGTCTTATTAACAACTTTTGAACAGAGCAGAAAGGGCAAGTTTGAGCTTTTCACCTTGGTTCTTGGACCTGTTGAGAAAGAGGCTAAGGGACAAATATGGAAAACAGTAGAAAGCAGAACCTCTTGTCAGCCCAATAGAAAGGAAGGTGAATTAACCAAGTCAGTAATGACATTAGTGGGTCAAGAAACACATTTTTAAGGAATTTGATATAGGTTGATTAAATTACAAGGGAAGCAGCCACACTAAAAAAAAGTTAGCATGGGAGCAGTGGAATGCTTATCCTTTGGTAGCCTTTTTTAGCATCTGAGAATTAAGAGAGAAAAGGGGCCCTGGTCAGTGTTGCTCAGTGGTTGGAGCATTGGCCCCCTCACACTGAGGGGTCTCCGGTTTGATTCCCAGTCAAGGGTGTGTCCCTCAGTTGCCATCTGGTCCCCCAACCAGGTCAGGGCAAGTTCAGGAAGCAACCAATTGGTGTGAGAAAGAAAGACACATCCCATTGATGTATACATGTGTGTACTCTGTCTTCTCCCTCCCTCCCTCCCTTCCGCTCTTCTAAAAAATCAATAGAAAAAGTATATCCTCCGGTGAGGATTAACCAAAAAAAGAGAGAGAGAGAAAAGGAAAGTAGTTCTAAGATTTGATACTACCTTCAGGAAAAATAAAATTGTTTTATTAAGAAACTACCTGACTGTTGTCCACCTTTTATTGAATTTTTTTTCTGAACTTTCTTTTAGAGTGTCTATTTCTGTAAAAAGTTTTTATTTATTTTTAAGTATATTTTATTGATTTTTTTACAGGGAGGAAGTGAGAAAGATAGAGAGTTAGAAACATCGATCAGCTGCCTCCTGCACACCTCCTACTGAGGATGTGCCCGCAACCAAGGTACCTGCCCTTGATCAGAATCGAACCTGGGACCTTTCAGTCCACAGGCTGGTGCTCTATCCACTGAGCCAAACCCAGTTAGGGCTAAAAAGGTTTTTTTAATTGCCATTATATTTTCCTACCACATTGACTATGTTGGTTTTTAAAAATTTTGGGCCAGTTTGGACAACAAATGATGTCTTCTTTTAGTTTATATTTCCCTCAATCACTAGGTCCCTGGAGAGGTGATACTGGACTGTAGAGCTATGCTGCCTGCATTGGAATCCCAGCCCTGCATTCCTGGTTTTGTGTCCTTGAGCAACTTCTTTAACTGCTGCCTCAATTTCCTCATCTGTAAGTGGGGATAAAAATAGTACCTATCTATAGGGTTTTTGTGACCCTAGGCAGAGTACCCAAACTATGAAACTCACTATGCATAGCATTTCCTGTGAGAGTTGTCATGAGGATTAAATGAGACTGCATATAAAATACTTAGTACATTGCCTGGCACATATTAAGTAAGTAATAAATGTTAAGTGCTGTTATTATTTGTTTTATTAATTATTATTAATAACAGTAAAGATAATGTTGCTATAAAGCCACTTATTTTTCTGAGATATAACCAATGTCTTCATGCTGTTATTCTCTTTTCTAACTGAGAAAAATATAATATTTTTATTTGCCTCTTTGAAAAAATGATTTAGTTAATAAGCATTGATGTATACCTAGTGCTTACCTTGTTTTCTAGGAATTAATCACATTCCAATTTATGGCCAAAAGAGAACTAGTTTTTTAAAATATGTTTTTATTGATATCAGAGAAAGGAAGGGAGAGGAAGAGAGATAGAAACATCAGTGATGAGAGGGAATCATTGATCAGCTGCCTTCTACACACCCCCTGCTTGGGATCAAGCCTTGCAACTCTGGCATGTGTCCTCACTGGGAATTGAACCTTGACCTCCTGGTTCATGGGTTGATACTCAACCACTGAGCCAACCAGCCAGGCCAAAGAGAACTAGTTTGGCTCAGAAGGTTTCTAAAAACACCTTTCACTTGTATTCTTGCATTTCCTCTCTATAGTTTAGTCCTGGATCCCACATATCCTCTTTGTTGTAGCACCTTGATCTTTGACTTTACTTCCAGTCAAAAATAGTTTGTTTTACATCTTCTATTCACTTAGTTTTCCTTACTAAGAACAGTAAACTGTCAAACTTTTTTTGAATGTCAGTATTACCTAATAGACGCCTTAACTAAGTGTTAAAAATGAGTTTGAGATTTATGCTTTCCTAAAATACAGTTTTTGACTGTCAACCCCAGTTCTGGTAAAGCAACCAAAACATACCACTCATATATCCAATGAACACTGTTGATCACAGATTGTCTAGTCATGGACTTCATGTAGATTATGATTGGTAGTGTGTTTTCCAAGACACTCATGCATAGACTCTGAGAGGTTGTTACTATTATCCTGAATGGATTAAGTGAATATAATGTCCTGTTGATTATGTTATTTTGCATTATTTGGGAGGAATTTGGAGTATAATTAGATACTTATAGTCTTCTTCAAACCTAAATTTCTTTTCAGGATTGCGAATATGGTTTATAGTGAAACATTTTAGTGACTTCTGGAGAAATGGACTAGAACATGGTAAGACTCGCATGGAAAATTCTGGTTATTACTGTATTTGATAAAGGGCTAGCAATGGTGCTGATGTTTGGCAGCTCTAGGTTCTTATTAGGCTTAACCTCACTTTTGCCCCACAAGCCTCCTTTACCAGCACTCTGCATCCACAAATCCCCATGATAGAGAAGGACTTGACTTTGGAATGTATAGATTTGTCCCTAATCCTGAGCTTTAGCATCTTTGTAATATATTTTAACGGCCATCTTATCTAGTATCTGACTTTTCCAACCATTGCTTGCAAGCTTAAAACTCAAATTTTAAGAGCAGCATTCTTTTTTTGCTTTTGACCTGCTGGTAATTTGAAGCTGAGATGGAAAGCATATATATTTTTTCTACAGTCCAGTATCCATAAAGATATCAGCGGACTGGACTAAAGAAGCACACTATTTATGGCAAAGAAGGTGATAGTGCCATTGTAAGAACACACATAGGGAATTTGTTTAGGTACAATGAAGGGGGTATGCACAGTGGACCTGCTCTAGAGGAGAGGGACTTGAAATGTGCCATATTATCCTATCTAATAAAAGAGTAATATGCAGATTGACCATCACTCCAACACACAAGATCAAGATAGCTGCCCCCATGTGGTCAAAGATCCTACCCCCATGTGGACACAAGATGGCCACCACAAGATGGCCAGCAGGGGAGGGCAGTTGGGAGGGACCAGGCCTGCAAGGGAGGGCAGTTGGGGGCGATCAAGCCTATAGGGGAGGGCAGTTAGGGGTGACCAGGCCGGCAGAGGAGGGAAGTTGGGGGCAAACAGGCTGGCAGAGGAGCAGTTAGACATCAATCAGGCTGGCAGGACAGTGGTTAGGGGGTGATCAGGCTGGCAGGCAGAAGTGGTTAGGGGCAATCAGGAAGGCAGGCAAGGTGAGCAGTTGGGAGCCAGCAGTACTGAATTGTGAGAGGGATGTCCGACTGCCCATTTAGGGGTCCATCAAGGGGTCCCAGATTGGAGAGGGTGCAGGCTGGGCTGAGGGACACCCCCCCATGCACAAATTTCGTGCACCGGGCCTCTAGTTGAACAATAATTGGAGAACTGAGAAGTTTAACCTGAAGCTGAAGAGTTGGGCAAGGAACATGAGTATTTTCTTCTAAAGTTTAAAAAACTAGCCCTGGCCAGTGTAGCTCAGTTGGTTGGAGCTTCCTCCCCTAAACGAAAAAAGATCAGAGGATCAATTCCTGATCAGAGCACATAACCAGGTTGCAGATTTGGGGCGCATGCAGGAGGTAATTGATCAACGTTTCTCATATTGATATTTCTCTCCCTTCCTCTCTCTAAAGTCAATTTTTGAAAATCCTTTAAAGTTTAAAAAACTATTCTAAAGAATAAGAATTAAATGTGTTTCATGTGGCTCTAAAAGAAATACAAGACTCAAGAGTGGCAGTTACAGGGGACTGAGTTTAACCTAATTTCTAACAGTTAAAGTTACCTGCAAAAAAACTACATTTTCCAGAAAGTATTTTAAACAGCAGATGGATGCCTGTCCATCAAGAGTATTGCAGAAGGAAATTATGTATGCATCAGATGAGGTATTAGAGTGGATGATATTCAGAGGACGCAAATCCTTTTCCAACACTACAATTCTTTGATTTGGTGACAATCTTTCTTGGTTAACAAGAATGCTTTTCAGCAAGTATTTCCATTGAGATATGCACTACACCTAAAATAGGCAAAACATTGTTTTGTGATTTGATGTAATTAAAGCAAGCTATTTCCTTTTTGTTTTTCATTGTTAGATACTATTGAAGTATGTTTAGTGCATTGTGGATCCACTGATTTAGAGTCACAGAGGGCAGTTATGGGCTCTGAATTTAGATAAAGTATACAGAACTAAACATAAATCTCTCTAATATAAATAATACTATAAATATAGCCACAAGAAGAAAGGGGATGCCTAACAATATCTTGCATTCCTATAGTCTTTTTTGGCTTTTCAAAGCACTTTGATACATTATCACAACAACTCTATACAGTATTATCCTTATTTCATAGGTATAAAATTAAGGATTGGTGAGGCTATATCACTCAGATAAAGGCAGAACCTTAATTTAAACCTTAACCACTATTTTTCTACAATGTACCATAATGCCTCTCAGGGGAATTAATTTTTTTGCTGTATTATTGATTTTGAGTTTAAAACTTTTTCTCATGCTTAAGTCACAGGTTTATTTTTCACTTGAAAATTATTCTCTTCCATTGTGGTCATATCCCCTATTTTCTTTGGTTTCCCTCAACTCTCAGATACAAAGGGCAAGATTTAGCCTAGGATAAGTAAGAATTTTCTAACAATTAGAGTTGCCTGAAAAAAAAAAAAAAAGACATTTTCCAGAAAGTATTTAAACAGCATGTGTTAGTCAGCTAGAACTGCTAAAACTAAATACCATACATCGTGTGGCTTAAACAACAGACATTTATTTCACGACAGGACTGGAAGCTGGAAGGTCCAAGAACAAGGTGCTAACTGATTTGGTTTCTGGTAGAGGCTCAGTTCCTGGCTTGCAGATGGCCACCTTCTCCCTGTGTCCTCACATAATGGAGAGAAAAATGGATGGGCAGCCCAGCTGGCATGGTTCAGTGTCTGAACTTCAACCTATGAACCAGGAGATCACAGTTTGATTCCCAGTCAGGACATATGTCCAGGTTACGGGCTCGATCCCCAGTGTGTGGGGTGTGCAGGAGGAAGCCAATCAATTATTCTCTCTCATCATTGATGTTTCTGTCTCTTTTTCCCTCTCTCTTCCTCTCTGAAATTAATTTTTTTTTAATATTTCTTAAGTGGATGGGCAAATCACAGGAGAGTCATAACTATACCTTGTGTGGCACCACTATCTGGGTGACAGTTCTATTTGGAAATGATGGTTCATGGGCAGGTCGCTGCTAAATGAAAGCTTTTTTAAAAGGGCCTAAATCTGAGACTCTAGCCTGATAACTTTCATGGAATAAGAGGTGAGAAATTTAACAATAAGCCATTGTTTTTGAGCCATCTTCTGAGCGAAGAGCGAAGGCAAAGTCCTCTGTCCATAGTGCTGCCACTTACTGGCGGTTCATTCACATGTTTGTTAGCAGGGTCTGTGTCAGGTAATTTGCTGAACACAAGAGATACAAAATGATAATCTAGTTTTCATATTCAAAGAACTTGTATAAGGGATAGAAAAAGAAATCAACGATAAGAATACAATGTGATAAGTGCCTAGTAGTATAAAGTACTATGGAAACTCAGAGAAAGAATGACTACTGTCGGAGGCATTGTGGAAGACTTCAGAATTGTCATTTGAATGGAATCTTGAAAGATGAGTAGGTATTGAGTAGTTTAATTTTTCAGATACTGGAGAGTAACAGAGGAAGGAAAGTGAAGGCATAAAAAATGAGGAAAGAGTGTTTCAGAAGGGAGTTGGGATCAAGAATGAGGATCAAAAACAAGTCCTTAGAATTGCTGGAAATTTCATTCAAAGAATACTTAAGGTTCTAACTAGAGTCCCATGATACCATATAGGTCATTGGTGATCTTTTTCAGAATGGCAGATACTTGAGGAAACAAACTATAATCTGCCAAGATTCGAAAATGGATAATAGGTGAGGAAATAAAGTCACCAAGTAGATTACTCTTTCAAGAAATCTGGTGATTTAGCCAAAACCGGTTTGGCTCAGTGGATAGAGCGTCAGCCTGCGGACTGAAAGGTTCCAGGTTCGATTCAGGTCAAGGGCACGTACCTTGGTTGCGGGCACATCCCCAGTAGGGGGCGTACAGGAGGCAGCTGGTCGATGTTTCTAACTCTATCTCTCTCCCTTCCTCTCTGTAAAAAAATCAATTATTATATATATATATAAAAGAAATCTGGTGATTTAGGAAAGCAGAGATTAAGGGAGTAGCTTGAGTAGATGGAGAGATTTTATTAAAGAATTGAAATTACTTATTTAAGCAATCCAACTTTGTGCAAGGTGCTTAACATCTATTAAAGAAGGATAATGCTTGCTCAATATGCCTTATAGAGATGCTATGAAATAAGTTAAATAAATGCCAACTCACTTTATTTTTTTCCAAATTTATTTATTTTATTTTATTTATTTATTTTTAGGATGCTTTTTTTATTGACTAAAATTTTACATATGTCTCCTTTTTCCCCGCTTGACCCCCCCCCCTCCCCTCAGCCATCCCCACCCTGGGCAAGCCCCCACCGCCCCATTGTCTGTGTCCATTGGTTATGCTAATTTGCATGCATACAAGTCCTTTGGTTGCTCTCTAACCTCCCTCCCCTGCCATTTGTCTCTGGATCTATTCTTGTTCATCAAATTATGTTGATCATTCTATCCCACATATGAGTGAGATCATGTGATATTTATCTTTCTCTGACTGGCTTATTTCACTTAGCATAATGCTGTCCAGGTCCATCCATGCTGTTGCAAATGGTAAAAGTTTCTTCTTTTTCATAGCGGCATAGTATTCCATTATGTAGATGTACCACAGTATTTTAATCCACTCATCTGCTGATGGGCACTTAGGTTGTTTCTAAATCTTAGCTATTATGCTACTATGAACATATGCCAACTCAGTTTAAAAACCATAGCTCTACAAATGTATTCTGCTTACTATTACATTGCTAACATTTATTTATCTTTGCTTTAAAGTTGCTTTCTAATTTTCAAATTTGTAGGTGTCATGTTGATAAAGCCAGAGTCTTATTGATTATTTAAAATATGTCTCTTGATTTTTAGGGAGACAGGAATGGAGAGAGAGAGAGAGAGAGAGGGAGAGAGAGAAGCATTGATGAGAGAGAAACATCGATAGGCTGCCTCCTGCACGCCCCCACTGGGGATGGAGCCTGCAACCCAGGGATGTGCCCTGACCAGGAATCAAATCATCGACCTCTTGGTGCATGGGATGACACTCAACCAACTGAGCCACACCAGCCAGGGCTTAGTGATTTTCTTTTATTCCAGGTTAAACATCTGAAGCCTTTTTTCACCATCTTGGGAAGTAACTGTGGTTCTTGGACTGATAGCAAAGGAAGCCCCCTAGGTAACACATATGTCCCATTTGAAAGCCAAAATCATCTTTGCCTATTATTTTATTAAGAGTGTTACAACTTTAGGAAGTTGATTTCCCTCTCAATACTGCAGCATTTTTTAAAAACTAGGTAAATTTTTGCTCAGCCAGAGTGGCTCACTTGGTTGAGCGTCATCCTGTGCACAATTGGATTGCCAGTTCAATTCCCTGTCAGAACACATACCTTTGTGGTTTGATCCCTGGTTGGGGCATACATAAGGCAACTGGTTGATGTTTCTCACTCTAACTCTCCCTCTTTCTAAGCATGTCCTTGGATAAGGATTTTAAAAATAATAATAATTACTAAAACTAAGTAAAATTCAGGGACCTTTGACTGGATTTTGATAGAATTCAAGGGAATGTCCCTATGCCTCCAAAAAACATATAAGAAACTGGCTGATCCTTTTGGAAATATGCCATTGGAAAAAGGCCTTGTATTATCTCTTCTTCAATCAATAAATTCTGGGAAGCAAATAAAAATGCAAAGGGAGTCTCTAGGAATATCTTTGGATATGTCTATTATATCTTATTTCTGACCAGATTCAGGTACATAACGGCACATATCAGTAGAATAATAAACCTACTAGAGAAAGAAAGTTTTGTTTCATTGTTTGACTTTGCTAGTGAGAAGACAGTGTTAGGTTTCAAATAGTGATCTTTTTCTCATTACTAAATTACTTACCTCCTCTGTTTCCCAGGCCAGCTTGAATTTTGATTGTATGCTTTCCAAGCATAGTACCTTTGCCAGGGGCAGAGTATTATTTCACAGGGATCTCACCACTGATTACAGTGCTGCATATTATGTTTCAAGGATACTGAAACCTGGTTTCTCAGGGAAACCATTTAAATTTTCTTACTTTGTCCCCCATAAATAAAAACACCATAAGGAAAATCACTGGGAAATTTTTGGTGGAGACAGATATTTAAATATCCATGAATTAAATTGGTGCTTAAGAATGTACTAAAAGATGGATGTTCAGTATAACCAATGCTTGTGCAGAAGAAGCCTAAAAGAAGGGCTTTGAAAGAAATTATATTTAAAAATTCATGAAGGTAAGAGTAAGAAAAGGAAATGAGTTCCAAAAGTGAGCAAGGAGGAGAGTTTGAGAGGGGAGAGATCATAAAGGCAGAGAGTTAAAAGAGAACAAGAAGAAGAAAACACAACAAAAAAAAACTAGGAAAGCAAAGAAAGGCATTCCTATGATGAAAATGCTCAAGATACCTCTAAATAGAAACCCCTTTTTTACTGCTAGTTATTGCTGCTTCACCCCCAGAGGAACGAGAAGGGAGAGGTTTTACTTTACACCTGTGATCTTGGATTGAGGCTTTGCCTCATACTGCTCTGGTCTGCTGTGGTAGACATTAGCATACACCGTTATGTGCTTAGTCAGCCACTTTGCCTGAAAATTCTACTTACCTTGAAGTTCCTCAGAAAGTAATGAACCACATGCCCATATATAAGTTACAGGTATTCTGCCAAGTCATGAATTCAACTTAATGCGGAATGAGCTTTTAAATTCTAATATGTTTTTACCTGCAATTCAGCTGATTGACTTAGCTGTTCTCCTTAGGGAGAATTTTTGGGGGGACGGGTTGATTTGTTTGCTTTTTGTGTTTTGCTGAGCTCCAGCTCTAAGTTGCCCTTTCCACAGAATGAGGAGTTCTTCTGGTTTGGTTTTTAGACACTCTTTAGTGAGCCTTGCTTTCTGGTTGCTCAGCTCAAAAGAGAATTCTAATCAACCCCCCTGACTTGCTCTTTAATTCTCAGTGTCAATCATGTGCTGAGTACTGAGAAGACAGGATAAATAATATAGTGCCAATGGAATTTGACTTGCAAACTTATATGTGTAGTACATTCTGATAAGTACTGCGAAGCAGGTGTAAACAAGTGTGCGGGTGCACTGAGAAAGGATCAAATAGCTTTGCCTCAAAGTATATCAGGGACTACAATCAGAGAGGAGGTTGACATAGCACTGGGTCATTAAGGAGCATACTGCAGGGTAGGATGCTTGTTCTAAGCCAGTGGAACAGTGTATGCTAAGCACTGAAGCACAAGAATATAATGTCTTTACGAATAGCTGGGGGATAGGGTGCATCTGGAGGCTAGGGTAAGAGGTGACTGAAGAATGGACTGAATAGCAGAAGCTAGACTGATTATCTTCCTCCCTCCAATAAATCTTTATTTATTCTCTTGACTTCTTTACCCCAGGCTTATAGTAATTTATTATACTTACTGCCCTCCCAGTTGCCTATTGATTTCCTATTCTGTATAAAATTGTCCTTTCTACTTAACACTATCTTCCTATCTCACCCTTCTCTATTAACTTATAACCCTTTTTTTAAAAAAAATCAACATTCCACAAACCTATTTACAAAGCCTAAACTTTATATATTCCTCAGAAATGTGTATGTCTGAGGATAGAAGGACTTGTATTGTACACTCACATAAGGTTAAACTGAGACCCTGTCAGAGCAGAGGTCTTTCTATCCTAGACTGTGTTTCTTATATTATCACTGGTAAAGAACCAGGTTTTAACTTCTAATCCTTCACAGGCCAATATTTTTAGGAATTAAGTGAAAATAAATTCCTAGAAAAGTGGCATACAAAATAAAAGTAAAAAGTTTTTATTATTAAAATCAACAAATTACTCTGCCAGATTGCTATTAAAATTTTTAAATACTTATCTTGTCACAGACTAATAACAAATGTGTTCACAAACTAGCACCAGTTTGTGGACCACATTTTGAGTAGCACAGCTATAGAATTCCCCGATACAGCTTGTGCCTGATACACAGTAGAACTTCAGTACATGTTTGGGGAATAAATACGTGAATGAGATGGTTAGCATGATATAGTAATAGGAAGGAAAAAATGACAGTCACGGCTCTCTTTGGAGAGTTGGAGGGAATCGGTTGAGAAAGTAGAGTACTGTAATAATGTTACCCTTGATGCAAAACAACCTTATTCTCATCAGTCTTTCTGAAGGTCGATCCTTTGGCTCTCTAGTGAGGCGGATATACACTAGCACCATGGTCGGCAAACTGCGGTTCGCAAGCCACATGCAGCTCTTTGGCCCCTTGAGTGTGGCTCTTCCACAAAATACCACGGCCTGGGCAAGTCTATTTTGAAGAAGTGGCGTTAGAAGAAGTTTAATTTTAAAAAATTGGCTCTCAAAAGAAATTTCAATCGTTGTACTGTTGATATTTGGCTCTGTTGACTAATGAGTTTGCCGACCACTGCACTAGCAAATCCCCTGGTTCAATTTCTGAGACATGTTCATTTTGATCTTGCCAAATATGTAAAACTTAACTCTAAATATCTGCAGAAAAATGTCAACCCATTTACCTGATCTAGCTCTCACAAGCAAATCTGCAGGTGGCTAGAATTGATTTAAAATACTAACCATGGTCTTCTAATCAAAACATCTCTACATGTAATAATATGAACCATACTGTCAAATGCTTTTCCTGCCTGAGGTTTTTCCCATTTCCTTCTGTGTCTTCTCAGAAGATTAGCTGAATAGGGTAATAAGTCTTTTTATCAAAAAATTTGTAACTAACAAACCTTCTATGTCAATTAAGGTAATTTCATATTGCTTACAACACTGCAAATTTTCAGTTCAGTGAAAATACGAGGGATTTATGGTGTCATTCAGGGGATAGGAAAGTAGATCTATTTCTTAATATTGAAATACATAGCTGCATTCAAAGGAGGTCATTATTTTGAAATATGTGAACTTAATGTTTGAATGCAACTTATAATAGGGAAGTTTTGTTATTATAAGTAGAACTAGAGACCTGGTGCACGAAATTCATGCCTGGCCGGCTATCAGGGCCGATCTGTGGGGCAACTGGCTGGGTGATGCGGGGGTGGGTGGGGAGCCCTCACTGGCATCTGCCTTGGCGGGCCTGCGGGCTAGGGGAAGCTCCTGCGTTGAGCATCTTCCCCCTGGTGGTCAGTGCGTATCATAGCGACTGGTTGTTCCACCATTCGTTCCGCTGTTCGGTCTATTTGCATATTAGTCTTTTATTATATAGGATTCTGTGTCCATTGTAGTTAAGTACAGCATCAATAACTCAATACATCATCCTCATTCTCTACTAGCCATATTCCAAGAGGACATTGTTAGGAAGGACAAAAGAACCATTTTCATGTATATTTGGGGGTCTGTCTGCTTTTCTTACTCTCTCAACGGTTCCCTCAGCTCTTCTAGCTCTGGAGGCCTGTCCTCACAAAGATACTCAGGACTCTGCAACTGCCTAAAGCCACTTTCTTTCCAAGAGTATGTAGTGTGGACAAACCTCTGTCTGAATGCCAGCTATGTTATTTACTAGCTGTAAATTCCTGAGAAATGTATTCAACTTCTGAGAGCACTACATGAAATAGTAGTATTTCATGTGGGTGTCAGTATCATCATATACAATAAAAGAGTAATATGCAAATTGACCCTAATGGCACAACGACCGATCGCTATGATGTACACTGACCACCAAGGGGCAGACGCTCAATGCAGGAACTGCCCCCTGGTGGTCAGTGTGCTCTCACAGGGGGAGCTCCGCTCAGCCACAAGCCGGGCTGACAGCTGCTAGTGCAGTGGTGGTGATGGGAGCCTCTCCCACCTCCTCCACAGCGCTAAGGATGTCTGACTATGGCTGCGGGAGTGGGCCTAAGCTGTCAGTCGGACATCCCCTGAGGGCTCCCAGGCTGCCAGACAGATGTCTGACTGCCAGCTTAGGCCTAATCCCCCAGGGAGCGGGCCTATGCTGGCAAGTGGACATTCCCTGAGGGATCCCAGACTGTGAGAGGGCTCAGGCGGGGCTGAGGGACCTCCCCCCCCCCCCCAGTGCATGAATTTTCATGCACCAGGCCTCTAGTTAAATTATATAAAATTGAAAAATTGAAAAGAGGGGCTCTTAGTACAGCGCTTGGCATATGTATTGAATGTAGGTTCTCAAATATTACTTTTTTTACATTGCCTCCTCTTTCTTTGAGGACTAACTATAAGCAATGAATATAGTCAGGTGCCAAATAAGTCTAGAAATATTGTTCATCTTTTCCCTGGTCTTATACTGTACAATTATCAAGTTAAACAAGACTGTTAGGAAGCTATCTCTGAGAAATGCAAGAATTAGGACTTTATCTGTCTGCATTGGTATTGAACTATAGATTAAGAATTATTTAACTTTATAGCCATTATTAGGCTAATACAACCAGTTGGGTTTCCCTTAGCCTTTGGAGATTTTATAGAAACTCAGAAGAGAGACCAGAATCTGAGTCTTGGGCTAATATCTCTGTTTTCGTAGTCCTGACTGGACTGATTGTCTAGTGACATCTCTCACCATTGGAATGTGGAAAAGACCAACTCCTCAACTGGTACTAGATCTGTTACCTGAACATTGTTGTGGCTTCATTGATTTTATACAATTTAATGTGGTTCAATAATTTCTGGGAAGCTTGCCTAAGCTAGAAAAGTGCCTCTAGTCATGCAACAAGTCCTCTTTATAAATATGTCTTTTACTCATCAAGGATATATATATAATAAAAGACCAAGAATTAGGGAACCCAAAAGTGAATGAGTTCTGCCCTGTGGAATACACTAGCAGCATAATCTGAGCTGGCATTCCACAACACCAAAAGGCATCCTGAATCCTGCAATATTTGGAAGTGCCTTTCTAGCCTCATGTCCTGGAGGGACTGCTTGGCCTATACCAGTGGTTGGCAAACATTAGTTAAACTCATTTCAACAGTACAACGATTGAAATTTCTTTTGAGAGCTGAAAACCGACTTCTGCACATGGGCCACAAAGTTTCAATTGCACTGTATGTGCGTGCCCGCACATGGTATTTTGTGGAAGAGCCACACTCAAGGGGCCAAAGAGCCACATGTGGCTCGTGAGCCGCAGTTTGCCAACCACTGGCCTATACCATAAACTTTAGGGATCATGACTTATTCATCTTCTATACCCAGGTCTTGAGTATAGTCTCTCCCTGGTACAGACTGGGTAGACAGGATAGCAGATCATGTCATATCAATGTTAAGAGAACGGATGTTGAAATCAGGCACTCAACAACCAACTTTATGACTTATTGGCTTTATGTCCTTTGAGCAAGTTACTTGCCATCCCAAAACCACAGATTCCTCATCCATATAAGGACTATAATAATGCCTATTTCATAGGTTTGTGAGAATTAATTTAGATCTGGATAAAGAACTTAGCCAGCCGAAACCGGTTTGGCACAGTGGATAGAGCGTCGGCCTGCGGACTGAAGGGTCCCAGGTTCGATTCCAGTCAAGGGCATGTACATTGGTTGCGGGCACATCCCCGGTAGGGAGTGTGCAGGAGGCAGCTGGTCGATGTTTCTCTCTCATCGATGTTTCTAGCTCTCTGTCCCTCTCCCTTCCTCTCTGTAAGAAATCAATAAAATATATTAAAAAAAAAAAAAGAACTTAGCCAATATCTGGTACTCAGTACTTGTTAGCCATGGTCATTATAGATCAGTGATACTGTTACTATTGTGCATGTTACTGCCAAAGATTCTTACACGCAAGAGATGTGTAACATGAATCATCTAACAACAGAATTCTTGGTAAAGTCTTCCCCTTTAGTTTCTTCTGTTCATATAAACAGAAATTTTCTTAGGTATTGCCCATTTGATAAGGAGTGTCTGATAAAGTGTACCAGCTGATTTATATAATTGCTCCAGATAATTTTATTTATACATGTATATTTTTAAAATTGATTTCAGAGAGGAAGGGAGAAGGGGGAGAGAGAGAGAAACATCAATGATGAGAGAATCATTGATCAGCTACCTCCTGCATGCCTGCTACTAGTGATCAAGCCTGCACCTTGACCGGAATTGAACCTGGGACCCTTCAGTCCGCAAGCTAATGCTTTATCCAGCGGGCCAAACCAGCTAGGGCCAGATAATGTTATATGAAAGTTTTCCTATTTTATTATTTTTAGAAGTTATTTTGGGGACTTATGAATATTTTTAAATATTTACTTTGTCAGTCTAAAAATATGCTAAACATTTTGAATTTCCATCGGAAAACCCTCAGGGAAAAAAAAATTTCCTTTTTGTTGTTGTTGTTATATCTCTAGTGAAGTTTAGAAATTGGAAGACTGTGTTGCCAAGAAGCTGCAAAGAGCCCCTATCTTTGAGCTGCTTCTTGTTCTCTCTGCACAGTAAGAGAAGCATTTGGGAAAATAGTCCATTGTTTGTTGTTGGTTCCTAAAGCGCTGCCAGGGGAGACTTATACTCCTGGGTCTCTTCTTATGTCCCCAGGAGGGCGTTGATGGAAGGTGGTTACTAATCTGTACCAACTTCAGTTTATTAGCTGTATTAGTTCCCAAACATGTTTTTAGCAGAGAAATAAATTCTGCAAGTTCCCTTATAGTGTTTATCCCTTTCTAGCACTACAGCCAAAGGTTTTGTTTTTTTCAAGCAATTTTTTAGACATTTCATCTTTTCCCCTCACTGCCCACCTCTCTTCTCCCCCATGCTTGCCTTCCATCCTTTGTGCACACAAAATATTTAAGCCCCAGTGACTGTTTTCCCTTGAAAAATGTGTTGCTATTTCAAACTTTTAGTTTTATAAGAACTTATTTCCTAGAAACATCCTTTAACTCCCAATATGAATTCTTTATTTAACCACTGTAGACCACCCTTCCCTATGCGATGGTTGACAATATGGCTTTAGTGTCTAAAATTTTTTCTTTCCATTCTTTAAAAGGCTTTTTTCCCCAGAACCCTAAAGCTACTCAAAGTCTGGTCTTTGGACCAGTGGCTGGTTAGAAATGAAGAATCTCAGGTCCCACCCCAGACCTACTGAACCGGAATCTATATTTTGACAAGATCTGAATGTGATTTGTATATACATCAAAGTTTAAGAAATCATTGCTGTAAATCATGTTTTGCTCAAAGGAGGGGAAATTATCAAGTAGTGGTTCTCAACCCTGGCTGTTCAGTGTAATCACCTGGGGAATTTTGAAAAAGACAGATGCCTGGGTTCCATCTCCAGAGATTCTGATTTAATTGGTCTGGGGGGTGGCCCAGGCATTGGGAGTTTTAAACATTCCCAAGTGAGTCTAATATGCAGCCAAGGTTTAGAACCACTCTTGTGCACAAATTTATAATTTTCCCTAGTTTCTTAGGATATCATTAGGTATAAATCAAGGCAAGACTAATAACTAAAAAAAAAAAAAACACCTAAATTTTTTTAAATTACATTTATTGGGAGGATGTATATATGAATAGAAAAACATTGGAAATATAGACCCCCCAAATATTAAATGGTAATCTCTGGGTTATAGGATTATAGCTATATTTTTTTTACCTCCATTTTCCAAACTTTCTATAATAGCCATGAATTCTGTTGGTTAAAAATCCTCGCATGTGTATATATACTTTTAAGTAAATGTAATCACATTCTATGTGTTTTGTGAACTGCTTTTTAATTTTTTTTAAATTTTTATCCTTTTTTCACATATCAGTATATTACAAATATTTTCTCATACCTTTAAATATAATTTACACTGGCTTTTATATTGCTTAAAGTGAATCCTGACCCAGGATGACTGGATTTTTACTTTAACAAGTATGTTTACCTACTGACTAGGAAGGGCCTTTGAGAGACTGATTAACTCTTGGAAACCTTTAGTACTTGGAAGCTTTTCTTGTCCACAGAAGGCAAGATGTTTAGATGGAGATGTTGAAACTGCAGTGAGGTCAGATCAGACCTTCCCAGAAGTTTTTCTAACTATTGTTAAATGAGTACCAGCATTTGTTTGAGCTATTAAACCTAACACATAGAACTGAACTTTACCATCCCAAAAGATACCGCACCACAGGGAATTCTTAATGATGTTTGGATTGCAACTTATGTGTCCTATTGGATGGAATTATATTTCTAAACTTCCCTCTTCAAATCCTTGTTGGTTTAGTTGGAATTGTGTTTCAAGACAACTAGCATCTCTTACAGCTTCCTCTGTGGAAATTTTGACATGGAAAGCTGGAAAATCCTTAGGGAACCTCAATGATGTGTAGTTGGCCAAGCTATTTTGTAATCAAAGCAAGTTAAGTGCATCCTCTTTCCCAAACTCTGGGAATACCAGTCCTACAACTTTAAAAAAAAAAAAAAAAATCTTCCTGCCCTGCCATTTTGGCTCAGTGGTTGAGTGTCGACCTATAAACCAGGTCACAGTTCGATTCCCAGTCTGAGCACATGCCCAGGTTCTAGGCTCGATCCCCAATTATGGGGTGTGTAGGAGGCAGCCAATCAATGATTCTTTCTCGTCATTGATATTTCTATCTCTCCCTCTCCTTTCCTCTCTAAAATCAATAAAAATATATATTTTTAAATCTTCCTATAAAATTGTTCTGTCCTCAACCCAGTTAAGTTGCATTATATGGGAAGAGAATAATTTTGCTAATGATCTCTTTAAGAAAAGAAGAAAGGAATTGCATTCTGCATTTGGGGAAGTTTTTTATCTTTTATTTCTATTTTTTAAATATATTTTTGTTTATTTCAGAGAGAGAAAGGGAGAGGGAGAGATAGAAACATCAATGAGCCCATTCGGCGTGGCACAAGTGGTTGAGCGTAGACCTATGAACCGGGAAGTCACGATTTCATTCCTGATCAGGGCACATGCCTGGGTTGTGGACTCAATCTCCAGTGTGGGATGTGCAAGAGACAGCCAATCAGTGATTCTCTCTCATCATTGATGTTTCTATCTCTCTCTCTTCCTCTTCCTTCCTCTCTGAAATCAATAAAGATTTTTTTAAAAAAATATTTTTAAGAAACATCAATGATGAGAGAGAATCATTGATTAGCTGCCTCCCAGATGCCCCCCCACTGGGGATCGAGCCCACAACCTGGGCATGTGCCCCGACCTGAAACCCAACAGTGACCTAGTTTAGGTCAACACTCAACCACTGGGCCACACGAGCTGGGCATTGGGGAATCTTTTTAAAGATGCGTAGTATTTTACTCTGCAAGAGAAAAGTTCTGTTTGTCACCTTTTTACCATATTTAACCTTTTCCCAACCAAAATCAGTATATAAAAGTTTCAGAAATATGCAGTCTTTAGTTTCAGAGAAATAGGCTCAATATTTCATTTACAGAATTAACAAAGCTTTTAAACTTAGCATTCTGAGGAGAAAGATTCCAAGGCATTTCACAAACTAAAGAAGACTTCAGGAGCTATACTCGCCAACTAGAGATATGTGTTCCCTTTGAGTAGTGTTTGATCTAAGTTTGTGCCTTTACTTCTGAGTTTGTGCCTTAACTTGAGATGGTAGTGCTATCAGCCTTGGCTATCTTGCCTGGATATGCAAATCAGGAAGAGACCAGACACCTGGGCATGGCACAGTATTGAAAGGTGATACGGGTTCGTGAGTGTATATTCAGCTTTGGAGACATGTTTTAGACACTGATACTTATCTTATCTCACAAGACCAGATCACAAGCAAGCCAAAGATGGTACTTTGTACAGGCCTTCATTATAGATAGTTCTTCTCACATTGCATTGTAATTATTCTTTTACCAGGTGGTTTTTCCTACCTGGAGGAGAACTCCAGGAAGCATGAACAGAGAGCATGTCTAAATGTTGGACAAATGAAATGTCTAGTTCAACCTTGTTATAATCCAGAACTCTTTGGTTGTATTCAAATCTGGTTAACTTGATTTTTTTTCACCAATTAAAAGTTGATCACTACTTAACACTAGTGTTTAACAACTGTAAAGTAGATGGCTATTCTGCACTTTCTAGAGGGGACATAATTATGAAACCTATTTAAAATTATATCAAAATTTGGGGATTGGTTTTTTAGAGCACATTTATTTATGTTCACAATGATATTATGTTTTGGATGTTAATCAAAATATCATAGTGTCTTAACTCTTGCTTTGTTTTGTTTTGTTTTTGTGAATCCTCACTCAACGATATTTTCCATTGATTTTTAGAGATAGTGGAAGGGAGGGAGAGGGAGAGAGAGAGAGACATCAATGTGAGAGAGACACATCCATCGGTTGCCTCCTGCATGCACACAGGGCCTGGGATCTACCTGCGACCCAGGTAGTGCCCCTAACCCAGAATCGAACTCGAGACCCGTTGGTGTGCGTGCCTCCACGCTACCATTGAGCCATGTGGGCTAGGGCTTTAACTCTTAAATAAGATATGAAAACACAAGCTAAGGAAAGAATATTTCTCTGGTCACTGATATAATAAGTAAATTAAATGAATAAGACACGTTTGATTTTTGGATTGTCTTGTATTGCCCTAAAGCATTATTTTGACTTCTTTTTTTTTTTTTTTTTTTTTTAAATATATATTTTATTGATTTTTTACAGAGAGGAAGGGAGAGAGATAGAGAGTTAGAAACATCCATCAGTTGCCTCCCGCACACTCCCCCCCAGGGATGTGCCCGCAACCAAGGCACATGCCCTTGACCAGAATCGAACCAGGGACCCCTGAGTCCGCAGGCTGACACTCTATCCACTGAGCCAAACCAGCCAGGGCTTGACTTCTTAACTATTAGTCCAAAGTTACTTGTGGTAGTCAGTTTGGAGTTTGTTCATCCTGAGTAACAGTTTTTTTATTTTTAAAAAATGAAATATATTATTGAGATTAGTGTAGAATATATGTTATCTGTATGTTAAATTATGTTTCAGTATATACCAAATTGCTATTTAAAATTAGTTTCAGAAAATATATGTAAGAGAAAATTCACTGAGAAAAAATTATAGTAAAATAAAGAAATATTCTAGCCCTAGCTGGTTTGGCTCAGTGGATAGAGCGCTGGACTGAGGACTGAAGGGTTCTGGGTTCCAATGCGGTCAAGGGCATGTACCTTGGTTGCAGGCTTCTACCCCGCCCAGGCCCAGGCCCTGGTCAGGGCTTGTGCAGAAGGCAACCAATTTATGTGCTTCTCTCACATCGGTATTAATCTCTGTCTTTCCCTCTCTCTTCTACTCTCTCTAAAAATCAATGGAAAAATATCCTTGGGTGAAGATTAAAAATAATAATAAAATCAGTAAAAACCTTTTAAAAAAAAGAAATATTCTATACAAAAGAGTGATTTCTTTATAAACTTAGGAGGTGGCTTAGTAAAGTATGGCCTCTCCCTACCTCTCACTAGTTATGAGGCTTTATATAAGTCTGTTAATATCTCTGAGGGTGTTTCTTCATTTTTAAAAGGATAGAGTCAGCTGAGATAATACGTGTAAAAGTAATTTATAAACTTTAAGAGACTATGCAAATGAATTATGGATTTCATTAATAGCCTTAGTAGGTTTGATAGCCGATTCTGTATTTCTTTTGTTACTATCAAAGCAATGGTTTAGAAAACATTAGAGTGGAAGGTATATTTGGGCATGAAAAATAACTATTAAGTTTTTCATATATCTACAGAGTTCATATACAGACCAGACTTTTTTTGTCATATATAAAATAAAACTTCAAAAAAAGGTGGAACAGGTTGTGTTAGCCTCTCCCTAGTGTTTTCTTTTTTCAGTTTTATTGAGGTATAATTGACATATAATGTTTTTTTCTTTTGTTTTTCAGAATAGATCCAGACCAAGAATACATTTTAGTTTTGTGCTAGATCCTTTGTATTCTTACAGACCCCTTTTTCACATGCTTAGTAAGTGTCTCTCTGATTCTTTATTAGATTTTTGCCTTTTGAAATATTTATTACCCTTTTATTAATTTTGAAGAATTTTTATTGATATCTCTATAATTCTTTTTTAAAAATATATAACAACCTTAATGAGATATATGATGTAAATCCACTATACCATACAATTCACCCATTTTAAATGTACAATTCAATGGTTTTCACTGTATTCACAATGTTGTGCAACTATCAACACAATCTTTTAGAATTTTCATCACCCCAAAAAGAAACACTGTGTCTATTGGCAATCACCCCATTTCCCCTACCCTTCCATCCCAGCCCTGGGAAACCATGAATCTACTTTCTGTCTCTATAGATTTGCCTATTCTAGATATTTCACATTAATGGAATCATAGAATATGTAGTGTTTTGTTCTGGTTCCTTTCACTTAAGATAATATTTTCTTTTTTAAAAAAATATATTTTATTGATTTTTTACAGAGAGAAAGGGAGAAGGATAGAAAGCTAGAAACATCGACGAGAGAGAAACATCGACCAGCTGCCTCCTGCACACCCCCTACCGGGGATGTGCCCGCAACCAATGTACATGCCCTTGACCGGAATCAAACCTGGGACCTTTCAGTCCGCAGACCGATGCTCTATCCACAGAGCCAAACCGGTTTTGGCTAAGATAATATTTTCAATGTTTATCTATATTGTAGCATGTATCAGTATCTAATCCCTTTTTCATTCCAAATAATAGTCCATTGTGTTAATTACCACATTTTATTTCTTCATTTATCAGTTGATGAACATTTGGATTGTTTCCACAGTTTCGGATATTATGAGTAATGTTGATATGTGCATATATGTACAAGTTTTGTGTGAACATATGTTTTCATTTCTCTTGGGCATACACTTAGGATTGAAATAGCTGGGCCATATGGTCACTCTCTTTAACCTTTAGAGGAGCTTCCAGACTCTTCTAAAGTGGTTGCACCATTTTACATCTCTACCAGCAGTGTATGAGAGTTCCAGTTTATCTACATTTTAATCAACACATTTTATTGTGTCTTTATAACACCCATTCTAGAAGGTATAAAGTGGTACCTTCTTGAGGTTTTGCATTTCCCTGATGACTAGTGATTTGAGCATCTTTTCATTATATATATATTGACCATTTGTATATATTTGGAGAAATGTCTATCCAGATTCTTGCCCATTTTTTAGTTGGATTGTCTTATTATTGAATTGTAAGAGTTCTTTGTATAATCTGGATACAATTCCCTTATCAGATCTATGATTTAAAAATATTTTTTTTCTTTCAATATATTTTTTATTGATTTCAGAGAAGAAGGGAGAGGGAGAGAGAGATAGAATCATCAATGATGAAAGAGAATCATTGATCAGCTGCCCCCTGCACACCCCCTACTGGAGATTGAGCCCATAACCCAGGCATATGCCCTTGACCGTAATCAAACCTGGAACCTTCCAGTCTTCAGGCCGATGCTCTATCCACTGAGCAAAACTGGATAGGGCTCCATATGAATTTTAGAATTAGTTTGTCAATTTCTGGAAAACCAGCTGGGATTTTGATAAGGTTTAAGTTGAACCTATAGATCAATTTGGGAAGTATTGTCATCTTTACAATATTTATTAGTCTGATTCATGTAACCCTTTTTAGACCTGTAGGAAAGAATAACAAAAAACGTTGTAAAGAATAAAATTCTTGCCCTAGCTGGTTTGGCTCAGTGGATAGAGCATCGGCCTGTGGACTGGAGGGTCCCGGGTTCGATTCCAGTCAAGGGCACATACCTGGGTTGCAGACTTGATCCCCAGTGGGGGGCATGCAGGAGACAACCGATCAATGATTCTCTCTCATTGATGTTTCTATCTCCCTCTCCCTTCCTCTCTGAAATCAATAAAAATATTAAAAGTTAAAAAAAGAATAAAGTTTTTTGCCTTCCTTCCACAAATAAAGAGCCTCTGGGGAGAATTTGACAAGTGGACGAACAAAGGGGAAACCTCTGAATCCCTGTTATCCATCAATCCCAGCCTCCCAACTAAGGGAGTTTCATATACTGAGCCTTTGGGTTTCCAGAGGCAGACAGTGGGCTGTCCCCTACTGATGGGGATGTATATTCCACTCCTTCTGACCTCCAAACTACCCTAGGTGGTTAGAGACAGTGGAGCAAGAAGGCATGTTTATTTCCTAAGTAGATGAACCTTTTGTTTTTTACCCTTTAAGCCAAGCATGTCAAACTCAAAGGCTAACACAGGCCAAATAAACAAGTTTTAAGTTTATGTGAGCCGCAAAAAAACAAAAGCTTCAATTTTCATAAAAACGTAGGTTTATTTCGATAGAGACATGCTGAATACAAAGGGCTGAAATAAATGAGTAATCGTTAACATAAAATAATAGAACATTTTAATAAAAATTAATATTTTTTTCTTGAACATTAACTTACCAGACACTGAATAACTGCACAAATTAATAAGTGTAATGCAAATAAGCCTATTTTTCTTGTTCTCCAAAAGTGAAATAGTTCCTGTTGCGCACACCAAACAAGTCAGTTCAAGACTAATGACGTGGCAATCGGCTGCTAAAATATTCGCTGCTAGTATTAGTGGAGAGAAATGGTGTGCCTGTGCATAAGGTGCATAAGGAAAATGAATGCAACACGATTATAGTAATCAGTTCATTAGCAAACGTTGTAGAGGCCTGGTGCACAAAATTAGTGCACTCGGGTGGGGGTCCCTCAGCCCAGCCTATGCCCTCTCTCAGTCCGGGACCCCTCAGGGGATGTCCACCTGCCGGCTTAGGCCCAATTGCTCTGGGGATTGGGCCTAAGCCGGCAGTCAAACATCCCTCTCACAGTCCAGGGCTCTCGCAGTCCAGGACCCCTCGCTCCTTACTGCCCGCCTGCAGCAGAGGCGGGAGAGGCTCCTGCCACCGCCACTGCACTTGCCAGCCGTGAGCCTGGCTTCTGGCTGAGCTACGCTCCCCCTGTGGAGCACACTGACCACCAGGGGGCAGCTCCTGTGTTGAGCATCTACCCCCTGGTGGTCAGTGCACATCATAGCGACTGGTTATTCTGCTGTTCGGTCTATGCATATTAGGGTTTTATTATATAGGATAATTATGTATAACAGGGTATTGTAAAAATTAAGTTACAAAATTTTTATTAAAATGTTTCTTACATTATATTGTCTGGGCCGCAAAAATATTCATTGTGGGTCACATGCGACCCATGGACTGCGAATTTGCTTTTTATTGTTGTTTTATGTCTGTTGGTTTCTTTTGCTTGACTTTTTTGGAGGAGTTCTTTAAACTTTACCAGCCAAAACAGTTTGAGAGTTAGCAAGACAAAATTTTATCTTTAGTTCAGAGACTGTGATTTTCAGCCTGAAAATTTTAGACTCATAAAGAGGCCTAATCTGTAATGATTCCACTGGAAATCAGTTTTTAAACATAATTGCAATAACAGTTAATATAATGGCCTATTTTTGTGTTCAATTTTACAAAAAAAAAATTAGTTGTATATAGTTGTACTCTCATGGAATCGATTAAAGAGTAAATAATTGTGGGGTCTGTCCTTCCCATGCCCTTTAGGGTTTTGTCTTCTGACTCTTCAGACTCACATTCTTTTAAATGTTACCTTTGGGAAAAGTTGGCCTCTTTTGTACTCAGAAGGCTTGGCTCTTTCTCTGAAGAGCTTCTTTTCCCCCCACCCCCCTTCAGGAAACTAAAGAGTATAAAGAATGCTTTTTGATGATGGAAACCTGGTTTTTGTTTTTGATGCCTGATGGCATGATTTCTCACTCTGGAAATGATCTTTTTCTCTCTTGTAACAAAGCATGGAGCTTCTAGTGTGCTTTCTCTCTGAAAGTCAAAGGGTTGTGGCAGTCCCTAGAGGAAAGCATAGGCTCTGGCTGTTTGGAGAGTGATGTTAATGCCAGATCTAGTGACAGTGATCAGTTCTCCCTGAGGGAACTCTCTCTCCAGGTAAGGAAAGAAGGACAGAATTGGCTCATTAGGGCTGCTCAGTGATCATAGAACTCCTAGGCAATTTTCAATCTTAAAACTCAATCAATCAGAAAATCACCTGCATCTTCATCCCACTGTTAACTAGCTGTTTAATATTGGTAAAGTTTTCAATATCTCCAAAACTTAATTTTCCCACTCAGAAACCAATGTAATAGAGTTAATGATACCTAACTCATGGGGTTTTGTGTATAAAGCACCTTATACAGGGCTTTGGCACACTGAGTGTTAATGAGATGAAGTATATAAAGTATGAAGAAACAAGAACTAAATAAAGAAGTTTAAATGTAAGAGATAAAATAACAGTGCACACAAAAAAAGACTATACTCAAGAGAAAAGAGTGATTTTGACAATAATATTAATACTAATCCTAGTGATAAGGCACTGTATTCCAGGCACTGTATAGTTTTACATACATTAATTAATTTTCATAGAATCTTCACAAAAATCATATAAGTTTTTATTGCTTTTTTGGAGTTGCAAACTAAGCCCTAAGTCGCAAAACTATTAAATGACAGAGCCATGATTATAACCAAGGCTGTGAGACTTCAGGCCTGTGCCTTAATCACATTGTGTACCAGTTACTGGTAGGATGAGATGGACTGAAACTGAACATGAAAGAATGCTAGAATATGGAGAAGTAAAAAGGGAAGGGTATTTCAGGGGGGAATAAGGCTTAGGAAAAGCATAAAACAAGGTTTCGAGTGATAGTGTCATTTATAGGGACAGGTCAATGATTTGAACTACTTTGGCTGAATCAGGTGGGTTGTTTTTGTGAGTTTTTTAAAATATGATTTTATTGATTTTAGAGAGGAAGGGAGAGGAACCGAGAGAAACATCAATGTGACATCCATTGGCTGCCTCCTGCAGGTCCTCTACCGGAGATCAAGCCCACAACCCAGGCATAAGCCCTGACTGGAATCTTACCAACAACCACACCGCCACATCGGCCAGGGCTGGAGCATATGGTTTTTGAGGTGAACTGGAGACACCTCATAGTTAAGGGTGTCAGACAATGACATATGTCTGCACTTGATCCTGTGACAGTAGAAAGCACTGAGAGGGTTTTGAGCAGGGAGGTGACATGATCCAACTGGTATTTTAGAAACAATAGTCTGGCAGTAGTTTGTAGATTGGATGGGGGTGAGGGGAATACATGAAAATGCATTTCAGTGGAAGAAATAGCAGGGCTTGGTGACTGACTGGAAAGGAAGGTGGGGGGTTGGTCATGAAGGTCAATGCCCAAAGAGACAATGCCCTCAAGAATAATTTTGGCACCCAAATAATTTTGCCAAAGCTGGAAACCTTGAGAATAAGCTATAAATGACTTCATGACCCTCATTTCTGTAAATTTCCTGTGCCTCCCAAAATGCAGACTCCTCCAGGCAATAGTCCTTTCTGGTAGTCTCCTCCCCTTGCTTTATAGTATATTCCACCAATTTCTCCCAGCACCACCCAGTCAGAAAGCTCCTTTCATTCTAAACAAAATCCCTCCCTTCTGGAGCTCTTCACTGAGCATCCCTCCCACCTGCCTCCCACACTGAAACCTGACCCGCTCCCAAGGAGGCCATTTCCCTAGGAACCCTGGGGAGGACAGCTCTTTCTTCCTCACCTACTCTAAGGGCCAAGCTCAGGATGACAGTTTGATAGGTGAAAATTTGCATTTTCCCTATGTTTTGGATAGTATCCTTTTGAACTGGTTTATCTTTTTCATATATAAGTGTTCCTTATATAGTAAAGACCCTGTCCTTTTGTTTGCTGTTTTATAAATATTTTTCTCGTTTTTCATTTGGCTGAATTTTATGACTGAAGTATAGAAGTTATTCTATATTTTTATTTTCTGAAATACTTTTAAAATTTAATTCAGGTAATGCACAAATACATTCTTCTTGTAAAAATTTAAAACCATTTGGATCAACTTATCTCTTTTGATCTCAGTTCCCAGCCCTAGTGTCCTCCCTCTCTTGCTGAAACCACTCAGGTTCTGAACTTTTTCTGTGGAATTATATATGCTTTTCTCTTTTTATGATTTCTCCTTTTGTTTTTCTGCTTAGAGAGGCCTTCCTCATTCGTAGGTCTTATAAATATTCACCTATATTTTCTTTTTTTGTTGTTTTTTTAATTACTTTATTGATTAAGGTATCACATATTTGTCATCAACCCGTTCCCTTCCCAAACCCCCCCACACGCATGCCCCCCTCCCCCTGTTGTCCGTGAACACTGGTTAGGCTCATATGCAAGCACACAAGTCCTTTGGTTGATCTATCTCCCTTGTCCCCACCCTCCCCTACCTTCCCTCTGAGGTCTGACAGTCTGATCAATGCTGTTCTTGTTCTTCAGTCTATGTTGTTCATCTTTTCCCCTAGATGAGTGAGCTCATGTGATACTAGGAATACACTTATAGGAACCGAAAATGAGACAAGCAATAATAGTTATGCTGAGAAGCAAATGAATCAGTCTATAGTGAGTTTCTTTCTGGGCCAACAGTTCTTTTGAGTCCCGGTTTCTATGTCCAACAGTTGTTTATGTGTTCATAACAGCAATGATATTTCAGTTCTGGATGGTGGACAAATGGTGGTAATGCAGGTCTATATTTTCTTTATATTCTAACTCTTGTGGTCAATTGGTATATATTATAGTAAGCAATGTGGGATAATTAACCATTTTTCTTCACTGATTTGGATTTTAGCATATATTAAAGTCAACATGTGTAGGGGTCACAGATCGGTTTGCTAGTATATCAATCTGCCAATTTTTGTGCTAGCACCACACTAATTATTGTAGCCTGACTTATACTTTAGTGTACTTCCCACCTCTGCCACCTACATGTTCTACATTAACTTCTTTTTTTTTTTCCATTTCATCCTTGAGGTTCTTGAAGGCCCTCCCAGTTAGCATCCTCCTTCACCAGACTGTTATCAACAGTTTTCCTCTCCTCTCTAAAATAAAATCAATTTTCTCTCTAAATTCCTTAATTTTTATAAAGTACCATTGTTTTTCTAGTTACTCTGGTTCAAACCCACCACCAGCTGTTCATAACTCAGCAGCTCTCTTCATAACTATTAACTCTTCTGTATCTTTTCCCACCTTGAAAACAGTAATTCTCAGGGTGAGAAATAAATTCCCAGTCAAAAGAGGCCCCTCCTGGCCTCTCTTTGTTTAATTTCCCTATTGAAAGTTTTGTTATATTACTGGAATATCATTTACTCTGATATTGCTAAGGGAAAAACCCAAGTGATAAGTTTTAAACATAAGTAAAACAGCAATGGGATATTGAAGGCCATAAAGAAAAGCATAGCCTTACAGTCCTAAATGTTGTCTTAGAAAGTAGTAGTGTGGATGTACAATGGGTGTCTTTGTTAATTTTTTTTTATTTTTAAACTTCATTTTGAAATAATTTTAGCTCACAAGAAGTTGCCAAATGGTACAGTGAGTTCCCATGTATTCTTCATCCAATGTCCCTTAATGATAACATCTTACATAGCCATAATATATTATCAAAATCAGAAATAAATATTGATATAGTCCCACTAACTACTGTTTTACCTGGATAACATGTTTTTAGAATTACCCTAAGAGTTCATTTGTTGAATAACCATGCAAAACAGTCATGTAACCAACCAGCTGCTGTTTAGCTACTATATTTTCCGGCGTATAAGACGACTGGGCGTATAGAAGATTTTCCTTGGTTAAAAAGTCGTCTTATACGCCGGAAAATACGGTATCTTATTTACCGTCAGAGTCAGTAGATGTGTATTAAAAGAAATGAGATGTTGAGCAAAGAACAAAGGGTAGCCCTGGCTGGCATGGTTCAGTGGTTAGAGCATCAGCCGGTGCACCAAGGGTCTGGGTTCGATTCCTGGGTTGCAGGTTTGATCCCTGGCCCCAGTCGGGGTGCATGTGGAAGGCAAGCAATTGATATGTCTCATATTGATGTTTCACTCTCTCCCTCCTCTTTCTTTCTCTCTCCCTCTCTTCCCCCTCCCACTCTCTCTAAAACTCAATGGAAAAAATATCCTCAGGTGAGGATTAACAAAACAAAACAAAAAAAGAACTTTTTGTCAAAGCCAGCTCCACAAAATTTCCTTTTGTTCCTTCTGAGGGACATTTCTGTGTTCCCCAAGGAGCCAACTGAAAGTTTCATGGAATAGCAGATTACTCATCCTGTTTGGTGTGTTCTGTCTCCAGCTTTACTGTTTCCAGGGGAGGAGCCAGGAGTCAAGTTAGAGTCGAGGGAATCCATAGCCTCTGCTGTTGTTACAAGTCAAAAGCAAACCCTGTCGCCCTCATCTGTGGCTCTGACTGAGACAAAGGAAAATAATGTAACAGGAGCAAATTGACAGCAGCCTTCCCTGCCAGCAGTTACTAATATAGCAGTTTCAGGTTCTCTTGGTCAAAGTTAGTGCTGCCTTAAAAGTTTGCGGTAGATAGTTTGATCTTGATCTTTGCTTGAGGCAATATTGAAAGTTATTATAAGGTGTCATTGATATTACAGTGATGCATTTCAGGGTCTTTGGACTTTAAAAAAGGAAAAAAGGAACTTTATAAAGACATGAAAGGAATTTTTTTTAAAGAGAGAGGTATTGTGAGGTAGGTAAAGATATATTATGGTGGTGTGACAAATTAAGTTCTGGCTTTTTAGGGGGTTCAGTATCTGAAATGTGAGTGTGTCTAAATGGGGTATAATCTTTAAAAGTTATTATCATCTAACATGACTGGAATTCTTCCCTATCACAATGAAGATTTATCATGGCCTTAGGAAATCACAGGAATAGAAATTCACTTACAACTCTCAAATTAGGGCTTTATCAGAGAAAAGTTACTCCATTCATAAAACAATTCATTTAGTACCTTTAAAACAGTAAATTCCTACAAAGCTTTGTAAATCATTTAATTTACCAAAAAAAAAAATCCTTATTTTCACATGACTGTTTTAAATTGCTAAAATTAAATGCACCTGCATAGAAAAGCATTCTCTCTGGGCTCTTACATTAGCAGGGGTCCTCAAACTTTTTAAACAGGGGCCAGTTCACTGTCCCTCAGATCGTTGGAGGGTCGGACTATAGTTTAAAAAAAACTATGAACAAATTCCTATGCACACTGCACATATCTTATTTTAAAGTAAAAAAACAAAACGGCAAAAACACCCGCATGTGGCCCGCAGGGCCGTAGTTTGAGGACGCCTGCATTAGGGCATCTCACAGAATCTTAGATGTAATACCTTTTTCCAGCTAAGTGTGTATATTCAGATGAGCAGCAAACAGATATACTCATTAATTTCTTTAAAAATACGTTTTTATTGATTTTTAAAGAGAGGAATACAGAGATAGAAACATCACTGAGAGAGGAACATCATCGATCAGATGCCTCCTGAACACACCTCCACTGGGGATTGACCCTGCAATTGCCCTGACCAGGAATCAAATTGGCAACCTCTTGGTTCCTAGGTCAATGCTCAACTGCTGAGCCACACTGGCCGAGCTATATTTATTCATTTTTAAAAGCTAGCAATTTTCTAAAAGTTGTATGAAAATATAAAGGAGACTGATTCTGCTACCCTATATAATAGAGGAATATGCTAATTATCCATTACGCTCTGAGGCATAACGACCGACCGTGTAATGACCGGATCACGGATCTGCAGTAGGGTGGGGTTGCAGAGAGCTACAGGAGGGGGCAGGACAGCAAGCTATGGGGGGTAAGGGGAGCTACAGGAGGTCAGGGCAGCGGGTGGAGAGCTACAGGAGGGCGGCAGTGACCTATTGGCACATGGATTCATGCACAGGGCTACTAGTTTATTTATAACTAGAGGCCCGGTGCATGAAATTCGTGCACTTGGGGGGGGTTGTCCCTCAGCCTTGCCTGTGCCCTCTTGCAGTCCAGGAACCCTGGAGGGATGTCTGACTGACGGCTTAGTAGGCCTAAGTCAGTTCGACATCCTTAGCATTGCCACAGAGGCGGGAGAGGCTCCCACCACTGCTGCTGTGCTCGCCAGCCATTAGCCCGGCTTCTGGCTGAGCGGCGCTCCCCCTGTGGGAGCACACTAACCACCAGGGAGCAGCTCCTGCATTGAGTGTCTGCCCCCTGGTGGTCAGCACGCATCATAATGACCCATCATTCCACCATTCGGTCATTTGCATATTAGCCTTTTATTATGTAGGATATGCTGTAGATGAGGCCCCCTAGAACCATAAGTAATGCCAAAAAATTCACTGTTAACTCATTCTCGAATTGCCCCCACTTAAAATCAAATTGCCTCCCCCCCACCCCCCCTGTGGGGCGTGTGCTGCACCTTGGGAACCCCTGGGCTTGACATTTTTCCTCTCTGAGCTTCATTTCTGAATACATACGCATATACCATGGGAATTGTAATCTCTTCTCCGCCTACCTCACTGGGTTGTCATGAGAAGGTTCTGAGCTAATAAACCTAGAAATGTTTCTTCAAGTAAGTGATGTCTAAACGGGAAGGGATTGTTATTTGTAAGCCCACAGGTACCCTCACAGGTAGCAGGTGCTGACTAGGGGAGGAGGGCATGATTGTTTTCTGGGACTGTAGCTATGGAAGCTTTGCAGAGGGTTCCGCAGGCCTCGGAGGGGCGGGCTCTGGCCAGCAGCCCTGTAGCAGTGGTTGTCAGGGGGCTGGGCATTAGGGGGGCGCTGGGGGCAGCAAGGCCGAATGGGGAGTAACTGTCAAACCTTCCCACTTGGCGCCATTCTTTAAATTGTATGTGGCTGTTTCTCAGCTGTACCTATTCAGGGTGGGGCTCCAATCTCCTGGAGCGGGGTGGGGGCCGGACCAGGGCAGAGCCAGGTGGGCTCAGAGGGCAGGTTTAGCTGCGCCCCCAGCGAGGTTCAGCACACTTCAGCTGCAGAGATGACGCTGCTGGGGGGGGGGAAGGCAGGGGGAAGGGCCTGACCCTGGGGGCCCACGCAGGCCTGCCTCCACCCGGGTCTGGAGTTGTAGGGAGGAGAGGCGTGCCAGGTGCCAGCGGAGGGGGCCCGGCCCCAGGGGGCCTGGCAGCGGCAGGCCGAGGGCCCCAGGTGCCTTGGGGCGCTGACTGGTGGTCACCTGCATGCTATTATTATGGGCGCCCCTGGCTGGGGTGGCAGGGGAAGAGATCAGGAGTCAGAGTTGTGGGCTGCAGCTACCCCCAAGGCTGGGTCTTCTCCCTGTCCGGTCAGCCTCCCCATTCCTCTGGGTGTGCGGGGCCTGGGGTAGGGTGTCCGTCAATCCCCCTGCGGGTGCGGGGGCTGGGGTAAGGTGTCTGTCTGTCAATCCCCCTGGGGGTGCAGGGGCTGAAGTAGAGTGTCTGTGCAGGGGGATCGGAAGAGCTCCCTGTGGCCGCTTCCTCTTCCTTCTTTGCAATCCGGGCTCCTGTCAGGCACTCTCCTCAGACCCCCTGGAACTTGGCTCCGGCCGCCCACCCCCTGCTGCGTGCGCATCCTCCTGCTGGTCTGTCAACATGCAAATTGGTCTTTACTGGGACACCATGACGGACAATTAGCATATTACCTCTTTATATGTATAGATAATATCCCATTTTAAAATGATACCTTTGCACCTGCTCAAGTTTCATGATAATAGAGCTAATGATCTTGGCTTCTCTGGCACAGCTTTAGGAATGTGCCCCTGTTTTGAATTTGTAGCATCTTTAGTGATTTCTATTTTCCAAAGTTTATAATTCTAAACTGTTCTGAAAATGATAGGAAAGAATTATTTGTAGAACTTGATTATATTTAAATAGACTAAAAATAAGAATCAAGTGCTGCCGAAACCGGTTTGGCTCAATGGATAGAGCGTCGGCCTGCGGACTGGGGGGTCCCGGGTTCGATTCCGGTCAAGGGCATGTACCTTGGTTGCGGGCACATCTCCAGTAGGGGGTGTGCAGAAGGCAGCTGATCGATGTTTCTCTCTCATCGATGTTTCTAACTCTCTATCTCTCTCCCTTCCTCTCTGTAAAAAATCAATAAAATATATTTTAAAAAAAAGAATCAAGTGCTAAAAAATAAGAACTGTATAATAACTCTAAGGTAGTGATTTTCAACCTTTTTCATCTCATGGCACACATAAACTAATTATTAAATTCAGTGACACACAAAAAAATATATATTTTGCCAATCTGAAAAAAAAAACAACTAGGTATAATTTTGATTCATTCACACTGGATGGTTGTTGTTGTGTTGCATGTTGTCATTTTTTTTATTTGACATTCTAAGGGAGAAGAGGTCAGTGCCTCTGACTAAATAGTCAGGTATCACATGTTTTAAAAATTCTTGGGGAAAAAATGTAAAATAAAATTTAAAAAACAAAATAAAAATTCTTGCAACATACTGGTTGAAAATCACTGCTCTAAGATACTGTTAATAAGTGCCATGAAAACAAGATAAATGGACTTTACAAAGTAGAATAAAAAACAATATTGATTAAAAAATTAGTCCCACCTGGCAGAGTGTCTCAGTTGGTTGCAGTGTCGACCCATATCCCAAAAGGTTAATAATTAAGAAGTAATTTTTAGCCCTAGCCAGTTGCTCAGTGGTTAGAGCGTCTGCCTGAAGACTGAAAGGTCATGGGTTTGATTCTGGTCAAGGGCACATACCTTGGTTGCAGGCTTGATGTGGATCTTTCACATCGGTGTTTTCTTTTTCTCTGTCTCTACCCATTCCTTCCACTCTCTCTAAAAATCAATGGGAAAAAAATATCCTTGTGTGAGGATTAATCCCCCCCAAAAAAAGTAATTTTTATCAGTTATTTATGCTTTTATTTTAAGTTAATGGACAGATTTTTAAAAATTTCAAACACTATAAAAACTTATACAATGAAAACTAAGTCCCCGCCCCTGCAAAAAAAAAAAAAAGTTTCTTTTAGTTTAAAAGCTGAGTGTGTTTGTTTTTAAATCAGATGGAGGAATAAATTGTATATTAAAAGAAGTAGGAGCCTATAGGCTTTAAGTGGGAGGAATAAGACAATGACACAGTAGCTCTGAAGTAAGACTTCTGGCAGTCTGCATGTTTGGTCAGAGAAGGAAGACTTCTGGATTTATTTGTCCGATTAGATCTTTCCCATCCCAGATTATGAAAAAGATTCTCACATTTTCCCTTAGTATTTTTCTCCTCCCTCCCACCTGCCCTTTCTCTTTCTCCTTGTATCTCTCCCTCCTTTCCTTTCTTCATTTTTAAAATCTTGATCTATCTGAAATTTTAATGGAAGGAGTGAGATAGAGATTTAATTTAATTTCTCTATATGGCTATCCTTTTGTTTCAACACTATTTAACTAATAGTTCATTATTTTGCCACCGATTTAAAATGTCCCTATTGACATGTACTGAATCCCCTGTGACTGTGTTTTCTAGGTGAGCTTTCTGTTCTCTTCATTGATCTGTCTGGTCATATTCAGCATTACACGCTGTTTTAATTCCTATACCGTTGTAAGTCTTAAAATCTGGAAGGACATATTTGTTACTTGTTTCTTGTTATTCTTTTTTTTTTTTTTAAATAAACTTAGTTTTTGTTTGTTTGTCTTTATTGTTTAAAGTATTACATGTCTCCTTTTTTCCCCCATTGACCCCCCCCAGCCACTCCCACCCCTGAGGGCAAGCCCCCACCTCCCTAGTGTCTGTGTCCATTGGTTATGCTAATATTCATGAATACAAGTCCTTTGGTTGATCTCTAACCTTCCCTCTTTCCTGCCTTCTCTCTGAGGTTGGACAGTCTGTTCAGTGCTACCTTGTCTCTGGATCTATTTTATTCATCAGTTTATGTTGATTATTATATCTCACATATGAGTGAGATCATGTGATATTTATCTTTGTCCAACTGGCTTATTTCACTTAGCATAATGCTCTCCAGGTTCATCCATGCGGTTGTAAATGGTAAAAGTTCCTTCTTTTTTATAGCAGTGTAGTATTCCATTGTGTAGATGTACCACAGTTTTCTAATCCACTCATCTGCTGATGGGCACTTAGGCTGTTTCCAAATGTTAGCTATTGTATATTGTGCTGCTATGAACATAAGAATGCATATGTCCTTTCTAATTGGTGTTTCTGGTTTCTTGGGATATAGTCCTAGAAGTGTGATTACTGGGTCAAATGGGAGTTCCATTTTTAACTTTTTGAGGAAACTCCATGCTGTTTTCCACAGTGGCTGCACCAGTCTCTGTGACCCTTCTTTTAAGAATTTTCCTGGTGATTCTCATACTTCCATATGAACTTTAGAATCAGTTTTTTTGGGTTTTCAAAAAATCCTATAGTTACACTTATTTGGAAAGCATTAAATTTACATTTTTTTTTACAATTGTACATTGCATTAATTTATGGAGTATTACATCTTTATGACATTAATTTTTTTTTCTATTCAAAATTAGGGTGTGCCTTTCCATTTATTTAAAGTTTTTCTGGCCGAAACTGGTTTGGCTCAGTGGATAGAGCATCGGCCTGCAGACTGAAGGGTCCCAGGTTCGATTCCGGTCAAGGGCATGGTACCTTGGTTGCGGGCACATTCCCAGTGTGGGGTGTGCAGGAGGCAGCTGATCGATGTTTCTCTCTCATCGATGTTTCTAACTCTCTATCCCTCTCCCTTTCTCTCTGTAAAAAAATCAATAAAATATATATTTTTAAAAAATAAATAAAATAAAGTTTTTCTGATAGAGCTTACAACTTATATATGCTTATTCCTAAGTATTTAACTTTTTTGTTGCTTTTACAAATGAAATTTTTCATTCTGCTACATTTTCTGATCTTTGTTAATATACAAGGCATATACTACTTTTTGTATATTAATTTTGAGCCCATCAATTTGATTTGTTTATTATTTACAGTAGGTTTTCTTTTTATTCTTTTGGGTTTTCTAGATATATAATCCTATCACTTGCAAATAATGATAATTTACTTTCTCTTTTCCAATTTTTATATTTCTTATTTCTTTCTCTTATAGTTATATTGCCTAGTACCTCCAGAATAATGTGTTCTCTGTACTACTTCTGACTTTAAAGGGAATGCTTCTAATGTTTGTGTTTCCAGTAAGCATGAATCATGACTTACTTTACACATAGCACCTTTATTCTCCTGGCTCAATATTTCTTGACTCCTTTTCTTCCCTGAATACAAAATGTTTCTTTTAATCCATTGTTAAAAACTTACATTCCTCTTCCATCACCTAATATTCATCTTTAACTCTACACCAGCCAATGACCATAAAACTCAGGATATACAAGAATGAGCAAACTAAGGAAGACTGAACTGCTAATGGTTGAAAGGATTAAAAGCTATATTTTACCTGTGAATCACTTTCATGAGACTGAATGAAATCAGAGTTGCCATTGGTTTGAGCAGTTGGATGTTTATAGAAGTGCTTAAGACGTAGTTTTTCTGTGTCTTTTTACAAATAAGTTGTTTTTCATTTCGTTAAGAAAAAGACGGAAATTTTTTAAAAGTGGCAATAGAAACAAGGGTGAACTTTAATCTTTGGAGGAAAGGATAAGAAAGATTACGGTAGAGCACCAAGAATAAGATGGTTGTTTTATTGTTGCTTTATTCCTTATCATGGGAAGGAGGCAACTGGGGACAGAGGGAGAAGCTTGAACTTCACAGTCTGACCATCACTCCACATCCTGGACTGTGTAACTTTTTAGGGCACTTAACATCTGCATTATTGCTTTTCTCTTAGTCTCATCACACAATGAGAAACTCTGCTATTTTTTGGAACAAGTTTTTCTGCACAGTGTTTATGGCAAAGGTATTTTCTTCTCTCAGTGGTAGAAGTGGACTAGTCACACGTTATATTTTAGAGATTTTCTTGGAGTGATATGGATGGCTTTTCTCTGCAGTTGGTACATCTGGGAAAATCATACCCAGCTTCTGCCAATGATAATTACCATGTCATTGTTAGTCCCATTTCCTTCTGTCACAGTTGCCTCCACAGGGGTCCCCTTAAGGTAAAGAAAGTTTTCTTCACACCTCCTTTAATCAACTTGTCTGATGTCGCCTTGTGGTGATTCTAACACTTGATTGTGTCAACTCTTTTGATTTTGCTGGCTCTTCTGGGGAGAGACGTCAAACTAGTGTCCGAGTGGAGCACAGAGAGGTGCATGAGCGCATGGTGAAGTCACTGTGCCTAGATGAGAGTGGGGGGTATTGCGAGGGTATGAAGTGGAAAGGGAGACTGGAGAGATGTTTGTGCCACAGAGTAAATAACTTTAAGTGCTAAACTAAGAAGCTAGGAAATTTTCTCTGAAGTGATGATATGATCCAGCTTGTATTTTAGGGATGTAATTCTAGTCACAATGTATCCTATATAATAAAAGTGTAGTATGCAAATTGTCCCCTCAACCGGGAGTTCTTCTGGGAGTTTGACCAGGGGGCAGGGCCGGTGGGGGGAAGGGAGGGAGGCCCTGGCCGGCAGCCACTAGGGACCCTACCAGTGCACAAATTTCATGCACTGGGCCTCTAGTTAGATTATAAAGACTAGACAAGTGATACTTCAACTTTATTGCATGTAGGAATTGCTTTTCAAAATGAGCATTCCCAGGCCTATAGAGAGATTCTAATTAAATAGATCTGAGATGAGGAACAACATTTTTTTTATTGTTTAAAGTATTACATGTCTCCTTTTTTCCCCCATTGACCCGCCCCCGCCATTCCCACCCCCCACTGCCCCAGGGTCCATGTCCTTGGTTATGCTAATGTGCATGCATACAAGTCCTTTGGTTGATCTCTTATCCCCCCTTCCCTGCCTTCTCTCTGAGGTCGGATGGTCTGTTCAGTGTTTCTTTGTCTCTGGATCTATTTTTGTTCATCAGTTTATGTTGTTCATTATATCTCACATATGAGTGAGATCATGTGATATTTATCTTTGTCCGACTGGCTTATTTCACTTAGCATAATGCTCTCCAGGTCCATCCATGCTTTTGCAAATGGTAAAAGTTCCTTCTTTCTTACAGCAGCTTAGTATTATATTGTGTAGATGTACCACAGTTTTCTAATCCACTCATCTGCTGATGGGCTCTTAGGCTGTTTCCAAATCTTAGCTATGGTGAATTGTGCTGTTATGAACATAGGAGTGCATATATCCTTTCCGATTTGTGTTTCTGGTTTCTTGGGATATATTTCCAGAAGTGTGATTACTGGGTCAAATGGAAGTTCCATTTTTAACTTTTTGGCGATCTCCATACTATTTCCACAGTGGCTGCACCAGTCTGCATTCCCACCAGCAGTACGAGAGGGTTCCTTTTTCTCCACATCCTCTCCAGCACTTGTCGTTTGTTGATTTGTTGATGATAGCCATTCTGACAGGTGTCAGATGGTACCTCGTTGTTTTGAAGAAACAACATTTTTAACAAGATCATCAAACTATACTTTGCAAAACAATGGGCTAGAGATTGAAGGAGAGAAATTAGTTGGAAGATCATTATATCAACAATATAAAGGAGAGAAAATACCTTAAGAGATCCAGCTTAATAGCAAGTGCAAATAGTAGGGGGAAAAAATCATTGTTTTCTAGTGATTTTCTTAGGAGTCAGGCAGATGTGGTTTCAGAGACCACTGTAGACTGAGTAGTCCCAAGAGTCTGAGGAGGTGCCACAAGCCAGGACCTGCGGGTCTGAAGAGTTCAGGGGAAGAGCACTTGTGTGGGCACCTCAGGCAGAAGAGACTCTGTAGTAGTGCGTTGGAGAAAAAGAAAGGAGTCCATTGTGGCTAGAGCATTGTGACTGAGGGGGCCTTGTAAACTGTGCAAAGAACTCAAAATTGTTTTGAGTACAAAGGAAAGCAGGGATTGACATCTATTTTACAATTGTAAGAAACGACTTCCTTCTGTGAGGAGAATGGATTAGAGGAAGAAGCAAAAATAGAAGCAAGGAAAACCATCAGGAGACTGATAGAAAGATGATAAAGAAATAATAATAGCTGAGACCAGTTTGGCTCAGTGGATAGAGCGTCGGCCTGCGGACTGAAGGGTCCCAGGTTCGATTCCGGTCAAGGGCATGTACCTTGGTTGCGGGCACATCCCCAGTTGGGGTTGTGCAAGAGGCAGCTGATCGATGTTTCTCTGTCATCGATGTTTCTAACTCTCTATCCCTCTCTCTTCCTCTCTGTAAAAAATCAATAAAATATATTTTAAAAAAAAGAAATAATAATAATAGTAACAGTAATAGATAATGCACCGAGCACTGTTCTAAACACTTTACATGAACAACTCATCTAAGTTTGCTATCCAGTTAGCACCCTCTTTCCTTCTCTGAAGTACCACAGTTTGGATGGTAAATTACAGGACACTGTGAATCAGCCAATTAACATTTTCAGAGGGGCTGAACAGTTGTGCACAGTCTTCCTCCTCTTCCCATCAATTCCAAATCGTTCTATGAAAGGCAGTAGCCAAGACAACTCCTATAAGCCAGTGTTATGTTAAAGTAGGAAAAACTGGAGTCTTATCCTAAACTTGCTGAGCTCTTCTATTTTGTTCCCCTCTGTCTTGGTGCTATCTCTTCACTCTGTCTCTTTCTGAGAAACTTTTTCTCTCACTCTCATTCTTATGTCTTTCCCTCTGTTTGTGTGTGTTCTGTGTTTCCTTCCTTTTTCCCATCTTTGCCTTCCCTGTTCCCTCTCTCTACTATCTTCCCCTCCCCTAATCTCCCTCATTGCACCCTCTTCCCTCAACTGGCCAGTGAGGTAGTGGCATGCACAGTGGCTCTGTTCTGTTTAATATATAAAAACGGATGTGAACCATTTTCATTTAAAACTAATTAAGACTCCAAGAGCCAGTGTATCATTCCAAAATGCTTCTAGATGGTTGTTTCAAAATATTTTAAATTCTTTATTCCAGTCCCTGCATTCACATCTCTAGAGGAAATTTACCTAGTACCCCATTCATCTAACTGGTTTCTTCCAAACCCCAAGCCTTCCCTTCCCACTCTGCCACCACCTCCATGAATGCCTTTTCTACCTCAGATCTGTCCCCAGCTCCTGCCCTGGACTGAAGTCATACCAGATCACATCTATTCTTTAACATAAGAGGACTTACATTACCTTCTGTGGTGAGCCAAGTCTCTTTTTCTTCCATAATGTTTATCTTCATTTACTTTTTCTTTTTAATCTTTCCTAAGGCTTTACAGTTTACAAACTATTGATTTTGCTCTGAAGTGTATTGTTTTGGCTCTGAAGCTTATTTTAAAGATGCTCTTACTTTTACGTATGAGAGTGCTTCTTTTACGTATGAGAGTGCTTCTTTTGTCTGTCTAGTTGCAAATAAAAGGCCACCAAGGACAGCTTTCCCCTGAGCCATGGCATCCCAGTCAAGGAATGTTCCTTTGTGCTTGTCCTGTGCACAAATAATAGGGAGCTTTTTTTTTTTTAAAGAAATAAACAACAAAGATATATTCAAGGGTCTTAGAGTTTCAAAACACAATTAGACAAAAACCCAGAAGTGTACTGAAGAAGAAAGGAAAGTTATAAGTTCTTTTTTTTTTTTATAAGTTCTTATAGAGACTAATCAGTTCTGTATTCTTAGTTGGTCCAAGACACTTATCAGTTGGATGTCAGGCGGTCTGGGTGATGGATGCCAGGTAGTCTGGTCATGTAAGACCTGGCTGACCCAGAAGGTGGTATTTATAAATAGTCCTCCTGGCCCTCTCCTTAAAGCTTGTCCACCTAATCCTCTCCTCTCTCAAGATTGGAAGTGACTTGCCGTTTGAGTCTTAAATTCTCTTAAAAATCTGGTTAGCAAAAAGCTGTCATAACAAAAATGTTTTCAGCCAGATGATGACCAGCCATCAAAGCTTACCTTTCATTTCCAACATTTTTAGCCAAATATGCGCCCTCTTTAGAGGACCAGCTTTCCTTATTATTTTTCTAAGACACCTACCTCAATAATTTTTTTTTCTTTTTACTAGTAGGCTATCATGGATTTGTATTTTTAATATTTATAAAGCTGTTCCCAAATGGCTGCATCTCCACCATGAACTCAGAGCCTTCCTTTTCACCTTTAAACCTACAGAACATGGAGGGGCTCTAAGTGGCCTCAAGCCTATCATCGTTGGATGGAGCTCAGTTTTTATTTCTTTAATTTTGAATTATTTATTAAGGCTTTTCTTTGCTGACCTGGACCAATGACAATAATGCTTTTCTGGAAGCTGCTAGGTCTGATCCAGTTGTTGCTTTGTGAGGGGAGCCCCTTATTTCAGTAGTCTTGCCCCCACTTGAATATGAGCCTGGAACTTTAGAAGTAATTTTATTTTTGTTATTTAAGAAAGTCTGGTGTCCACTGTGGCTGGATTGGTACATAAGAGACTCTCTGTAGAGAAAAAATGAAAAGCATGCACAAAGGAGGTCAAATGAGTAGTGTCTTCTGAAAACGTTAGGCTTAAATGTCTAAGGCCATTCAGTTTATTTTTTAAATATATTTTTATTGATTTCAGAGAGGGGGAGAGAGAGAGAAACATCAATGATGAAAGAGAATCATTGATCGGCTGCATGTCGAGCCCGCAACCTGGGCATGTGCCCAGGACCCTTCAGTCTGTAGGCCAACGCTCTATCCACTGAGCCAAACCAACTAAGGCTAAGGCCATTCTGTTTAGATCTGAGCTCAGAATGGACTTGCTAGAGCAGTACTATCTATTGTTGTATTTCTCCAGTTGGGGAAGCTTTCTCTTAACCCCAAAAGAGACCCCAAAATGGGGAAACATATTTGTAGTCATTAGAACTGTAAGACACGACCTAAACAAGTATGTATACTTTTGACTTGCTTTTTAATTTAGTTGTTTAAAAAAAAAAGTGGAGTTTAGAAATATGAAGCAGAGAGAAAACCACCTAGGTATAGAAGAGCAGCAGTACCTGGTGATGTAATGAGCACAGGAGAGCTTGTTAGGAATGCACTCCAGGCGGAGAGTAGCACAGCCAACACAACTTCAAAGCAGTGGGTTTGGGACGGGGGGCGGGGGAGGGACGTGGTTCACAAGCAGGTGGAGGCCACAGGAAGCTAGTATACCCATCACATTCAAGGCACTTTGCTGGATAACCTTTAGTTATCTTTTGTAACTTTTCTTATACAACAGCAAAATGTAGAAATAATCTTTCCAATGAGTTAAATGTAGTACCATTACATACATAATGATCTTAAAAATCCGTGTTAGACCTACTAGCCACATTTAGAGCGCTGGTTCTATTTCGGTCAAGGACACGTAACGTGGTTGCAGGCTTGATTCACAGCCCCAATTGGGGAGGGGGAGGGAAAGAGGGTAGGAGGCAACCAATCAATGTGTGTCTGCCTCACATCGATGTTTCTCTCTCTGTGTTTCTACCCCTCCCTTCCACTCTCTCTAAAAGAAACCAATGGAAAAAAATATCTTCTGGTGAGGATTAACCAAAACAAAAACAAACAAAAAACTGTGTTATTCAGGGTTGTCAACTGCAAGCTACCCAAACAGTGAGGAAGGCTCAAAGGCTCTCTGGGGCTTTGAAAACTGACTGGCAGTGGAGGACCAGGGCCCATAGCAGTGGTCACACTGCAGGAATGGCCAGGTTGGCACTACCTGCTGCCCGCCCCCCCTGAAGAACTGCTGGCTTTTCCTCAGGTCCTGTGTGACTACAGTTTCAGAACCCCAGAATGAAGTACCCAGGGGTCTGAGCCTAGTTATGTCCTTGCCTCCAGCTGCACCAGGACCAGGAAAAAAGGTTCTGAATCTTCTAGTTGCTATAGTGCAAAGCAGTCACTGCCTCCCATTGGGGAAGGGAGGCTGCAGTGTGCTGTTGGGAAGAGGATTTGGTTGCTAGACAGCAAAAAAAAAAAAAAGACATAAGCTATATCAACTATTTGAATTGAAGCTCAATTTCTTTACAAATATTAACCATCTTTCTCATACTTAGCCATATTACCTATCTTTCTCATACTTAGCCTCCATGCATGGATAATATTAATTTTCTTTTCCTTTAATGATTTGTCCATAGTTTTTAAAAACTAAACAACAACAAAAAAACCTTTGTTTCCATTTGAGCTGTTTGGTTCTGCTATCAAAGTGTATATTTTTCTAGATTTCTTTTTTTGTTCTCTTTTTAAAAATTTTTAAATTGATTTCAGAGAGGAAGGGAAGACAGAGAGATAGAAACTTCAGTGATGAGAGACAATCATTAATCAGCTGCCTCCTGTATGCCCCCACTGGGGATCGAACCAACAACCCCAGCATGTGCCCTGACCAGGAATCGAACCATAACCTCCTGGTTCATAGGTCGATGCTCAACCACTGAGCCACACCGGCAGAGCTGCACTGTTCATTTTTTACCTCTTTCTAGATGTGTGCAATCTTTGGTTCTTATGTTGTAGATGAAAATATCTCCTCCGGGTTTCATGCTTCTTCCTTTACATGTCTTATGGACTCGCCTACACAAACTTATTTGCTTGGATGGCACTTAGCAGTTAGGCCAAGTACAAAGGAGAAGTCACTTTTGGTGCCTTATTTTTCCTCAATATATTTGATCAGAAATTGGATGAACCTCCGGGATGCTGAGACAGGGAAGATACTCTGGCAAGGAACAGAAGACCTATCAGTCCCTGGAGTGGAGCATGAAGGTACTTTCCGACCCTTTGTCTGCAAAGCTCTTGATGATTGGGGAGCAGGGCCTAAGCATTATAGAGTTAAGTCAATGCAGACCTAATAGGAGGGTGAGCCCTGGAGGCACAGCACATTAATCTACATGTTACTGAGATTTCTAGTTTCTTTCTTGTTTCTGACTCGCACTTCCCAGAACCCACTTTGTGTTGAAATTTTAGCATTAGAATATACCTAAAGATATAAACTAAGACTCAACTTTTTTTCCCCAATTAAAATTTGCATTTTAATCTCCCTTAAATAAAAAGAAAAACTAAGGGGTTAAAACCAATAGAACAGAGTAGAGAGAAGGTGCCCATTCAGCCCCTTTCCTGATGACAGTAGCTAGGTAAAGCCTTTATTTTTTTTATTTTTATTTTTATTTCTTTATTGATTAAGGTGTCACATATTTGTCTAGGTAAAGCCTTTAAACGCACTTAATCTGATGTGCCTTAATGATCTTTCAGTCAAATACACTTTACCAATTGGGGACCTCTTTAATTAAAAAGTGTAATTTTGTTACCAAGGCATTCTCTGAAATTTAACATAGAAAATGGGCTCTCTAAATCAGTTTCCAGAAACTTGAAGCACCACAGTAATGTGCTTTAATTTAGAATGGCTTCAATATTGGTCTCGGCCGAACCCAGGGGCACGGCGTCACCCGGACTAAGGGGCACGTGGCCTCACCCATACCCAAGGGGCGCGTAGTCTCACCCGGGCCTGGGACCCCGCCTCACCCGGATGGATCCAGGGGCGCACGGCCTCACCCGGACCCAGGATCTGGCTTCACCCGTACCCAGGGACGCTTGGCCTCTCCCAGACCCAGGGGCACGTGGCCTCACCCGGGCTTAGTTGCACAAGGCCTCACCTGGTTCCAGGGACACATGGTCTCTCCTGGACCCAGGGACGCTTGGCCTCTCCCAGACCCAGGGCCACTTGGGCTCACCCAGGCCTAGGTGCACGAGGCCTCATCTGGATCCAGGGACGCATGGTCTCACCCGGACCCAGGGACGCTTAGCCTCTCCCAGACCCAGGGGCACGTGACCTCACCCGGGCCTAGGTGCACGAGGCCTCATCCGGATCCAGGGACACATGGTCTCACCCGGACCCAGGGACGCTTGGCCTCTCCCAGACCCAGGGCCACTTGGGCTCACCCGGGCCTAGGTGCACGAGGCCTCACCCGGATCCAGGGACACACTGTCTCACCCAGACCCAGGGATGCTTGGCCTCTCCCAGACCCAGGGCCACTTGGGCTCACCCGGGCCTAGGTGCACCAGGCCTCACCCGGATCCAGGGACACATGGTCTCACCCGGACCGAGGGACGCTTGGCCTCTCCCAGACCCAGGGCCACTTGGGCTCACCCGGGCCTAGGTGCACGAGGCCTCACTCGGATCCAGGGACGCATGGTCTCACCCGGACCCAGGGACACTTGGCCTCTCCCAGACCCAGGGCCACTTGGGCTCACCCGGGCCTAGGTGCACGAGGCCTCACCCGGATCCAGGGACACATGGTCTCACCCAGATCCAGGGACGCTTGGCCTCTCCCAGACCCAGGGCCACTTGGGCTCACCCGGGCCTAGGTGTACGAGGCCTCACCGGATCCAGGGACACATGGTCTCACCCGGACCCAGGGACGCTTGGCCTCTCCCAGACCCAGGGCCACTTGGGCTCACCCGGGCCTAGGTGCACGAGGCCTCACCCGGATCCAGGGACACACTGTCTCACCCAGACCCAGGGATGCTTGGCCTCTCTCAGACCCAGGGCCACTTGGGCTCACCCGGGCCTAGGTGCACGAGGCCTCACTCGGATCCAGGGACGCCTGGTCTCACCCGGACCCAGGGACGCTTGGCCTCTCCCAGACCCAGGGCCACTTGGGCTCACCCGGGCCTAGGTGCACGAGGCCTCACCCGGATCCAGGGACACATGGTCTCACCCAGATCCAGGGACGCTTGGCCTCTCCCAGACCCAGGGCCACTTGGGCTCACCCGGGCCTAGGTGTACGAGGCCTCACAGGATCCAGGGACACATGGTCTCACCCGGACCCAGGGACGCTTGGCCTCTCCCAGACCCAGGGCCACTTGGGCTCACCCGGGCCTAGGTGCACGAGGCCTCACCCGGATCCAGGGACACACGGTCTCACCCGGACCCAGGGATGCTTGGCCTCTCCCAGACCCAGGGCCACTTGGGCTCACCCGGGCCTAGGTGCACGAGGCCTCACCCAGATCCAGGGACACATGGTCTCACCCGGACCCAGGGATGCTTGGCCTCTCCCAGACCCAGGGCCACTTGGGCTCACCCGGGCCTAGGTGCACCAGGCCTCACCCGGATCCAGGGACACATGGTCTCACCCGGACCGAGGGACGCTTGGCCTCTCCCAGACCCAGGGCCACTTGGGCTCACCCGGGCCTAGGTGCACGAGGCCTCACCCGGATCCAGGGACACATGGTCTCACCCGGATCCAGGGACGCTTGGCCTCTCCCAGACCCCGGGCCACTTGGGCTCACCCGGGCCTAGGTGCACGAGGCCTCACCTGGATCCTGGGACACATGGTCTCACCCGGACCCAGGGACACTTGGCCTCTCCCAGACCCAGGGCCACTTGGGCTCACCCGGGCCTAGGTGCAAGTTTCTTTTTCTTTACCAGCCCGTGTTCCGAAGAAAATTCTCAAGTGCAAGGCAGTGTCTCGAGAATTGAACTTCTCTTCAGCAGAACAAATGGAAAAATTCCGCCTGGAACAAAAAGTTTACTTCAAAGGGCAATGCCTAGAAGGTATTCTGCTGCTCCGTGCCTAAAATCCAGGCTTAGGGTGACAGGGACAAAAGGCAAGACCCAATGAACTATAAAACACTACTTTGATAACATTCTTTTTTTTATATATATACATTTTGCAACTCAGTTTGTAACAGGATTCCTACACCCTGCAAGATTGGGGACCCCCAGTGAGAATAATCAGAAACAAAGCTGGCACTATAAGGGGCTTTGAGCTCAACAAAAGCTCAACACTATGGGCCAGGCATTGGTGCCTGCTTTGACGGTCACAGGGAAGCTGCTGATTAGAGCCTGGTACAGTGCTCTCCACAGTCTCACAGATTTGACTGGCAGGGCCACTCTGCATTGAGTTTTCACCATGAAGTATGAGTGCACATGTGTGTCCTAGAGCTAAAATTCCAAGTGAAAAGGCCTATTCTATACTTCTGTTCTATATTTCTATTTACATCCAGCCTTACTTCTAAGAAAACTTTGCTTATACTGTATTCACCCACTGGTCCCAGTTCTTTAGACTCAAGAGCATAGGGACTAGGCCTCTGGTGTGGTTCAGAGGACAGCCTAAGGGAGTCCGTTTTTATGCCTCTGTGCTGGGAGGTTTCTGATGGCTTCATTGGTGGTTCTCAAGGTAAAAAAGAGGCCCGCTCTAAAGGAGGGGGACAAGGAGCCCTGAGACTCTATCTGGGATGCCCACTCATCCAATTTTCCTTCTTCCCGCAGAGTGGTCCTTCGAGTTTGGCTTTGTGATCCCGAACTCCACAAACACCTGGCAGTCCCTGATAGAGGCAGCGCCTGAGTCCCAGATGATGACCGCCAGCGTGCTAACGTGAGTGAGCAGGCCGCAGGAATTGTGGATGTGTGCTAGAAGCAGGCATTCCAGACAGGCCGGACTCATGGTCCTGTTCAGTGGGCAGGCCACCTACTTTAAAAAGAGGCTAAAAGAGTATCCAGGGGTATCTGAGTTTACAGGTACTGACTTTTGTCATATGAAAAAGGCAGTGTGATCAAATGGAAAGGATAGAAAACTTTAGACCTTTAGAGTAAATTCCTGATTAAACTTGACTAGTTATGTAATCTTGGACAATCTATTTTACCTCTCTGGTCCTTATTCTTCTCTCTAAATATAGAATTAATAATTCTCTTTCACAGAGGTGTAGTGAGAATAAAGTGAGATGCCATAGAAGGAAGCTGGCATATAATATATATTATATTAAATCCATGCTAATTTCCTCCCTTTCCTGACTACCAAACTTCTGGTACTCTGTACTTTGTTTAAATGGCCTTTAACAGAAACTGGTAAAGTCCTAATTCTGTTTTAGAGGATAATGTTTGGTTATAGTTTTTCATTATACCTTGCCATATTAATAGCTGTGCTTCCTACTCAAAGAATAATCACTTTGTCCTTTGTCCAAAAACACTGTCAATAACTACCCACCCACCATTTTATCTTAGGAAAAGATATTTGTCTTTCAAAGGTTTTAGTAAAGTGCCTAGTAATGAGTTATTCACACAGGTAATTGTGTAATGTTGGATCATCTCTCTAAACAGGCCCTTTATGAAAGCCATGTTGAATTTGTAAATAGAAGTTATATATAAGTCTTTGGTAGTTTTTTAATTACAATAGTAGGTATTTTTATATTCTATTTTTATATTCTATAAATAGTAGGTATTTTTATATTCTATAAAAAACCAGTATTTTTATATTCTATGCTTATTTACCTATCTTATAATTAATTATCAGCAAAAATGTATCTTCTGGTTATTAATTGCCCTGGGAAAATACAGCATAGTATGTAGAAGGGCATTTTTTAGATTTTATTAACCATAATCTGACTTCTTGTCCACGCCTGATTTCTTTTAGGTACTAGAACCAGTAAGTCTTTGATAATATATATAGGTTATTGAAGTCATATATTACTTTTTAGAACCCCAAAACAGTACCTCTGTTGCCCTTAACTCAGTTCCCAACACAGATCTGTCATTTGGGGTTCTTTCGTTGCCAGCCATAGAAATTGACCCTGACTAACATGACAGAGTTGAAAGGGCTGAGCTCTGGGCAACTTGAAGAATGCAGGTGGCAAAAATCTGTGGATGTTTTCTTCAAGGAGCAGCCATAGGGAAGGAGCCTGCTCAAGGGAGAGAGCCTGATTGGCCCAAATTACATCCTTTGTCCACCCTTTTGCCAGGAGAGGGAGGAGCCACTTGATGGACCCTTGGACTGGAGATGGGTGGTTCCCCAATAGAAGAGCAAAGTGCTATTACTCGAAGTGAGGAGAACAGATGAAGGACAGACCAACCCACAGCAGTGTTGTAGGGAAAGATACCACCTCTGTGTATCAGAAAATCAGTCATATTTATAAGCACCCTGTGTGCAGAGCACTCTACTAAGGGCCTTAAGTGTACCAAGGATTAAGAAATGCTCTCTCTTCTGATTTCTGAACTTGAGGAAGGCAAACCTTGTCACATAAGTTAAATGTCATATTAGACTTCTAACCCCATGTAGACACAGATTTGAATGTCCCCAAGCCAAGATGATAGGTGGGTATATGTCCAGGGGCCCATCAAACCCAGATTGAAATCACTTTCTGGAAATGAAATCTGTTGCCTAACACATCACTCTTTTGCCATCTCTTCTTACTCACAGTGGGAATGTTATCATAGAGACAAAGTTTTTTGACGACGATCTTCTCGTAAGCACATCCAGAGTGAGACTTTTCTACGTTTGAGAGAAGAATGTATTGCATTTCAAGAATTTGGGTTTTGGGGGGAATGGAGGAAACTGTTTACTTTTTTCCTCCACACATTTGATTTTTGACACTTCCACCCCTAATTCCCTCTACAACAAAACCCACCTGCGGCCACAAGGGGACCAGCTCTGCATAGGTAACCAGATGGCTTTTTTCCCTCAAGCTGCCATCTTCCACTGACCAGGCTAACTCCCCACCTCAGACCAGGGCAGAGGGCATGCCTCAACTCTTTCCCAGGGTAAACACGGGACAAACACACACCAGGAGCCAGTGCAGGAGCCGATGCTGTTCCTGTCACCCTCCCTGCCTCCTCCTTGGGTCCTACAGGGCACACATCTTCTTTTGGCCCCTGGCTTTGAAAAAATTCATGTTCTTGACCCATATTTAGTCTTTTCCTACCTTTTCTATTTCATACATTCTCATACATTTAACTTGTAAAATAGACTGTGTTATTATTATGTAATGAATTGAAATATGAATTAAAATATTCCTACAGTCTTTAACATGGCACTGCTTTCATCTCTCCTTTTTCTGGAATACAAACTTGGCTCCATGATGAGAAAATGACATTTATCAGACCGTAGGATCACAATTCTGTTTTACTCCAGAGACCGGCTGATAGATCTTATGGTTCCTGAGTGCTTCAGTTGCTGATTTCCAAGAATAGCAAGACCTATGACCTTAATACTTGTCTTTTAGACATTATATTTAGTGGTTCTCTTTCACAGCATACATGCACCCTGTCTTTGTTGGTTTGTTGTTTTTAACTTTTTCTATTTATTTAAAATGTTCATTTGTTTAAGAGGTTTCCAGAAAGAAGATGTTCTAAGTTGGTAGGGTAGGGACTCATATTCCTAAATGAGAGAATAAGTTACAGAATGAAGAAAAGATCTTCCTGAAGTTGACTGGAGAACACTGGGAAAGCACCTGGGATGCTGTGGGATGCTGGAAGGCCGTGAAAATCAGTCAGAGAAGTTCATGTGGGAGAGAAGTGATTATACATCAATAGTGCTTTCCAGTCTGATGTGAGAGAGAACATTTAAAAGGGTTCTTTTTTAGGAACTTACCTCTGAGTTACCAGTAGCCTCCACTATCCTTTATAAAATACCAATAATTAGTCCCTGGCCACGTAGCTCATCGTCCCAATATGCCAAGGTTGCAGGTTCAATGCCTGGTTAGGGCACATACAAGAATCAACAAATGAATGCATAAATAAGTGGAACAACAAATCAATGTTTCTTTCTTGCTCACTCCCTCCCTTTCTAAGAAAAAAAAATCAATAAATATAAAATACCAACAATTAAAAGTTTTCAGGTTACCACAGTAGTAAGGCCGGGGGCGAGGAGAATACACTCAGAGACCTGCCCTCTGCCGTAGCCCCTGCTCCCAGTCCCTGCTCTGTTGCTGAAGGGGCTGTTTGCATTGGTGGAGAGGAGGAGCTGTACATTTTTAGTATATTATTGCCATTTTTCAGGGACAGTTCTGTCCCTCACATTAGATCTATTGTCTTAAAAGCTAATTTTTAATTATCAAAGATTGTATAAAATAAACAACAAGGTAAAAATGAGTGAAGGTTTCCTTTTGCTTTCTGAAAATGCCATCTGTTCTCAGAGTGAACTCATCTCCTTTCCTTTTCCTGAACCATGTCTGCTCCCCAGAATTCCAACAGGCAGGGCTATCAGGGGCCTGGACACATTCCAGTGGAGAAAGGACTTCCCAGGGAATGCTGTTCTATCTGCTTAGAGCCTCCTTCACTGCCCTTCCCCAGTCACTCAGCCAGTCAGAACTGTAGGGACACCCTTCTCTGCTATCTTCTATGAGAAAAACAAAATGAATTATAGCCCAGTTATTTGAGCAGCATGCTTAAGGAACAAGAGTGGTTCCAGTCTGACCTGGGCAGGCTGAGGGGAAGCGTTCCATTGCTCAGTGCAATCAATAGGACCCATCGAGTCTGTGGGGAAGAGAGGACAGAAGAATCCCAGGCAGCACCGCTTTGGAAAAGACTTGAGAGAACTTAGAGACTCTTTCGAGTGTAGATTTCTACTTAGAGAATTTTGGTAAGGTTTACTGTGGGTTTTTTTATTTTGTTATTTTTTTATTTTTTGTTTGTTTGTTTGTTTTTGGTAAGGTTTACTGTGTAATGAACAGTAAACCCTCTCATCCATCTCCCCATCTGCATGACTTGCCAGTGTTTTGAGTATTGACTCCATGTGGTGAAGCACTGAGTCTGGCCAGTTGGGTGTGGGGGGGTTGGAGGAAGCAAAATCTACCAAAGGGGGTATAGCCACACACAGGCCTACTATATGTATCAATAAGATGTCATGTGAAGCGCAGGTCTGCCTCTGATGAGCTTTGTCTCTAATTAGAGGGATATGATAAGTAATTATAAATGCCTGGCATAAAGGAGTTTAAAAGAAGAGATTATGCACGATTCAGAATAATCAGGAAAGCCCTCTCTCTTTGATCCTTCAACTCTCAGCCTACAAAACATATTCCAGTCATCCCCCCAAATAAATAATCTATATATATAAAAGCCTAAGCAACTGAATGACCGGTCAACCAGTGCTATGATGCACACTGACCACCAGGGGGCAGATGCTTAATGCAGGAGCTGCCCCGTCGTGGTCAGTGCACTCCCACAGCGGGAGTGCTGCTCAGCTGACCAACCCCTCCCGGCAGCCCACCAGCCTGACAGCAGCCACTCACTCCCTCAGTAGTCCTGCAGGTCCAATCTCCGGAGAACGGGCCAGGCACCGATGGATCGGCACCGCTGGCATGATCTTGACAACACCGCTGGCACGATTCCAACAGTGCCGCTGGCCTCCTGGAAGTTGGCCTCAGGCACCAGGGCCACTTCCCCTCCCTAGACGCTCCACAAGGAAGAAATGATATAAAAGCAGCTGCCAGGTGGCTCCCGACAACCGGCGTGAACGTCAGCAGGATGGATCCGGATCCCAGGCTGGCAAGGGCGTCCCACTGCCTGCCTGGAGGGCCAATTGTGCCCCAGATCCCCCCGACCCCCTCAGGACAGGCGCCAGGTGCAGGGCTCACAGCTGGCGAGTGCTGCTATGGCGGCGCGAGCCTCTCCCAATCAGGACTGACTGGGCAGTCAGCAGCGGGGCCGAGATGAGTGGAAGCTGCAGGCAGGAAAGGCAGGCGGGATTGAACTGCTGGTTTCAGCCCAATCCCTGCAGGCCACTCCAAGGGACTGCACCTGTGCACGAATTCATGCACCGGACCTCTAGTTTTTTAAAATAAGGCTTTTTGTCAATCCTGCATCACCTTCAGCTCCTGCACCATCTTTCTCTTTCCCTACAGAGTCAAGCTTTTAGAATTCTTTTCACTCATTCTTTCCATTCCCTACCTCTGTTAGTCCTCCACCCACCAAGGTCTGGCTTCAGCCAGTGGCCTCCTCTCCTTTGCTGCATCAATGAACTCCACTGACTCACTGCCCCCTTCCAGTCCTTCTTGCTTTATCTGCTACATGGCTTCTTTTTTTTTTTTTTTTTATCTCCTGGAAATTCTCTTCTTGGATTCTAGGAGCCCTTCTCCTGGGTGTCCTGCTCCTTGCTCCTTTGAAGATCTTCATTTTTTTATAGCTACCTTGTCCCTAAAATGTTTGTTGGTAGCTTTTTTATTTTATTTTTATTTTTTTTAGCTATTGCCTATTGAGAACATGCTACATGCACATTCTTTTTTTTAAATTTTTTTTAAATGTATGTTTTATTGATTTTTTTTTCCAGAGAGAGGAAGGGAGAGGGATAGAGAGTTAGAACATCAGTGAGAGAGAAACATCCATCAGCTGCCTCCTGCACACCCCCTACTGGGGATGTGCCCGCAACCAAGTACATGCCCTTGACCGGAATTGAACCTGGGACCCTTGAGTCCGCAGGCCAACCCTCTATTCACTGAGCCAAACCGGTCAGGGCTCTTTTTTTATTTTTTTATTTTTTTATTGATTGAGAGAGGAAGGGAGAAAGAGAGACATCTATTTGTTGTTTCACTTATTCATGCATTCATTAGTTGATTCTCGTATGTGCCCTGATCAGGGATCGAACTCACAATCTCATGTATCGGGACAATGCTCTAACCAACTGAGCTACCCGGCCAGGGCCTTATGTGTGCATTCTTTAAGCATTACACATAATACATTCACTCCACACATATTTACTGAGCACTTTTTACGTAGCAGACACTGTTCTAAATGATGGAGATATTTACTGGACAAGATGAGTGTGTCCCTACCATTAGATCCTAATGTGAGGAGACAGAAGGCAAATAATTTCAGATAGTAACCAGGGCTCTGAAGAAAACAGGACAGAGCAATGACACTATCCGTCTGGAGTAAGCAGGTGATGAAACAGGAAGTAGTTGGCGTTTAGCTTTTGACCACCAAAACGGTTGACCAGTCCCACCAAGCTAACAGCCTGGAAAGCCAGGCTCTACTAGAAAGAAAATATTTTTTTAAAAACCTTAAACTATCATCAACAAAGCAGGAACCAGGTGTGCACACTTAATTGTCTAGTTCCCCACAAAGAACACAGAATATGATAGGAAAGGCCCTGCCCTGTTCGAGAAAGAGAAGCCTGCCCCTTCCAGCCTGGTGTAGGATGGGGAGGAGAAAGGAGGAGGAAGCAGGACAAAGAGGTGACGTCCTTGTTCTCCACCCCCAGCCATGGGTGGGAGGGGTGGATAGAAATATCTGCCCAGGTGTGGGGGAAAGATGAGAACTTCGGAAAGTTCGTGGAGAAGGATGAGCTGTCCCACAATGCAGTGGTCCAGGCCTATTGACTTTTCTTCCTAAACATGTCCCCCATTGTCCTCCTTCCCCCATCCCCCCTCCGCAGTTCCTATGACCATCTGGGGCTGGTCCAGCTGATGGCATTGCCTCCCCTTCTGATTTATCCTTCACAACCAGAGAGAGCCCCAAGATGTGTATCTGACGGTCAATCCCTTTGTATTACCAAGTTATTTTTAGAACTTCTGGCTTAGTGACCTGGTTGTTGTTTTGTGGCTTTCAGAGTGCCCTGTTAAAATGGTCCTCAAAGTGAAGACATCATCTGGCTTTGCAATTCTTTTTGGTGCTTTTATTTGGTCTGAAACTGAGCAGCTTTGACTGTAGCTTTGAATAAATTGAGGGGCAGAATGGAGTGGAGTGAAAAGCAGAGATTTGGTTAATACATTTGGTCCCCGAACTGTACACAAAGGCACCCTGTAGCTCTGCAGCAAACTCACAGAGGTGCTGCAGGATCTTTTAATTTTCGAAGGAAATACAGTGATACAGGACATCTGTCATATATTGCTCAAACTATTAGCTCGAGATAGTTCAGTTTCAACAGTAGAACACACTACGTGCTTTTTTTATGAGGTATCTTTGGTAAACCATGTTTTTGAAGGTTTTGGTGATAAGAAGCAACTACTACCCTTCAAAAATAATGTGACCAGAAAATAAGGATGGTGGTGTCCAGTCTGATTCCAAGGATTAAGAAGCTGTGCCGTGCCCAACAGGCACACACATTAGGAGGTCATTGTGATTATAAATGAAATAAAAATATTTTTTCTCTCAATTTATATGGCTTTTTTTTTCCCACAAGAAATAATATGGCAGCCAGTGTTAGGACATAAATACTGAAGTCATTTGGACCTAAGTGTTTAATAAAGGGAATTATTAGTTTGGTGTGTTTTTTTGCCTAAATAAAGTAACTGCAAAAATTACTGAGACACTAAAGATATAGTGAGCAGAGAATGTTTGGGGACCTCTGGTAAGCCCTTGGTTTTAAAATATGCCTTTCAGAGAGTTAAAACATACATCACCATTCTGGCCAGCAGTTCCCAAAGGAATCCTTTCTAGTCATCTGTTTAGTTCAGCAAATATTCCCTGAACCTTGGTGAGGGTCCTTGTGCCAGATCAGCTTTTTTTCTGGGCACTAATATCCTTCAATATTATAAGTCTTTCTGTAAAAAAAAAAAAAAATCCAAGTAAAATAAATTTGAGACAGCCCTAGCTGGCTTGGCTCAGTGGATTGAGCGTCAGCCTGCATTCTGAAGGTTCTATTCGGGCCAAGGGCACATGCTCAGGTTGTGGGCTCAATCCCCAGCAGGGGGCGTGCAGAAGGCAGCCAATCAATGATTCATCATTGATGTTTCTATCTCTCTTCGTCTCCCTTCCTCTCTGAAATCAATAAAAATATATATTTTAAAAATAAATAAATTTGGGACAAGATGCCTGTTAAACCTTCCTCTTGGAGACTCCTTCCCCTTGGTATGTTAAAAACCCAGTGAGTTCTACAGAAAGAAAGCCCTTTTAACATTGCTTACCCAGGCTGCATGAAGATGGGGGTCTCATCCCTTATCCAGGACTTCACAGAGCAATTGAGTTAGTTCAGGGGACTGTTTGACTATGAGGCATGGGTGGAAACACTGGAAATTCAGTGTGTCCCTGAGAGGTCAGAGGACCAGCTATCACTGAGGGCTGGAAAAGAGGGATGATGGTGGGCAGCTCAGATTAGCCTGGGCCATTCCCCCCAACCTGGCTGGAAATGATTCAAGCAGTAATCTTTGATCCTGTTGAGGGATGGACCATGAGCATCACAACCCCTTCTGAGGCCGAGTCACCTCTCTGTTTAACCTGGAGACCACACCACAGAAGAGATCCCACACACTGCTGTGCTCATCCCTTTCAAGCTGTCTTTGTTCACGGAGGCCTGGTTGGCCTTGAAACCTGGAGCCCTGTGTTCTCCTGTTTACTAATATAACTCAGTTATAGATAACAGAAAACCTCATAACTCAACTCTGCTCCCTATCTGTGTGGGCGTAGCCTCAGCCTCTCAGCTGCCTAAATTCAAGTCTCCAAAAGGGACAAAAATGTTTCCTCCCTTCCCAGAAACTCAATAAAAAATCCCAGGGTGGCCCTGGCCAGAGTGGCTCAGTTGGTTGGAGCATCGTCCTGTATACCAAAACGTTGTGGGTTCAATTCCCAGTCAGGGCACATACCTAGGTTGCAGGTTCCATCCCCGACCCCAATCAGTGTGCATGCAGAAGGCAACCAATTCATGTTTCTCACACGTCAATGTTTCTCTCCCCTCTTTTCTCTCCCTTCCCCACTCTCGAGGAACATGTCCTTAGGTGAGGATTAAAAAATAAATAAATAAATCCCAAGGCTCACTCTTACTGGATCAACTAGGTTATGTGTCAACTTCCATCGAATCAGTATTTTGGCCAGATGGCATCAGGGCATTGATTGGCCAGGACCAAGTCACATGCTCTGCCCTCCTCTCCGCTTTGATTGAGAGTCGGGGAGGGGAAGTTCTCCTGAAGGAAAACTGGATACTGTTTCAGGGGATTATTGCCAAAGCAGGGTGAAGAGATGGCTGCTGGTGTCAAAAACAACAGCTGTCTCCTGGTACCTTCTGGAATCCTCACCAGCAGCTCCTTCCTGCAAGGCTGCATGGATGCATGTGAAATGAGGTTGTTTCAAGTGACCACCTGGCACTTCATGTTGCTACAGGCAGCAGACTTGACAGAGAGCCCATGAGTGCACGCACCCTCCAAGCTGGGTCCATTCACAGAATTCACACCAGCCACTGGTTGCTAGGCTTTCTCCATAAATAATGCATACCATTCACCCAGTACATAAGGTCAATGCCCCAGGTGGTCTTAGAATGTTTCCTAATTTGAGCTTCCATCACCTCTGTTCTCAGATCAGACCCTGTGAGCATAGGCTGAGGTCCCTGGAGGGAAGGGCCTGGGGACAACCTTGCCACTTCCCTGGCTGGCCTGGTCTTGGGTTTGGGGTGAGGGGGAGATAAGCAGCCACATGCAAAATTGGAGTTCCCTGAGTAAAGCTGGGACCAGGGTTTCCATCCCCATGAAGCAGCTTCCACCAGGAAGAGACCATGGAATGGCCTGCGTCCAGAACACAGGAGGCCACAGCAGATGCTGGTAGAAGAAGGTGGGGCATCGGGGCCTTGGGGAGACTAAGATATAAGAGGCCTTTGGACCCTGTGCCAGCGCTGACAGCGGAGGAGAGGTGACAGCAGATCCTGGCTCTCAGACCTGGGGTAGCCTGGCAGGAAGCTCAGAAAATGCCAGGGAGTGCAGCTGGGTGCCTCTGGCCGCCAAAGCCAAACCCCAATTCCAAGCAGCCTAGGGGCCTGCAGCTGTATCAGGACAGCGGCCACTGTGAGGAGTCCTACAACTGGGCCCAGAAATGACTAAGAGATGGGCCTTCCTGAGGACGGTGCTTTGCACAGCAAGCAATTTAATGGAGCTAAACAAGAGGAGCCCAGGGGGTGAAACCCAGAGATGGCTGCTGACCTTGGAGGAGCCAACTGTGGCCTCAGCTCTGAGGAGGCCTGGGGTCTCCTAGGAAAAGGATCGTGCCTTATTGGACCCTTAGATGCCCAGGAAGGCTTGGGAAATGACCACTGGCTGTCATGTCTGACTGAGGTTTCAGCAACAGAGATGGAGGAAGATCTTGTGTGGGGCGGTGACGGGGTGGGTGAGCTGCCCCTGGGCCCAGGGCCCACTGAAGGGCTTTTTCCTGGACTGAGCAGAACTCAGGGGAGCCCCCTGTAGTTCCTCTGTGACCACGAGAGGGCGCCCATCTCTCACGAATCTTCCAATCTGTCCTTGCTGTCGGAGGAGACTTTGGAAGTAGGTAGGATGGAGGTGACCCTGGACCCTGAGGACAGGTTCCCAGGCAGTGTTTAATCATGTGATGTGCCAGGCTCAGGACAAGAGGAAAGTGCGTTCTGCTGGAGTCAGCAAGGGCTATTCCAGGCCAAACTTTTGGTGGAGTGAAGGGGTGCTTGGACAAAGGGTACAACAGGGAACTCAGTGCAGATGTAGGACCCCAAGAGAGGCAGCCCTGGACCCTGACTCATGCCTCATGCTATTGTTCTCATTGCGCAGAGGAACAGATGAAGACTCAGTAAGGTTCAGTTATTTGTCCCATATTAACTGCCATGTCTGTGTATGGTAAGGTGACCAGATTTTAACATTGGTAAAGCGGGACACCATTGACGGGGGGAGGGGGGGGGGGGTTCTTGATTAAAAATTTGGTCTATATGGAGCAACAAAAATTTTCAATAGAACGCAAAAATAGTATTGTAATATATTTTTTAAAATTTCAACATAAGTACAATTTACAAATATAATAAATAAAGAATTATGTATAGTATTATTTTATTCTTTGGCATATTTCTCATTTGAGTGAATTTTTTTTAGTAGATTGCTGTCATTGTTTTAAAAGTTCATGAATTTGCCGAAACCGGTTTGGCTCAGTGGATAGAGTGTCGGCCTGCGGACTCAAGGGTCCCAGGTTCGATTCCGGTCAAGGGCATGTGCCTTGGTTGCGGGCACATCCCCAGTAGGGGGTGTGCAAGAGGCAGCTGATCGATGTTTCTCTCTCATCAATCTAACTCTCTATCCCTCTCCCTTCCTCTCTGTAAAAAATCAATAAAATATATTTTTAAAAAATAAATAAATAAATAAATAAATAAATAAATAAAAGTTCATGAATTTGCCGTAACGTAAGTCGTGTCACTTTCAAGGCCGGCGCTAGACTTTTTGCCGCCACTATAAAATATAAATAATACGAGTACTGTCTGCTAAATTCAAGAAAATTTATGTATTTATGAAATAAATAAATTACCTAAATTATCTGAATAGCTGATTTGTAATGACATCACTTGTTTAACTGGCTTACTAGCACGCAGTACGATTTATATCGTCTGAGAGACAGTTACAAAATGTTTTCGTCGTTGCCAATCCCAAAAAATGCCTTTGTTCATTAAGTCCAAACAATGGTGGTCGAATTCTAACAACTGATCAACAATGCGAACTTTGATAAGCAGTTCTCGATAATCACGTCTCAACAATTATTTGTTATTATTAAAGTTTAACATTATAAAATTAACAAAAATAATATAAAACTCATATCCTGGCTAAATAGCCACATGGCCGCCGAAAACCGTATATTCTCTTCCCGTTCTCCCGCCGTTCCCTAGCTTGTCATGCATTCTTTCCAAAAATTGGGACTTTTTTAAAACACTGCGGGACGCGGGACAAATTGTTAAAAATCGGGACTGTCCCGCCAAAAGCGGGATGTCCGGTCACCTTAGTGTATGGGGCAGCTTCTCACCTCTTTTCCGGGGAGTTGCGGAGTAGTAGCTCTGAGCAGAGCAGGGCCGCAGCCTGAGGGAGCTGGGTTAGACCTGACCCCAGCCCTTCATGTTGCTGCTATGTGGCCTTCCTAACCCCCTTCTTCTGCCTTAAGGTCCCCCTGGGCTACAGGCCTTGGGAACATCAGCAAGACTGTGCTGCCCTGGGCAGCAGGACAGAGAGCAGCTGGCCAGTCTTACCTTGAAGTCAGCAGCCCAGACTGTGCAGGGGTGTAAGGTGGTCACACAGGGTCGAAGGTCCCTCCTACAAAGCCTTTATCTAACCCTCACCCTGGCAGCAGTTTGGGAACAATTTGATGGGGGAATGGGCATTCTGGGGCCTGAGTGACCCACTGAGGACAGCTAAGCTCTAGTCCCTGTGAAGGGGTGAGGCCTTCCCAGAATGTGGGCATCTGGAGAAACCACAAATGTGGTGGAGACACGTGGGGAATGGGTCATGCATGGTATCCCACCAGTCATGTCATGATTAGGAGGGCTTGTCTCTCTTGTTCTTTTATCTCTGGAGGCTATAATAGTGTCTAGCACAGAAAGCATCGGGTATATATGCGAACTAATGAATGAATGAACAAATGAATGGAATGGACAAAATACTTACCATGTGGGGGAGAAAGTGTTGAATAAGAAGTGGCCCCTAGCCCAGCTGGCCAGTCTTACCTTGAAAAGTCAGCAGCCAGTTGTCCCCAAAAGTGACTCCAGTGGTTGAATGAACCAAGAGGTCACCAGTTTGATTCCTGGTCAGGGCACATGCCCAGGTTGTGGGCTGGATCCCCAGTAGGTGGCGTGCAGGAGGCAGCCAATCAATGTTTCTCATTGATAGTCCTCTGTATTCCTCTCCCTTCCTCTCTAAAATCAATAAAAACATTTAAAAAAGAAAAAAAGTGGCCTGGCCGTGTGGCTCAGTGGTTGAGCGTTGACCTGTGAACCAGATCATGGTTCGATTCCTGGTCAGGGCACATGCCTGGGTTGCAGGCTCGATCCCCAGTGGAAGCAGCCAATCAATGATTCTCATCACTGGTTTCTATCTCTCTCTCCCTTCCTCTCTGAAATATATATACTGTATATATACACTGAGTGGCCAGATTATTATGACCACCCCATCAGTACTTGGTTGGGTCACCTTTTGCCTTCAATACTGCAGCGATTCTTCTTGGCATTAACTCCACGAGATGTTGAAAGGTGATGCGAGGAATCTGACACCATGCCTGATGAATAGCACTGTCCAGTTCTGTGAGATTTGATGGTTGTGGAACCAGCTGCCTGATGCTTTTAACTTCGTCCCACAAATGCTCAATTGGATTGAGATCTGGTGATTGTGGGGGCCACCTAAGCAAGGTAAAGTCTCCCTTATGTTCTTGAAACCACTCCTGCACAATATGAGCACTGTGGCATGGCACATTGTCTTGTTGGAAGAAGTCATCTCCATTGGGATACGCCATCAACATGATAGGATGAACTTGATCAGAAACGATACTTAGGTATGCTGTGCTATTCAGACATTGTTCCACACGAATTAAAGGGCCCAAATAATGCCAGGAAAACATGCCCCAAACCATAACACTGCTCCCACCAGCTTGAAGGGTTGTACTCATGCATGTGGGGTGCATGCTTTCATGCTATTTCCGCGAAATTCTCACTCTGCCATCTGCATGATGCAACTGGAAACGTGATTCATCGGACCACATGACTTTTTTCCAATGCTCGACTGTCCAATCCTTGTGTTCCTGTGCGAATTGGAGATGTTTTATCTTGGTAACTGCAGACAGCAAAGGTGTTTGAACAGGCCTTGGGCTTCCATATCCCATACGATGCAGTGTATGGCTAATTTGCCTACAAACGTCAGGTGGTCATAATAATCTGGCCACTCAGTGTGTGTGTGTGTGTGTGTGTGTGTGTGTGTGTATATTTATATATATATATTTATATATTTATTTTTTTTTTTTTTTTTAAGAAGTGGCCCTTGACCTCAGTGGGCCAAAACACACAAGCAGGTAAATATATAAGCTCACATTGTGAGAATTGACTGGGAAGGGCCTTTTTACACTGGGGACCAGGGAAGGCGTCTGGGAAGATAACATTGGCACTGAGACCTAACATGGAGTGAGTCTAAGAAGTCTGGAAGTCAGACATACCTGTAGCAGGAACAGCAAGTGCAAAGGCTATAAAGGAGGACCAAGGTTGCTGTGGACACAAGAGGCTGATTTGGCTGGTGAGCAAGGGAGGTGAGGCACAGGATAGGCAAGAGCGAGAGGGGGTCCTGGTCTGTTTTTCTTTACCAGGAGGGGCAGTGCCCAACTTGGTATGGCCCCTGGTGTGTGACTTGAGCCTTGTCTCTGCTTGCTGTGCCCTCCCCCTGGCTTGCCTTATTCACACCTAGGCCTTACTCTGGTGCAGCCCCGGTCTCTCTCCTGCCCTCCAGACCTTCATCTCTGGCCCCTTCCCTGTGGTAAATGGCTCCTTCTTATGCTCAAGGGCTCAGGCCAAAGCCTGAGGGATCCTCCATGGGAACTGCCTCCAACATCCAATCCATCAGTGAATCATGATGCTTTACCCTAGATGATGTCTTAAGTGTGCCTGCTTCTCTCCCTCCCAGCATCTCCCCTTAACCCAGGCCCCAGTGGTGTGAGGTGTGAATGAAATACCCCCCAATGTCTCCTCCTATTAGAAGGGGATGGGGGTCCCAGAGACTCTCTTGTGATAAAGCAGTGTGCCCCCACTCCAAGATGAGAAAAGGAACCCCCACACAGCCAGTGTTAGAAGGGGTAGGGTGGGTAGGGAGGGTGCATGACTTTTCAGTCCCCACCCATCTTTGTCCACACCCAGCCCTACAAAGTCAAAACTCCAGGCTAGGGAGTGTGTGTATTTTTTAAAAATATATTTTATTGTTTTTTTTTACAGAGAGGAAGGGAGAGGGAGAATTAGAAACATTGATGAGAGAGAAACATCAATCAGCTGTCTCCTGCACACCCCCTACTGGGGATGTACCCATAACCAAGGTACATGCCCTTGAATGGAATCGAACCTGGGACCCTTCAGCCCGCAGGCCAACACTATCCACTGAACCAAACCCATTATGACAAACCCCACTTTTCTTTCACCCAAAACAAGTATTTCACTTGTACCCCAAGACACCAGAGATGTGTTTAAGACTCTTCAGGAGAGACAAAGGCACATATGAAAGCAGGATCAACGTTTAGATCTCAGTCTGGCAGTGTCCTGCAGCCTCCACATTGGCATCATCAGCCCGTTCCCTGTACCTCCACAGCTGGGTTGTCAAACCTCCCTCACTAGATTACAGGTTTCTGCCTATAAAGCTCACCTGTGGACCCCAGCCTAGGAAACAGGCCCCAGAAGGTTCTTGGTGGGCTCTTAACGGTCACCTTCCCTCCGAGGCCTGTAACTTGAGGTCGCACACTCCCTCCAGTTAGTCAAAACTGGCCCACCTATCATCTTCAGCTATGCTCAAGGGGCAGGATGGCCTGCCAGACTAACCAAGGAACTTGTTTCTCTAGGAGGCCAGAGCTTGCAGAATGAGGACAAGGCTGCATCACTGCCCTGGAAATTAAGTCCTAAGGGACAAGGTGCCCACCTACCACCACCAGGGGGAGCCGCTCAGCAGACAACCGAATCCAGTGAGGCCTGTACAGGGCAAGGCCAGCTGTCCCACTGGAAGAGTGCATCCACAGAATGGCAGCTACACGCCTGGCCTGTGACTTGTCTGAGGCCCTAGACACCTTCCAGGGCACACAGGTTCACTTGGCATCCAATAATGTGGTCCCAGGAAAAGGTTTTTGGTACTAGGAGACAAACCTGGTAAGCAGCTTCCCTCAGCTCTTAACTCCAGTGCCCCCCACCAGACGCGCTGATGCCCAAACCCCTATCCCTACCCAGTCAAGAGCTGGAGCGGAGTTCAAGATCATTTCCCATCTCTTTGCCCTTCCCCAGGTTTCAAGAAACCAAAACAAGAAAAAACAGGCTTGAGACAGAGCTTTGTTAGAACAACTCAGCAAAATAAAATTCCCGTTTATTGTGGACAACATTGTTTCACACATACATCAAACAGGCCAAAAAAAATAAACAGCAATTTCATAGACAAAAAAAGGGAAAAAAGAAACCTTTTTATCTTTGGCCTTTTTAACCATCTCATACAAACCAACTACTTATAGTACAGCTAAGTACATACACAAAGTTACTGGAATGCTCGGAATAAGATTGTTTTTTTGTTGTTGTTTTTGCTTTTTTTACAAGGTTTTTTTTCTCCTTTGAGATTATAATGAACATGGTCACACCACAAGTAAAGTCAGAAGTAGGACAGAGAATGCTCCAAAGGCTGGTTTGGTCATCCCAAGATCATTAAAAATGGCTGACCCCTAACAATATGTACAAAAATATAAAATGTAAATAAAAAATACAAACAAATTTTCCTTTTTAAAGTACTTTTAAGAAAAAAAGCAGGGCCTTGGAAGTTTTGGTTCTTTTTTTCTCCCCTGTTGCAAATTCACGTTGTGGATTTGGTTGGGTGGTGAAGAGCGCGTGTCATCTGCAGGTGGCGCTGCCCGAGGTGGGTGGGTGGGCAGGCGGGCGGGAGTCTCTACTCGAAGGTGACCACGTTTAGATTCTGAGACGGGAAGTGGAGGGTGAATAGGTCACGGAGGCCTTTAACTTTTCCTTTTTTTGCTGTCTAGTCATCTTCATCAGTCTTCTGCTTCTTGGTGTCAACATCGTCATCCTGAGCAGGAAAAATATTGTTAAGGTCCGTTTCAACCCACTGGGCCCACCCACCAACTGCCTCAGCTCCTCCTGATAGTTCCAGAGGCCTTTAGAGCAACTCAGAAATACCCAGCACCCCAAATACAACGGAGTCCCCTCAGCCCCCAACCCTGTCCCTCAAAAGCCAGAACCCACCTCATCATCTTCAGCTGCCCGTTTGCCTGTAGCTGCCTCAGCCTCCTCATCTTCATCTCCATCCTCTTCCTCACCTGGACAATCAAACTCCAGGTGAACTACAACCCTTCAGGAACCAACCAACGAGGGAGGGTCTTGGCTCCCTTCCACCCAGTGGGACCCAGAACTTAGGGGAAAGGAGCAGGAAAAATGGAAAACTGGACTGCATTCCTTAAGGACTCTCCCCAGTAACAGATTTTCCAGGTGTAATGTCCCTGCTGCCTGACAGGGCAGCTGGGAGAAAGAGGACCCAGAGATGCAAGCACCTGCACCTAGAGAGGCCAGACCCACAGATCAGTGGGTGGAGGGAACTCTCTCTCCATCGGGTGAGACAGTGTGAGGCACAGCTTTAATCTAAAACAAGGCAGGCCCTCACTCCACAGGTACAAACCCAGTTGTAGGTAGTCCATTGGCCCTCACCCTGGGAGCCCCCCCCCCTCCGTGACAGAAGCCAGGGAAAGGTACCCCCAAAAGAGGAGGCAGACAAGGCTACTCACCATCACCTTCCTCTTCCTCTTCCTCCTCCTCCCCTCCTTCTTCCTCTTCTTCATCTACCTCATTGTCAGCCTCCTGCTCCCCATTTTCCTCATTCTCCTCAACAGAAAACATACCAAGTTATTACGTAGGACACAGCATCACTGCTGCCCCCATCCCTTGCCCCAAACCCTGCCCAATACACTTCTACAGCCTCAGACCCCTGAAGAGACACCAGGTGACCTTGACACAACACTGCCCAGCCTCCTCCCCGACCCTGGACTAAGCCCAGGAAGAGAACTTTCCCGCCAGGAGCAGCTATGAAGTATTGAGCAAGGTGGACACTCACAGCATTTCCATTCGCAGGTGCATCTCTTCCATTCTCTGCCTCCTCCACAACTTCCTTCTTCTCCTTTAAGTCCTTCAAAGAGGAAGGAGGAAAAGTCTTTTAAGGGGCCCTAGACTCCAGGTATTATGCAGTGCTAATCGGATGCCCAAGTTAAAAGCGCCGCACTTAACACATGGACCCAGTGGAATAAAAGGCCACAAATACAGTGTGTCCGTCTGTGGTCAGGTTGTCGTCCGATTTTTCAGTCCTTGAGAAACACACTTAAAATGCCATGTGGCACCACAGCCCCAAACCCGTCTGACTGGGCGGACGAGCCCGGGGAACTCTCACACGCACTCATCGGACTTGTTTCCAACCAGAGGAAGCTCCGCCTCTCACAAGTCCTTCTGGGAAGGCAGCAGGTATGCGCCATAAATAAGGCAGAGGGAGGACCCTAACACTTCGGGAGTTCCCGTGGGTGGACTAACCCAGGAAGGGAAGGAGCTAACAGGCAGAACTGGAGAGGCCGCCTCACCAGCCAGTCCTTGCAGCAGAGCTCCAGCCCCAAGCCCACCAGTCTAGGACCTGGCAAGCTCAGGCCTTTGAAAAAAAACAAATTCCACCAACCCCCCCATATCTGACAGCTATCCCAGGGGGCTGCAGATCGTTGTCTGGAAACGGGTTCGGGCTAAGGTAACCAGTGCCTAGGCCCCAAACGCCTCTAGCCCTCCCGCGCACCTCAGGGAGCTGAGACGGCCGGCATTCCAAAGGGCAGTGCCATTGCGGACGCCCTGAAGCCCCGTAATTTTTTCCATATAGTGCGGCTGGGCCAACCGCCAACAGACAGGCATCGAGCTGCCCCAGGCGACGTCCAGAAAGTGGCCTCGGGGCACCTGTCGGCCCGGTTTGCCCCGGCCCGCCCCACTCCGACCCGACTGGGCGCTGCCCACTCCCGCCCCCTGGCGGCTGAAGCCCTAGGGAACGAGTGGGGGTGGGGAGGCCGCACTGCGCAGGCGCACAGCCCCCGCCCGGCGAGCTTTGCGCGCGGGCTCTGCACGCACCGCGCGCGCAGAGCACGTGGCCCGGGGCCGCCGAGTGTGCCCCTGACCCTGGAGACCCGTAGCCGGCGGGCTGCGCTGGCCCCGCCGAGCACTTGAGGTGTGCACCAGTCTTTCCGGGCTCCGGACGACTGCGCAACACCCCCACCCCGCAGTCGTAGAAACGCGGGGTTTTGCGCCTCTGCATTTGGCGGGCAAAGTCCCGCGGGAGGCCGCCCCAAAGTCTGCCGGGCTTTTTCGGTATCGCAGCCCCGAGGCCGTCGGGGACGCGCTCCACCCGGCTATTTATTGCCCCTCGTGGGAAATCACCCTGGAGGAAAGCAAGCGCGTACGCCCGCGCGGCGGAGGGACAATCTTGCCATCTAAACTAGACTCTGGCTGTGCCCAGAGCGGGTCGGAGGGAGCCTCTTCAGAAAGCCGGTCGCAAGCCCGCGTCTGCCTGGAGAGTCGCCCCTGGGGGAGAGCCAGAGGTGACGCCAGGGGCACTAGGGTTAAGGAGACGCCAAGGTGACTCGGCGCCGTTAAGAGACGAGGCCAAGAGCTAAAAAACCTGGTCCGCTTTTAAAGTGTCGCGCTCCCGCCGACGGCGGAGACACTGCCGGGGCCGGCAAAGGGACCGACGCGGCGCGCAGAAGCACAGCTGCGCCAAACGCGCAAGACCTCAAAACCGAGGGCGGCAATGATCCCGCAGCACAGGGTCCCGACTACCCTGGCGCCCCGCACTACCCCACAGCGGGCTACCTGCGGCCACAGCTTTTGTTCGTCCGCGTCGCCCCGGGAGGAGCTGCGCACACCGTCTTTCCCGGCAGCCGCGGGGGGCGCCCATAGTCGCCCCGGGGCGCAGCTCCTTCACTTTCTGTTTCCTCCCTCCGGCGCGTGGGCTCTCTCCTCCGCCAAGCCCGGCTCCGCTGGTGTGCTCAAGCTGGGAGGCTGCTCCCGGCGCACTGCCCCCGGGAGGACGCCCACCCCCGCCTCCCAACACCTAGGGAGGATAAGACCTTAACATCTCCGCGGAGAAAACTGACGTCGCGGACGGCCCGCCTCCCACTCCACTTATCAGAGCTCTGCGCAGATAAACCTCGGACCCACTGCATGGCGCGAAACGAGGCAACCTAACGCCAAACAAAGAGCAGCGCCGCCGGCGGGCGCTCACCGCGGAGCTGCCGCTTCCCGCAGCCAGCCCGCAAACGCGCCCCCCCAACACTTCCGATTCCAAACGCACTGGAGTTTCAAAGTTATTTCCGTGCGCCCGCCTGGCCGAAGACCCCCTAGCTGGGCCCCTCTCCTCCCGCCACCGCTCTGGAGAGTCAAGCAAGTTTCCAGAGCCGAGGAGCAGTCTTTCCTCGAGCCCCTCAGCCTCCGCTCCCGCCCTCCCCGAGTCTCCGAGGGTGCCCGGCCCACTCCACGACCGGCATCACGTCTGCCCGCAGCACTTCCCGCCCCCTCCCCCGCACACACAAAGAGTGGGCTGCCTCGAGGGCCTAGGCCGAGCTCTCCGCGGGAGAGAGCAACAGCGGGTTCAGGAAAGCCCAACCGCCGCGCGCCAAACACCGCTCCGGCGACAACAGCGCGCGGACCCCGAAGGGGCGGGCGGCGTCCAGCTCACCTTGGTGGTGATCTCGGAGCTGGTGTCCACGGCCGTGTCTGACATGGTGGGGCACGCCGGTGATCCTATGCAGAGGATTTTTTGAAAAAAAGCGAGAGTTGGAGGACTCTGGCGAAGAAGCTGCCGGAGTCCGCGGCGGTGGAGGAGGCGCGCGGCGGAGGTGGCTGCAGCGAGCGGAGAGGAAGCCACAGGAACAATGCAAAGATGGCTTTTCAGAGCAGCCAGTGGGGAACTCACGCGGCGCCAGAACCTTTAATATAGATTAGTGGGCGGTGCCCGGTCTCCCTTACCCAAATGCTATTGGTTGAGCTTAGGGAGCGGGCGCTCGTTCATTGGCTCCAATCTGAACAATGGGCAAGCGTGCTTAAAGCGGCAGTGCCTCGGTGCGTCCCGCGCTGCGCAATCGCCGGTCGCTCTGTCATTCAGAGCTTGAGTTTGCTGGGTCTCAGCGGCGCCGAAGCCGCGGGGGAAGGGCGCGCGCGCGCGCGAGCTCAGGGCGCGCGCTCTCGCCGCTGTTTTGCTGGAGCAGCCGACGCCAAGAGCCAAAGCGCGGCAAAGTTGCCCGCCCAGCCCCCCTTCACCCCTCCCCGCGGAAGGAGGGGGGAGGGCAGAGGAGGTGGCGGCCTGCGCGTACGACGGCTGCCAGCGAGGGGGAGGGGAAGACTGGGTGCTGGGCTGCGCTCACCCCGGGCGGTGCCTGCTCAGTGCCCGCAGAGATCCCCTGCCCCATACGCCTGGTACCTTCGACCAAGAATTGCTCCAGTGCAAGTGAGCATAGGTCCCACGACAAGCGTTGAGGGCTGCGAGGCTAAGACCCGCGCACCTGGGCTGCCCGCATGACTCTCTTACTTGGTTCACCCCCTCTGCCCAGCCGCGGGGGCTCCGAGTCTTTGGGGATGTCACCACCTTTACCCACCACTTGCCCCTGCGTGCACCCCCTAAAACAGCCGACGAGCGGGCTCCATGTCAAGCACACACACTCGGTGTTTCATACATCGAAGGGCCTGGAGGACCGGTGCGCGCTACTATCCGAGCTGGGCAGCCCACGGGCGTTGTCTCAGGGTTCTGGATAGCGCCTGCCCCGACGGTCACTGCCGTCGCGACAGCCTCAGGGAGCTTCCCTCCAGAGCCCGGCCATCGAGTCTCTCCGTCTCCTCCCACTTAAGGGGCTGCGAGGGACACATGAATGCGAGGGAGTATAAGGGGGCAATAATCAGTTGGGTTAATCCTTGGGGGGCTCCTTGAAGTTTGGGGCGCCCTGTAGGGGACCACGCGGAGCCCGGAGAAGGGAACCATCAAGCCGCCACACTCAAAATGGCGTGGGGCTCCGCGAGCGTAGCGTGACGTGTCGATCCAACCCGAGCAGAGGATCGTAAAACCGTAGGCTACCCCCTCTTTATCGCCACCTCACTTGGCTGTCGATTTAAGAAACCAGCTGTGTGGGAGGAAAGATTAGAAGAGGTGCAAGTAGGTTCCAGAAAAATATCTTTGCCACACACAACATGGCGACAGATAGGGTTCATCCCTGTGTTGCCAGAAGGGGGCGCCCCACACGGAAGGCGGGACTCCGGAGAAACGAGCGCACACTGGCTGAGAGTGGCGGGCGAACACAAAGTTGACGCTTTGCGTCCTTCCATTGGCAGGTCCCACTGTCTGTCTCTTGGGGCCGCCGATTTGGGAATGGAGAAAACCCGGAGTCTGGGATCGCAGAAGAGGGAAGGTTGCCAAGTTCCGTAGAGCTGTAAGCCTGGTGCAGAGGAGAGACTGAGTCTCCCTTCTTGGTTTTCCTAGGTCAGGGGCCAGCTGGCCCCATTTCCACCGCGAAACCCATTTACTGAGCTTACCACGCGCTCTCCGGCTGCCCCCACGGGCCTCCGACTCCGCTACCTGGCCGGGAAAAGGCTTGGATGCCTGGGCGCCTGCCGGCTCTGAGCCCCCTCCCGTTCACCCTGTCCCGCACGCGTCAGTCCCTCATCCCCGATCATATCTGCCAGCCTGCTGGCTGTCCTGTGGGGCTTTCCCGGCAGAATTAGGGGGAGCGAGGTCCGCCCTCCCTGTCCTTCGGCCGGTAGAAACGTGGGCTGGTTCTGGACAGGGAGAGGGAATCACGCCACCTCCCGCTGGCCGGCGGCTACCATCCCCTCCCGGCGGCGGAGGGAACGCTCGCCTCCTCTCCGCCCTGTCCAAGGAGTCCCCATGGCTGACGGTGGGATTCTCTCAAGGTGGGCGCGCGCCAATCCGCGGGACTCACAATGGTGTCCCCGAGGGACCACGCGTCCCCACTCTTGTTCGGTCCCCTCGGTACCACCGCCAGCTGTCTCTGAGGCGCGGGCCTGGGGCCACTCTTCGTCTCAGAGGAGCAAGGAGTTCCTTGGCCGTAGCCGCCACCACCCCCTCCTTTGTGCCACATTCTCCAAGACGTTTGTGCGGCACGGTCAATAGCGCCGGAGAGCGCCTTCTACCTGGGGCGCGTCCATTAAGCTCTAGCTACACTCGAGGGGATCGTGTAGTCCGCAAAACCTGACGCAGCATGAGCTTGGTCTGTGCCACATCTAAGCGACTGAATCGTCTTCCCTGTCTGGTGGCCTTGGGCGGTTGTCTCTGTCTACAGCTGAAAACTGGCTATGATGGCTCTTCTGAATTCTGGCTGTTATGGTGGGGAGGGGGGTGGGAGTATCCAGGAGGAGCTGTATGGACGTGAATTTCCCTCAAAGAACTGCTTTGCCCGACTTGTCTGCATCAAGTTGGCTTTGGCTAGAAGTGAGGAAGGAAGGCTATGCCCACCTGGTTCTGGCACCAGCATTTACATTCACCAAGCACTCACTGGGCACCAGCTATGTACATGGCAATGAGCCTTTGGCTTTAAGCATTTTCATTTATTCTCTGTGCCTTGCAAGGTAGGTAGGACAATTATAGGGTTGAATCATAAGAAACTGATGTTTTTGTAGGTCAAAACCAACTGAAAATCAGCACATGTATAGATTCGGCCTCTAATATGGTATCACTCTCTTTTTAAAAAATATATATTTTATTGATTTTTTACAGAGAGGAAGAGAGAGGGATAGAGAGTTAGAAACATCGATGAGAGAGAAACATCGACCAGCTGCCTCCTGCACACCTCCTACTGGAGATATGCCTGCAACCAAGGTACATGCCCTTAACCGGAATTGAACCTGAGACCTCTCAGTCCGAAGGCCAACGCTCTATCCACTGAGCCAAACCAGTCAGGGCTATCACTCTCCTTTTAACAGGTCAGAAAAGCAGATTAAAGGATTATAGCAAGGAACTTGGAGTGACTGGGCTGAAGCTAAAATCCTAGAATGGAGGAATCCATGTGCTAGATGAACCCTGGAGCTGGAGTAGCCTCCTTGAACCTCCTCCTCCTAGCCATAGGAGTGTGGCATTTGACTTAGGCTAACATGAGCCTTATTCCTCCAGTGACAGGCAACTCCCCACTTTAAGTCATTGATCCATCTCTACCCCTTGCTGCTTCTGTGGCCTTTCAAACCATCCCCCAATACAAGTGGTATGCCCTGATAGGCCACATTTTCCTGGCTGGGGTCTGTTTTCAGCCCCAAGTGCACTGGGTTTAGGTTAGAGCTTCTCTAAGCTAGCCACAAAATGGCCTCAGGCAAGTTTTGGTTTTAGGGAATTTGCATAGGGACACCTCTGGTTGCCTATACACTCTCCAGTTGGAGCACAGGCCTCCCTGTCCAGCCCGAGTCGCACATTTATTTCACCTGCCTGGCCCTGGAGGCACTCAAGTTTGCAAAACTTACTCCTAAGCCATTTCCAACCTGTTCCTAAATGGTTGTCTGCTTGATTCCCAAAGAAACAGAAAGAATTTAAAGTGTCCTAGGTTCAAATCCCAGCCCTGCCACATGCTACCTGTGTGAATTTGGGCAAGTTACTTTCTCATTTCTAAAAGACGGAGACGACAATAATGGTCCCTACTTTCTAGGGGTATGGTGGGAACTGAAGGGGTTAATATCCAGAAAGTGCTTTAAATAGTGTCTGGCACCTCCAGGAAAACCATCCGTGTTCTTAGGACCCCATTTCCAGCTGCTGTCTGTACTTAAGAGGGTTCATTTCACAGTGTTTGTAGAACCCTGGTCAAAGGAACAACGTCTTCAGCATATTCTTCCCATATTCGGTGGGAAATGAGGGCACCAGCCTAGCTGAGTTTCTGGAAGCCTATGATTCGGTGCCCGACATGCTTGGCAGCCCCTCTGGCCTCAGAGGAATGACAGAATCTGGGAGGCAGCCTGCATGGAGTAGGCCTCAAAAAATCCCGCCTTCCCACCCTTCAGAAACCAGGAGTTTCAGGCTGTGCTTTCCTTGCCCAGGCACAAGAGCTTGGGGAGCTGCCAGGGGCCTTTCAACTCTCCCGCCCTGCCGAGCCCAGCTGGGCTTTTTTCAGAGCCACCCCCATACACCTACTCCCTTGTGCATCACGCCCGGGCCTGCCCGGTCTCCCGGGAAGCTGTGCCAGAGGCCCTGGTACCCACACAGGTCTGGCTGCCCCTGCTTGGCAGGGAGAGGGTGGGGGCATCTCCTGCCATTCAGGACCTGCCCCAAAACTAATGCCAAACTGGAGACAGGGAAAGGAGCCTGGGGGAAGTGTGTGTACTGTGTACACGGCCACCACCGGCCCCTGAGCAGAGGTGCCACTTCTGGACTCCCTGCACACACGCCCCATGCCGTATCCCCGGGAATCGTCTGCCTCCTCTGCCATTTCCCAGCCCCCCACCCCTTCCCTGCATCCATCTGAGTGTGTGTCTATTTGTATAGTTCGAGCTCCGTGGGTGTTTTGCTTAAGCTCTGGTTACCCGTTCGGGAGTGCGTGGGCCCAGCAGCACCGTGGCAGGTGAGGGTGCCAGTTGGGGGAGCACGTGTGCAGGCACACCCAGTCTCCTTGCCTGTGAGAGCAGTGTGCCCCAGGAAATGTTAAACACCTGTTTGTGACTGTCAGGAGGCATTTAACGGGGCACCTGCACACCTGTCACCTCCTGCCACCTGACCTCACAGGAGAACCCAAGAGACGGGAGCCTCAAGTGGGCCCTAGCTGAGGATCTGTGTGCCCAGGTAAGCTTGAATTTGAGGAGAGGCAGGTTCTTTGATATCTTGGAGCTTCCTCTTTCCTCTTCTCTTTTAATCTCAAATGAGTCTTTTCTACCTTCTCGTCACCCCAAGCAGAGAAGCCACCCCCAGCCCTGTTTGCGGGGAGAAGGTGTAAGGGCAGGAGGACACATGCCCAGCTAGGATTTATTCACTCTCCACCTGTCCGGACTGTTCCTGGAGGGAGAGCTCCCAGTGCTACAACCAGGAAACTCCCAGGCACTCTGTCCAGTCCTTATTCACATGCTAGTAAGAATGGCATTTCTGAAGAAATCTATAGCCACCACCAAGGCTGTCACCTGTCACCTGTGACCCTCGGGCCAAAGACAGGCTCTCACTTAGATTCTGCTCCTCTTTGCCATGAAGAACCCAGGGTGACTCGGGCAGCATTTGGTTTGCACAGGGCAGAGCAGAGGGATTGAAGGGCTTAGCGAAATCACAGAGCAAGCTGGCAGTGCGGGCGTGAGCGGCCCCACACCCTCCGGCGGGCTCTCACCTGCCACGTGCGGTGACGACTGTAAACATGGGAGTCTTAGTTTCTAGATCCAGGTGGGAGCAAGAGTCTCTAGAACTGGGGGAGGCAACCCCTTGGGCTCCTTTGAAAAATGTTCTCCCTCTAAGAGGTTTTCTGAGATGCTCACAGGGGGAAAATAGTGCAGCTCTCAGTTGAATGATTCGATAGGAAAATCTCAAAATGGGATATAGAATTACCTCAGAATCCAAACCTTTTCCAGGGACATGTGAGCTCCATGCATTTAAAGCCTGAGAGGAGAACTCGAGCTCAGGTATCTCATTGATCTCAACGTGCTGCCTCGTGGCCGGCCAGGTCTTGGTCGTGACCATGACTGGCTCTCGGCAGCCTTCTCTAGGCCACTCTTGCCACTGGGTGCTTTAAGAGTGTTACTTAAAAGCATGGGCCAGAGACCTCCCATCCACTGGGCTGCTGGTAAGTCTCAGTTTTCCCACTTGCTGAATGGAGACAAGAATATTGTCTCCCAGGGAGAGAACAATATGGCTGCCTGTACCTGCTCTGTCCTGGGCTGCTCATAGGGCCACAGCGCTCTGAGGTGCAAGACCTGGTTTTGAGACCCCCTCTTGGGCCATATGTGGTATGTTGGAGATTTCCTCAATTAAGATTGTCAGGATAATATATTCCCGAATGTTCTTCAGAAGTCACCACTACTATTAAACAAGGCTGAGTGGTGGAAGTAAAATGTGTTCTGAATACTCGAAGAAACAGATAAAAGGCCAATTAGAAAAGAATAATTAATATTAATCAGTAAGCCAACATGAAACAGCTCAAACCAGGGAGGGACAAGCATTAAAAAATTTCCTTAGCCGGTTTGGCTCAGTGGGTAGAGAGAGTGTTGGCCTGCTGACTGAAGGGTTCCAAGTTCAATTCCTGTCAAAGGCACATGCCTGGGTTGCAGACTTGATCCCCAGTAGGGGGCGTGCAGGAGGCAGCCAATCAGTGATTCTCATCATAAATATTTCTATCTCTCTCTCCCTCTCCCTTCCTCTTTGAAATCAATTTAAAAAAAAAAATTTTTTTTTTTTTAAATATCCTTAGCCTTGCCCTAACCGGTTTGGCTCAGTGGATAGAGCGTCGGCCTGCGGACTGAAAGGTCCCAGGTTCGATTCCGGTCAAGGGCATGTACCTTGGTTGCGGGCACATCCCCAGTAGGAGGTGTGCAGGAGGCAGCTGATCGATGTTTCTCTCTCATTGATGTTTCTAACAATTCCTCTCCCTCTCTGTAAAAAATCAATAAAATATATTTTTTAAAAAATAAAAAATAAAAATATCCTTAGCCTTGGCTGGTGTAGCTTGATTGGGTGTCATCCTCTGCACCAAAAGGTTGCTGCTTTGATTCCCAGTCAGGGCCCATGCTCAGGTGGACTTGATCCCCAGTGGTGGGGGAAGGGATGTGTGTGCAGGAGGCAGCCAATCCATGTTCTGCTCTCACGTCGATGTTTCTTTTTCTTTTTTTTAAGTATATTTTTATTGATTTCAGAGAGGAAGGGAGAGAGAGATAGATAGAGATATTAATGATGAGAGAGAATCATTGATTGGCTGCCTCCTGCACGCCCCCAACTGGGGATCAAGCCCGAAACCCAGGCATGTGCCTTTGACAGGACTCGAACCCAGGACCCTTCAGTCTGTAGGCTGATGCTCTATCCACTGAGCCAAACTGGCTAGGGCTCATGTCAATGTTTCTTTTTCTCTCTCCCTCTCCCTTTCTCTTTCTCTAAAAATAATAATAATAATAATTTTAAAAAAACAACAGAAAAACATCCTTAGCTGAGAACTCCAGCCTCTCTGGTGACTCAGAGCTTTCAGTTTCCTGGAAGACTGTCACCGGGTAATAGTGGGGATCTCCATGCTTTCTCTCTTCCTCCTGGGGCCCCCAGTAGGAGTGGGGTACTCGAGGCTTGTTTGACAGTGGTTCTAAGAAGTCCTTTCACTTTCCTACCTTGTTCCATCATCTGGGATTCTGGGTGTGGACAGTCATGTAAGCACCACCTCCCTGCAGACGCTGTGAGCTGGGGTGGCAGGGTCAGGCTGTGTCCCCACTTGGCCTGGCCCTGTGCCTTGTACAAATGACTGTTCAATTGCTCTGAATTAAATGGAACTGGGCCCAATGTGCCACTGAGCCCCCATCCCTGGTGTTGACGCCTGCTCCATGCCAGAGGAGCGGAGAAAAACTGAACACACTTCCAACAGTTATGGCAAGTACCCCTGCTGATGGAGAGCACAGGCAGGAGCCTTCTTCTACAGAGGGAGACGCTGGGACCCCAAACAGGAGCCTGATTTGTCAGCAGCGTGGCCCCTGGCCAAGAATAGAGCCCCTTTGGCCCTGGCTGCTCAGGCTCCATGCCACCTACTCTCCCTCTCGCCGAATGGGGCCCTGGCTGACACCAGCTTTCCAGACCAGGGCAGACCAAAGAGGTCAGGGGCACTTCCTGGAGCAAGTAGGGCTTGGCAGGAGCCAAGAATCAGGGTAAGATGTGAGGTGGAAAGTAGGGGGAGAGCCTGGGCAGCTGCGGCATGGAAACAAGCCAGAGGTGTGTGCATGAGCAGGAAAGTGGGGCAGGAGGGGCGGTGGGAAGAGGGCACGTCTGAAGCCTGGCTTGCCCAACCACACAGAGGCATTCCAAGTGTGCCCGTCTACCTTGGTGCATCGCTACCAGGCTGGGGCAGAAGTACCATCGCCACAACCCAGCACATTTCAGTGCAAGAGGCAGAGAGGCCCTGTGAGAATGGAGCCGCTCTTTACTGAACAAACTTTTGGCCAGACATTGTTCGGAGTTCCAGACACACATTAACTCACTGAGTCCTATGAGGCTTGCTGTTAACCCCACTTACTAAAGGGGAAACTGAGGCACAAAGTAGGCAGAGCTGGGATTTGAAACCAGCAACCTGGCTCCAGAGCCCCGTGCCACCTGCAGTTGCAGGTGCAGCCTCAGTTTTCAGAGGGAAAAGTCCCAGGTCAGAAGGAATTTATTTTCACCAACTGAGGCCCTCATCCCCTAGCAAATGCGTCTCAGGTTGGGGCGGAGGGGGGATGTGGGGGCGAGGGGGGGGGCAGAGAAGGCTTCCCATTTAGGTGGCTTCTGATTGTGAGACAAGATTTTTCCAGTGGGACCTGGTGACTTGGGGAGAAGGGCATTTTGCAACTGTTTGTTGCCCAGGGCTCACCAGAAAGTTAGCCCACTGAAAGCCCTGAGCTCCCAGGGTGTTCTATTGTGCTTTTCCATGGCATCCGAAGACAATTGGTAACATCTGCCTTGGCTGTTTCTCTAGGCTACCATTTACCACAGCCTGGCTCTGGACTGGGGTACAGTGTTGCTCAAGGTCCCTTTTAGAGCGACCCACAGGACCAGTCTCTCCCGGGCCTCTGAAATCAGGGCAATATTGCCTGGTGGTCAGGAGCACAAACGCTGGGTTCCCCCTCCTGTCCGGTGAAGACATCATGTCACGCCTGCATCTGTGACTTCCAGTGTGGGTGTTGGGCAAGATTAACCCCAGCGAACTTCAGTTTTTTCACCTGCAAAATGGGACTTGATAACAACCTTCTAAGACTTCTCTCAAATCATTCATTCCATTTTTGTTTACAGACCCTCCGTGTCTTGTAACTAATCACATTTCCCTCCCTATCTGGGGACCCACCTGGAAGGTACTTCTGGGTTCCAGAACCACCTCAGGTGGGGGGGACTAACCCTAACCTGGCTTCCTCCCATTCCTATTCTCCTTTCCCTTAGTCCAACTTCTTCAGTGACTTTTTTTTTTTTCCTGTTGGCCTTTAAGTATTTCTAGAAACTTTAGAACTGAGGCCTAAACTAATTAAAATGGTAATTAATTAAAGAGCTGGATGGAGCCCTTTTTTACCTAAAGCACTGCCTCACAGGTTGTGTCATTTAAGCCTCACACCAATCCAGGTAGGTGCCTCCTTTTACAGGAGAGGAAACACGGCTCCCAGAGCAAGCTGGTGGATGGAGACAGGTCATCCCACGCTACCACCCCAGCCGCCCAGCACTGGCCTCCCCTTGCCCCTGGCCTAGCTCCGTGAGTGGCTGCCCCCACTCTCGCAGCCACCGTGGGCCTGGAGCTGAGTTGGAGTCGAGTGGAGAGAGCTGAATGGCTCTGCAGAATGGGGGAGCATCTGAGCCTTGCCAGGACACTGGCAGCAGTCACTCGGTTGACATCTCAGTGACGAAGCAACCCACAACTTAGAAACTTGTTGGTAAGTTTTATTATTATTAGTTGGTGGTAAATTCCCTTCTTGGCACACAAAGCTCATGATTTGTTGCCTTTCAAGAAACTGTGGCAGCGCTGTTGGAGGTAATTGCTCCGAGGCCACCCAGCTCTGCCCTAAAGGCTCTTACTCCTGCCCTCAGTCCCCATGTATCCAAGGGCCAAACCTGTGGGGAAGTCATCCAGGAGCCAGGGCCACCTTTCTTCTCTGGAACAGGCCCTTTTCCAGTCCGTCCATATCCCGATTATGGGTGTGCACGTGCGTTGGAAGTATGACCATGAACACATATCCATATCCGGGACATGCTTCGTGAGTGGGGGCCGGATGTGTCTTCGTGCATGTGCCTGTGATGTCGGCAGTCGTGCAAGCACCCTTCCCGTCCAGGGGCTGGCGCACAAAGCTTCCCGGCAGGCATGTGGGTGTTTGCTTCATTCTCCTTTATACTTTATACTTTTCTGGTTGTTTTTTAAAAAACCTTCCCAAATGTAAGCTCACACACACACACAGTTTCCCTGCCCTGCTCAACACCCAAGGGAGAGGCAGGCACAGTCAGGAAGGTCCACACTAAGTGTGGCAAGGGTCACAGAAGCAGGAACCGGAGGAGAGAGACGAGCTCCCCCGGGCAGTTAGGGAAGGCTCTCCAGAGGAGGCTCCTGGGAGCAGGTGCTTCAAAGATGAGGGGAGCTACTGAGGTGGACTCGGCACTTTCCCTGCTGATCGCTCCTCACTGTCCCCATCCCCTTTCCTCAGGCTGAGCCCTTCCTCCCGTGGCTCCTCGCTTTGCTGTATCCATCTCCTCTTTTCCCCTCACTGTGCCTCTGGTACATGTCCATGTATCTCCCTGGTGCCTCCGTTTTCTGACCAAGACAACAACAAAATACGAAGTCAAACAAATAGCGAAAAATGTAGCTTTTCTGGGTGGTAATGAAACCTTAGTTCCAGTAGAAACATTTCATTTGGCCCTGTCTTTTTCTAAATGTTTTTTTTTTTCTCTCTCTTTCTCTTTTTTTTTTTTTTTTCTAAATGTTTTTGAGACACCTAAGCCTAAGAATAGAAAGAGGTGATGGAACTAACCCAGTCCCACATCCCAGCCTGGGAGGCGTGATTCCTCGATAAGCTCCCTTCGGGGCTCCCTGGTCTCAGCCTGAACACCTGCACACTCAGGTGATCACACAAGCCTGCATGGACACCCATGCACCCAGCCTGCCTAGTCCTCCCCTCTTGGGAGAAGGAGGAAGTGTGACATTACAGGGATGACCCCCATCCTGCCTCCCCCAGGGGCCATCAGATCCGCAGGCAGCCTCCTTGCCTCCTGCTGAGCTCCCGCCCTGTGCCTCTCCCCTGCCTGGAACTGGGGACACCGTGGGCTGGGGACCAGCAGGCCCCACGAGCTCTGCCTACTTCTCACTGTGTGGTCTTAGAGAAATCGGTGAACTTCGCTAAGCCTCCGTTTCTTTTTGTAAAGGTGGGAAAGGGATGAGGAAGAAGTTACAGTTTGTAAACTTTCAACTGCTCTGCAGATGATATTCATTATGATGAGACCATTTGAGGGCAATTAGAGAGCAGCCATCAAGATTATAGAACAATGCAGAGGTACGGCACACGTATGTGCTAGAGAGGCCCCCCCGGAGAGCACTGCGGGCAGAGTCCTCTCGTGGCTTCCATTTGTGGAGTATCTATGCCCATTCTCAAATAAGATAAACCGCCTCTAATCCTTAAAGCCGGCCTGGGGAAGGGAGGGGAGGTCAGCCCCACGTGACCATGAGGACCTGTTGGCTTAGTCCCGTGGTCGGCAAACTGCGGCTCGCGAGCCACATGCGGCTCTTTGGCCCCTTGAGTGTGGCTCTTCCACAAAATACCACGGCCTGGGCGAGTCTATTTTGAAGAAGTGGCGTTAGAAGAAGTTTAAGTTTAAAAAATTTGGCTCTCAAAAGAAATTTCAATCGTGTACTGTTGATATTTGGCTCTGTTGACTAATGAGTTTGCCGACCACTGGCTTAGTCGGATCTTAGACATCAGGCTGGGTCCGGAATTTGGGTCTTCTGGCAGCAAAATGTGGATGCTCCTACTCTGCAGCTGCAGTGGGACAGATTTCAAGTCAGAGATCTGAGCAGAAAGACGTGAGTCACGGGAATTGATGAAGACAAGTCACATTTGCTGTGGGGGAAGGACATTCATTCATTCATTCATTCACTTATTCATTCATCAATACCTGCTTCTGAACACCTATAGCCTGTTGAGTCAATGAAAACAAGGAGGGGGAGTCATTGAAGGGAAGTGTGTGGGCTCCTAAGGGGTTATGTGGCAGAGACAAGGTGCCTTCCTCATCCTCATTAGTGCTAAAGCCAAGACCCAGCCTGAGGCTGGCAGGGACCAGTCCCAGGCAGTTAGCAGGAGCCTTCTATGCATGGGTAGAGCCTCTGTTTTTCATCAAGACCAGTTAAGTGGACCCCAGAGCCTTGGTTGAGGGGGGGCAGGAAGGCACAGAAGGAGGGGCAAAGAAGATGAGTGGGCCTCCCTCCAGTCACTCAAAGTGCCCAGGGGACAAAGGGAGCTGGAGACGGAGCCTGGCAGGGCGGGCCAGGTTGGCGGAAGCAGGGCCAGGAGCAGATCCAGGGCCACCAGGCCTGCGTGTGGGAGGGGCTGGCGGATGGAGGCAAGCATGACCCAAGGGGGGAGCAGCATGATTAATAGGATGATGGGGGCAGATGGACGGGCAACCAGGGCCACTCTGGGCACCAGCCTCCTGCTCCCCAGCCGAGAACCAGGCCAGTGGCTTGGGGCAGGGATGCTGCTGGCCTCTGGCAGGGATGAGGCTGTGGTGAATGAATCACTGGCTGGTGCCAGGAGCCTGCAGGCCTCAGCACTCATTCCCTGAGGACCAACTAATTCACTTGGAGTGAGGCCGGACCGCTCATGACGAGAGCGGCCTGCACAGGCCCTGTGGAGCTCCTTGCGCAGCTGACCACGGTACAACGGGTAGGGCAGCAGGGGACGTGAGGGCCCACCTGCCTTCAGGAGAGGCAGCAATGCCCCTGAGGGAGGGAAGACCCCTACCTGGGGCCAGCTTGAGTCTGGGGGTGGAGAGGAGGCACAGACTCCCCTCCTGAGCCACAAAGAGCCTAATTATGATGGGACAACAGGGAAGGGCATATGGGGGTGTGGACAGGGAGGACCAGCCTAGTCCTCCCCTCTTGGGAGAAGGAGGAAGTGGGACATTCCAGGGCTGACCCCCATCCTGTGCATGTCCCTAGGTTTAGTGAGTGACTTTCTGCTGGGCTCCAAACACCATCCCAAAGACTCAGCCAGGAAAGGGCTCAGCACACAGTAACCAGCACAGTGATAACAGCCAACTTCATGCACTGTGTGCCCAGCCCCAAACCAGCTCTCTGTGTGCTGCCTCATTTGTCCTCGCATTCACCTGGGAGGCAGGGACTGTTAAGGGTGCCCATTTTACAGAGGATGAAACTGAGACTCAGAAGGGTAGATACTCACCCGAGGCCCTTAACTTGTAAGCAGTGGGTCTTAAATGACTCCCATGTGTGACCTCTGCTTGGCACAGCTCCAGGACTCTGGGCTTTTGTCCTTCAGAAACTGAAGGCCATACCAGTGGCCCAATGGGGCCAGAAGGGCTGGACACTGGTGAAAGGGGAGGATTGAAGGGCTTGCCTTTGGGCTCCTAGCTCCCATTTCAGTGTTCAGGGAGCCTTCTTCCAGGGGACAACACATTAACAGAGTTGGCCATTGGCCACTCTGTTATTTAGTGCCTACGAGGAGAAAAAAAGGAAGATATTGAATGAGTTCCATCCCTAAGGAGCTATGCATGTGAACGGTTGTAATCTAGCATGATGATTAAAATGATAACTATGCTGGAGGTGCTGGCAAAATGCAGAGGGAGCCTAGGAAAGCCTAAGTAAGGCCAGGAACAATCCTGGAAGGCTTCATGGAGGAGGCAAAGCCCGAGCTGAGGCTTGAGGGGTAGGTAAAGCCTGAGAGTTGGTCAGGCAGTTAAGTGGGTGAGGATGTTGGGGGCCCAATGGGCTAACAACGCAGAGAGCAAAGACTCAGAGAGGAAGGTGAGGGCAAGCCGAGCAAGTGAAAGATCCATTGGGAGTCCAGTGGTGACAAGCAAGGCCAGAGAGGTGGGCAGGCACAGGTGCCCCAGTACTGCCTGATGGTGGAGGGTTGCTGTCGAGGTCTAGGCAGGGCAGAGACTATCCGTTGTGGGGTTCAAGAGTGGATGGGGGACCCTCTGCCTCATACCATTACCTGGGAAGGAAGGCCCATGGTTTTCCCCTCTAGGGATTTGCAGGCACCAAGTCAGGCTCTCCCACCTTTTGCACAGACGTACCTCAGGATGAGGATGCCTGGGGCACCCACACTGACCACAGATGCTCAGACCTGGGCCTCAAGCCCAACAGAGGCCTGGGTGCTGTGGGATCATCCTGCTCCCCCCTCCAAGGCCCAGGGATGGTGCGCCAGCTGCAGTGGCTCTGGGCGCCTCTTCTCCCATCAATGCCTCCTCTGTGGCCTGGGCCTGGGAGGGTGGGCCGGGTAAGGCCTTGGGCCCCAGCCAGCCTGGTCCCCTCTCAGGGTGGCACGGGCTGGCCTCGGCACTGGGATCGGGGTCCTAAGTAGGCATTCTCCATCCTTAGGGCCCGGTGTTCCCAAAGCCCCTGCTGAGGCTGGTCCTGTGCTCACTTGTGAAATCCAGCTCAGGGAAAATGTCCCCCAAACACACATTCATTCATTCAACAAAATGGGCACATGTGTACACACAAATGTGGGAGAAGTATAGCTTTATTTTTCTACAATACTAATGGCCTTTTTTAAAAAAATGATATTACTCATGTTTAATAGTTTATAAAGGGAGGGGAGAGAGAGAAAGAGAGAGAGAGAGAGAGAGAGAGAGAGAGAGAGAGAGAGAGAGAGGAGAGAGAGAGAGAGAGAGAGAGAGAGAGAGAGAGAGAGAGAGAGAGAGAGAGAGAGAAACATAGATTAGCTGCCTCCTGCATGCCCCCCACCGGAGCCTGAGCCATTGCCCAATGGATGGAGAATCAAACTGGCAGCCCTTCAATGCACAGGACGATGCCCAACCAACTGAGCCACACTGGGCAGCCTGATCTAAGGGTGCTGGCTTCTTACCACAACCCTACCTTCTCCCTGTTGGTACCCAGACCTTGCATGGGGGGCCCTGGAGGTCCTAAAATGGTCCCCTCTGCAGGCCATAGCTCCAATAGCCCTCATTTTTTTTTTTTAAATCCTCACAGGAGGATATTTTTCCATTGATTTAGAGTGTGGGGAGAAAGAGCAAGGGAGAGAAACATTGAAATAAAAGAGACACATCGAATGGTTGCCTCCTGATCGCACCCCGACACAGGCCAGGGATCAAACCTGCAACCTAGATACATGCCCTTGACTAGGAATAGAACCCAAGACCCTTTGGTGTACAGGTAGATGCTCTAACCACTTAACACCACCGGTCAGGGCCAGCCCTCATTCTTGCCCACCCACATGCCCACTCAGGCTGCACTTGGGCTCAGGGACACATCCTGCATTTCTGAACCCCAGTTGCACAGCCATTGCTGTGCAGGGCCCCCTGGGAAGCCCATCCACATCCTTGCTGTGTACACCACTGCTCCCCAAACTCTCCAAGAAGGGGCAGAAGCCACAGTGTACTCTGACCATGGGGAGGCCGCCCTGTGATTCCATTCAAGCCACTCTTCCTTCCCACTAGTGACAATGTTCACTTTCAGGAGTGCTTTGTGTGCATTGCATCATCCAATCCTTCCAACAAACCCACAAAGGCAGTCTCATAATGCTCCCAAATTACAGCTGAGGGAGCTGAGGCCCAGAGAGGGTCAAGGTCTAGATTGATTCCCAGGCTGTGGCCCCAGGACCCTGGTGTTAATCCCTACACCAGGGCCTCTTATCCTCCCACCCACACACCTACCTGGCCTCTTCTCACTGGACATGGTCTCCCCACTACCCTGTTCAGCAAGAAGATGCTCCCTGCTCAGCATCTTCTCTAGCTCCCAAGGACTCCAGGATGAAGTCCTCATTCACCTTGGTGGCCAAGGCCCCTGTGTTGCCTGCCACACGCATCTCCTCCTCACTGTGAACCTCTTGCTCCTGTGCCCCTGTCATTCCCATCTCCAAGACTTTGCTCAGCTCTCCCACCCTTTCTTCCCTCCTGCTGCACCCATACCATTCTGGCCTTGAGAGAAGAACAGGTGAGAAGGAAACCAAAAGGAATGGTCCTCACCCCCACTGGGCCCTGGCCTGGGCCTCATGGTCCACTCAGTGGTTTCCTCTCTGCTGCTTCCCATACAGCTCTGCCCCTGGCCCCTCAGGGACTGGCCGATAGAAGCCCAAGGCCAGGGATGTACAGTATGTAACAGTGCGGCCATGTCCTTGGAGCCTGGTGCCAGGCTGACCTGTTCTGGAGCAGGTGTTGACAGGGAGCTCAAGCATGGAGGGAAAGAGGAGGCAGCAGGCAGAGGGGAGCATGAGTGCTGCCATCCTTCCCCGCACCACCTCTCCAGGCCCCTGGGAGTGGTTGCTAGGCTAGCACATGGCAGCAGTGGGAGCACACTCTCTCACTGCAGACACAGCCTGTCAGCTGCACCCACAGTCCACATGGCAGGAGCTGGCTGTGGGCATGGGGCAGCTCTTCACCCAGGGGAGGTGCCAACAGGCTAACCTGACCATGGGGCAGGGGGAGATGGAGCAAGGGCCCTGGGGCCACAGGAAGTGAAGCCCTTCTATAACCCTCCAGGCACGGGTGACCAAATGATGGTGGGGGTTCCCACTCCTGATACCAAGGAGTCTTCTTTAAGAGCCTTATTAATTTTCACCCTGTCTGTTGGGCCACCCAGGGGCCCTCCAGGTATTACTTGGGGCCAAGGGGTTGCTAGGAATGTCCTGGCTCACCCCCCAGCTCTGGCTATGCCTCTTTGCCCCTGTGCCGGAGGACCCAGGGATAAAGAACTCTTCCAGGTCTCATATCTGGGAGCCCCCCTCTCTCCTCCAGAGCTCCAGGCACTCAGAGCTCCTCCATGACCTTCATTCTGACCAGGACCTTAGAGACTGGGTCTGCTTCGGGCCCTCTGATGCCCTTGTGCCCTCATAGGCTCTGGCCCTTCTTGCGATCTTCCCTGGGGCTGCTCTCAAGATGTGTGTGGCCTGAAGGGGAGGATTTGAGCCTTGGGCTGAGGGGGCCAGATCACCAGACTGGGCCTTTCCTGCCCTTCCCTGCTGCAGTCCTAGAAGCAGATGTATGGGTGGGTGTGAGTAGTGAGGGCCCAGAGTGGGGGCTGGTGGAGGGAGGGGCACCATGATTCTGGGAAGACTCCTGCCAACACATTTCCCTGCCCCTCCCCAGCCCCTCTACTCATTATCAACTTGGGGTTTGTGTGCAAACAGCAGCTGGTCTCTTTTGTCAGCCTTCCCTCCCCCTCTCTCCCCCTTGCTCCTTCTCTCCTCCCCAATGCCTCCCAAATGGCTCATCCATCTCAGGTCCTGTCTATCCCCCCAGGTGATTTAAAACTGGGACTCTGGGGAGCACCTCGGAGGGGAGGTGGCCCCTGTCCATTCTTGGCCCTGCGCCCAAAGTTCTCCTTGAGCCCTTCAAAGATATTAAATCCTTTTGGGACATGAGATCCAGAGAGAGTAACAGAGCTAAGGTCACAAAGTTCAGAGCAGGGACCAGACCTAAGTGTGCCTGTTTGCTGAGTCAGTCTATTTCCCAGGCTTAACTGTTCCTCTGGTCACCCCAGGGCCTAGCATCACTTCTGGGTGCTCGGAAAGACGTCCTAACCTGTGTCAAGGGCTTTAATTGAAGGAATTCTGTGTGCCTGTGGCTGAGACAGGAAGGCAAGCAAGGCTGATGGGAGGGCCCTGTCAGTTATACCCAGGAGTTGGGACTGGTGCTCGGCCAAGGGCAATGGGAGAAGAAAACTTGCAAGCAGCAGGCCCTGCAGATTGTGGAGGCAGAGAGCAAGGAGACCCCTTAGGAGAAAAAGCAAAAACTACAAGAGTGTGGAGCAAGGCACTGGCCCTGGGGGAGTGGGCAGCCAGAACTGGGAGACTTGGTCTATGAGGGGTGTGGGGATGACACCCAGGTTTTGGCAGGCAATGGTGAGGATGTGAGTCCTTTACAGATACAGAAGATGGTGTGGCAGGATGAGGACCTTGAGTTTGAGACAAACTGGGTTTGAGATATTTGAAGGATGTTCAGGTGGAGGTCTCCAGGAGACCCAGGAAACAGGTCTGGGCAGGGCAGGTGGAGGTCTAAGAGTAGATGAGCTCATGGAAAGTGAAGGGAATATGGGAAGAAGGGGACTGAGGATGGCATCCTGAGCAGACTTGGGGCAGGGTGGGGGTGGGGGTGGCGGTTAAGGAGTGGGTGAGGGAGAGCAAGAAGAGTGTGCACTGGATTTGGGAACTTGGAAGAGATAAGGGCTGTGGCCTGTGTGGCTCCCTACCAGACACTCTGTTCTTCAGATTTTAGCTCTTAATCCTACAACAGGCCTGGGGTAACAAGCCTATCTCAGGTGCAACCGAGATATCTTGTTGCAGTCTCTTGATTAGGCTAGGATGGAGCACCATACTCTGCCAGAAGATGGGGTGACTGAGCCTGAGTTTCTCAGGGCCTCACTGCTGAGATGCCCAAACCCAGATTAGAAGGGACCACATGCTAGGTGAGTGGTGGTGGTGGGAACACCTGAGGGAGGAGGCACCGACGACTCCCAAGGGCATCACAGAGGATGCAACCTCTAAGATTGGTCTGGAAGGAAGACCACAGGTTCATTAGGTGAATGTATCTGCAAGGCAGCAGGCAGGGAAGACTGAGCAAAGGCAAGGAAGCATGAGGGAGGGAGGAAAACCGCGGCCCAGGAAGGAAAGGTGGGGCCTGAGCTGGACCACTGCCCAGTCCTGGTGCTCACTCGGAGCTCCCCTGCCCCCCGCCCAAGGTCAAAGTTCAGCCTCTCAAAAGAGCTTTTCTGGGGCTTGGGCCAGGCCCTCCGGGGTCCCTGGGGCAGCTGAGGGCACTCGAATGCGCCAGATCATGGGCAGGCCTGTGCCTGGTGGCGGGCCCCAAGCGCCCTGGGACAGGCAGGGGCGGGCCCTGCACACGCGCGTGCCCACACCGAGTACACGGTCGCGTGCACACAAGCCGGTCCGCGCGGGCCGGAAGTCACAGGGCTGGAGGCCGGGAGCCGGCCGTGGGAGCCGCGCCGAGGGCCGCCGGGGTAACAGGGAACAAAGGACACGGCGGGGCGGGGGCAACTGAGCCGGGCCGTGATTGGCGGCTGGAAGTCCCGGTCCGGCGGTGATTGGCCGCGGCCTCAGCGGAGCCCCTCGCGCCCGCCCCGCCCCGCCCCTCGCGGCCGAAACCTGAGCCTGAAACGTTGGCCCAGGACCCGCCCGGGCCCCCGCCATCTGCCCCCGGGGCGGGGCGCTGGCCGGAGTCGGGTTCCTGCCCAGCGCCCCCCCTCGCCTGGCTGGGCGACTTGTGTACCCAACCCCCACCACCACCGTCGCCCCCAGGCCCCGGCGGAAAGGCCCTGGTGGGCAGGGTTCCCGGGCCCGGGAAGGCCAGGGGGCCCAAATGGAAAGGGTTCGGGCTCAGGAAGCTGCTCCTTCCGGGAGCCTGGCCAGGGCCTCGTGGCTGGACTGGGAGGGGAGTCAGGGGACACTCAGACAAGGCCGCCTGGGGGTGAAACGAGCGGAGGGGGAGTTAATTGACCTGCCAGCCAGGCCCCCGCTGGTGCTAAGCACTTAGGATGAGTGAGGGGCCTTCCCGACTCCATCCCTCTTTCCCCGCCGCCTGGGAGGTGAGAGGGAAGGGGTGGAGCAAGAGGCCCGGGCCACCAATCACAGCCTCAGCTCGGTTTTGAATCCGGGCTGGCGGGTTCCGCTGCCTGGCGGCCAGGTGTGCTGGCGTCCTCTTTGTCCCCACTCGCCTGCCCCGGCACGCCCCACTCCACCCCCACCCTTCGGGAGGCTCTTGCCCCACCCAGCTGTTTACCCTCCTCTACTGGTTCCCCTAGCCAGCTGGTACAGAAGCTGGACCCTGGTTCTGCCCGGGAGCCCTGAGGACTCCAGACCATGCCTCTCTCTCAGCCCCATTCTCAGCTCTGCAGAGACAAGTTGCAAAGCACAGCTGCCTCCATCTCCCAAGATGGCCACCCAGGGCCTGGTGGTGCTGGAGCGGAGTGGTAAGAGCCCATGATTTGCGGCAAAGTCCTGGCAGAGGGCTGGCCCAGGCACAAGCTCTGTGACCCAGAGCAAGCCCCTCCCCACAAAGGTGACCCCTACAGTTGTGAAACCAAGATCATAAGAGCCTGCTGCCAGGTGGTTGTGAGGATTAAAGGTGATCCTGCAGAAGGGAGGTTTTGTGAGAGAAAGCCTCCACTGGGCGTGTGGGAGGGGAGAGGGAGGTTATCATTCTGTGCCAATGTTTGGGACAGCCAGAGAGGGCGGTGAGACTCCTGGGGGGCAGGATGAGAGAATAGTTCAGTGCCATCCCCATGGAGCCCAGAGCCCCGCAGGCCCTGAACAAAGGGGAAGCAGATTTTAGGGTCCTGGCCCTCACACCATCCCCAGGTTCTCCAGGAAAAACCGGGCAGAGGGATCTGGGGGCTGCTTTTCCTTTCTCTTCAGTCCTGAGCGGTGGAGCTGGAGCCATCTCCCACGTGTAGGCCAGAGAGCAGGTGGGGGCCCCTACATTCTCCCCACTATGCTTCATCTATGTCTTTCTGCCTCCTACCTCCTCCATCTCTGGCATGAAATTGGTCATCAAGACCATCTAGACTGCTTTCTTAATGTCTTTCAAATCTGTCCTCTTGCCCTGGTTGGTTTTGCTCAGTGGATAAAGCGTCTCCCCATGGACTGAAAGGTCCTGGGTTCGATTCCGGTCAAGGTCACGTACCTCAGTTGCAGGCTTCATCCCAGCCCTGGTCAGGGCACGTGTGGGAGGCAACCAATGGATGTGTCTCTCTCACATCGATGTTTCTATCTCTCTGTCTCTCCCCCTTCCTTCCACTCTCTAAAAATCAATAGAGAAATATCCTCAGGTGAGGATTAACAACAAAAACAAAAAAGAAAAAGAAGGGGAGAAAAATGTCTTCTCTATCCTTCCACTGCCATCCTGATCACAGCTGTACCGTGGTGACAGCATGAAATGCAAATTAGGTTTTGTCCCTTCCCTGCTAAAGTTCTTTAGTGGTTCCCCACTGCCCCCAGGACCCCCTGATGGGACCTTTCAATCTAGTAACTGCAAGCCCACACTCTGGAACCAGCCTGCTGGTGATTAAATTCTGAGGCCAGTGCTTGCTAACTGCGCCTTGCTTTCCCCGTCTGTGGAATGGGGATGGAATAATAATAACAACTGGGCAGTGTTCCAAGTGCTTTGCACATAATCATTGATCCATTTAATCTTTACAACAACTCTATGAGATAAGTAACTCATTATGCCTGTTTTACTGTGTACCCATAATACCCACAATAAAAATAGAATAATGGGAGCACCTAGTGCATACAGTTGTGATTAAATGAGTTAATTCATATGAAAATCTAGAAAAGCTTAGACACAGCTGGTGTTCAGTACATTCTAGCTAGTATTTTCGACCCAGCCCCTCCTGCCAACACCTTCCCCCGCTAACCTCCAGTCCCACTGAAGCATTGGGATTTGCCTCTTCACTTGTCCTGTTTCCTCTCTCCTTCCCTCCCCTGCCCTCCCCTGCTCTCCCCTTTTCTGTGTCCTGTCATCTGACACAGAATGGGTGCTTAATACATATTGAGGAATGAGTGGATAAGGTTTTAGGGAAGAGGCTGGACTGAAGGGATTATTCAATGCTCACCCGCCCCCTCGTGGCCATTGTGGGCATTCCAGGCCTTGGTCCAACCTTTAAAATGGGAGGGCTGAAGACAGTCTCAGGCAAGGCCTGGGAAGCTGGCAGACTTCTACATGAGGTCAGACACTGAGCCCAGGGGGTTGTCCCCAGGGCTTAGTCCCCAAATGTCTATGGAGCTTCAGGGATTTTCAGACCCCCCAACCAACTCGATCTTTCTTTCTCTTCTCTCTGAGAGCTGTGTGTGTAACTTGTCAGTGTGAGCAGGACTGTGTGCTGATGAGGCCAAGAGTTCAACTGTCTGCACTAAACAGATGGCGGCAGCAGGTTCTGTCTTGGGAAGAGGTATGTGTGGTGGGGAATTCATGAATGTGTAGTAGGGACACATACATGAATGTGTGTGGCTCTCACCAGAACCTATCTAGGTTGAGAACGCTGGGCCTCAGCCGGCCAGTGAGCAGAGGGTGAGCTGCAGCCCATCACTGGAACTTTCTGGTGTCCAGGTATCCATATCCTAGAAGGACCAGTGCCCAAGCCCCGAGCCTTGGCATGCATTGGCAGGTACTAGGTAGGGCCTGGGTGTGCACCTTGGAGGGCAACTGGTTGACCTCTCCCTTTCTTTCATACGTGTGTGTTCATAGTATGGTAACTGGTCTGTCATCATTCCATTTGCTTCTGCTGAGCACCTGCTGTGTGTACTTCTGGGGCAGGAAGGAGTTGTACATCTTCATTCATGAACTCACCGTAGTGACAGCATGAGATACTCGTGTCTCTCCTACGTTATTGTGCCAAATTATCTTCCTGTGTATTGGTAGACTTTTGTAAGAGGAAGGAATTTGGAGTCAGACATGTTTGCATTCAAATTCAGGCTTCACCCAGCTGTGTGATTTAAATAAGGGATTTAACTTCACTGAGCTTCAGTTTCCTCATCAGCTAAATGGGGATTATAATAATGTCTATTTCCTAGGTTGTTGTGAGAAGTAAACAAAGAATGGAAAGCCTGGGACAGGGTAGCAGGCACACAGAAGGCACATGATAGATGCTGGTGATTACTGCTGCTGGTGTGTTTTTGGCTTCTAGCTGGGCCTCTGCCCTATGCTTCCTGTCCCCATGTCTCTGTGTCCTGTGACCCATGACAAAGTGTTAGGCCAGGTCCTGCAGACAGTCTTGTAAGCAACTCCCCACAGCCTGGCTCAGAATACTTTACAGCAGGGCCTGGTCACACTGCCCCTTTCATTCAGATGTAAGTGTACATACAGGTGACCTGCTTTTTCAAACCCCACATTGCTACACCTGGTCTGACCCGGCAGAGATATTTACGGGGCTGAAGGGGCAAAAGGTTTGAAGCTGGTCCTTGCAGACTCCCCAGCTTCTGGCCTTGGCACATTTGGCCACCTGGGGGAGCCCTCTGTCCCCTTTGATCAGAGGGAATAGAGGGGGATGAGTGAAGAGAGGAGGGGTGCTGGCTGCTTTGGGGATCAAAGAAAGTCCAGGAGTGGAGGCGGGGAGGTACCTTAAGAAGTGCCCCTTCTAGGAGGCAGGCCAAGAGTTAACCCATCTGTTGCCAGCCTCTACCCTTTATGCCCCAGGGGCCTAGGGTTCCAGGTAAAGATGCCCAGTGTGGGGAGGGGGTGATTTGACCTCCTTGGGAGCACTGGCAGCAGAGGAGAAAAACCTGGTATTCCTTGCAAATGACTGAGCACCTCAAAATGTGCTCAGGAGAAGTAAGCATGAGAGTGCGTGTAGCTTCTCACATCAGCCCAACTGCCTGACACCCTCCGTGACCCTTCGCCTTGGTTATCTGGCCCATCGCTGTCAGAGACCTCTTTGAACCCAGAGTGTCTGATGCCAGTGTCCAACCTCTCCCCTGCCCCCTGCCACTCTGGGAGGGAGAACTACAGCACTGAGACCCAGGCAGACAGCGGACCTGCAGGGAGGACAGGAAGGGCCAGAGAGGTGGGTGCTTGAGGGAGGAGGGAAGAGGATGGCGAACCAGACACAGGGCTGCCGAGACCAGCCTTTGAGCAGTTTCAGGGTCACAGGCTGAGGAATAAGCAAGGGAGGAGGAAGTGAAGATGGGACATCTCTTTCAAGAGGGTGGCTGTGATGAAAGGGCCCAGAGGGAGGGAGCTCAGGGCACTCTTGTTAACATGCAGGGACTTGGTGGCTTTAGTGTTGGTGGGAGGAGCCAACACTGGGGATCAATATGGAGTCCGGTGCCCAGAACCTGGGCTAGGGGAGGGTGGCAGCCAGCACAGTGCCAGAGCCACCCTTCTTCCTCACTGAGGACAGGGATCCGAGCTGTTTGCAGGTGACCAAGGCAGGAAGTGGGATGTCCTGTGGGACGGGGCTCTCTTTTCTCTGGAACCTGGATAGTAGAGAGAGGAAGGGGTAGGAGAAGGGGATGGAGGGGGCTTCCAGCTGGCTCTGGTCTGGGGGAGGGGGTTCCATCAGAGATGAGAGCCCTGGGGGAACAGTGCCCAGAGACAGCCTCCCACGTCAGTAACCCCATCCCCATGCCTCCTTCCTTCTTACCCAGCTCTTCAGGGAAATTCTAAGGACCCTCAAGAACTGAGGTTCATTGGAACCTCAGTGGAAAACAAGAGTTTCAGGAAAATGGGGGACTCTGGCCTCATTCAGGATCGCCAGCAGGCAGGGGGAGAGGAGCTGGGGGTGGACCCCCTTGTCTTCCCTTGGGTACTTAACCTCCTTTCCTGGCCTCATGTCCCTCACAACAAATTCCCACGGCTTGATTGGGGCTCACTCTGTGCAGGGGTCTTGGAACCTATCTCTTCCTCAACCCACTAGGCCCCCCACCAGGACCCCCTGGAGTCCACTCCTGGAGGCCTGCATGCTGGTGCTATGAAGTCCCGCCCACAGCCCATTCTAGTCCTGGACGCCTGCGGCCTGGGGAACAGATGTCCCCCACTCTCCCTCCTTGACTGCTCCTCAGGAAACCCTGGGGGCCCCTTGGCTCCTCTTTGTGGCCTCTCCAGTCTCCCCCCTTTCACTTTGGGAAGCAATGAGCTGAAAAGAGACAACATCTGGGTCTCCCCAGGGCCCCAGTGGCCCAGCTGCCTGCCTGGCCAGCAGCCGCAGGAAACAGCTATCCCCTCCCCCAGGGCTGGTGTCACCTAGCCCTGCATCATTTGAATGCCTGGCATCCTTTGAGGCAGGGTCCCAAGCTTGGCCCCCTCTCACTCCCCAGGTATTTTGTGCAAGAAAGAGCCTTGGGGGTCTGGCCTACGGAGACCCCTACCCAAAGCCACAACTGTTCTTATAGTGGGTGCTCCTCAGAGGTCTTTGCCACATCTGTCCCCAGACCCACAGGGCCAGCTCAAGCCCAGACTGAAAGACGTTCCCCTCAGCCTGGGGGGATAGATACCTCCCTCCTATAGTCTAAATTTGACACAGGACACAAGTGACTGCAGAAGGAACAGAATGCTGTGCATTTCACTGGGGAGAGGACCAAGGGCCCTGGGCTCATGCAGGGGAGTGCTGGGTTCCAGCTGGGCCCCTGCCCCCAGCAGGTCAATGCCACTGTGCCCCTAGGTGCCCAGACTGCTCCTCTCTGTGAGGACACCCAGGTGCCAGCACTCTTTGGGGGCATCTGGGTCACACTGGACCTTGTCATAAGAGGAGCAAACATTGATTTACATATTGGGTTCTCATTTGCATTTCACACATCAGCTCTGGCCTTGACCTTTCTACCTAGGGAAGGTTCATATGGCCTGGGCTCTGAACATCACAACAATGACACATTGACCAGCAGAGTTGGGATCTGCCCATGGTCACCAGCCAGCTAGGGTCAGAGTTGGACCTCCATGCTGGCCCTGAGAACCCGTCCAGGGCTCTTTTCCTACATGCAGCCTGCCTCTGCCTAGACAGCAAGGGTTCCAGGGGGCTCTCTTAGGGTCTCCAAGTCCTGGGACAGCACCCGAGGGTCTGGGCCTGAGCATGTCTTCAAATCCACACCAATGTCAGGGAGGATGGCACCTGTCCACACTCTGTCAACACAGTGGGAAGATGAGGACAGAGTGAAGGTGTGCTAGGAACTGGGTGGAGAGCAGGGGATGGGAGGGTGGGATCTGGGTGTGGGCTCCTGCTTTCCTTGGTACATCTGAGCCACCCAGGGGTCTCTCCCCAGCCCTCCTTTCCTCTCAGACTTGGTGAGTTTTATCTTCCTTACAGTGGCCCTGCACTGGCATGTTGGTTTCTGGGGTTCCCTCTCTGTCACAATGAGCTGCAGTGGGATTCAGCGGGAGCCATGACCCTGCCCCTTCCCTCCTCGTGCCCCTCCCCCACAGGCCAGGCCCCTGCCTGAGCTCCCACCAGCACACCATCAGGTGTGGTGACCTGGATGGATGCCTGCCCCCTCCGTGGCTGACAGGTCATTCTAGAAGGTGGGCACTCAGTGTGGCATAAAACCCCTTCTGGGAGGAAAACCTCTCCGGAAGATTCCCCCATCCTTCTTGGGAAGACTTTATGAACGTCACCCTCCATCTGCCTTTGGTCTGCAAGTTCAGGCCAGGCCTGGTCCCAGCCAGACTCCTAGTCTGCCTTGAGGCAGCTTCAGGGCCAGAGCCCCCTCTCGCCACCCTTCATCAGATCCACAAACAGGGCAAGGGGTGTGAGTCGGTCCTGGCCCAGTTGCAGAGGGGACAGGAGAAGCAGGTGTCCAGGGTGTGGACACTCTCCTGGGATTGCTCCCTACCTCTTAGCCACCCAGGACTCAGTCAACAAACACATGTTAACCCAGAGCTGTGTGTTCAGCTACCCCAAACCTGTTCAGTATGTCAAGGGCAAGGCATCTGGGAGCCCTGGGCTCACAATGGTCAGGCATCTGCTGATTACCCAATTATGAGTCTAGCTTGGGGTCTGGGGGAGAGCCCCACGGCCAGGTTTTACTTTCTGAGCAAAGGGCACACTCTGGCATCTTTGCCCACAACCAGAGTGAGTCTTGGTCCCATGAGCAGGAACCACCTAGGAGGACTGAGAATGCCCATTCCCCAGTCTGCCCCCTGTGATGCCAGTTGGGGTCCATCATAGGACAAGGCACTATTGACATCTGCAGGAAGGAGCCCTCCTCTTGGTTAGAATTGTGGCAGTTGAAGTTACAGCTGTGCCACACAAAGGACCAGCCTGGGGCTTAGAGATGCAACCACAGCAGGAGCTAAAAATAAGGCCTGGCAAGGCCCAGCTGCAGGGATGACAGAGCAGAGCACACAGAGAGAGGGTGCCCCGCTCCACTGCTGTGCTGGTCCAGGCACATCTGGAGAACTGAGTTTGCTTCAGGGTCCACTGCTGAGAAGAAACACTGCCACCTGCATGTGGTGTCCAGGTGGGAAGGACGAAGCATGTTCAGGACATGTGGGATTGTGGGAAAAGCTGGTATAGTTCGGCCCAGGGTGGGTGGCTTCAAGGTGGCACTTATTTATCCTGGCCCCACATTCATGGAACACCACCATGCTCCAGCAGTGGGACTCACCATAGCCTGGCAGACAAGGGCTGTGAAGACAATCTGACACGGCACATCCCAGTAGTGAGAGTTCCCTGCCATTCGAAGCATTCCAGGAGAGTTCTGCCCTAGGTAGCCGGGATGAATGAGATGGCTACTTGATCCCTTCTAACTGTGACACTTGGCCATTTTGTCAGTGTATGGATTACAAGGTCTCCTTTCTTTTTAAATATATTTTATTGATTTTTACAGAGAGGAAGGGGGAGGGATAGAGAGTTAGAAACATCGATGAGAGAGAAACATCGATGAGAGAGAAACATCGATCAGCCGCCTCCTGCACACCCCCTACCAGGGACGAGCCAGCAACCAAGGCACATGCCCCTGACCAGAATTAAACCCAGGATCCTTCAGTCCACAGGCCGACGCTCTATCCACTGAGCCAAACCGGTTAGGGCTCTCCTGCTTGTGAGTGTCCATTTCCCCATCTCCCTTCTTCAGATTCCTTGGGGACTTCTCCCCAGGTGTGGAAAGAGAATCTTAAAACTGGACAGTCTATCCACTGATGTTGTTTTGGTGCACTGGGCAAGGATGGCTCTTGTCCTTTTACTGACAGGATTTTGACTTCAGCTCCTAGGACCTTGCATCTTACAGAACAAGGGTTTAATTTCGGGCTTGAATCCTGTCTCTTCCCACTGAACCAGGATGGTGTGTGTGTGTGTGTGTGTGTGTGCGTGCTGTGGCCGAGGAGAACCCTGGGATGGGTAGTAAGGGCAGTGGTAGAAGAAGGCAGCTTGGGCGAGTGTCCTGTGACTCAGGAACAGACTCCAGGGAGCCAGGATCAAGGACCAAGAGGAGGAATGAGAATCACCAGGAAGCTGGTGGGAGGGCTGGGGCCAGGCATGGAAAATTTCTTCTCCCTCAGCCTGTGGGGTGCTGCTGCATGCACAAGCCTCCCAGACAGGAATTCTCTCTCACATGCAGCCTCAAATTATATCCCTGAAATGAGACCAATTAGAAATTCACTGGGATGAGCAAATTTCCTGCTAAAAGCCCCACTTAAAAAAATATCCCATAGGGAACCTGCCCTGTCAGATATTAAATTCTGCTCAAAGGCTGTAATATTGGAGAAATGAGATATTGGCCCAAAAATCCAGGACACTTCAGGGGCTCAGAGCAGACGCCCCAGAACCTCGAGAGGGGGTGTTAAAGCTGGAGCTGTACTAATTAATCAGGCTCTGGGAAGCTTGGGCACCTGCCCAGGTCACTGCTGCCCCCACCCCCAGCAGCCCAGGGGCCCTGGAGACCTGCCTTTGTGCGAAGGCAGGCCTGGCAGCCCTGTTTTCCTGTCCAGCGTCCTTGGAGGGCTAGGGCCTGAAGCAGGCCTGGAACAGAAAAGAGCCGCAGGGATGCAGCTCATCCACTCCCCATAGGGGCTGTCCCTCCCATGAGTCACCCTGTTATCCCCATGGCCAAATATAGCTCCCAAGGCAAACCAGGGTGCTGCACTGTGCAAAGGGGCCAGGGAGGGGCCAGGATGGTGCCCCAGGCAAGAAAGCCAGGCAGTCCACCCCTCCCCTTCCTCGCCCAGGCCTGAGGTCTCAGCCTGAACCTCAGATCTCCGGGACACTTTCCCACAAATGCAGGGGAAGTTGGGGGTGGAGAGAGGGTCTGGTTCAGAAGCAATGGCCACTTCCTCCTGGGGGAACGTGGGACACACTCCAGGGGACAAAGATCAGGGCCAGGGGCCTTTCCTCTTTGTCTAGTCCATATGGTGAGGCTGAGATCCCATTGGGCAGCGGCCCGCCTCTGAGACCAGGGTCGTCACCATCACCCAGGGCGTGTCCAGCAGCCCCAGGGCGCCGCCCCAGCCGCGGCCTGCAGAGCCACCACATAAGGAAATGTTTGTGCTTCAGCGGTGCGGCCTCTGGGCAGTGACTCCACTGGGTCCCTCCTCCAGCCTCCCCGCCCAGGCCACCTCCCAGACGGGCCGGACTGGGGCGGTTGGACCCAGGAGGAACCGCCCTGAGCCTGGCGGGATGGCAGGGAAGGCGGAGTGGGTTGGGCTGGGAAGTGGGTGGGCAGCGGCCGAGCTCGGTGGTCCTCCAGCCCTGCAGCCCGAGGGAGGGACGTCCTGTTAGCCTAGCGTAGGCTGGAACCGGCCGGAAACCTTCTCCCCGCCCCCAACCCCCAGCAAACTGCTTGGGCCCCCAGGCTGCCCTGTGGGGGAGGGGGGAGGCGAGCAGGACACAACTGGGACAGCCTAGACCCTGGCTTTGCATCCGAGAGGCGCCACATCCTGGAGTCTATGACCAGGACCTGGGAGGCAGCAGGGAGGGCTGGTCTCCCTGAAGAAATCCCACCCGCCCAGCTGTCCTCCCCAGGAGCCCAGAGCAATGTCTTATTTCCCTGGATTGTGACTGAAGTATCCTGACCCCCCACCCAGCCACTGCTCAGAGGGGAAACATTTCATAACCTGCCTGCTGGAGGCAGGCAAGGCCAGGCTCACGTGGGCTGTCTGCCTTCTGGAGTTTTCCATTAAATTATTTACATAGGCCCGGAACAAGCCCACAGACCTCTACAGGAAATCAGCAGGCACAAAGTGGCATTTATTCTTCTGCAAACAGCCTCATTTCTCCTCCTCTCTTAAATGTGACCCTTTGGAGGTAAGAAGCTGCCTAAGGAAGGCACTGTCTAGGTCAGTGGTTCTCAACCTTCCTAATGCCGCGACCCTTTAATACAGTTCCTCATGTTGTGGTGACCCCCAACCATAAGATTATTTTCGTTGCTACTTCATAACTGTAATTTTGCTACTGTTATGAATCGTAATGTAAATATCTGATATGCAGGATGTCTTAGGCGACCCCTGTGAAAGGGTCTTTCGACCCCCAAAGGGGTCACGACCCACAGGTTGAGAACCGCTGGTCTAGGTCTTCATGGTTTACTCTTGGGAGCCAGGGAAATTCCCCACCAGGTGTTTCCTGGGCAAAGACCCCCAAACCCAGTGTAGCAGTCAGAGGGGGCAGCTCTGGGCCCCTGCTCAGGGCCTGGGGGTCTGGGGGTGGGGGCTCACCTCTGGAGTGCATACTCCAGGAAAGGGCCCTTGAGGATAACATCACTGATGTAATCCAGATCCTGGGGCCTTTGGGGAAAGGGTAAAATGTGGAGCAGTAATCCAGTACTACTTGCCTGTTCAGCAGAAGGGAAAGTAGAACCACCTCACCCACTTCCAGGTCACACAGACTTTATTTAGATTGAGCTCAGGCTTGGTTTCCTAGGAAGCTCCAGCCTGTGTCCCTGCTGGCGGATTAAAGTGGTAGAAAAACTTGCCCCATGCCTGAGTGACACAGGAAGAATAGAATGGCCACTTATCCCAAAGCCCCACCTCCCAGGCAGGCAGGGTTGTCCAGAGTTGTTGCTGAGAGGGCTCAATTAGCTGGATCACCTCACCCCTCAGGCTTGCCCACAGCCCCCTTCTGAGGAGGGACCCTGTTGGTTCTTTCTGTATAAAGTGGCTGGTGCTTCCCATCACTGGAATCAGCTTTGCCTACCCCAATAGCATTAACTTTGGACCATGCTCAGACCTGGGGCAACTGAAAAGGATGGAGGAGAATTAGGTTGTGCTTGACATGGTCAAACCCCATGTGGGGAGGTGAACATGTGCTCAATACAATCCCACCCACAGAGGCCCTACAGTTTTAATTCAAGACGCACGTAACAGCCCAGTGTGTGATATCCACACTGCATAGACTTTCAACACCGTCATATCAAATATGAAGAAGCTATTTTCTGCTCTTGGACCCTGGTGTCTTGAAATTTGACTCTAAAAGCTCTTAGAGGCAGGAAATGTGTCTGGCTACTCTATCTTCCAGGCCTAACACAAAGCATGGCTCAGAAAATACCTTTTGGGTGACAGGGGGAAAAAGTGCCTTCATTTCAGATTGCAAAGATCTGGGCCTCATAAGCTAAACTTTACATGCTAAATTTGTAAGTGGCCCATTCTCCATTCAAATGAAGGTTCAATGACAACACGTTGGGGATGTTATAGAGGGGTTCTCAATGGGAATGCAGGGGTATGTTAGAGGAGATGGACTTTCATGTCCTTAAAATGTACTTAGGAATAGTTAGCATAAGAGGATATCCATAATGAGATGAAAGGTACACAAATGAGGTGGGTTTTAAAAAATATTTTTTTATTGATTTCAGAGAAGAAGGGAGAGGGAAAGAGAGATAGAAATAGAAGCATCAATGATGAGAAGCATTGATCAGCTACCTTCTGTATGTCCCCCACTAGGAATCTAGCCTGCACCCTAAGCATATTCCCTGACCCGGAATCAAACCTGTGACTTCTTGGTTCCAGGATCAACGCTCAACCGCTGGCTGAGGTGGGTTTTTAAAAAATATATATTTGTATTGATTTCAGAGAGGGAGAGGAAGAGAGAGCTACAACATCAATGATGAAAGAGAATCATCGATCAGCTGCCTCCTGCACATCCCCCCACTGGGGCTGGAGCCCCAAACCTGGGCATTTGCCCTGACCAGGAATTGAACCCTGACCTCCTGGTTCATGGGTCAACACCCAACTACCGCTTGGCCATATGAGGTGGTTTTGATGGAAGGGGAAGGAGGACTAGACAAGGGAACTTTTAAAGCCAGTCCAGCTCAAATGCTAACATCCCATGTTTACTGAAAACACTCTATACCCAGGCTGTTCTCTCTCAGGCAGTATCTCCCTCCATCCCTGCTGAGTAGGTGTTGCCCGGGTGCCCAGCTGGTAAAGGACTTGAGTCTGTGTCCCATTCCTGGGGAGAGGCACGTGCTTAACACAGAAGAGCCAGAAGCAGCAGGAGGTATTAACAGCTGACGGATCACAGTCCCCCATCCTGCTTTTCCTCCCACTTCCCTTCCTGGGGAGGCCACTTTTCCCTGAACCTGGTCCCCAAGGTCTCTTGCCCCATGGGCCCCCAAAGGCCTCCTTTTCCTACACACTCTCCTCTCTATCACCTGCTCCCTCTGCTTCAACCCGTCCTCCCACAAATGTGGATTTGGTGTCATCTTCTGTTTAAATGCCTTCTAGAACCATATTCTCAGGCTTGAGCCCTGGCTCCCTCTGGGGCCTGGCCCTGGCCACCTGCACTGGCCTTGCTTCATGGTTTTCTCCAGCAAGCTTTTCAGGCCCCTCCTTTCTAGCTGTATCATGCCTTTAATTTCCATTTTCTGTTTACTCTCACTGGCAGAGGGTCACTGTTACCACTTGCCCCTCGTGCAAAGTTGGGGTGACAGCAGGAGAGCAGTGAGCAGGAGGGAAGAAAAGAAGCCAAGCGTAAGAATAGCATAGGGTAGCAGGCTGGTGGTTATGCTTTGCATGTAAACAAGAGGGAATTAATCCAAAACAGGCCAGAAACGGGATGGTTTTCAGGGGTACCCCAGACTTTCGGAGGCTGGGCTTGCACTCCAGGTCTGCGCACATCCCGGGTATGAAAAGGTTAGTGGGTAATTCAGACTCATGAATACATGTGTCAGTGCACGTCCCGGGTTAACACGAGTACATGCACACCGGCCCTGTGTAAGTAGCCAGGCGGAGCAAACACAAGAGTGCTGCGCATAGTCGAGAGAACATCCTCGAGGTCTTGCACACAGGAGTTACGTGTAAAGCCACGGATGCGTACATCAAAGATACAAATACGGGTTTGGGCACATGTGCACACTCGCAGGCCCATTTCCTCCCCATACTCGGGCATAATGCAGTCGCTGGGAGCCATCTCCTTCCCTCCGGCATCGGGAAGACCAGCAGTCCGCCCAAGTCCTACGCTCAGGCCTTTGTTGTCTGGGCTCCCGGGCGTCCATCACGCTGAGGCCGCGCGCGCGCGCCGGAGCACGAAATGGCGGCCGAGGGGCGGGTCAAGGGCGGGGCGACTGGGAACAGCGCCCACTCCGGACTCCCGGCCAGGCGCGCCGCCCGCCCCCTGGCGCAGGCGCACAGCGCGGCGCGCGTCCCCGTGTTCCTTCCGCCGCGCGCCTGGACACAAAGGGTTGGAGGGAAAGCGCGGAGCGCGGCCTGTGCCTGCGGAGCGGCTAGCGGCCCGAAGCGGCCTGGACCGGAGTACTGGGGCTGGAGCGGGGCTCGACGGAACCGCGCGCTCGGGCGGGGGTGGGGGGTGGCGTGGCGCTCTTTCCCCGCCCCTCGCCCTTCCTCAACCGCTGTAACTGCCTCGCGGGCCTGGGTGGGGCGGGGCGGGCGCGCAGGGCGCAGGCGCCGCTCTGGGGCCGCCGACGGAGGGCCGGACGCCTCCATTTTCCCTCGCGCGCTCTAATGGCGGACCTGGCGCTTCTCCTCGCGGCGGAGCTAAGGGTGCCTCGGGGGACGCCCGAGGCCTTCTCCCAAGTTCTCCCCTTGGTTTGCGCGCTTTGGGATGTGATCCCCAGAGTTTTTATAAAGGAAAGGCAGACTCCGCAAATTTACCACGATAGCTTTCAACTTGCTACTTCAAATTGGGAATGGGTTTGGGGGAGGGGGAGGACACGGATGCAAAAAAAGTGAAAAATTTTTTTTCATTAAAGAGATTCGTTAAAAGCAATAAGCAGTAAAACATTTAAATTTTTTTTCATATATTATGTTCTTGGTAGGTAATTTCAAAAGAAATAACTGACATTCCCTGAGTACTAATTGCCAGGCCCTATTTTGAGCTTTTTAATTTTCATAACCGTGTACAGACGGAGAAACGAGGTACGCAAAAGTACTTACAGTGCGGGAAAGTAAGAAAAGGAATAAACCCCCTTTCCAAGGTAACCACGGCTAAATGGTGTGGTCCCAGCAGTGTTTTTTCTGTGCGTTAAGTTTGATTCATGTTATTCATGCAACCTGGGGCCATTTTTTATTAACCGGGAGCTGCGGTTGGGCAGGTGGAAGGCATCGGCTCAGAGGCGGCGGCCGGGGAGCCGGTTCCTGGCTGGCCTCGGGCAGCTCCGTCCTGTGCGAGGGGGGAGGCGGGGGACGGGGGACGGGGGTGCTCTAGGGAGGTCTGAGGAGCACCCCGCTGTACAGCGTTGGCCTCTAGTGATCCCGGGGGAATTCTCATGACTCGTGTGACCCTGTCTGGAGGAAAAGCCTCGTTCCTTTTTCTCTGCTGTAGTACGTTCTCAGGCCATCACTGTCTTCCTTTTAGTCTCATTTGAGTCTGTGAGGACCGTGTGTTTACAGATCAGAGTAGTCAGTTCGAGGCAGAGGGCAGTGCAGGAACGATCCCTCCTTTACAGGTGAAGCGGCCGGGCCCACGTTCATCAGTTAACAATGGAGCAGAGGTGCTTCCAGTTTTGAGGCGGCTGCCTAGCAACTCAGTCTCCAAGTCCTTGGCTTCCATAGGATCTGTAATTATGTCCATGCCTGTGTGTGTAATATGTTTTTTAAATTAATTTAAGGGAGAGAGAGAAATCAATTGGCTGCCTCCTGCGCGACCCTCACCGTGGATGGAGGCTGACATATTCCCTGACGGGAATCAGGCCTTGACCTCCTGGTTCATGGGTGGTGCTCAACCACCGAGCCACACGGGTGGGCCAGGGCCTGTTTGTTTTTTTATGTGTAAACTTTAACAAGATGGGAATCCCCAAACCCAGCAGATAAATGGTAGGTGCTTTCCTCTTGCGTGATGAAAGTGCATCGGTTCTCAACAGGTGAGAGGTATGCAGCCAAGGCATCCCTCACTCCCATTCTTAAACCTTTAAGGACTCACCTGTTTATCAAAACCCATTTTTATCCACTTTCAGTTTACTCATTACATCGCCTGTCCTTTTATTAGTTTCTTTTATTACAATGTGGATTTGGCTTTTCTTCTTTACCAAGTAACAAAAGTCGCCTGTTTTTATTTTTATTTTTAAAATGTATATTTTTGTTGATTTCAGAGAGGAAGGGAGAGGGAGAGATAGAAGCATCAATAATGAGAGAAAATCATTGATCGGCTGCCTCCTGCACTGGGGATCAAGTCCACAATCTGGGCACGTGCCCTGACCGCGAATTGAACCGTGACCTCCTGGTTCATAGGTCATCGCTCAACCACTGAGCCATGCAGGCCAGGCTTATTTTTATTCATTGTTGCTTCATTAATATGAGGGGGAAAATAGTGCTTTTAATCTTTAGAAGCAAAAAAGTAGGAAATGGAAACAGGATATAATTTCAGGTTTTACATAGATATCCTGTCTTTTTGTTTCCTTTCTTTATTAAATCACAAATTCCTAATAAGCATTTTGAAATGTCCTTAGAAAAGTTCCAGCAACTGTAAAAAACTCTCTAGATAATTGCCTTTTCTTAAATGTTGTAAAAGAAAGTCCTTTAACACTTACTAACTTATGGCTTTGCCAAGTTACTTCTGATTGTCTTCTCATCTGTAAAATGTGGATAAGAATATGTCCTGGAAGAGAGTGTGTGTGTGTCTGGGGTGGGGTGGATTAAAGATGATATTTGTAAAGTGCCAGGACCATAGACCATTGTAGATGCTCAATAAAAAAGTGGCAGCAATTGTTTTTTATTTTTCAACATAAATTTTCAAACCTGTAGAGAATTTTTTATGAGTTTATTTGAGTCAAACTTATAATAATTGCTGGGAAGCCAAATCTCAGTAGACTGAGAAAATGCTTCAGAGAATGAAAGTATTGCACCTCATTGTATACATTACAATAAAAGGAAGAGGCTTAAAGGGGTTACCTGACATCCTTTGGTAATAGATTAGGAAGGCAGGAGAAAGCAAATCGGGAAAAATCTGTGGGATTGGATAAAAAGTAAAAGGAATAGACACCAAGTTCTCTTAGATAGGTGGGTGCAGGATAGTTAACAACATGATAACAATGAGAGGTTTTTTGGACTCTGCTCTGGTGCAATGATTGTGCCCTTGAGGAAATAACCCTAACATTCCAAATGTTACTCTAGATGCAAAAAGACAATAGACAGGCTCAGTTAAGGTTAAAGATTGACCTTTGTCAGGGAAGATTCAGACCTAGAACAAGACTACCTGCTGTGACTCACTTTTAATTAGAAAGTTTTCATTTCAGACCATCCTATGTGGTTACTTTTGGTCTCTGAGTTTGTAAGGCCCCCATGCAGGTCTCCCTTGAGCTTGTCAGGTTTAGTGTGTGACCCCTTTTTTTCCGTCCACAGGTTGCTATTCTATATTTTAAAAGTAGCACCCTGGTGCCCAGCAGGTGTGGCTCAGTTGGTTGAGCATCTTCCCATGCATCAAGAGATCGCTGATTTCTATTCTGGTCAGGGCACATGCCCAGGTTGTGGGTTCATCCCCAGTAGGGGGTGTGCAGGAGGCAGATGATTGGTGTTTCTATCTCTTTCCTTTTCCCTTCCCCTCTCTCTAAAATCAATAAAAACTTTTTTTTTTTTTAAGTAACACCCTAATCAGTGTGGCTCAGTGGCTCTGTTGTTTGGGCAGCGTCCCCTGCACCAAGGGGCTTCTGGTTCCATTGTGGTCAGGGCACAAACAAAAATCAACCAAGGAATACATGAATAGGTGGAACACTGAACTGATGTTTCTCTCCCTCCCTCCCTTTCTCTAAAATAAATAAATACTTTTTTTTTTTTTTTAAGTAAACGTTTGTTCAGGGAGCTGGTCTAGAAATCCATGCTTTCTACCCAACTTGTGCCCCTTCAAAACATTCACTCCTTAGAGTCTTAGCCTGCAGTTATGGTTTTGGGAGGTGGTGAACTTGGATGAGTAGAATTTACATGTTTATTTTCCCTAACCTTTCATTGAAATCTAGCATTTCCTTCCATTGTGTGTATAGAAATCACATCACAGTATTATAGGTGGTTCCTGGGACTTTGTCAACAATAGAAGTCACAGCTATTTTCATATCACACCACAGTTGTTGCTCATGTCAGGGAGGAAAATAATTTTCTTTCTACCTTTCTAAATTCTTCTGGCTAATAATCAAATTGACATGAGACAGATTAACAGGAGAAAATATCATTTATTTATTTTGTTAACATAAAAACATTCAAACCTGTAAAGAATTTTTGTGAGTTTATTTGAGCCAAACTGTCAACAATTGCCGGGAAGCAGAGCCTCAACGGATTGAGATAATGCTCCGGAGAATGGCGGGTTACATCTATATTTATACATTGCAATCAAAGGAAGGGATGTAGGGGGGTTACATAAAATCTATTGGTGACAGACGAGAGAGGTGAGAGAAAGCAAAGCAGGGAAACCCCTGGGATTGGATAAAAAGTAAAATGAAGGACACATACTTAGGTGGGTGCAGGAACAATTAACATAACAATTAAGGAATTTGTGGTATCTGTCCTGGCACCCAGGCACATTAGGTTGTGCTACAAGGGGTCCAGAAAAAGGGAAGTTACAAGTTACCCAGACATTTCAAAGGATATGTTATTATAGATGCAAAAAGACACATAGGCTCAGTTAAGATAAAGATTGACCTTGTCAGTAAAGATACCAGCCTAGGATGTAACTACCCACCATAACTGCTTTTATTTTATTGATTTTTTACAAAGAGGAAGGGAGAGAGAGTTAGAAACATCGACAAGAGAGAAACATCAATCAGCTGCCTCCTGCACACCCCCTACTGGGGATGTGCCCACAACCAAGGTACATGCCCTTGACTGGAATTGAACCTGGAACCCTAGAGTCCGCAGGCCGAGGCTCTATCCACTGAGACAAACTGGTTAGGGCAACCATAGCTGCTTTTAGTTAAAGTTTAACTTCAGACCATCCTTTGCAGTTACTTTAGGTCTCTGAGTTTTCAAGACCACCATGCAGGCCTTCCCTGAGCTTATCAGGTTAGCATGTGGCCCCTTTCGTCCACAATTTTAAAATGTATTTTTATTGATTTCAGAGAGGAAGGGAGAGGGAGATAGAGAGATAGAAACATTAATGATGAGAGAGAATCATTGATCGGCTGCTTCCTATAAGTCCCACACTGGGGATCAAGTCCGAAACCTGGACATGTGCCCTGACTTGGACTTGAACCCATGACCCTCTGGTTCATAGGTCGACGCTCAACCACTGAGCCACACCGGGTGGGCTATTTTCTTTATGTACGTATTTAAAAACTTTACTCTGCCCAGCCGGCGTGGCTCAGTGATTGAGTGCTGAATTATGAACCAGGAGGTCATGTTTCGATTCCCAGTCAGGGCCCATGCCCAGGTTTCAGGCTCCATCCCGGGAGGGGGTGTGCAGGAAGCAGCTGATCAGTGATGCTCTCCATCATTGATGTTTCTAACTCTCTCCCTCTACCTTCCTTTCTGAAGTCAATAAAAATATATAAAAATAAAAACCTCACTCAGAAAGGTCCAGAGGTCTCACCAGACTCTAGAGGGGCCTGAGGCACAGAGAAGATGAAGAAGCCTGCCTACCCTGCCCAGGGCATCTCCTGCCCGAACAGTCCCCCTGCTAGCCCTCTCGGTGCGCGGTGTGTGACTGGCACCTTTCCTTGGCAGGCTGGCCACATGCTGCCATGTGCTGGGGTCAATGCTTGTGGTCCTTTATTCCTTCTGGGCATTATGAGGTATAAGTGAAGACATGGACCGTGCCCCAGACTGTTGCCAGAGAACCCCATGTGCCACTCCCTCTGGCACCTGGTCCCTTGGTCCCCAGGCCATGGCCATGCGGTTTTGTTTGGCTCCTGATGAGGATATGGGAGCAGGTTAGTGGCAGAGCACAGGCCTGGACTGTGGAGCTAAAATGCATTTTAAAAAGTATGTTTTTATGGTTTCAGATAGGTAGGGAGAGGGAGAGAGAGACAGAAACGTGAATGATGAGAGAGAAACATTGATCAGCTGCCTCCTGCACACCCCCTACCGGCGTCAAGCCGGCAACCCAGGCATGTGTCCTGACCGGGAATCAAACCATGACCTTCTGGTTCATAGGTCAACACTCAATCACTGAACCACACTGGCTGGGCAGGCCAAATGCATTTTTAAAAACAAATTATTATAGCTTCTCGGCCTTTTGGCTGAGATCAAATGTAGTATCTGTTCTTATCAGTTTAATGTCTGATATGTCCTCTATCTGAGGACAATATATTGAATGGGATTTTGGAGCAGGGAAAAAAAATGTTCTTTGAATTGATAAATGAGCACATGGGACAACATTGAGAAGTTGAAAAGAGAATGTGGTGAGAAGGTTCTCTTCCTCTCTGCCCCTTAGCCTCAAACTTTACCAGAGTCTCTTTCCTTCCAGAGCTGTTCTCCACATCTACAGCTCAAATTAGGTTTCTTTTATTATTTAAAGACTAGGATATTAGGCCCCTGCTCTGCACCTGGCTTTTTTATTTAACAATATTGTCTTGGAAATTGCTCCTTATCTACATATAAATAGCTTTCTCCCCCTTTTCCTTACAGATATTTATCTGGTCATTTCCAAGTACGTTTTTTGTTTGTTTTTTAAAGAATGCCTTTCCACAGAAACAGGAGTCCCCAGACATAACCAGAAATTTCAGGATAACTCTTGGATTCATTTACTCACCTTCAGAATTCCAGGAATACTGGGTTAAATAGTTTGGTATTCCTCTTTAGGTAGATTTGCATTTCAAAAGGGGCCTCGCCCTAGCCAGTTTGGCTCGGTGGATAGAGTGTCGGCCTGTGGACTGAAGAGTCCTGGGTTTGATTCCGGTCAAGGGCACGTGCCCGGGTTTCGGGTTTCGGGCTCGATCCCCAGTAGGGAGTGTGCAGGAGGCAGCTGATCAATGATTCTCTCTCATCATTGATGTTTCTCCCTTTCCCTCTCCCTTCCTCTCTGGGATCAATGAAAAAAAAAAAAAAAAAAAGCCAACTACATGATAGAATTTTGGGCAGGAGGGGTGGTTGGAGATAGGTTGGTTTTTGGATAGAAGACTTTATCTGTGGTGTCCCTGTTAGGGGCAGAAATAGAATATTGGGGACCAGCTACAATTATAAGAAATATTAACTATGCTCTATTAACCATGATGGTTCTGTTCTGATTAGAGGAAGCATATTCTAACCTGGCTCAGTCTTGTACGCCCTGGGACCTGGGAGCTAACATTGGAATGCAGTCCATCCTCCTGTCCCGAGAACTGCCTGTCACTGTGGGAAGATTTACAACCTCATGGTTGAAACAATCTAGTCCCTAGTCCCAGAGGTACCTGCTCTTTACAGCTCCCAGCCCCTATTACCTGTAATCTGGTCCCTGGGTGCCTGGAGGCATCAGCCCTCTGAAACCCCCTCTCCAGCCCGGGTGACTTGTAACCTGTAATGATTATCCCGTGCCGACTTTCTTCCCATGCCTGTAATTCCTACTTTCTCACGTAATCTTTGTCCTTCTACCCAATATAAGCAGCTGGCTTATGGGCAGAGGCAGAGCAGATTTTTGTGGATGACCTGCTGCTCTCCCATACTGCCGGCATTATTGGAATAAACGTTCATCTATGATTCAACCCTGTCACTGCTTAATTGGCTCAAGTAGTGAGAGGCAGCCTGGATCCCTTGGTTGTACGGTTATATCCCCAAATCCAGGTATTAGGGTACCAGGTTCTCTGTCTTTCCAGAGATGAATATTTGAAGTATGGTAGCAACCATACTTGGGTAAAAATTGCTGTTTAACATTTTAACCTTGCTGTTTTGGGTTCTGTACTCTTTTAAAAGTTATTTTGATTTTCTGAACTTATGTATGCTATCCCAATACTCCATTGATGATGGTTTGAATATCCCATTGATTGTGATCTCACTGGTTACTGAAGCACATTCTTTTGGGAACCAGGACAGCACAATTATCCTAAATTGTCTCGGTAGCTACAGATAGTGCATTCCTGTTGACTCAGTGATCCCAGAATCTGGACAGCACAATTATTCTAAATTGCCCTGGTGGTCCCAGATAATGTGTTTCTGTTGATTCAGTGATTCGTAGATACTTTAGATAACTAAGTTGCTCAATTTCGCTTCTGTAAAAATGCTTTTTGCGAAACAGGTTCCTCATTCCAGACCCAAAGATGTAATCAATACCTTTGTGATATTCTGCCAATATAAACCAGATGTGGCAAGCTGTTCGGGGCTGCAAGATTTGGAGCTTTAGCCCCTTGTATGCCGCCGGACTTTAATAAATGACTCCATAATTCGACTTCTAGAGGCATCCTTTGTAAGATGGCGGTACACTACAACATATTCACCTTGCCTCCCACCTTGGGGCTCTATAATAAACTAGAGGCCCAGTGCACAAAATTCATGCACGGGGAGGGGGGGGGGAGTGTCCCGCAGCCCAGCCTGCACCCTCTCCAATCTGGGACCCCTTGAGGGATGTCCAACCGCACATTTAGGCCTGATCCCATAATCCAGGACTGCTGGCTCCCAACCACTCGCCTGCCTCTGCCTGATTGCCCCTAACCGCTTCTGCCTGCCAGCCTGATCACCCCCTAACCACTCCCCTGCCAGCCTGATCGATGCCTAACTGCTCCCTGGCCGGCCCAATTGCCCCTAACTGCCCTCCCCTGCTGGCCTGGTCACCCCTAACTGCCCTCCCCTGCCAGTCTGGTCGCCCCTAACTGCCCTCCCTGCTGGCCTGATCGCCCACAACTGCCCTCCCCTACAGGCCTGGTCCCCACTAACTGCCCTCCTCTGCAGGCCTGGGTCCCCCCAACTGCTCTCCCCTGCAAGCCTGCCCCCCCAAACTGCCTTCCCCTGTGGTCCTGGTACCCCCCAACTGCCATCCTCAGATGGCCCGGTCACCCCTAACTGCCCTCCTCTGCAGTCCTGGTCCCTCCCAACTGCTCTCCCCTGCTGGCCATTTTGTGGCAGCCATCTTGTGTCCACAAGGGGGCAGCCATATTTGACCACATGGGGGCAGCCACCTTGTGTCTTGGAGTGATGGTCAATTTGCATATTACTCTTTTATTAGATAGGATGCCACCCTCCTAATACTGAACTCTCATGCAACCAATCAGTTCTTCTGCCCAGCTTCTCTCATGATGTCAGACAGGCCAGCAGCCATTGGCCAGGGACACCTCAGAAAGATGCTGAGAGATCAGAGGAGTTTCAGTGCTCCCCAGAGCTCCCTGGGGTGGGCTGGGTGGGCAAGGCACGCTTCCCTCTCCCCCCACTCAGAGCAGCTCCAAGTTTATCATTGTTTACATGTCATTCTCTGAATAAGTGTTGAGCTAAAGAATATGTGCTTTGTCCTAACAATCTACATGGCCAGCAGGGGCTTCCTTGCCATGGATATCCAACCCTTTTGTCACTTTGGGCCACTGAGATTCACCAACAGATGTCAGGCCCATCCAACGACCTTCCTGCCAGACTCACACACCGGAGAGAGAGAGGGACTGTCCAGACCTGCCACAGTGAGTATCTTGTCTACCAGATAGACTCTCTGAAACAAGGAGAGCTTTCTGTTTTTTACATCAGTGCTCGATGAGTCTGTTTAGTGTGAGTCAGTCCTGCCAAAAGGCATCCCCTCTGGCCCACAGAGCTCAGGGCAGCACTTCAGACCATGGTGTATTCCCCAGAGTAAGTGCCCACTTGCTCTCTCAGGCCAGCCAAGCCACTGCTTGGGAGAGGCTAAAAGGCTAATTCCAGTGTAACCCTGATGTTTGGGGGGGGGGCTAGCAATCTGAATCTGTGACAGCAATCCCAGTGTACATTCTTGATAACCTATAATTAAGTCATTGCCCCTTTCTCCACAAACTGGTCTTGCAAGACCTGTTACCTAAATGCTCACATTTTACAGAGGCCATAAACCATGACACAGCCCCTGGAGGGGGTTATCAGCACTGGCACCAGGCCAGGCCCTTAGGTATGGTCTCAAGACACCTAACACCTGGGGCATTTTGCAAAGCCCGCGAAAGGTGCAGAAGTATAATCCATATTTGGGGGACAAAGACACCAAAAGGGGATAAAAGAGGGGCTTCCACCATATTGGTTTGCTCAGAATTTGAGAGGCAACCTCCTTTGAGTCTGCCGGCGTAATAAAGCTGTGTAACTCCATTTCTCTAAGCTTTGCTTGGTTCTTCTCCAATCTTCTATAACACTTGGACCACTGGTGGGGCCATTCTTTCAGCTGGAAGTGTGTTGATGAGGCTGAGGGAGCAGTTTCCAGTACATGTTTGCTTTATGTGAAAGAAATTCAGTTGCAGAATTGTAGTGTCCTCAGGTGCACAGTGACCAGATAGAGGAAAAAGCACAAATCCATGCTGACCACCACCAACTGGTGTCAGAAGGTCCCCTCCTACCTGGAGGATGGCACCACCAGTGTTTCTCCCTCCAGATTGTAGGGAAAACCTTTTTCTCCACCCTCTTATATTGGGGGCCTGCAAATTAACTGGCAAAATACAGATTAGCAAGAGAAAAGACAGATGTGTATGTGTTTTTTAACTGCTCATCCGAGGATATGTTTATTGATTTTAGAGAGAGAGAAACATCAGTGTGAGAGAGAAACATTGAGCAGTTGCCTCCCACACGTGTCCCAATCAGGTATTGCCTTGATCGGGAATCAAACCCACCACCTTTTGGTGTACAGGACAATGCTCCAACCAGACCACACAGGCCAGGGCCAAAAAGACAGGTTTTAAATTCACATGTATGCAAGGGAGTTGACAGAAAAATGTGATCAGGTAAGCTTTGTGTGAAAGAAAGATTAGATATTATATTTAAAGCACTTAACCAGTATCTGGCACATAGCAAGTGTTTAATTAATACAGCTAACCTCTCTAGAAGCAGTGGGTAGAACCAAATTTGTTCCCCCTTGAGTCATCAATTCTGGAGAGTTAGAGTTATGTTATGTTGATGCCCTGCCTGAACATCCCCAGAGCATTTTCTTTCTTTCTTTTAAATTTTGACTTAAAATTTTATTTTTCAATTACAGTTTACTGGTACATTCAGTATTCTATCTAATAGAGGGAATATGCTAATTGACCTTCACACCATCTCAAAGATGATGGTGCCCACAATCAATAAGGAGGGAATATGCTAATTGACTGCCCCTACCTCAAAGATGGTGGCACCCAGTCCCCTCAGACCCCCAGCCGCCCAGGGCCGGCCCAAGGTGCAGGCAAGCCTCGGATGTCGGCTGCCCAGCTGCCTAGGGCCGGCCCAAGGCGCAGGTAACCAGAGCCGGCTGAGGCTTGCGCTGCCAGCAGTGGCAGCAGCAGAGTTGTGATGGGGTGTCGCCTTCCCCTGATAGCTGGGTCACCTCCTGCCCCTGAGGGTTCCCGGACTGTGAGAGGGGGCAGGCTGGGCTGAGGGACTACACTCCAGTGCATGAATTTTCATGCACCGGGCCTCTAGTTATTTTATATTAGTTTCAGGGGTACAGCATAGTGGTTAGGCAATCATAGTCTTTACAAAGTGGTCCCCCTGGTATTTCAGGTACCCACCTGGCACCACACATATTTATTATAATACTAGAGGCCCGGTACACAGATTTGTGTACCGGTAGGGTCCCTCAGCCTGGCCTGCGGGGATCAGGCCAAAACCAGCTCTCCAACATCCCCCAAAGGGTCCTGGATTGCGAGAGGGCACAGGCCAGGCTGAGGGGCCCCACTGGTGCATGATCAGGGCGGGGAGGGACCGTGGGAGGGCTCCAGGGCGTGTCTGGCCTGTCTCGCCCAGTCCTGATTGGCAGGACCCTGGTCAGAGTGTCTGCTCCTTGGTGGTCAGTCATAGCAACTGGTCGAACCGTCGAACGAACGGTCGGACACTTAGCATATTAGGCTTTTATTATATAGGATTGTTGACTATATTCCTTATGCTGTACTTTATATCCCTGGGACTTTGTTGTGACTACCAATTCGTAGTTCTTAATCCCTTCACCTTTTTATCCAGCGTTCCAACCCCTTCTCCCCACCTAGCAACTGTCATCCATAGCATGTTCACACCACTTAACCAGTTCTTTTCTTGTCTGAATTTCTACTAGACAGTGAATGGGACTGAGTGGGTTCCCATCACAGTTGCTCAGTGACCAACTCTCTAGGAATGCCTGTGGGACAAATACATTTTAGGGTGTGTGAATATGTGGAGGGGGGGGGGCAGGTTTGGAAAAGTGAGTTAGGGTGGTGGGTTTTTCTAGCTTGGATCTTTCTTCCATCCTTCTTTCCATCACAAATCCACAGCTCCACAAAACAGTTATTAGGGTATGACTTGCCTTTGGGAGAAAAGCTTCCTACACATTTGGCCCTTGGGTCCAGGAGGAATTGTGCTTGGGGAAACTGGCCAACTGTAAGGCTACAGGGTGAGGCCAAGCTACAAGGACCAGAATAGAAAGTCTAAATTTAAACTGTGTCTTGGAGGGTTCAAGGAGCCTGGGGCCTGTGGGCCCTGAGACAGCTCCCTTCCAGGGGGATCTCGGTGAGGACAGCTCTACCTTCCTCCCTCTTTCTTCCTCCTTCCTCCTTCCTCCTCCCTCCTGCCTCCTACCTCCTCCCTGCTCCCTCCTGCCTCCTTCCTGCTCCCTCCTCCTTCTTGCTGCCTCCCTGCACCCTACTCCTTCCTGCTGCCTCCCTCCTCTCTGCTCTCTCCTCCCATTTCCCTCCTACTGCTGCCTCCCCACTCCAGGAGTGGAAACTGTTTGGTTCTTGGCTCTGAGAGCTGGTTTCCTCCCAAGGAAATATTGTCTCACCGCAGCTGAGGCAGGATCTGCCCCTGGAATTTCCCTGCAGTGAAGAAACACCCACTGCTGAGCGGCTGGGACACACCTAGAGCCTGCCCATGCACAATGCGGAGGGACACGCCCAGAGACACACAGATGTAAACAGAAACACAAACAGGCCAGGAAAACCCTGGGGCCCCAGGAGCCAGTTCTGGTCCCAGCTCTGGCTCCACCTCCCTGTGCAGAGGTCTGAGTGAATATCTCCTTTAAGGAACCCATTTTTTCACCTCTGCAATATTAAAATAGATCTCTTAAAAATCCAAACAGAATCTAAGAGAATCACCCTAGAAAGTTCTCTGTTTCAAAGATTTTTCTTTCATTGTTCAAAATATTTTTGAAGTCCTTTTCTATTTTCTGAAAAGGTCCTTTCAGAACCAGTTTTAGGCACTCACAAGTCGGCCTTGTTACAGACCCAGACATTTCCTTTTTGCCTAGAGGGATCACTGTCCGTGGTACCCAGAGACTTTGGGCTGGTTCCAAATATCCAATTCAAAAGCTTCCTGTGAGGATGGTGAGAAGTGTCTGGCAGGCATCATCACTACTGCAAAGCTACTGATGGCCTAGGCCAGTCCCCAGAGAGGGATTGGACTCTGCTCCTGGAGGGGCCAGTTCCACTCTCTAAACCCTCAGCCACAAGCAGGGTCCTGCTAGAGCCTTAAATAGTCCAATATTCAGACATGGAAGGCCCTGCGCACCACTGGCCAAATGGAAACTTCCAGTTTCGGCCACAACCTCCTGGGGCAGCAGTTTGGAAGAACCCCAGCCGAGCCAGCGTTTGTGCTTTTGTGTGTGTTCACGGAGCCTAGAGGCCAGGGGCTGTCACATACCTGATCACGTGGGGAAGGTCACAGCCCAGAAGCCAGCACAGAGACTGCACCCAGAAACATCATCAGGAAAGAGAGCACTAAGGGGACACACCCAGACACATTGGGTTGCCCGGAAACCCATAATGCCAGGCCCACATCAGGCAGCTCAATGAAGACCCTCTCATCAAGTGAATGAAACCCACCAGGAAGTCAAGTCAGAAACAGCTGTGTAATTAAAGAGCCTGCTCATCCATACGCCAAAATGCTCACCCAGATTTAGATAGTGCCTAGGCAAGCCCCCCAAACTTCCTTGTGGTGATGGGGCATCTCAGTGACACACTCTACTGAGTGGCCAGTCTAGACTCCTTACCTCCCTTTGTTTCCTCTTGGAAAACCTTTGGCTTTTCCATCGTAGTCAGCCAGTGACCAAATAGTCTATTTCTGTAACTTCTTATTATTAGACAAAGATTGCTCTTTTGAAATGTCCACAGTAAGTCACAAAGAATGCCTCTGACCTTTGTTTTCAAATTCAATATGCAAACACTAAACACACAATGAAAACTTAGAGGACAGTTTTTCAGTTTCACAGACAAGCCAAGCTGGAGGATTTTTCCATTTCGGGATGCAGGAGAGAGGCAAGTTCACCAACTTTTCAGTGATTCTTAAAATCCCCACTTGGTGAACAGGATACAACAGCAACTTTGAATCTGAAAGTGTAGCATGAACAACAGGAAAATACTCCTTCTCGGCAGCGCCCCTCAGTTCTGAGGAATGGGTATAAACTGAGGACTGGACCTCCCTCTGGTGTCACACTGTGTCTTTATTTGGGAGTAGGCAGAACTTCCGGCATGGGGTTTTAGGCTGCCTGTCTAGTGGACAACTGTGACCTCATTTGGGTTCAAGGACAATCCCTTTGTGTAGATTCTGCCCCCTTCTCTAGATATTTCAGACATTTGTTGGTTTTGGATGAGATAACCTGGTCTCCCAGGCTTCTCTCCAGTCCCATCACCAAACAGGACCCACCTAGAGACATCTTCCATCTACACACTGGGTGTGGCCAGGCCCTCCCCTGCCATGCAGATCCTTCTGCCCTTTGTCCCTTTTCCCTCTCCTCGCCTTCCCCAACAGGGATTCCTGTGTAAACCTGGAACAGTCACCTTTAGTGAGCTGGAGTCTCACATGTTCAACCTGTCCTCCCAGAGATTAAATATCCCCCCATCCAAATTCCTTTCTATTCTTTTTTAAAAAAATATTCTTTTATTAACTTCAGAGAGGAAGGGAGAATGAGAAAGAGAGGGAAACATCAATGATGAGAGAGAATCATTGATCAGCTGCCTCCTGCACGCCCCCCCCCCTCCCCCGCAACTGGGGACTGAGCCTGCAATCTAGGGAATGTACCCTGACCAGGAATCAAACCGTGAAACGTGACCTCCTGGTTCATAGGTTGACACTCAACCACTGAGCCACTCTGGCTGGGCTCCTATCTATTCTTACTTTTTATGCCTGAAAAGATTAATTGGTGCCTCACCCAAGACAGAAATAAACAAAAAAAGCCTACTAGATTTAATTTTCTTTTTTAGTCCTCACCTGAGGATATGTTTAGAGAGAGGAAGGGAGAGAGAAACATCAATAATTGGTTGCCTCCCATATGTGCCCCTACCAGGTATTGAACCCACAACCTAGGTATGTGCCCTGACTGGGGATTGAACCTCGACCTTTTGGTGTACAGGATGATGCTCCAATCAACTGAGCCATCAAGCCAGGGACTATATTTAATTTTTTAAATGAAAATTTTCTATATGTCAAAAACCACAAACAAAACAAATTGAAGAGGCAGAAGACAAACTTGGAAAATATATTTTTCAGACTAATGTGGCAACAGAGGCAAATATCCTTCCTTTCAAAGGGCTTTTATAATGGGGCACCAAAGAGAAAGATGGCAGATGTGCGTAGGCAGATGAACCAAAACAATGAAACAAGTGGCTAATAAGAGAAGAAAATTTTCAACCTCCTTAATACTCAAAGCAAGATAAAATAAAACCATTTGGGATAACATTTCCCCTTATTGCCTATCAGACTAGTAACTGAATACCTACTGTTGGGCAGTGGCTTTCTCATGAATTACTTTTAGAAATGCACAATAGCCCGGCTGGCATGGCTCAGTGATTGAGCATCGGAACCAGGAACCAAGAGATGGTGGGTTCAATTCCCAGTCAGGGCACATGCCTGGGTTGCAGGCTCAATCCTCAGTGGGGGTTCATGCAGGAGGCAGCCAATCGATGATGTTTCTCTCTCATTGATGTTTCTATCTTTCTATCCTCTCCCTTCCTTTCTCTAAAAATCAATAAAAACATATTTAAAAAAAAAAAGAAAAGAAATGCATGATAACTGGGAGAGCCTTTTGGAAGAAAATTAACCCTTAAAATTACCAGTGCCTTTTTTTTTTTTTTAACAAAGAATGAGATAAAATTTTCTGGGTTTTATTTTATTTATTATTATTTTTTTAAATCATCACCAGAGGATATTTTTCCATTGATTTTTTAGAGAGAGGGAAAGACAGAGAGAAATATCGATGTGGGAGAAACACATCGATTGGTTGCACCTGGACCAGGGCCCGGGCTGGGGAGGAGCCTGCAACTGAGGTACGTGCCCTTGACCAGAATTGAACCCGGGACCGTTTGGTCCACAGTCCGATGCTCTATCCACTGAGCCAAACCAGCTAGGGTACCAGTACTGTTTGACCTGTCAATCTCACCTCTAGAATCATTAAGGTATCCAAAACATATAGCTACAAAAATGCTCATTGCATTACTATTGCTAAAAGAAAAAAAAAAGTATTTATAATTTTTCTCTCTGTTTCTTGAGAATATACCCAATTCCTCTCAGCCTGTTTTATGTTATATTTATTTAAATTCTCAGCACACTGTGCCAGAATATTATATTGTATTTCAGTATCTTAATAAAGAATGCAGTTGATTAGAAATATTCTAAGTTGGGGTGAGTCTGAGAATTAACTCAGCCCTTTGCTGGCCCTGTGACCATAGAAAGGGACTTCTTTCCCCTTCAATTTCCCACTCTGAGGTTTGTGGGACGTGGGACCTGGGCTGAGTGAGACCCGGGAGATGGGCAAGGACACAGTGGAGAGAAGTTGGCAGAGGAACAAGTGGCAGGCTCCTGGGAAGTAGCTGGAAGGTTGGATTACAGGTAACCGGAGCCTGGATGCTGAGCCATATGTCTGGGGTGAGAAGTCCTTTACAGGAGGGGCCAACAGACTTCTCTGCCTCCCCCATCACCTACCCTGCCGTCTCTCTGGTGCAGCGCTGTCCCACACCATTGCCACAAGGAAAGGTGATCCGGAGAATACACTTTGGTGGGAGAGCTGCCACCTCGCCGGAACTTTCCTCTGTCAGTTCACTGGATTCACTCTTGCCCATACTGTCTTCCTAGAGCTCCCTAAGGTGCGGGGGTTCTCCAGCAACTCTCTCCCCAGCAGGACACCTGCATCCTCAAGACAGCCTTGAAAGCAGATTTACCCTCTAACTCAGAACCCTACCCACAGTATGGCTGCCTCCGCAGGTGCCCGTGACAGAGCCCAGCTCTGAGGGTGCAAGCCTAGGGGTTCTCCTTCTCACCACTCTTGGTGCATCCCCTCAGAGTCTGTTATTTCCTCTTTTCTTCTAACCTGTCCCCTGGCCCTGCCATTTCTTTCCCTCTCATCCGGGGGCCTCAAGAGTTGCCTGGCTGGTTGGTCATGCAGAGTACCATCCAGTTTACTTTGAAGTAACACACCACTTCCATTCTCTTGTCCTAACTTAGGGGTGTACACACTTGATTTTTTAACCTTTGATCCAGGCTTTTGGCTGCTCTCAGGCAGAACATCAATGCTGAGCTGCCTGGGTTGGAAGGGAATGAGGTCTAGAGCCCTCCCTTCTCACATGGCAGCCTGCCCACCCCACCCACCCCAACAGAATCCTTCCCGAGGTGCACCCATGACCTGGTTACCCATCAGAATCATCTGGGGAACTTTAAACGAATGGGAATTCCAGAACCCCAAGCAGGCCTCCTGACTGAGAATGTGTGTATATGGGGGTGGGGCCTGTGCAGTCCATGGGTCTCCCAGAGACTCTGAAGCAGCTGGTCTGCATCCCCTCAGCAGCCAGTTCCTCTTCTTGGAGGCCTCACTCTGGCCATGGGGTCTTACCGCCTTCAAGACCTGCCACCCCTTCCCTTTATTCCCTCAGCTCTTCTCCTGACTGGTCAAGTCCCCCTCCAGCCCAGCCTTCAGCAAACCTGACACCCGAGTGACCCTTCTCGGAACAACCCTAGCACTCACTGTCTGTGCTACTCATAGGGTCTAATATAGGAAGTTTATTTTCAATTTCACAAGTAGTGTAGGAGTACATCTTCATTGTAAAACAATTCAGGTGATCCAGATGCAGTGAAGCCCCCTGATTCTCCCTTGTCCCCACTCCCACACCTGGGTAACTCTGAGCAGGTGGAGTGTCCTTCCAGACCCGTGTATTTCCTGCCTAGTTTCCAGATCTGGAAAAAGAAGAACCATCTTTCCTTCTGCCCAGCACGGCTCCTCTCTGCCTGTGCTAAATTCTGGGCCCTGCAGCCTCCCCTACAGCCTGTGGCCAGGGCCACCCCCTCTCTTCTGCTTCTCTCCCCTCACCAGGGGCCTATATGTGTGTATGCACATGCGCGCATACACACACACACACACACACACACACACACACGCACGCACGCACGCACGCACGCGCGCGCAACATACACAGGTATTTCTTTTCTTGAAAATACCTCTCTCAGGAGCCTTAGATGCCTTTTACCAGCCTCTCCTGTTAGTCTCCTTCCTTTCAAGCCCAACTTCTTCAACAAATGGGCTCTCTTCCTGAACACCTCACACCTGCAACTGCTCAGATCTCAGGCTGCTCCCTCCTGCTGATCCTCCCTGGGAGGCCATGACCCACGTCCAGGCTCTGCCAAGCGTAGTGCTGCCCCTCCCCCATTGCAGAAGTGCTCTGGCCTGGGAAGAGGGCCTGGCATCTGGACTCTCCACTCCAGGCCATGCCCCAAGCAGTTTCCTGGTCTCTTCAGGAGGTGGATGAAGGGCGAGAAGTGTCCTTAGGGGAGCTCCTGGAATACTGCCTCAGTTCATCTCTGCAGCCACCCTCAGACTTCTGTGGGCTTCCGGCAGTTTTACCTCCCAGGGAAGGAGGGACCAGCTCCAGAAGTTCTCCTGGGGTGTGGCTCACCCCAACAGCCAGGGCATGTTCTGACAAACAAGGCTTCCAGAATCCTAAGGCCCACTGGAGATGGGCACACAGCTCAGCTTTTCAATTCAGTGGCCAACTGAGAGAAGCGTTCCTACAGCTTTTCCTCCTCTGAGGGAGGAACAGGAAGATGGGCCATAGACCTTACCACCATTCTCCTAACTTTAATAGCATAAAATAAAAGCAAACAAAATTTTAAATTATGAAGCATTCCCCCCAAAGAACTACATTAGCTGCCTATTGTTGCTCTACCAAGTTACCACGAACTTAGTGACTTAGAACAATACAGTTTGGTTCTTTGAGGTCAGACGTGTAAAATCAAGGTGCCAGCAGGGCTGTGATCCTCCGGCACCTTCAGGAAAGACTCTTTTCTTGCCTTTTCCAGCTTCTAGGGACCATCTGCACTCCCTGGCTTGTGTCTCCTTCCATCTTCAAAGCACATCCCTGCCACCTCTACTTCCATTGTCAGTGTCCTCTCTCTGATTAACCTTCTTGCCTCCATCTTACGATTACATTGGGTCCCTCATGTAATTCAGGATAACCTCCCTCTTTCAAGATCCTTTAATTATATCTGCAAAGTCCTTACACCGCATAAGGTAGCATATTCATAGGTTCTGGGGATTAGGGCATGGATGGACATATTTGGGAGCCATTATTCCACTTACCACAGTATAAGATGTGATATGAATAGACATCTGTATCTGCCCCCAACATTTAATAGGTGCTAATACTTTGCCTTATTTTCTTCAGATATTTTTAAAGAAATAAAACTTGAAATAGCTAAAGCCCTATATCTCTTTTCCCTCCTTCTCTCCTCCAGAGGTAATTACTCAGCTGAGATTGGTGAAAACAACCCCCATGTATGTTTCTGTTCTTTGCTACCCTATGTAATAAAAGAGTAATATGCAAATTAACCATCACTCCGCTACACCCACCAGCCACGTCCACCAGCCAATCAGGAGAGAATATGTAAATAAACCCAACCAAGATGGCTACGGCCACAGAGAGCAGGAGAGAGACTTGGGTTTCCCGGCAATGGAGGAAGCCAAGCTTTCTGCCTGCCCTTGCCGGCCTAGGCCTCCACTCAAGGCTACAAAGTTTCAATGATAGAAGATACATAAATCCAAACAGAAATGGTGGAGGCACAGTGCTGGAAAGGGCAGGAGGCTAGGTTGCCCCCAGCGATGGAGGAAGCCAAGCTTTCCGCACACCCTGGCCAGCCCAGGCCTCCGCTTAAGGCTACAAAGTTTCAATTATAGAAGATACATAAATACCAACAGAAATGGCTGCCACCATGGAGCAAGCAGAAGGCTTGGCTCCGCTCCAGGCTACAAAGTTTCAATTGTAGAAGATAAATAAACCCCAGATACCAGGGCCCTCTTGGGTCGCCAGGGGTCGTGGCCGGCCTGCAAACCACCAGAGGCCCCTCGCCCAGGCCACCCCACACCCCAAGGAAACCCCCACCCTGATCCGGGACACCCTTCAGGGCAAACCAGCCAGCCCCCACCCATGCACCAGGCCTCTATCCTATCTAACAAGAGAGTAATATGCAGATTGACCATCACTCCAACACAATATGGCTGCCCCCATGTGGTCAAAGATCCTGCCCCCATGTGGACACAAGATGGCCACCACAAGATGGCCAGCAGGGGAGGGCAGTTGGGAGGGACCAGGCCTGCAAGGGAGGGCAGTTAGGGGTGACCAAGCTGGCAGAGGAGTGAAGTTGGGGGCGACCAGGCCTGCAGGGAAGGGCAGTTGGGAGGGACCCAGACCTGCAGGGGAGAGCAGTTGAGGGGGACCAGGCCTGCAGGGGAGGGCAGTTAGGGGCAAACAGGCTGGCAGGGGAGCATTTAGGCATCAATCAGGCTGGCAGGGGAGTGGTTAGGGGGTGATCAGGCTAGCAGGCAGAAGCGGTTAAGGGCAATCAGGAAGGCAGGCAGGCGAGCAGTTGGGAGCCAGCAGACCTGGATTGTGAGAGGGATGTCCGACTGCCTGTTTAGGCCTGATCCTGGTAGGATCGGGCCTAAATGGGCAGTCGGACATCCCTCGAGGAGTCCCAGATTGGAGAGGGTGCAGGCTGGGCTGAGGGACATCTCCCCCCTCCCCCCCATGCACGAATTTCGTGCACCGGGCCTCTAGTCCTATATAATAAAAGGCCAGGGACCATAAGCGTAACGACCAGAACAACCGCTTACCCAGTCGCCATGAGGTGCATTGACCACCTCTCAGCCCCTCCTCCCTGGCCTGCAAGTGGTGGCGGCGGGCGGGGCGGTGGGACTGGGGACTGGCGAGCTGGCTGAACGGCTGACCTCTTGGTCCCTCCCCCTTGGCCCGCAGACTCCGATGGATCAGCGATGGTGAACGGGGGAACCAGGGTGGGTGGTGGGAGGACCCACCTGGCTGTCACACCGTTGGGATCCCCAGCTCATCCCTGGCTGCTCGGGGGCTCAGGCCAGCGGGAAAGTGGGCATTGGCAACTTCACCTCCATGCGCATGCGCTGGGCCAGCCACTGATGGAATGCGCTGCCTGCTCAGGGCTGCTCACGTGGGCGCTGCTGCCGCCGCCGCCACTGCCGCCACTGCTACTGGGGCTTGTGGCACTGATGGAAGCTGTGGGGTGCGTCCGTGACCTACCCGCCCTGGCAGCGGAGGCGGCGTTTGGCCTGGGCACTGGTTTGGCTTGAGCTCAGAAGATGGTCCTGATTGCCGGCTAGGCCTAGGGACACTACCTGCACGATTTTGTGTGCTGGGCCTCTAGTATATTATAAATGCACTTCTAAATAGAACAACAGTATTTTGTGTGTTTTGAAACTTTATGTGAAAGGAATCACTATGTGGACCATTTTGCAATCTGCTTTTAAAACTCAATATGTTTTTGCCCTGGCTGATGTAGCTCAGTTGGTTGAGTATCATCCCAAGCACCAAAAGGTCCCTGGTTTGATTCCTGGTCCGGGCACATACCCAGGTTTTGGGTTCGATACCCAATCAGGGCACGTACAGGAGGCAATCAATCAATATTTCTCTTTCACTTTGATTTTTTTCCTCTCTCTCCCTTCCCCTCTCTCTGAAAAATCAATAGAAAACTTTAAAAAAAACAACCCAAACTCAATATTTTTGAGGCTATACATGTGAATACATGAAGATCTACCTCATTCATTTTGCAATATAGACTACCTCCGATGAGCAAGTTAGAGTTAATATTGTCTTTCCTTTGTTTTCACTTTTTTTTTTCCCTATTATAAACTGTGCTTCAATAAATATCTTTGTAATTGTTTTCAGGAGCAACTGTGCTGAAGCCGTCAGTGGGAGACACCCAGTGCAGCATGGCTGGGTCTGGGGTATGCACACCTTCTCTCAGTTGCCCCCTGGTCCCAAAGTACCTCCCAACATCAGTGTCTAAAAGTACCCATTTCCCCCACATCCTCATCACCATCTGGTATTTTCAGATTTACTATTTTTTTTAAATGCTTTTCCTTACATGTTTTCCAGTCAATCTGTTCTGCCCCCAATTTTTTTCTTGATATTTATGCAGCTGGGCTCCTTTCTTTCATCTTGACCTTGACTGACAAATCCACCCAGTGCCTCTGTGCTCTGCACGGCATCCCCTCCCCAGATTCCCTCTCTGTGGAGCTCCCCACTGTAGATAGCCTTCTGCCCACACTGGTTTCTTTGCGCCAGCCCTAGAAGAATTCCTCCTGCACATTCTGGAGCACCTACTCTCCCCATAGGAGTCCCTGGGATGTGTGGGGAATCTTCCACTGGGAGGAGCCGAGTCTTCTCCATTGCTGCCCCTTAGCCTAAATGAATTAGGCCTGTCTAGCCCTGATGATGTGAGTACATCCATTCGGGAATTATTCAGTTCTGAGCTCAAAAATAAAATAAAATAAATAAATGGTTGCATTTCTCCTGTCCCCAAGGGTGTTCTGCAACATACACCTGCCAATGAACCAAAAACCATATCCCGATGGCAGGATGGAGGAATACAGCCAAAGACTGTGACCCTTCTTCCCAGGGCAAGCCTCCTGTCTTTATCAGCTGGTGGCATTTATTTTATTTTTTAAAATATATTTTTATTGATTTCAAAGTGGAAGAGAGAGATAAAAACATCAATGATGAGAGAGAATCATTGATCAGCTGCCTCCTGCACGCCTCCTACTAGGGATCCAGCTCACAATCCGGGCATGTGCCCTTGACCGGAATCAAACCTGGGACCCTTCAGTCCACAGGCTGATGCTCTATCCACTGAGCCAAACCAGCTAGGGCCTTATTCTAGGTTTTTATGCCCCCTCTTCCCCCCGCTTCCAACCCCTTTAAACTAGATGGGTTGACTATCAACACAGGGAGTTATCTGGCCTTCACAATGATCCATTTCTCCTCCTGCTGGCCCTAAACAAACTGAAATGACATTGTCCTCATGTGTCTATGCTCAGACAAAGAGATTGCTCACCTGAAGAGACCGAGCAAGCTCAGGGCCACCTGCCTGCACAGTGAAGTCTCTCACCAGACCCCTTTCTCCAGGTTTTGTAGATTCCTGAATTCTCTCTAGCTGGGAAATTTGATCAATCACTGAAGTTTTGAAAGAAATTAGGTGAAGATTCACTCCCCTCCATCCCTGGCAGAACAGTTTAAATCTTGTCTTGAATTAAGGGTTCTCTTAACTCCTAATTACTGCATTAGAAATTGATATTGTTTCTTCAAGATTTACTCAAACCAAGGTTTTTATTTCACAAAAATGTCATCTCACTAATTAGCATCTTAAAGTCACTTTACCCTGTTGTTTAACTGATGACCCTTCAAACTTTTCTGCCACACACTCCTCAGTGACTGTAGCACAGATCCTTCCAATCAGTAATCTTACATGAGGAGCAGATGGGTTGATACATCCATTCTGCAGTGGTTGCTATACTTGGCTTCATCTTACCAACAAGTTGGTTAACGTCAGAAGCAAGGTGTAGGTGTCCTATGATTCTGTTCGTGTGTCTGGCTGTGTGCTTAATGACATACACATAATTTCACCATGGTGAGCTGGAGCTGGCTCTCATCCCTAGCTAATTGTGCACATTCCTCCTCAGCGCCACATTCACTGACATCATGTTGGTAGCTTGAAATCAGTTACGATGGGAATACTTACACCAGGAAAATTAGCAAATGAATCAGGGCTTTTTGTTGGAGGGTGGGGAGTGGGGGGAGGGCTTAGAAAATATCTGGAGCCTGGCTGGTGTGGCTCAGCGGTTGAGCATCGACCCAGGTACCAATAGGTCACTGGCTCAATTCCAGGTCAGGGCACATGCCCAGGTTGTGGGCTCGATCCCCAGCGGGGGGCCTGAAGGAGGCAGCCGATGATGTTTCTCTCTCAGCGATGTTTCTCTCTATATATCCTTCTCCCTTCTTCTCTTTCTAAAATCAATAAAGGGGGGAAAAAGTATATTAAAAAAAGAAAAAGAAAATATCTGGAGGAAACAAGAAACCAAAAACAGTTACCTTTGCAGAATGAAACTAGAAAGCAAGGGTATTGAAGAAAATATTTTTGTTTTTGAATGTTTTATCATGTTCATCACTAGTTTTTTTTTTTTTTAATATATTTTATTGATTTTTTACAGAGAGGAAGAGAGAGGGACAGAGAGTTAGAAACATCGATGAGAGAGAAACATCAATCAGCTGCCTCTTGCACACCCCCCACTGGGGATGTGCCCGCAACCAAGGTACATGCCCTTGACCGGGAATCGAACCTGGGACCCTTCAGTCCGCAGGCCGACGCTCTATCCACTGAGCCAAACCGGTTTCGGCCATCACTAGTTTTTAAAAGACTTTTTATTGATTTTTTGAGAGAGAAGGGAGAGGGAGAGAGAGAAACATCGATTGGCTGCCTCCTGCATGCTCCCTACAAGGGATAAAGCCCACAACCCTGGCATGTGCCCTGACCTGGAATGGAACTGGCAACCTTTTGGTGTATGGGACAACACCCAACCAACTGAGCCACACTAGCCTGGGCTCATAACTATTTTTTTAAAAAGAGAACTTCCTTTTTTAAGAACAAAGACTTCCCAAAGTGTTTATTAATCCCACACCATAGGCTGGAAACTGCCTGGTTGAGGAAGAAATCAGAGCCTGGAGAGGAGTTATAGCAGTTGCCCCAGTGGAGTGACATCCTGGGACCGGAGTTGGGGACTGGGCAGAGGCAGGGCCCTGAGGAGTAGGGAGTGTAGCAGCAGGCGGTCCTTCCTGAACTTTGTGCCAGGTCTGAAAGAAGTGCCAAAGTAATGTCAGGCCCTCAGCCAAGACCTCAGGCCAAAATGTGGGTCACCAAACCCCAAGAATCAAACAGAAAAATGGGTATGAAGATAGGACACCAAAAATAGTGCATCTCTGGGGAGGATGCAGGGGAGGCAGAGACCTGATACAAGGGGCTGGGGTCACAGGAGGATATTTTAACTGATGGGGCTGGGGGGCAGCTCTTTAGGCCATTCCTGAGACTACTTCCCTGCAGCTTAAATTAAAAGGGGACTTGAGCTCTGCCTAAGAGGGAAGGAGGGCAAACTGGGGCAGTGAGGAAACAAGTAGAGACAGGTTCCTCAGCACTGGGGAAAAGGCTCCCACAAGTCCCAGGGGAGAGTCCGCAGTCCACAGTAAACAAGTTCCAGGGAGCAAAGCAGAACTCCAGGCAGATTCCAGAAACCTCGCCATACTGCAGAAAGGACCCCTAGTGGCCCTGGTCGGTGTCTGGGGATGGGACAGGGGTTCCCATTGGAGGATTTTGGAGTGGCTTAGAATTTTTTCTGAGCAGAGATAATGGAGGCTCTAGGTGCAGAGATGGGCCACAGCCAAGAAAATACATCTGAGATGCAGTGAGATGCAGGATCTGGAGGGGGGCCCCAGAATAGGCTGGCAGGACCCTACTTCTGGGGAACCTCGAGGCAGCATCTCATTCCTCCCTGAAGGCCAGGATGCTTGGGAAAGAGACTCTCCAGGAAACTGAACACAGGAGCATTGGCCAGGAAGGGGAGGGGGCAGTGGAAGGATAGAGTGGGCTGCTGCTCCTCTTGGCAACAGCCAAATGCCACAGTCTGAGCTCTCCAGGACCCTCAGACATTTCCAAACTCCACCTGACAGTTTGGGAAGCACCCTTTACAGACTTGTCAAGCAGGGCTGCCACTGGTTATAAGGGCGTCAAATATCCCATTTTATAAACACCTAGGTGTCCCAAGTAGATCCCGGGACAGGATCTGGGGTGTTTATCTAAGGCGTCCCTTGAGATAAACTTTAACCGCGCAGGTGTTGGGACATTCAAATAGTTGCTAATGAAGAGGCTGCTCTATGCAAGCAGGACCAAGGGCAGGCCTAGGACCAAAAAGACCAGAAACTTTAATTTCAGTTTTAAGTGTATGCAAAATAATTCAGTTAACTGCCGGAGGAATGACACCACATGAAACATATGCAATTGCAAATCACATGGCACTTTATTACTCACAAAAGTTTCTGATGCTGCGGGTACAGGCTTAAACGGGATCCCGGTGGTGCTGTCCTCTGGGGTCCGGCAGCTGGGCTGGGCTGGTCCGGCATGCAGGGGCCAGCATTCCTCACCCGAGAGTTTGGTCGCGTCTTGATCGGGAGGTGCTGGCCGTTCTTCCGTCGTCTGCCAGGGAGAGGAGCGTGGAACGGCGTTGCTTGCTGGACTGACAAAAGGACGTGCCTTTGTGGCTGTCTCGACAGGCGAGCCCTGTTGGCTGGCCGGGACCTATTCTTAAAGCCTGTTTCGTACCCGCAGCAGTTCAGGCGGCTATCAGTGAATTACATCGATGCACACAAGTTCATCTCAAACGGGGCGAGGGGCTGCATGTGGTTATCTAGGGAGAGTACAACACTCACACAAATGGTTATCTTGGCAAGTCACTCTGAGTCAGTAACTGAAGTTCAAATCCTTATCTATGGGGCACACACGCTTCAGGGCAGTGGGGAATGTGTCCTTAATATCACACTTTAAGTTTCAAGAAACTTAACTCAAACCTTTTTAACATTTTTTGAACATTTTTTGAACATTTTTAAACATTTCTATATATTACTATAACACTAGGGCTGCTTCCAAGCAACCAGAACTAATAGGGCCATGACTTGGCCCCCTTCTTTTAATTTGCTGCTAGAGTCCTTCATTTTTTAAAGATAAATTAGATGCATAAATCTCCTATCACTGCCACAGGCTGTTCCCTATCTCCTTTCATACAACTGCGACTGGATTATGATAAACCAGCAACACCCTGAAAATGCTGTAGAACCTATTGATCAATTATGGTTAGCACCTGTCCCCCCCACCCCCGAAACCCTGTATCAATTACAGGTAAACTAAGTCAGTTTCTGCTGAATTTACATGTTCAATTTGTGAGTTCCCATGACATCACTAAATCATAATATCCAACAAATTCAGCTACTGGGGACATATTTTACAGCAAACTCATTCCCAAAAGCCTGTCAGGAAGCCAGCATCCCATCATGAGATAATCATTCACTTAACCAACATTGAGACTGTGGCTGCTGTGTGTGGTGCTGAGTGCCAAGGATGCAGACAGGGCCTGGCCCTGTGAGAAGATAGGCCTATGACTACGGTGCCACCCGCAGGCTGTAGGCCTCAAGGACAGCTCTGTGCTGCATTTGCGACAGTATCTCCTGCACCTAACAGGAGGCCTAAAACTTAGTGCTCAATAAAAATTTAAAAATGAATAATACATAACAAAGATTTGGGAGATCAGGAGGAGGTGGTTAACTCTGCTAGGAAACTAAAGAAAGCTTTGCAGAAGAGGTGCAAGAGGCTGGTCCTTGAAACGTAAGCGTCGACAAAGCATTCCAGAAGGAGGGCAGCAAACAGGAGGGCATGATGTGGCAAGAGGTCAGGCAGGAAGGAAGGCAGGATGAAGAAGGATCTTGAACTGCAGGTTACAGATGCTAGGCTCTGTTCATAGATTCTACTATCCAAATGACAAATTCTTCTTAGAACTGGAGCCAAGTTGCCTTTTTAGAAGATTATTTTCCTTTTTTGTCAAATGGTAAAACCATGCTGTTTCCTTTCTCACCTTGACTGCTGGGAAGCTCCTGAAGTACTGGGCTCCTTATAATTTTTTGTATCCCTTAACAGTCCTATGTAGGACTTTTCACCTACTAGATCTTATATTAGTTCTGTGTTGCTATAAAACAATATAACAACAAAAGTTGCCACTTAGGCCTAGCCAGTTTGGCTCAGTGGATAGAGTGTCGGCCTGCAGACTGAAGAGTCCCTGGTTCAGTTTTGGTCAAGGGCACATGCTTGGGTTGTGGGCTCAGTCCCCAGTAAGGGGCGGGGGGAGGGCGGATGTGCTGGAGGCAGCTGATCAACGATTCTCTCTCATTTATGTTTCTCTATCTCCCTCTCCCTTCCTCTCTGAAATCAAATTTTTAAAAAATTTGTCACTTAAAGCAGTACACATTTATTATATCATAATTTCTCACAGAAGTCTGGACATCCTGGACTGGGACTTCTGCAGGGCTGCCATCAAGGTGTTGGCTAGGGCTGAGGTCTCATCTGAGGCTTGACTGGGGAGGAATCTGCTTGCAAGCTCATGACGTGGTTGGCAGAATTCAGTTTCTTGGGGACATCAGGGAGAGGCCTCAATTTCTTGCTCCCTCTGTAGGCAGCCCCAAAGTCGCAGCTTTCTTCTGTAAAGAAGGTGGTTCCAATTTTATGTAACATAATCATATACACACAATCACATCCATCCTATCACTTTTGCCCTATAATAAGTCTCACCCACACAGATCCTACCCACACTCAGGGGTGGGGGTTACACAGGGCATGAAGACCAGAAGGAAGGATCATGGACCATCTCAGAGTCTGTTGCCAGAAGTCCTTGTCAAACATTAACCGTTAAGTGAACTACTCCTTTTGGCAACTGAAAGTATCACTTCCATAGACACGCATATTATCTCCAGAGGAAGAAAGTGAACTGTCTCCCTGCTAAGAATGCTCACCATCCCCACCCCCATCTACTACAGTGCTGGGCATAGTTGAGCAGGTGATAAATATGGAACGAAAAAATGTTTTAGGATTCATATCACTGCTGGAAGGACCTGGAGTTTTCTACCATCAGAGTGATTATCTGATTGTCATAAATTTCTTGATTGACATTTGCAATTTAAAAAACCCATAAAACAATTATAATAGCCACAAAGTGAGCATCACCATTATGAATGGGCTCTTTCCTAGAAAAATGTCTCCTAGCCGAAACCGGTTTGGCTCAGTGGATAGAGTGTCAGCCTGCGGACTGAGGGATCCCAGGTTCGATTCCGGTCAAGGGCATGTACCTTGGTTGTGGGCACATCCCCAGTGGGGTGTGTATAGGAGGCAGCTGATCGATGTTTCTCTCTCATCGATGTTTCTAACTCTCTATCTCTCTCACTTCCTCTCTGTAAAAAATCAATAAAATATATTAAAAAAAGAAAAAAGAAAAATGTCTCCTAGCCCTAGCAGCTACTGTTTCCCCCACTTTACTGATGAGCTATGTACATGAATACCATTTCCCAATTGTGCTAGTGCACTAGCACAGGATAAGTGCATGGGCTACAGAGCCAGGTGGCCTGGGCTGACATCAAACTTCGCTTACTATGTGACTTTGGACAAATTACCTAACTTCCCATAATGATAGCCAATGCTTTACTACTTGCTATGTGTAGGCTCTTTATGTGTATTAAATTCAGATAAATTAATTTAACTCATATAACCACCCTGGGAGGTAGGCACCATTAGTATCCCCATTTTATAAGTGAGAAAACTGAGGGATAATAGTTAAGGCCCGGGTTTAATATTCTTAGCCTGAGCAAGAACAGGGAGAATGAAGGGTAAGTGGTGGACAAGACAACCTTGGACAAAGCAACAGCAAGCAGGATGCTAGTGCCAGCAGATTCTAACTACCGTCCCCACTGCTGTCCCTGGGCAGAGAGGACAAGTAGAAACTATGGTTTACCATTTGAACCTTGTGTACTGACAGATCTCGTGCTAAGATCTTAAACATGACTTGCATCCCTGTGCAGGGTACAAGGACAAAAAATAAGCCAGAATGCCATTATCTGGGAAACTGAATTGCATTTTGCTTAAAGCTAGCCTCACCTCAGTGAAAGTTCCTCTATTCCAGGGGCTGGTGCCCAGCCACAGGCTGTTTCAGCTTCTGCAACTTCACAAGGGCAAAGGGCATCTGAGTAGCCTGTGAGCAAGAAGCCCAGCTGTGTGGAACCGAGGCTTCCTCATGCTCCGATGGCTTGAGAGGGAGGGGGCCTTAACACAGGGAGGAAGCAGAGAGAGCTGACAAAGATGCAACTGGAGGAGGAGCCCTTTCAGAGAAGTCAGGCTCCCCCATTACTGCTTAGGATAGGAGAATGCAGCAGGGAGGGGGGAAGGTGCTGGCAGGGAGACAGCGCTGAGCCTCCCTGGATCTGGTGTCCCTTACTCTGCATTTTCCTCCCACACGCACCTTCTATCTCTGAGGAGATTCCAAACCCCACAGAACCAGACATCCTTACTCCAGGACCCCTTCCTCTGCACATTCGTCCCCTCACCCCTGTACCTCAGCTGAAGGCCACCCTGGCTGCCTGGCTTTGCTGGTAGGGCTTAGCAAGCTCACTCAGAGGCAAACAGCGTTTCTTTCTTTCTTTCTTTTTTTATTGATTTTTTACAGAGAGAGGGATAGTTAGAAACATCGACGAGAGAGAAACATCGATCAGCTGCCTCTTGCACACCCCCTACTGGGGATGTGCCCGCAACCAAGGTACATGCCCCTTGACCGGAATCGAACCTGGGACCCTTGAGTCCGCAGGCCGACGCTCTATCCACTGAGCCAAACCGGTTTCGGCTCAAACAGCGTTTCTTACACTTTTCCCGCCAACATGGCTGGGTAATAGCTGGGAGGGTTCGCTGGTGGCTGAGACACCCACAGACTGAACGCACCCCTGCGCCGACAGGATCCAGCTTGCCAAGGTCACACAGTCCCAACTCCTGCCCTCACTCCCTGGAACATTCCAGCGCCCTTGCATCTCCCCATCGCCCCTTTTCTGCCTGCCTATCTCCCTTTTCTTCCTGATGGCTGGGAGGGGGTTCTCGGTGCTCTGGGGCTTACTGCCCTCGATGTGCCCATTTTCCGGTGGGGGCGGGCGCGGTTACACCGGGAGCGGCGAGTGCGCGCGCTCCTGGGTTCCCCTCCATGGTGGGGGGCGGGCACTAAACCTATCGCCAGGACTGCACCCCCAATCCCTTGGGGGAAACGTAAGACCCTTCCACAATCTGCAGGCAGAGGCGGCCCGGCACCGCACCCGCCTCACGCCCGTCCCCCAACTTGCAGTCCGGGAGGGGCTCGGGGCGCCAAGAGCGCCTCACGAAGCGCGGAGGCGTGCGGGCCAGGAGACGGTCACCTTTGCGCACACACGTGGGGCTTAGAGGCCCGGAGGGACGGAGCGAGCGGCGCATCTGGGGAGGGCACAGCTCCCCGCAGGTGATCTCGGGGTCGCCGCCCGAGCCCGAGCCCGGGCGCAGGAGGCCGGGGTCTGAGTCGGGAAGTGAGGGAGGCGGCACCGCCATGCTCCAGTTGAGCCCTGGAAAATCCCCAGCGCGCGGGGGAGAGGCGGGCCGCTGCCGGGGACCCAGGGAACAAAGGCGGCCCGCGGCCGGATGCAGTCATGGAAAAACCCATCGGGGCGCCGGGGCGGGGGCGGCAGGGGAGGGGCGGCGGGCGCCCAGCAGCCCGGCCATGCTCACTAGCCGCCCGGGAGGGGCCGCTCTCGGCCCGGCCCCGGCCCCGGCCCCGGCCCCGGCCCCGGCCCGGCCCCGGCCCCGGCCCCGGCCCCGGCCCCGGCCCCAGATCGCTCCACGGGGGCGGAGCGGGAGGCTGGGGAAACAGAATATGCCGGCGGGGAGGGCTGGGTTGGGGACCGAGAGCCAGAGCCCCCATGCTCCGCATGCTGTGGGCCAACCTGCCCGCCGTGCACACCCTGTGCTCCGGCCCCTGAGGGGAGGGTGGCCACACACGGGACAGTCGGGACACACGCGGCGCTGCACACGGCCACTGGGCCGCTCGGCAGCCGGGGGTGGCCGGCCAGTAGGGGGCGCGCACAGACCCAAGCAATGGCGCGGAAGTGTGTGCCGCGGAGCACCCTCCTGCACACACAGGGTCGCTCACACGCACGTGCCCCAAGACACGCGAGCTTCCCGCAGCTCCCAGGGCAGAGAGAAGGAAAGGGTCCCACCGAGTGGGGCCGAAATAGATACTCGCTAGGGCCTTCCGCAACCTCAGAAGCTGCGGCGGGGCCTTAGAAAAGTCACAATTAGGGTCCTTCACCCTGGACCCCATTTTACAGGTGTGGGGATTGGGCCTCCTAAGGCCGATGTGCCCGGTCCCGCCCCAGGGCTGGAGTTAACGTCCCTTGCCAGACGCTGCCCGCCCTGTCCTAGTCTTGTGAACCTGCCCGGAGGTGCGAAAGCAGCAGCCGTGTTTTACTCTGTAGAAAAGGAAAGTTTGGCGCAGTGGACCCAGTGACTCCTGAGGCCTTTCCCGTTCTGACTTAGGAGGGAAGAACCGGACCCAGAGACCATAAAAGGAGTTGGTGGGAGATGAGAAGAAGCCTCCGGTGCCTGGTTTGAACTCAGCCACAGGCTCTTCCTGGTTCAAATGTCCCTTTGTTTATTTGTGCTGCTGCCTGCTGTTGGGTGTCAGGGGAGGCAAAGCCTGAACCCGTGGGGCCCTGGGGTGAAGAAGGGATGTAGAATAGGACAGACTCTGGGGGCCTGGAGCCAGCCTCTGGGAGCAGAGGAGACCCCAGGCTCTCTGAGTTGGGGTGGCAGGTAGGGGTTCCTGAAGGCCAGAGGGCAATGAAGCAGGAACCCATGACTTCAAAAAGGTTCAAGTTCAAGAAGGCACCACCTTTATGGGGCCTGGCTGTTGGAGTTGTGAGAATACAGTTGTGGTGGAGGTTCTGGCCACCATTTAGAATACAGAATCAACATAGTAGGGACACCAGTGAGACAACAGGGTCAAATGAGCTGACATCAGCTTGTGGTCGGTCCCTTGGGGACCTGAGGTTGTTATCACATGACCTAGCCCTGCCTCTCTCAGCTTCCTGGTTTGGGGGAATCTTTGGGCCTCAAGTTCCTCATCTGTAAAATGGATACAAGAGCTCCTCCTCCACGGGGGTATTTTGTGGATTGAAAATGGATGTAAGTCCCCCTTCTATCCCCACTTCTCTTCTCAAAGTCCCTGGTCACGAGGGCTCCTTCCAAGTCCGTTTCCTGTGAGCCGGTGGGGTCCAGTGGGATGGAGGCTGGGGAGCAGCGCCCCCTTGTGGTGGGTATCAGGAGGGCCGGGTCAATTGGGGAATACAGGCATGGGCTAACCTGGTTAGTGCCTAATGGCATCTGACAAGTTGGAGCCTCCAGGGGCTGGTCGTGGGGCTCCACTCAGGGAGACCTTTCCTTCTGACTCAGTTACCCCCTCGAACAAGGAGAGAGCATGCTGCTTCCCCACAGCAGCCTCTCCTCTCACAGCCCAGCTTCTCCAGCTTTAAAAGGTTTCTCTCAATTCGGCCCCCGGAGGAATCCACGCATTTGGCATTTATACTGTGCTTTATAGCTCACAAGCACGTTGACACATTACTTGTCCCTGAGGTGTACTGTTTCTGGGTGGTGATGGCGATAGATGGATAGAGATCGTGGTTTACAGCATGGCTCCCGCACAGTTTGGATCCTGCTTCCTCCATCCACCTTTGTAACCAGGACGACATTCAAAACACCGAATAACCTGAGGACTGGCAGCGACCAATGGGAACAGACCCTGCCACAAACACCAGGAACGGTGTGGGGGCAAATGCTTGTATAGCTATGGAATATTCTGGAATAACCCCAACCTCACTGGGCCTCGGTTTCTCCATCTGCAATTTGGGCACAGTGACTGTAATAGAACTGCTTTTTAGAGCTGTGGTGAAGACTAAATTAGCTAATGCATGTAAACGATTGAGAAACCATAGAAAACACCCAATAAGAGTTAGCTTTATTACCTGTCCTGTGTCCTCTCAAACTCAGTGACTCAGGGTGATGGCTACTTTTAGGGAGACTCCCCAAGTAAGTCCACTGTGTGCACTGGGCTCACCTCCTGCCTGCCACTCCTGCTTGTCTGGCCCTCCATTTATTCTGCTCTCTAGAACTGCTCAAACTTTACCATTCATCTGAATTTCTGGGGGATCTTGTTAAATTTCAGGTTCTGATTGAGTTAGGTCTGAGCGGGGCCTGGGATTCTACATTTCCTACAAGCTCCCAGGTGGTGTTGATGCTGGTCTGAGAAGCAAGTCTCCCAAAGAGTATTGCAGAAACAGAATTGTCAGATAATTGACCTGTAAACATTTATTGAGGACCTACTCAGTGCAAGGATCACAACAGTCTGAAGGACGGCTTCCAACCTCAAGCAGCAGGATTATTGCACAAACACAGGTTAAAACAAAATCAGGCCAACAAAAACATGTGCCAGATAGTAGGTGGTGAATCCATTCTCTGCCCAGTAGCCAGTGGTGCTCTAAACAAGTGAAGATTTCACAGCTGCCCTGCTAACAGCTGACCAATGGCTCCCATCTCACTCAGAATAAAAGGCGAAGTCTCCTGGATTCTTCAGGCCCTGAGTCATCTTGTCTTGCTTCTGACCTCATCTCCCGTCACTCAGCTTCATTCTAGACTCACCTTTTGTTCCCTTGAACCCAATACCCCACTTCTTCCTGAGATCCTTTGAATTTGCCTGGTTAATGCTTGTCCTTCAAACTGGTAAGCACCTGGCCTCTTATTCAGCCTCTAATTGCTTCCCAGAAAGACCTTCATTGACCTAAAGGAAGTATGGTCTAAAGTAGCTGCCCCCAGTCCAGGTCAGATATTCTCCATTGTATCAGTGTTTTTTAAAAAAAGAAATTCTAAGTTCAATGTTATGGCATTATATTGTTGGTTGCTTTTTTTAAAAAAATGTATTTTTTAGGTTAAAGTGTGTTTTTATTTATTTATTTTTATATAAATTTCTTTATTGATTAAGGTGTTACATATGTGTCCTTATTCCCCCATTACCCCTAAAATATTTTTTTATTGACTTCAGAGAGGAAAGGAGAGGGAGAGAGGGATAGAAACATCAATAATAAGACAGAATCATTGAAGAAAGAGAAGAAAAAGAAGTCATTGATTGGCTGCCTCCTGCACGCCCCCTACTGGGGATCGAGCCCTTAACCCAGGCATGTGCCCTTGGCTGGGATCGAACCCGGGACCCTTCAGTCTGCAGACTGATGTGTCACCCACTGAGCCAAACTAGCTAGGGCTGTTGGTTGCTTTTTTTAAAAAAAAAATATGTTTTCATTGATTTTAGAGAGAAGAAGAGGGAGAGATAGAAACATTGAGTGGCTGCCTACTGGGATGAAGCCTGAAACGCAGGCATGTGCCCCGACCCAGAGACCTCTTGCCAGCCCGGGCTGGTGTATTTTTAAAAAAATAGCCCTAGCTGGTTTGGCTCAGTGGCTAGACATCAGCCTGTGGATTGAAGGGTCCCAGGTTTGATTACAGTCAAGGGCACATGCCTGGTTGAGAGCTCAATCCCCAGTAGGGGGTGAGCAGGAGGCAGGCGATCAATGATTTTCTCTCATCATTGATATTTCTATCTCTCCCTCTCTCTTCCTCTCTGAAATCAATAAAAATATATTTTAAAATTATATATATATATAAAAAACCCTAATATGCAAATAGACTGAAAGAAGGTACAACCGAACAACTGGTGGCTGTGATGTGCATTGACCACCAGGGGGCACGTGCAGAACATGGTAGGTGTCGGCAGCAGGCAGCAAAGCAAGGAACATGGCGGGCGTTGGCCGTGGTGGGATGGTGGAGCAGGTGAGCGGGGGCGCCAGACCAAGGCAGGGCGCTGGGTGCTGTCATCGGGGCGAGCCTCTGGTGGTTACTGAAAATTCTTTGCTCCCCTGCACCACGGTCCCGCCCGGCACACCTGCTGCCGGCACCTGCCCAACTGCTGGCGCTGGCCCCAATCCCTCTGTGCCGTCAGCGGGTGCAAGTGGGGCCAGCGCCAGCAGCATGTGGGAGCCGTGACGGCGGGAGCGGGGCTGCCAGCAGACAGGGGACTGGGGGCTGTGGCGGGAGAGGCAGGGAGAATGAGCCCAGACCTGCCCCTGTGCCCACTGCAGCCTAGAGGCCCACAGTTCCTTTCACGGTGCACAAATTCGTGCACTGGGGGTATATATATATATATATATATATATATATATATATATATATATCTCCCAGGGTATTTTTTTCCATTGATTCTTAGAGAGAGGTGGAAAGGAGGGAGGGAGGGAGAGGGGGAGAGAGAGAAAGAGACATGATGTGAGAGGCATACATCCATTGGTTGCTTCTTGAATTCGCTCAGCCCAGGTCAGGGATTGAACCTGCAAACCAGGTGTGTTGGACCAGGAATTGAATCACAACCCTTTGGTTTGAAGGCACGAGCCACACTGATCAGGGCTTGACTTTGTTCTTATATGTTTCAGTGTTGGTCACTGCCAAATTCTCATCAATCAGCTGCTGTGCTTCATATTTCCTCCTCTTATGTAGGCAGCCTTCATATATTTTAACCAAATATCCAACATTTGCAGAAATGAGCATTTCTGGAAGGGTTCTGTGATTTTGGTCCTTTGATGGCCAAGCACTGGGCATCCCCCCAGTGGTGTCTGGTGGACCTCTCTGAGGACACCCGCCCCGCATCCCCAGATTGTGTTGAATGGTTAGGAACTAGCCAGCAGCAGTGTGGGGGAGAGACCAACAGATGGACCCTGAGAGAGGGGACAGGTGGACTGTGCCCAGGAAGGAGGCTTGCTTAGTGTATAGGATTCACCAGCTGGGTTGGCTTCATGCATGCAACCTGGGCAGTGGCATAGAGCCCCATGATTGGCTTAAGGCTTTGCTGTCATTTTCTTTATATTCTTAATACATTTTGAGCAAGGGACCTTATATTTTCACTTTGCACTGGGCCCGACAAGTTAGGTAGCTGGTTCTGCTCACCAGCTCTGGTTCCTGGCCCAGGGCTAGTTCCCCAGGATCGTCTCGGAGAGACTGGGGAACCTTGGTGCATCCTTGAACAGGTTCTGCCTGTGAAACAGGGATCACAGAGTCTGCTTCACTCAGAGGGATGGAGGTTTTTACCAACTATGAGTCAGGCTAAGGGGCTGCCCTGCCAGGAGAAAGCCAGCTCTAGGCCTCTCTTTCAAAGAGGCCATATGACTCCCGCCCTCAGCCCGTGGTCAGCTGTCAGACTGTTGACAAGAGATGCTAGGGTTTACAGGGTTGGGGCAGATGCCTCCCTGAGGCAGGATAGGCAGAGCATGCCCTGGCTTCTGGGCAGGCACCTAGCTGGTCTGGATGCCAATACTGGGCTGGGCCCAGATCTCTGTGTCTCTTGAGTCCAGCCTGCCCGGCCATTGGACTCGGGGGAAGTGGTGGCAGCTCCTCCGAAACATTGTGAGAGGCTTGGATGTTGCTCCGTTGCTGCTACAGGTGCCATTAGGTGGGAGGACCCAGTTACAGCACCCTGAGTCCTGAGGGACGCCCAGGTGGGGCTGGGCCAGCTCTCAGGCCCAAATTTAGGTCATTGCTTTGCCTTTGCACACCTGATTGTCTTTCTAATCCTGTTGTGTCTTGTCCCTCACCTTCTTCCACTCTGGGTTTGAGCCTTATCCTCTTTTTCTGTGACTGATGCCACTTGCCTCCGTTTACCCATGTACTTGTCACTTTTACTCCTGCAGTTCACCCTCAGTGGGCAGGGCTGGGCCTGTTTCCTACATTGTCGCTCTGTCATTTTTTACCCCCGCCCCCCCCCCCCGGGGTCATTTTCGAACAAGGAGCCTCTCATTTTATTTTTGCATTGTGCTCCCCAAATTATGGAGCTGATCTGCTGACCAGGGCTCGAAGGACAGGTACGGAGGTGCTCAAGATCAGAATCTGACAAGGGCTTCTCAGCGCTGGAGTCAAATGGCAATTCTGAAAGGGTAGCCAATCCCCTGGGAAGGCCGGGCTGAGTACCTAGTATGTGCCAGTGAGGGTTCGGGGCGGGTTGCTGCAAACAGACGCCCCCTTTTCAAGGGGTTTACCCAGGAGAGCGCTTACAAGCAGGACAAAGCCTGGCCCTCCAGGGGCCTCCCCAGGATCGGGGAGAAAACCGCGGCGGCCGGGAGCGGAGGAGGGGCGCTGTCGGGTCGCGCTCAGACCCGCCCCGCCCCGCCCCGCCCCGCCCGGGCGGCCGGCCTCAGGGAGCTGAAAGGGCCTCTGTGTTCCGTCCTCCGCCTGCCCGCGGGCCAGGAGCGCATTTCCTCAGCTGCGCCAGACCCCGGAGGCTCCGCGGCCCCTCTGGGGACAGACGCAAATAGTTCCCGGCCCAGCTGCCGGGCCAGTTACCTTGGGAACCAAACTCAATTGCCTGACGTCACCGGGCCGTTGCGTAGCAACCAGCACAGACTCTCCCACCCGCTCTCCCCGCCCGCGGGCTGAGGTCGCGGGACGTGGAGACCGCGGGGCGAGGCGGGGATGCCCCAGCCTTAGCCCGGCCGCGCCCTCCTCGCCGCCCCTCGCCCGCGGGCCGCGCCCTCGTCCCGCGCTGGAGCTGCCACCCGGATCCCCGCGGGGCTCCACCCTGCGAGGAAGGAAACCCCAACGGAGGAGACGGCGCCACCAGGCCTCGGGCCGGTGGGCAAGGGCCCGAGGTGGTCCCCGAGCAGCCTGCAACCGGCCGGGATTTCTCTCCCAGAGAGAGGCCTCTGTTCGCTGTCACCCTGCTTTCTGTCCCAGCCTAGTTTCTCGCCAGGCCCCAACCTGGACTCCTGCCCCAGTAGCAAGGAGCTGAGACCGTATGGGGCGTTTTCGTCCCCGCTCAGTCGCCTAGGAAATCTGCCGCTTGGACACCTTTCTTGGAGGTGGGAACGCTGGGCTCTGCTCGTGCCCCTCTGCCCCATCCCTGGAGCCCTTCTTCACTCCTGCGCCTTCCCCTGCGTCTGTGCGGTGACATCCACGTCCCGGGGTTGTGGTCTTATAATCGGACCACCAAGGCGTTGGGTCTTCCTGTCACTACTTGAGCCAATTAAACAGAGACACAGTTGAGTCAGAGATGAGTGTTTATTCCAATAATGCCGACAGCTTGGGAGAGCAGCAGGTCATCCATAAAAATCTCTGCACCCCACCATAAGCCAGCTGCTTACTATATTGGGTAGAAGGGCAAAGATTACGTGGGGAAGTAGGAATTACAGGCATGGGAAAGTAGGCTCGGGATAATTATTACAGGTTAAAAGTCATACGGCCCTGAGTCCGGGAGAGGCCACGTGCCCCTGGGTCCGGGTGAGGCCATGCGCCCCTGGGTCCGGGTATAGCTGAATCCCGGGTCCGGGTGAATCCGTGCGCCCCTGGATCCGGGTGAGGCTGGGTCCCAGGTCCGAGTGAGGCCGCGCACCCCTGGGTCCGGGCGAGGCCGCACGCCCCTGGGTCCGGGTGAAGCTGGATCCCGGGTCCAGGTGAGGCCACACGCCCCTGGGTCTGGGTGATGCTGGGTCCCAGGTCCGGGTGAGGCCGCGCCCCTGGGTCTGGGTGAGGCCACGCGCCCCTGGGTCCGGGTGATGCTGGGTCCCAGGTCCGGGTGAGGCGGCGCGCCCCTGGGTCCGGGTGAGGCCACGCGCCCCTGGGTCTGGGCGAGACCAAACCAGAGGGAGTCGGACCTGCATTACCACCATTTGTCCACCATCCAGAGCTGAAGGGTCAGTGCCGACATGTACACATAAGGAACTGGTGGACATTGAAATTGGGTCTCTAAAGAACTGTTGGTCCAGAAAGAAACTTACTACAGACTGATTCATTTGCCTGTCAGCATAACTATTATTGCTCGTCTCACATTCTGTTCTTATAAGTATATTTCTAGTAACACATAATCTCACTCATCTAGGGGAAATGATGAACAACATAGACTGATGAACAAGAACAGACCCAGAAACAAGGAGGCATCGATCGGACTGTCGGGCCTCAAAGGGAGGGTAGGGGAGGGTGGGGATAGGGGGGAGAGATCAACCAAAGGACTTGTGTGCATGCATACAAGCCTAACCAATGGTTAAAGAGAAGAGGGGGGTGGGGGCATCCATGGGGAGGGGTGTGGGATGGGAATGGGGGGATGAGGACAAATATGTGACACCTTAATAAAGAAATTAAAAAAATAAATAAATAATAAAAAAAATAAAAGTCATACGGGCTGGCGGGGGGAAGGAGGGGGGGCATTGCAGAAGGGCCGGTGTCTCTGGGCAACCTGGGACCAGATTACAGATAATAGGGGCTGGGGTTGTAAAAAGTAGGTGCCTCCTGGATTAGATTGTTTCAGCCACAAGTTTGTAAATCTCTCCATAATGATAGGTGGTTCTCGGGACAGGAGGATGGACTGCATTCCAATGTTAGCTCTCATGTCCCAGGGCGTACAAGACTCAGCCAGGTTAGAATATGCTTCCTCTAATCAGAACAGAACCATCATGGATAACAGAGCATGGTTAATATTCCTTATTATAATTGAGGCTGGTCCCCAATATTCTATTTCTGCCCCTAACAGTCTTGGGAGCCAGCTGTGGTCCTGGGAGTGGAGAGGGGGAGTGGGGGCCTGTCTGACTACCGCCCAAGTTTCTGAGTGGGCCTCGTTATTAGGTTATTCCTTCTCCTGCCCAGCTCTGTTTCTCACCATTGCTGAATCCCAAAGCCCAGGCTGGGAGACAAGGTCCAGAATTTCATGCAGGGGCCAGCAGTAATCTGCCATTGTGCCCTGCCCTACCTCAACTTACCCAACTTTGACCAGGGTAATAATGACCACCTCCTCCTGCTAAGAGGACCCGGCTTGTCTTGTTCGAGTTCACTGTGGTGAAGGCCATCTGTGGGAGGTGATTTTCTTCATCAAACACTCTATTTTAACAAGTACTCATAAAATACAGGTGGTCAGAAATGAAACCAGGTGTTTTAGGTGAATCCTATTTCCTCATTGGTTAATACTTAAAATTCAGAGATGCAGAGGAATTTTTTAATCCACAGAGTTGTGGGAGTACACCTAAGAATGCCTCAGATCTTTCTAAAGCACATAGTTAAAGGAAAGCGTCCCAGACCGGGCCAACCAGATCCTTACACTTGGCATTTATCAGACTGGAGCAGGGAAACAGGTTTTTCTTCTTAGTCCTGGAAATGTGAGCGTGTGGGCCTGGAGCCTCCAGGAGCCATGTTCCCTGCAGGAGCAGAAACCTGGAGGAGAATGCTGAACAAACCCAAAAAGGCTCTGGAGGCTTCAGCTAGAAATAAATTATAAAGGTTTATTCAAAGGTCTTAAGGTTTGCATACCAGAAACAACTAGACAATACCCAGTGTTTCAAAGAAGAAAGAAAAGCTGAGGGCTCTTACAGTAAAAAGCACATTCTTGAGAAGAATTAGTCCTGCATTCTTCTCCTCTGGATTGGTTGGAGATGATAATTCTTTAGATGACAGATTGTCTGCATCCTGGATGTCAGGTGGTCTGGATACCTGAACATTCTTCCTCAGTCCTTCAGGGGTAATCGGAGGGTTATCTGGAGGTCTGATGTATATCGAGGCATTCGCACAGGACTGGAAAGTTCAAAAACTTAAGTTCCCAGGCTAGTTAAAGCAAGAATAGAATCATTTCCTCAGGCTTCAACCTACTTGATTTTAGTAATTGAGCAACTTGACTATGGTGACTCCATTATATTTCTTCGCTCTATTTCTCAAGAGGCAGAGTTGCCATGGTAGGTAGTGGGCACAAGCAATGGAGACAGTCCTTACAGCTTGGAGTCCCTGACATCAGGCATCTCCAAAGCCAGGTTCTTCCTCGCCCTTCTCCGCCCAGCCCATCCATCTATTACTGCCTAAGTAAGTTACGTCATGTTGTGTTTCTGTCAGTTCCAACTAAGAGATTTCCACAAAGCAGAACACCCCAAGGAAGAAAAAATAAAAGCACACCTGTCACTCGTCACATGCCAACTGTTTAATGTTGTTTGTTTCTTTTTAGTGTGCCTTATTGATCACAGCATCCCTGTGAGGGAATGGGAGACCTATTTTATAGATGAAGACACTGAGTTTTGGAGACAGTAAGGCCCTCATCTAGGACCACAGTGTCCACTTGAGGAGGACTCCACAGGATGGGCCAGTGGAGGTTCAATGGATACTGCCCGTCAGAGACCCCTCAGCCAAGCCCTGCCCTCTGAAGACTCTGCCATGGCTAGGCCCTTCCTGGAGGCCCCTGAGCCTGCTGTGGTCTGAGGTTGGGGCACTGTTATGCAAACTATGCCATGGTGTTGGGCTCTGGCAGCAAGTCCAGTTGGACAGTCTGTGCCCTTCTGCCCGTCTGGCTTTGTTCCTCAGAGATTCTGAACACATTTCCCACCTGAGTCAATCAGCTCAACTGGTGGCATCTCAGGTTTATTCTGAAGCCCGGTGATGTAACAAATATATATTGGTTTCTGCCCCCTTGGTTCCTGGCACAGTTTCTAAAACCCTTGTAATTTCCTGAGTGGTAGGAATGACTCTTGGAAGATGGGGGCTGCTCGCCAGAGGAACAAATCTTGAGATTAGAGCGTTGGAACTTTTAGTCCCGTTCCCCCCCGCCCCCCGCCCCCACACACACACCTCTGAGGAGAGGAGGCTGGAGATTGAGTTAATCACTGATGGCCAGTGCTTTACTTTAATCAATCATGTCTGCATAATGAAACTTCCATAACGACCCTAAACCACAAGGTTCAGATTGCTTCTGGGTTGTTGAATGGATCCCTATACCAGGAAGCTGTGGCCCCTCAACTCCATGGAGACAGAAATGCTTGTGCTCTGGACCCTTCTGGACCTTGCTCGATGTACTTTTTCATCTGGCTGCTCATTTATATCCTTTATAATAAACTGGCAATAGTGAGTAATGTGTTTCCCTGAATTCTGTGAGCTGTTATAGCAAATTATCCAACCTGAGGAGGAAGTCATGGGAATCCCTGATTTTGTAGCCAAGTCAGACAGAAGTGTGGGTAACCTGGGGACCCACCTTTAGTGATGCATCTTTAGTGATGCAATCTTGTGGGACTTAACCTGTGGGGTCTGTACTGACCCGAGGTGGTTAGTGTCAGAATTGAATTGCAGGACACCCACAGAGAACTGAAGAATTGTTTGGTGTGGAAAACTCACACATTTAGTGTTGGAAGTGTTGTGAGTAAAGAAACCGTTTTTATTGAACTCACTTCTCTCGGGAGATTAACCTCAAATAGTCTGGGGCCCTCCTTGGTGCAGGCTAGTGATGCCTTCTCTCCAGCAGAGGGCGTGCTCTGCTCCCTTAGGGGATTCAAAGCTCAAGATCCAGGAGGCCTAAGAAATAGGGCTTTCTCTTAGCCCAGAGAGGGTCCAGTTTTGCATTTAAATATTTAAATGTGTACTTAAGTTTACCTTTACACTTTAGCACATTCCCTGGGGGACTGTCCTTATCTATGATCACTTTCTTCAGGAGACACTTTCCGGGATAGAACTTGTGCCTCAACCAGCCAAACCTATAAACTTGACTGTAGTCATGTGGTGACTAACCAATTAGCCTAGTGGCCATAGACTAAACAAGAATATTGTCCTTACAAAACAAGTCAAAACACTGACAGATTTATTTTTATTTTTTCTTACTATATTCAAAGTGGCCTCAAATTTCTAACTATTCTTACAAAAAAAAGAGATTCTTTTTTAAAAATAATCTTCCAGCCGAAACTGGTTTGGCTCAGTGGATAGAGCGTCGGTCTGCGGACTGGAGGGTCCCAGGTTCAGTTCCGGTCAAGGGCATGTACATTGGTTGCGGGCACATCCCCCGGGGGGGATGTGCAGGAGGCAGCTGGTCGATGTCTCTCTCTCATTGATGTTTCTAGCTCTCTATCCCTCTCCCTTCCTCTCTGTGAAAAATCAATAAAATATATATTTTTTAAAAATAATCTTCCAACTTAAATTTTTTTCATTGATTTCAGAGTGGAAGGGAGAGGGAAAGAGAGATAGAAACATCAATGATGAGAGAGAATTATCGATCAGCTGTCTCCTGCACAGCCCCCAACCAGGGGTCGAGCCTGCAACCTGGGCATGTGCCCTGACTGGGAATCACACCAATGACGTCCTGGTTCATCGATTGATGCTCAACCGCTGAGCCACACCAGCGGGGTCAAACTTTTTTTTTTTTAAATCCTCACCGGAGGTTATGTGTTAAGAGAGGAAGGGAGGGCAGGAGAGAGAGAAACATCGATGTGAGAGAGAAACATCCATCAGTTGCCTCCCATATGTGCCCCAACCAGGGATCAAACCTGAAACCTAGTATGTGCCCTGACTGGGAATTGAACCTAAAACCATTTTGGTGCATGGGACAATGCTCTAACCAACTAAACTACCCGGCCAGGGCAAAACTTTTGAACTTTAAAGATCATTTGAATTTGTGGATCCCACTCCTCAATACCCATCTCAGATGGTGGAAAACAGCAGTCTCTAGTCACAGGTTGGTTTTTCCTGAACACAGGCTCTCAGCCAGGAGAAAGCCGAGTGTGTGGAGGGGGAGGGAGACTGCCCTGCAGACCCCACATCACTCCCATCAGCTCCCCAGGAGCTCTAGAGCTGGAGCTGGAGTTGTTCCAAGCTGGCCCAGGACAGTCGGGCCTTACACTCCCTCACAGACCAGTCACTGGATCGGGCCACCCAGGAGGGCGTGACCTTGGGCCAGGGGTGCTTTGAAGGGGCTGGCACTGAAAGCTGTCCACTGATGGTGCTCATAGCAGCTGCGGGAACCGGTCCTTCAATGAAAGGGACAATCCACCCTGGGGGTGGGGGGGCACCGTGTCCCTGCTGCCATCTGCCAGGACTTGTTGGTGTCCTTCCCTTAGCCAAGCCCCTGCTGGGCTCAGATGTTAGGCTACTGTGCCTGCCCGGCTGGCTCTTGGCCCAGCCTAAATGTTCCTTTAAGCAGATCCTCTGCTTACTGGCCAATCTCCCAGGGGCAGAAGACCCGCCCAGAAAGATGGCTGTCTCTCCTAGAGAAATATGGGTGTTTGTCAGGTGGGAACCCTGATGTATAGAGGAGAAGCAGTGAGAAGGGGCCAGCTTTGTTGGGGTGAATTTGTAACTTTGTCATGCCTCAGTTCTCAACACGAAAGAGTACCCTACATACAGCCACCCTGTTATTCTGACTGCTCATTGTTTCCTCCTTTTCTTTTTAAGTATATTTTTATTGATTTCAGAGAGGAAGGGAGAGGGAGAGGGAGGTAGAAACATCAATGATGAGAGAGAATCATTGATCGGCTGCCTCCTGCACGCCTCACACTGGGGATCATCAGGTCCACAACCCAGGCATGTGCCCTAACTGAGAATCAAACTGTGACCTCCTGGTCATAGGTCGACACTCAACCACTGAGCCACGGCAGCTGGGCTGTTTTCCCCCTTTAACACCACCGTCTGTGCCTACGCACTGCCTCTCCCCAATAGTGCTCCCCTTCTTCAATTTTTATCCATCTGCCAAGGTGGTCCATATGCCCGTGATGACTCCTGCTTGCTGAAGGCTCCTGTGTCTATGAATTGCTCCCTCTTGCCTGGGGAGGGGCCTATCCCCAAGCTCATGTCTTCCGGCCTTTCCTTTCTCGTTCAGGCCGCCTTTTCCAGAACTGGGGTGTGCCCACTTCTCTCCGTGTTGGACTCCTCTGAGTGTGCAGCCCTGACCTTCTCCCCGAGTGCACTGGTACCCAGATGCCTGGGGGGTCCCACCTGCAGAGAAGATGTGTTGCCAAGCAGATTTGCCAACACAGCTGTTTATCCCGAAGCAAAGAGGAAGGCTGGAAGCAAGCAGGAAAGTCAGCCCTTGGCACGTAGATCTATAGCACCCTCTGCTACAATAATGACAATGCTCACTAACACATAGCACTCAACTAGGGCCAGGCACGGCTCCAAGCACATGACTCATTAACTCGCATAATCCTCACAACAGCCCAATGCAGTAGGTGCTATCATTGTCACTTTACAGATGAGGAAACTGAGGCACAAGGGAATAAAAGTAACACAGCTAGTACGAGGTAGAGCCAGGATTCAAGGTGTCCTGGACCCCAAGGCCATACTCTTTACAACTCTTCCAGCTTTAACACATGTCCTGTGGGGATCCCCCAATTCTTGGCTGACCCTGGCTCCAGAGGTAGGCGTGAGGCCCAGGCCAGATATCCCGTTCCCGTGGCCTCAGTGCTTGGTTCAGGAGACAGCGTGGGAGCCAAGCCAGGCCCTGTGGGACTCTCCCCCAGGACTCCCCTGCCAAAGCCAGTGGGAACAAGGGCCTCTATTTCTAAGAAGGTGGCTGAGCCACCTGAGAATGGAGCCAGCACAGACTGGGGGAAGGGGGTTGGAGCTGGAAAGATAGAACCCTGAGGACAAGGCTGAACCCTGGGCCCGGCCACACCCACACTTGCCAGTTGTGCTAGTCAGCTAATCCCTTCACTCAGTCAGGGCTGGTTTCTGTCCCTTCTGAACTGTTGGTTACCTTTGACGTTCCAGTGTCTAGTAGTAGCTGGCACATAGTGGCATTTACCTGGTTCAAAATTTTTTATTGACAGCCTTTGGGGTCTACGCTGGCAGCTTTATCGCCCATTCTCTGCTCTGGGCTCAGCCCAGGTTGAACTGCTGAACTACCCTCCCCCACCAAGTACCCATCACATCCGCATCAGCTTTCCTTCCTTTGGCCTCTGTCGGGGACCCACCTCTCCTCTCTTTCTAGGTCTGATTCAATTGCTTCTCCAAGGGGCCTTGCTCACTGGGAGCTGAATTGACATCCTCCTTCCTCTGAACCTTTGCTTTCACTGCGTGGAAACAGTTCGCGGCTCACCTACAGCAAGTGGCAGCTGCTCGAGGAAAACGGTAGACACACCTGGTTCACCTGGTACCCCTCCCCTTGGGGCTCGGCATTAGATTTCCTCGCGAGCCATCTGCAGGGTAGGGGTGGCAAATGTGCACCTCTGGGGGCCGGCAGGTGACATCAGTCACTGATGCAGGCCAGGTAGGTCTCTCTTAAAGCGGGCAGCTCACCTGCCAGTTGCTCTGAAGTAATAAGGCCCCTAGATTTTTTTAAAAAATATATTTTTATTGATTTCAGAGAGGAATGGAAAGGGAGATAGAGATAGAAATATCAATGATGAGAGAGAATCATTGATTGGCTGTCTCCTGCATGTCCCCTACTGGGGATCAAGCCCGCAACCCAGGCATGTGCCCTTGCCCAGACTCGAACCCGGGACCTTTCAGTCTGCAGGCCGACGCTCTATCTACTGAGCCAAACCGGCTAGGGCAAGGCCCCTGGATTTTTTAAGAGAAGCAGAAATTTATATGTTGATATAAGCATTCTGGGTTTTTAAATGTTAGCAGTTAATTCACAATTTGAGAGACACTGTGTAGGGCAAACACATTTGGAGACGCTGCTAGAAGTGAGGAGTGAATGTCTCCGCGTCCAGGGCTGCAGCACGAAGGAGTGCGGGGTGTGACCTGCCTAAGGCACTGGGCCAAGGGCAGGAGTGGGGCTCATGTCCAGTAGAAACTTCACTCACCAAGTCAAGTGACCAGTGTGATACTGTATCCAGCCAGAGGGCTGGTGGATTTCCAAAGCAGGCGGCTGCCTTCCCAAGGTGGACAGCGTCACAGACAAGAGTAAAAACCACAGAAACAGACCTGGGTCTAGGGTGACCCACTTGTCCTGGTTTGCCTGGGGTTTTCCTGCTTTTAAACCTGAAAGTCTCACCTCCCAGGAACCTCTTAGTCCCAGGCAAACTGGGACAGCTGGTCACCCTACCTAGATCCCTGTTCCCACCGTGTCCCTGGCCGGCTAGAGGATATCGTAGTGACAGCTGAAATGTTCGAGCTCATCAAGTGCCAGACCCCATGTGTTAGGACATGCATGGTTTCCCTTATGTCTCATAACATCTTCATGGTGTGGTTCGTTATCCGTCCTGCAGAGGACAGTCGGAGGTTCAGAGGTGAAGTGACTGGCCCAGGGCCAGCAGTGGCGCTGGGGTTTCCGCCCACATTGGTCTGGCTCCGTGTCCGCAGGCCCTCGCAGAGAGCCCCAGCCTCCGAGGCCAGGAGGCCAGGGAAGGGTCAGGCCCCTTCCTCAGGAGCACACTTACCTGGTTGGAGGTCCCGCCAGGATCAGTTTTTGCAGGTCTGAGACCTCTACGCCTGGCCCCCACCGCTGCCCGGCTCTTTCATTTCTGTACTTTGGCTCCAGCCCCTGAATGGGACCACCCGGGAAGCCCTCAGGGGACCCCTTTCTGTTTCCAGACACCCTAGCCCGCTCCTGTCCCTCTGCCCTGTGCCCACCGCAGAAACCAGCTTGGTCTGGGGAGAGCTATCGCAGGCTGGCAGCGGCAAGGGGGCAGGGCATGAGTGTCCCAGGGTCTCAGGAGGCTGCTGAGCCAGTCATTTGGGGGCTTGCTGTGCAGGGTCTAGTCATAGTTGGGGCCAGAGTGGGTGAGTTGGCTGGTCATGTAACACATGGCTGAGCGGATGCCTTCTACAGTCCTCTGCTCCGTCCGCTCCAGCATGCAGTTGACAGAGCGAAGGACCGAGCCAGTCCTGGCTACCAGCCCGGAGGAGAAGGCCGACCTGGCGTTCCCCAGGATGCTGGAGACCGAGCGCAGGCTGGGCCCTGGGCTGTGCAGCAGGTCTGTACGGAGCTGTGTCCCGAGGCCAGGAGGCCCGTGGCCATGCTCATGGTGGCCTCAGACCAGACCAGGATGTCTGCCAGGGAGCTGATGGACCCCTCGCCCCCTCCCAGCAAGCTGGTCACGGAGCGCATGTAGGCGTTCTCCTCACAGGCTGTGTACAGACTGGAGTCCAGATGTCTTCTCCCCAGGGCCACTGTGGGGGCGCCAGGCAAGCAGGTCACACTGCTTCCTGGGGAGGGCGGGACCAGTGGAGCCTGCAGGTCTCTTGAGCAGTCTATCAAATCCCCCTCGGTCACTGCCTGGGACTCAGCCGATGGCAAAGCTTCAGTGTCAGGGTTCACGGCCTCCGGACCCTCAGATTTCCCAACAGCTTCAATGGTGTCAAGCTGGCTGTCTGCATCTGCAGTGCCCGCGGCAGGCACGGGGGGAACTGTGCTCCAGCACTTGGGGTAGATGGGGCTAAGTCTTGCTCCCTGTCTGGGACACCCGCTGTTTGTGGTGTCTCTTCCTTAACCAGGGGAGTCACTTTGGGAAATCTGAAGACTCCAGGGTCCTCCTCGAATCTCGCACCGGCCCAGCCCATACTAGGTTCTGGAGACTCAAGGATGTTTGCAGGGCATCTGGGGCCGGGTGGGCCAGCTGGGCCGCGGCCTCCTTGGGCTCCTGCCTGTGCCCTGCATCAGCTTCATCCTCATGCTGGTTTTGGTCCCAGATGCTGCCTGTGGCCTTGGAGGCGGATGGCTTGATGGAGGCCGGATCTACATCCTGCTGTTCAGTTGACGCTGCACCGCCAGCCGCTGGGCCATCTGCAGGGAGGGAGACCTGACTTTGGGATCCCACTGCAGGGCTGTCTGAAGACCTGCTGTCACTGCGCGTGGGGATGCCGCCTCTCCCCAGGGGACAGTGGTCATCCAGGCCTTCTGTTACTTGTGCTTCTTGAGGGAGTAGTGATGGCCCTGCTGGGTGAGTTGTCCAGGTGGTGAGGTCACAGGGGGCTGAGGGCCTCCGACGATGTCACAGGCACCAGCAGAGCAAGGGTAGATGCTTTTAGTGGGCTCAGTCCCCAGGACTGTTTATAGCCAAGTCTGCCAGTGCATAAGGAGAGAAAGACAAATACATTAGAAAAAGGTGGAGGTGTGTATGCAGGTGCCACAAGGAATCATGATGACTGTGACTCTGATGATAGAGAATGGGATGCAGTTGCTCACTTATAATAAACTAGAGGCCCAGCATGCGATTGAAATCGCCCGAGGAGGCACCCCGAGGGGGGCCGGGACCCGCACCTGACTCACGCAGCACCAGCTGCTGCAGGAGTCAGGCCAAATCGGCACCACAGGAGGCCAGACCGGTGCCACAGGGGGCCAGGACCCGTGCCCGACTCACAGCGTGCCCTGGCCCCCCTGCCTATGTCTGCTCCGGGGCCACCCGATCCACCAGCTGACTCGGGCTGGCCCCCTGCCTGTGTCTCCATCTCTGCTCCAGGCCTCACCTGCGTGCACAACCTCCTCCTGTCTGGTCGTGACCCGTTACGGAGTCCCGGCCTAATTTGCATACTACCTCTTTATAATACAGATGTTATAAGGGACCACTCACAGCATCTTCCCAAGAAGATGTAGCCCTCTGCTCCTGTACACAGTCACATCTTGTTGGGCCTCTTGTGACGACAAGGGACCTGGCCTGAGAAAAAGCCCCACGTAGAGGATGGTGGAGCCAGGGGGATTGCACAAAAGTAGGGCAAAGCCTTGATCAAACTGCACCTGTAGCCCCCAGCCCCCAGACTTCCTGTGAGGGCAGGAGATTTACTTCCAAATTGCTTTAGCAAGTTGAGCCAGGGCTTGTTGTTACTAGCAGTCACAGGCAGCTTAAGGGATAACATCTAAAGTCATCCAGGGAACCTGAGTAGTAGAGACCCCACCATCCTATCTCCCCTGAACACCCTGGCTCCTCTGGCCACTAGGGTGGTTGCTCTCGTGTCACCTCTCTCCTGCCTTGGCTTCAGACCTCTCCTCCCGGAACCTCTGTCCACACTGGTCCAGAAATCACCCCACAGAGTCCCTCCTACCCCCTTCCTTGGATTCATCCTTGGCACTGGCGCTCAGCTAAAGCAGCTGAAGCTATCTCCAGACTAAGCACTACAGGGCTCACCATTTGAAACAGCAAAGATTATCATTTCTCCCCCAGAGTCTACACTAATGAGCAGAGAGCTATAAACCAATCTAGTCAATTGGCCCCTGGGCTCCCCAGTCTTTGGCTGGCTGCTCCTCAGGATGCTCCATCTCAGCTCTGGGCTCCCAGGGCAGCCTCTCTGCATATCAGCTCTGTAAGAGGGTCTCCAGGTTCTCCTTCTTCCCAGAACTCCACTTCCTGCATGTTCAAGGCACAAGGAGAGAGAGAGTAACCTGGGTGCCATTAGCAGATGGTATGAGAATTCCACCTAGAACATCACTGGGTTTGTTTGCAAGAAACAGGATAATCAGCCCCAGGGGGTGGGGCTGAGACCCCAAAGGCATTCTCAAGTGACAAGGAAGTTGCTACCCAGCTTTCTAAGGAGGCAGATGCCATTAGCCAGAGGGCCTTTGTTTGGAAAGAGCTGGGTTTGGGCCAGGGGCCTACAGCCCAATTGTTCCGCTGGAGAGGGGGCAGGGTTCTGGGAAATGAAGGCCGAGTTAGAGGGGAGCAGCAAGGCAGCTGTGCTGAGAGGGAGGGTCAGGCTTCCCTGGGGATGCAGCAGGTGAGGCTTGGGGAGAATAGAAATATCAGAGGGAATTTTTAAGTTGTTTGTGTTGAGGTCTCCAGGGTACACCCCTTACCTTCTCCACACATCAGAAATCATACCTTGTTTGCTAGTACTTTTGGGTAAGTGCTGGCAGTCAGGGGACTACAGGTTTTGTGTGTGTGTGTGTGTGTGTGTGTGTGTGTGTGTGTGTGTATTTCTCCTAGACATTGGCTTGGAGCAGACGACTGTCTTTGGGGACACAGATACAGAGATAGTGGAGGGCTGAGTTACAAAATGGTGCTGGGACAATTGGTTAAGTATTTGGAAAAACACTAAGTTCGTTTCTAACTTTCACTTTCAGGTGTTTTTTTTTTAATTTCTTTATTGATTAAGGTGTCACATATTTGCCCTCATCCCCCCATTCCCATCTCACACCCCTCCCCACGGATGCCCCAACCCCCTGTTGAACTTAATCATTGGTTAGGCTCATATGCATGCACACAAGTCCTTTGGTTGATCTCTCCCCCTCCCCCCACCCTCCCCTATCCTCCCTCTGAGGCCCGACAGTCCCGATCGATGCCTCCTTGTTTCTGGTTCTGTTCTTGTTCATCAGTCTATGTTGTTCATCATTTCCCCTAGATGAGCGAGATCATGTGTCACTAGAGATATACTTATAAGAACTGAATGTGAGACGAGCAATAATAGTTATGCTGACAGGCAAATGAATAAGTCTGCAGTGAGTTTCTTTCTGGACCAACAGTTCTTTTGAGACCCAATTTCAATGTCCACCAGTTCCTTATGTGTACATGTCGTCACTGACCCCTCAGCTCTGGATGGTGGACAAATGGTGGTAATGCAGGTCCGACTCCCTCTGGTTTGGTCTTGGCTGGACCCAGGGGCATGGCTTCACCTGGACTCAGGGGCACGTGGCCTCACCCAGACCCAGGGGGTGCGTGGCCTCACCTGGACCCAGGTGCACGCAGCCTCACCCGGACCCAGGACCCAGCCTCACCCGGATCCAGGGGCACACGGCCTCACCCGGACCCGGGATCCAGCTTCACTCGGACCCAGGGGCGCGTGGCCTCACCCGGACCCAGGTGCGTGTGGCCTCTCCCAGACCCAGGGGCGCGTGGCCTCACCCGGACCCGGGACCCAGCCTCACCCGGATCCAGGGGCACACGGCCTCACCCGGACCCGGGATCCAGCTTCACCTGGACCCAGGGGCGCGTGGCCTCTCCCAGACCCAGGGGCGCGTGGCCTCACTGGGCCCGGGACCCAGCCTCACCCGGCTCCAGGGGCACACGGCCTCACCCGGACCCAGGGGCGCGTGGCCTCACCCGGGCCCGGGACCCAGCCTCACCCGGATCCAGGGGCACATGGCCTCACCCGGACCCGGGATCCAGCTTCCCCCGGACCCAGGGGCGCGTGGCCTCTCCCGGACCCAGGGGCGCATGGCCTCTCCCAGACCCAGGAGCACGCGGCCTCACCTGGACCCGGGACCCAGCCTCACCCGGATCCAGGGGCACATGGCCTCACCCGGACCCGGGATCCAGCTTCACCCAGACCCAGGGGCCCTTGGCCTCACCCGGACCCAGGGGCATGTGGCCTCACCCGGGCCCAGGACCCAGCCTCACCCGGATCCAGGGGCACACAGCCTCACCCAGACCCAGGATCCGGCTTCACCCAGACCCAGAGGCGCGTGGCCTCACCCGGACCCAGGGGCGTGTGGCCTCACCCGGATCCAGGGGCACACGGCCTCACCCGGACCCAGGGGCACGTGGCCTCACCCGGGCCTGGGATCCAGCTTCCCCTGGACCCAGGGGCGCGTGGCCTCCCCCGGACCTAGGTGCGCTCGGCCTCACCCGGACCCGGGTCACTTTCAGTTTTTAAAGAGGTAAATGCAGAGAGAGGATCAAAGGCAAACTAAAAAAAAAATATTTGATTTTGTGAAGAAGTACTTTCTAAGCTTTAAAGCCAGTAAAAAAATTCTGAAGGGGAAAATAGAGATAAAAAAAATGCTCTAAAAATTTTAAGAGCAAACCACAAACTGGGAAAAATATATTTGCTACAAATACAACTGAGTTAATACTATATACATACTAGGGGCCCAGTGCACGAATTCGTGCACCTTGAAAGGAACTGTGGGCCACTGACTCCGAGCTCCCCCTGCTCAGCCCCTCCCACCAGGGCCCCTGGGCCCCTGTCTGCCCGCAGCCCTGCTCCTGCTCCCACCGCCACTGCTAGAGCTGGCCCCACTTGCATCTGTTGATGGGGTGAAGTGATTGGGGCCTGGTGCCAGCAGCAGGTACGAGCAGCGCCAGCACTGGCAGTGGGTGTGAGCGCCAGTTGGGACCGCAGCGCACAGGAGGGCGGAGCGTGTGGGAGCAAAGAATTTTCAGTAACCACCAGAGGCTCGCCTCCATGACAGCAACTGGCATCACACCTTGGTCTGGAGGCCCCCCGCCTCACCTGCTCCACCATCCCGCTGCAGCCAATGCCCGTCATGTTCCGCACACGCCCCCTGGTGGTCTGCACACATCATAGTGACTGGTTGTTCGGTTGTTCCACCGTTCGGTCTATTTGCATATTAGCCTTTTAATATATATATATATCTTCCAAGTGATGGACCAGACAACACCATTAGCTACCCAGTAACACAATATGCAAAAGATGAGAACAGACCATTCATCCAAGAAATCTAAATAACTAATAAACAAAGGAAAATATTCAAATGTATTAGCAGTCAAAGAAATATATGATTAAAAAATAAATTATCGCCGAAACCGGTTTGGCTCAGTGGATAGAGCGTCGGCCTTCGGACTGAAAGGTCCTGGGTTCGATTCCAGTCAAGGGCATGTACCTTGGTTGCAGGCGCATCCCCAGTGGGGGGTGTGCAGGAGGCAGCTGACCGATGTTTCTCTCTCATTGATGTTTCTGACTCTCTATCCCTCTCTCTTCCTCTCTGTAAAAAATCAATAAAATATATTTAAAAAATAAAAAAAAAAACTTGTTTTCTTTGGCATTTTCCAATTAATTGTTTTGGTTTTTTTTTTAAATATATTTTATCGATTTTTTACAGAGAGGAAGGAGAGGGATAGAGAGTTAGAAACACCGATGAGAGAGAAACATCGATCAGCTGCCTCTTGCACACCCCCCACTGGGGATGTGCCCACAACCAAGGTACATGCCCCCGACCGGAATCGAACCTGGGACCCTTGAGTCCGCAGGCCGACGCTCTATCCACTGAGCCAAACCGGTTTCGGCTCTAATTAATTATTTTACAGTAACATTTATTGCTTGCATTAAGAGAAGATCCTAAAAGGTAAAAGCACAGGATACCATTAAATAATGAGTAGCCAGAGTCAGAGATTTCTAGTTGTGGTGGATCACGGGCAAGTTTTTTTTTCCAACCATGAGTAGGTATTACTTTAAGTATTAGAACTAATTTGCAAGTTAAAATAAATTCCTTCTTTCTAACCTCCCAGAAGCCTGTGCTCTGCAGGCAAATAGGATTCCTGGGGCCACCCAAACGCCCACTCCACAGTGGGAAGGCAACTGAACTGAGAGACCACTCCTCCCACATCCACTCCTAAAACAAAGGGGTGCTTCAGCCCTCCCCACACCACATACACACCCCCAGGGCTGCCCAGGCCTTAGGACATCCCCATCTCCAGGGCCCACCTAGTTTCTCCTGGCCCTTAGGTTTGGCTTGCCAACTGCTAAAGAGGACTCAGGGCCAGAGTGGGACTGCCTGAAGGCCCAGGGAGGAGGGGCGGGCCACCCCAGGCCCCTCAGAGGCCTGGCTGATGGCTGTGCAGTGGCCTGAGGGGGCTCTGAGGGGCTCTGGTGCAGACCAGCCTTGAGAGGGCGGAAATCAAACCATGATCCCTCTGCCTGCGGCATGTCCCCCCACCCATCCTTCTCATTTACTCCTGGGTGTCTGAAGTGTGTCCCCTTAAAAGGCACGTGTTGACGTCCTAATCCCCAGTATCTCAGAATGTGACTGTATTTGGAGATTGGCCTTTAAATTCTAATTGAGTTAGAATGAGGCCCTAATGCAGTGTGACTGGTGTCCTTTTAAGAGGCAGTTTGGACACAAACACACATAAATGTCTATAAACCGAGGGGAGAGGCCAGGAACAGCTCCTTCCCTCACAGCCCTCAGAAGGAACGAACCCCTCCAACATCTTGATTTCTGCCTCCTGCCTCCAGAACTGTGGGAAAATACAGTTCTGCTGTTTCAGCCCCCAGTCTGTGGTACCTGTAATGGCAACCCTGGCAGACGGATGCAGTGCTCTTGAGCCGGATTGGGCCTCAAATAGAATTTTAAAGAAGTTAAAGATAGGTGCCTGCTCGAAAAAAATTTATTATCCAATTTGAGAGACAGGTCATCAGTCTGTTGTCACAACACAGCCCAGTGGGCCAAATGCACAATCCCAGCAGTATGCAGTGCAAGATCCAGGATGTCTAGCCAGCATCCTGGCCAGCCGGGAGCCAAGCCACGGGGTACAGGGAAGTTACAGGGTTTTGCCCTCAGGCTCCCCAGCTCTCTCCCAGGCCTAGGGATCTGCTAGTCATCTACAGGGTGGCAGTGGAATGGGGTGGGGGTGCTGTGACTCTGCATGGAGCCAGCTTTGTTCCATCCCTGGGGCATCCTGTGGATGGTGACTCATTTGAAATGCCTGTGTCTCCCAGGATTGGGGCCCCTCAGCTCAGAAGGAGTGGGAAGAGGGGTTTCCCTGGGGTTACTGCTCTAAGAGAGAGTTACTCACTGAGCTGTAGTTCTAAACTAGTGGTTTTTAGCCGCTTTAAGTCAGGAAGAACCATTTGGAGAAGTGATGAAAGATATGGACCCCTCTCCAGAAATAATGCACACACATGCATTCCCTGAGCCCCACCTCTACGATCTGAGCCATCTCTGGTTATTTGCATTCCAGGGACCTGCAGATCCTTGAAACCCACCTGCCGGGTGGCTCGTAGGCAAGCAGGGTGTGGAGCAGCGGTAAGGGTGGGTGAGCAGGGATGCAATCCAGGTGGAAGACACCAGAGTAGCAAGAAGTGCCAATAGGCCCTCGCTGGTTTGGCTCAGTGGATAGAGCGTCGGCCTGCAGACTGAAGGGTCCCAGGTTCGTTTCTGGTTAAGGGCACATGCCAGGGTTGCGGGCTCCATCCCCAGTAGGGGGCGTGCAGGAGGCAGCTGATCAATGATTCTCTCTCAGCATTAATGTTTCTATTTCTCCCTCTCCTTCCTCTCTGAAATCAATAAAAAAGATATATTTTTTAAAAAGTGCCAACAGTAAGAGCACTCAGGCTGGTCCTGGAGGGAGGAGGTCTCACTTCCTCCTGGAGGCTGAGAGGGTGGGGCAGTGTTCTGGGCAGGAGAGAGGCCTGGAGGAAGGAGGAAGCAGGGCTTTGAGAAGACTTGGGGAGGAAGCCTCTAGAAGCACAGTCTGTAAGAGCTTCCTACCACATTGCTACAATGGCTGAGCATCAGTTTTTGCAACTGTTTCCAGAAATTCAGGCCTTATCTCCCAGGACAGAGCAGAAAGAACAGGGTCAGAAAGTCCAGTTCAGGTTTTGAATGAGTAGAACAGTAAGTCCTGACCTGCCCCAAACAGGAATGTGTTCATGGGGGATGGTCAGCAAGGAGTTCAGGAAAGGAGGGTTTGTGGATCCAGCATTGCTGACAGGAGAGTGCTCTTCCGAGTGTGTCCCTTGGAGGGGATGGACCCTGAGCTTGCAGACACCTAGAGGAGTGCCACTCACCCTGCTCTGTGTCCACACTCAGCCAGCACCTTGGGTGTCCTTTGGCTTCTGTAGTGAATGCAGTTCTGGTCCCCAAAAGACATGTCAACCTGCAACCTTAGAATGTGACCTATTTGGAATAAGGGTCTTTGCAGGCGTAATTAAGTGAAGGATGGTCAGATGAGGTCATCTTGTAGGGTGGGCCCTGAATCTGATGACTGGGGTTCTTATAAGAGAAAGAGGAGGGAGTTGAGAATGAGACACGGAAGGGAAGGTCTTGTGAAGATGGAGGCAGAGGTGGGAATCAATGATGCATCTACAAGCCCAGGACACCATGGATTGTAGGCAACCACCAGAAGAGAGGAATGAGGCGGAGGGTTCTCCCTCAGAGCTCCAGAGGAAGCAATCCTGCCACCGTCTTGATTTCTGACATCTGGGCTCCAGACTGTGAGAGAATAAGGCCATCAAGTTTGGGTTGTTTGTTACATCAGCACTAGAAGTGAATATAGCTTCTGATGGTGATCAGGGGTGCTGACAAAGGACCTCATTTTTTAATAAAATTGGGAAACACTGTGTCAAACTATAGGTTTCTTTGTTCAAGAACTTTTCAGAGTCTTTTTTTTTTTTATCCTCACCTGAGGATATATATTTTTTTCTTTTTGTGTGTGTGTTTTTATTTTGAGGATATTTCCCCATTGATTTTTCAGAGAGAGTGGACTGGAGAGGCAGAGACAGAGAGAGAAACATCGATGTTGTGTGGCTCCCACATGCACCCCGACCAGGGCTGGGAGCCTGCAATCGAGGTATGTGCCCTTGACCTGAATCGAACCCAAGACCCTTCAGTCCACAGGCTGACACTCTATACACTGAGCCAAACCTGCTATGGCTCTCAGAGTCTTTAATAGGCCACAGAGCTTTATGAATTTCCAAGGGTGGAGGATCAGTATTGAACATGCATTTCCCAAACTTCTTTAACCAAGAATCCCTTTTGTATTAGTCAGCTTGGGCTGCCATAATAGAATATCACAGACTGGGTGGTACAACAGACATTTTCTACAGTTCTAGGGGCTGCAAGTCTGAGATCCAGGTATTGGGAGAATTGATGTCTGGTGAGACTTCTCTTACTGGCTTGCAGATACCCACCTTCTCTTTGTGTTCTCACTCGGCCTTTTCTCTGTGCATATCTGGAGAGGGGGAGGGGTGGTGGGAGGGAACTCTGGAACTCTGATATCTCTTCAACTTCTTATAAGAATATGGATTTTATTGGATTAGGGTCCTATGAATGTGGCCTCATTTAATCTGATTGTCTCCTTAAAAGCCTATCTCAAGCCCTAACCGGTTTTTCTCAGTGGATAGAACGTCGGCCTGCGAACTGAAAGTTCCCAGGTTCGATTCTGGTCAAGGGCATGTACCTTGGTTGCCGGCACATCTCCAGTGGGAGGTGTGCAGGAGGCAGCTGATCGACGTTTCTCTCTCATTGATGTTTCTAACTCTCTATCCCTCTCCCTTCCTCTCTGTAAAAAATCAATTAAAAAAAAAGCATATCTCAAAATATAGTCATGCTGGGGTTAGAGTTTCAACATATGAATTTTGTTGAACACAATTTAGCCCCTTACTGCATATTGATTTTCTGGGGGATTGGTTTTCCCCCAGACACACCTGGGGAAATGTAGAATTTAATCTCAGGAGTATAGGATATGGGTAGTATAAGGATGCCCTATATAAGGATCTTCTCAGTAACAGGAGAGGAGAAAGAGCATGTGTTAAGATATTTCTTAAAGCTCCTCCTGTCAAAGTATGGAATCTATGTTCTCTATCCCCTGAATCAGGGCTTGGCCATGTGACTTGCTTTGGTGCAGGGGACAGTGGGAAATATGACTCAAGCAGAGACCTAAAAAGTGTTTGTGTATGGGGGCTTGGCTCCTCTTGTTCCTTTTGGAACCCAGCTGCCAAGCGACAAAGTCTGGCCTGCTGGGTAATGAGACCAACGTGGCCCAGTTGCCCTCACCACCCTCGCCAAAAGCCAGGCATGTGAGCGGGGCTATCAGGGACCTGGACCATCCAGGCCCCCTACTGCAGCCAGGTAGACTAGCGGAAGAATCAACCAGCTGAGCCCAGCCCAAATAATAATAATAATAATAATAATAATAATAGTTTCTTTAAATTATCAAGTTTTGAGGTGTTTTGTTCAATAGTAGCTAAGGCATTTCAGAAGAGACCTGTGACTATCACTGATTTATACAGAATAGTTTTCTCAGGGTGTCTTTGTACCAAAGTTACTGGTAACTTCAGTTCTATGCAGAAGCAATATTTGCCACCAGTCTTGCTTCTAAAGTTTTCTATCCTCTTAAACTTTAAGACTTAAAGACATCAGCATGATGAATATAGGATGTGAGCTTTATTAAGCCAGTCCCTGAAGTCAGCTATAGACTGAAATTGAAAACACATTTTAAACGATAGAACGTGTTAAACATGGAAGAACTGAGCTATCTTGAATAGTCCATGGGAAGGACGTGGTGAACACTTAGGTTTTACTTGCAAAGCAATTTCCTTTTGAGAAATGGCACCATCTTCTGAAAACCAAGCTGAAGTGACTGTCTTGGTGGTTAAGGGTCGTCAGAGATGGAGGGTTGGGGGGAGAGCAGTGGATGTGGAGACAGCTCCCACGTGCCCCCCCAGCCTGACCTAGCTCTCTGCTGCCCTCCAGTGCTGATTCTTTGGAATTGCAGGAGGGTGCCACCCTTCATTCAGGCTCCTGGTTCTGTAGACAGCTGATCCCTCTCAGGGTCTGGGCTTATGTCACAGGGTGAGGAGGTTTGTGATCCATACCTCCCTCCCCCCCACAAAGCTACACATATCCACCAAACCAAACCATCTAGGGCAACAGTTCTTAACTTTTATTAACATTTATTAACCCAGGAATTATACTTTAATTTTTATATTTGAAGCCAATTAATCTTTTTTTTTTTTTAAGTCACACATATTCTCATAGGACCTTAGCTGCTAGGTTTATGGCTGTGCCTGGGATGCCTGGTATAAGGAGACCATCCCCCACCAGGACCTACTGGGACCCTGGACCCTGCTGCCTTCCCAGGGCTCCCTGCCTTCCACATTGCCATCAGCTATTGATTATTTTAAACACTAGTGGCCTGGTGCACGAAAGTCGTGCACATTAAAAGGGGATTAATTAGAGAAAATAATTTAATATTGCTATTTGCCCTTTCTCTATAATAGAAGTGTCAGAGATGAAAGAAAATTAGTAAAAATGTATATGACTGTGTAGAGGGCCCCCTGGGAAGGCACCTGAGCATTCTATATTGGCCCCTCTTGCCCTTTTGTCCAAGAGGGACCCTCTTCTCACAATCCAATTGCCCACAGCTGTTGCCTGAGCTCTCTGTTCATGCCAAGGTTGAAGCTTCATGGTGGCTGGTACCATGGATCTGTCTCTTGCCCAGTGGGGTGAGCTGGGTCTTCCCTGGAGAAGAAACCTGGGTTCCCCAAGATATGTGATTAGTACCAGGGCGTTGCCAGCAGGCGAGGGGATCCCAAGGCAGGTGCTGGGCATGGAGGCCATGGGGACATAGGCTACCAAGGAGACAGAACTGAACCTCACATCACCCTGCTTGGCCCTGGAGGATGGCTGGTTAGCCAGAGACGGATAAGATTCCTCAGGGAAGGAACAACCTAAGACAGGCACAGTCACAGAGGGGCCATCAGGAGAGAACTTGGGGGTCAACAGAGGTGGGGCACAGACCCTCACCCCCACAACTTTGCAGGGGCCTGAACCCTCACCCCTTCTGAGGGAGGTCTACTGCCCCCATGGCTGCTTCGCTTCCCATGCCCAGCTCAAATTGGGACCCGGGTAGCAGACAGAGACTTGGCTGACAGCAGCTGCCCTCTCACTGCAACAAGACTTGTTTTAGTTGTCTTGTACCCATGGTGTGGAGAAGTGGGTTTTTGATACCTAAATCCAACCTAGTACCAGGAATGCTCAGGGCCTCTAAAGAAGGCAAATAATCCTTTCCACTAATATTTACAGGGTAAAATAAGATTGTTATTAGAGTATTAAAGTTGACAGTAAAATAGTAGTCAAGTTTTCAGACTAATTTAAATTGGCTAATTGAAATAAGTGAATATTCTAGAAAAATTAATTGTACTGGACAAAAAGCTGTTCATAAAGTGTTAACTAAAATTTTTATTGGTAGTTCATCTCATGGTAAAATTATGTAACATGTAATGAACCTAAAACAGTCATATTTTAGTGCAAAAAAATAAAATTTAAAAGCTATCAAGACTACATTATAAAATTTCCAAAAGCCTCCTAATATTTAAATAAAAAAAGGAGGGATAGTAGAAGAATATCATGTAAGGAAAAATATCCTGTAAGTAAATTACATCTAGAAAATTTTTACTTTAGAAAATTAACTTTCATTTGTAATGCTAACAGCAAGACACCCATGAAAAACACACAAGGTGACAAAACAAGCCAGAGGAAAATCATTTGGGCAAAAAATGAAAAAGGATCCAAAGTCAAATTTATAGAAAATATTCCTTATTAACTTTTGGTCGAGAATATGTTTGTGTATTTTCAGAAAACAACTCCAAGACCATGTGGATTCCTGCAACAGAGAGGAATTGACAGGACTGCTCCAGCCATGAAGACAGAAGAGAAACAGTCCAGAGATGGAAGACGCTGACAACGCCTTGCCATACTAGCAGTCAGCAGCTGTGTGTCGCTGCAGGTTGCCCAGGACCAAACCAGAGAGGGTCAGACCTGCATTACCACCATTTGTCCACCATCCAGAACTGAAATATAATTGCTGACATGTACACATAAGGAACTGTTCGACTTTGAAATTAGGACTCAAAAGAACTGTTGGCCCAGAATGAAATTCACTACAGACTGATTAATTTGCCTCCCAGCATAACCATTATTGCTTGTCTCATTTTCGGTTCTTATAAGTGTATTTCTTGTATCACATGATCTCACTCATCTAGGAGAAATAATGAACAACATAAACTGATGAACAAAAACAGACCCGGAGACAGGGAAGCATTGATAAGACTGTCAAACCTCAGAGGGAAGGTAGGGGAGTATGGGGGAAACGGGGAGAGATCAACCAAAGGACTTGTATGCATGCATATAAGCCTAACCAGTGGTCACAGACAACAGGGGGGTTGGGGCATACATGGGGAGGGGTTTGGGATTGGAATAGAGGGGATGAGGACAAATATGTGATACCTTAATCAATAAAGAAATTTTTTTTTTTTTTTTTTTGCCGAAACCGGTTTGGCTCAGTGGATAGAGCGTCGGCCTGCGGACTGAAGGGTCCCAGGTTCGATTCCGGTCAAGGGCATGTACCTTGGTTGTGAGCACATCCCCGGTGGGGGGTGTGCAGGAGGCAGCTGGTCGATGTTTCTGGCTTTCTATCCCTCTCCCTTCCTCTCTGTAAAAAGTCAATGAAATATATTTTAAAAAAAAGAAAAGAAAGAAAAATTTTTTAAAATGTATATGAAAATCTTCCTCCTGTCAGAGTCTGGGGCTCACCACGGGACCCAGAGTCAAGTCCCTGCCCACCCACATGCGCCTCATAATCGCGTGAGACCCAGACCCGGCCAGCCCCCGCCCCCATTGGGCTAGATCCAGACCTGGCCAGTCCCACCCTTGTCAAGCCCTGCTGGGCAGGGGACGTAGCCTCAGGTCCCCTGGCCCAGTGCCAGGACAGGGGGCATGGCCCGAGGTCCCCCAGCCCAGACTGGGGTGGGGGCCGTGCCTTGAGGTCCTCCGTCAAGCCCTGCCAGGTGGGGGGGCGCAGCCTCAGGTCCCCCAGCCTGGCACTGGGAGGGGGTACAGCCTCAGGTCCCCCGTCAAGCCCCACTGGGCAGGGGGCGCAGCCTCAGGTTCCCCATCAAGCCCCACTGGGCTGGGGGCGCAGCCTGAGTTCCCCTGACCCAGCACTGGGGGTACACCTTGAGGTCCCCTGTTAAGCCCCACCAGGTGGGGGGAGTGACCTGAGGTCCCCTGTCAAGCCCCACCAGGCAGGGGGGTGCAGCCTGAGGTTCCCTGGCCTGGTGCTGGGGTGGGGGGCGCAGCCTGAGGTCCCCTGACCCAGCACTGGGGGTGCACATTGAGGTCCTCTGTCAAGCCCCGCTGGGTGGGGGGCATGGCTTGAGGTCCCCTATCAAGTCCAGCCAGGCAGGGGGGCACAGCCTCAGGTCCCCTGGCCCGATGCTGGGGCGGGGTCACAGCCTGAGGTCCCCCGTCAAGCCCCGCTGGGCGGGGGGTGTGGTCTCAGGTCCCCCGGCTTGGCGCTGGGGCGGGGGGAGCAGACTGAGGTCCCCTAGCCCAGCACCAGGATGGGAAGTGCACCTTGAGGTCCCCCGTCAAGCCCTGCCAGGTGGGGGGCATGGCCTCAAGTCCCTTGGCCTGGCGCCAGGGTCGGGGGCATGGCCTAAGGTCCCCCAGCCTGATGCCAGGGCAGGGGCGTGGCCTGAGGTCCCCTGTCAAGCCCCATGGGGGAAGGGGAGGGCGTAGCCTCAGGTCCCTGCTGATTGCTCTTTAAGGCTCCTTATGGGAACTTGGCTTCAGCTGTGGATGCAGCCATCTTTGTGACAGAGTGATGGTCAATTAGCATATTCCCTCTTTATTAGATAGGATACTTGTATAACCATTTTGCCAAGTTACAAAATCATGATATGGTTATTTTAGACAAGTTGGAAATTATAGATTAGTATAAAGGAGAATAACCACCCTCCCTAAATTTACCACCTTGAGATAACCAGTTAACATTTAAAGGTCTTCCCCTCAATCCATTTTTTTTTTAAGGTAAAATTACCACCCAACTTACCTCAATCAATATTTACAAGATATATTTTTATTTGAAAAATTGGGATCCCACTGTACTTTCAGTTTTGTTCACTTATTTAAAATATTTTGAGCACCCTAGCCGGTTTGGCTCAGTGGATAGAGCATCAGCCTGTGGACTGTAGGGTTCTGGGTTCAATTTCAGTCAAGGGCACATGCCCAGGTTGTAGGCTTGATCCCCAGTAGGGGCATGCAGGTGGCAGCCAATCAGTGATTCTCTCTCATCACTGATGTTTCTATCTTTCTCCTCCTCTCCCTTCCTCTCTGAAATTAATAAAAATATGTTAAAAAAAAACATATTTTTTGAGCAACTTCCTATGTCCTTAAATAGAAGTTTAATAGGTGCATACATTTAAGTATAAATTTAAATTTAATATCATTTAAAACATAACTTTAAATTTGATAGCTGCATTCCCACCATAAAGGTACATTATATGGCCAGTCACCTATTGTAGGGTATTTTTTAGTCTGTGTTCACTGGGTGTAGCTGCAGTAACAACATATCTCAACATCTCAGTAGCTCACAACCCTAAAGGCTCATTTCTTGCCCATCTTAAATAGGTGTATCCCCAAAATTTATACACAATTTAAAAGCTGTTAGCTCAATTTTGAAAATGAAATGCATTTTAATAAACACTGCCTTTATAATTATTCAAAGTGTGTGTATATATTTGGGGGGGACACCCTATATTTGTCACAGGTTTCTTGTGGCTTAGCTCCTTTTGGCTGTGGGTAACCTGTGGCTGTAATTCTTCTTCCTTCTATAATACAAGTCAAAGAAACAGCCCCAACTGGAGACATGTCAATCTTGTGGCAGAGGTTAAGAACAAGTGAGCAGGGGGAAATAAGCAATATCTCTTAAAGTTTCAGCTTGAGCCCTAGCTGGTTTGGCTCAGTAGATAGGGCATCAGCCTGCAGACCAAAGGGTCCCAGGTTCGATTCTGGTCAAGGGCACTACCTTGATTGCAGGCTCCTCCCCGGCCAGCGCAGGTCCTGGTCAGGGCTCATGCAGGAGACAACCAATCATTGTGTTTCTCTCACATCGATGTTTCTCTCTGTCTTTTCCTCTCTCTTCTACTCTCTCTAAAAATCAATGAAAAAATATCAGGTTAGGATTAACAAACTAACAAAAAAGACAAAGCTTAAAAAAAAGTTTCAGCTTGAGGTGCCACAAATCATGTTCATACACAAGCCATTGGCAAAGGCAGTCAGGAGGTCAAGGGCAAAGCCAGTGGGGCAGGAAATAGTGCCCCCTGGAGGCAGCGCAGGTGAGCGGGGTTGTATAATCTCCTTCCAGGAAGAGAGAGAGCGAACAATTGGGAACTAGAACACGATTGTCTCCAGGTGTTTCCAGATTCAAAGTATTAAACTACTTTTAACTTCTCTTTTTGAATGATATTAAATCTTACATAATTTTTAAACTAAAATTTAATTTTAACCACGGTTGCACAGGTACATGCTTTTTAAAGTCAAATAATTCTTTAAGGTTTATAAACCTCCCTTCCCGAAACAGTAGCAGCCTTCCAGCCAAATTTCTACACCTCAACCACTTGGAAAAGAACTTTCCCCCATTCTTAATATGTGCCAGAAATTGTGCTAAAGAATTTACCCAAATTGTCTTCATTTAATCGCCACAAACACCTCGGTAGGTAAATACTAGTATATTAGTAGTATTTATCTAACAGAAGAAATTGAAGCTGAAGAAGCGATTTCTTTGGCCAGCAGGGGGCAGATTTGCGCTTGGCATCAGGATACTGGATGCTGGAAACCAGGAACCGAACTTCTGCACCATCTTTCTCAAAGTGCGGTCCTCACCAGCAGCTTCCGCCTCATCTGGGAACTTGTTAGAGATTCACATGCTTAGGCCTCACCACAGCCCTGCTGGCTCAGAAACTCTGAGGTTGCAATCAGCAATTTAGGTGGACACCCAGCTGGCGTGGCTCAGTGGTTGAGCGTCCACCTATGAACCAGGAGGTCCCAGTTCAATTCCACTCAGGGCATATGCCTGGTTGCTGGTTTGATCCCCACTGTGGGGTGTGCAGGAGGCTGCCACTCAATGATTCTCTCTCATCATTGATGTTTCTATCACCCTCTCCCTCTCCCTAAATAACTTAAAAAAGAAGAAGAAGATTGACAACTGGGCTCCATTAGCCGGCCTCACTCCCTCCTCCCGGGAGGCAGGAAGGTGCCTGTGCCCTGTGCCTCTCCCACCGGCTTCAGTGACTACCTGCTGGATACCGGTGAGCGCTCCCCTGTATCTCTACCCCTGCTTCTACCCCTGCTTGGGACACTACCCCTGCTTCTCCCAGCTTCAGGGGACCCCACCTACCCACTGCCACCACTGCTAGGCTCAGGACAGTGATCATGGAGCCCCTTGGATCCTTGGTTCGTGGGGGATCCCTGGTCCACAGATGGAGAGATGTGCACCTTGGAGAATCTGGGGTCAGAATGAGGAAGAATGTGAGTCAGAGGGCTTCTACGGGAGAAGGGGAAGATCTGGGGTCCGAAGGTTTAGGGAAAGGATCCCCAGTTATGGGGAGAAAGGAGAAGATCTGGGGTCCGAAGGTTTAGGGAAAGGATCCCCAGTTATAGGTACCCTTTGGTCAGCCTGCAGACCAAAGGGTCCCTATCTACCTGGGATCCTTTGGTCTGCAGGCTGATGCCCTATCTACTGGGTCAGGTGGAACACCTCTAGGACTGCCCCTCCCAGGGAAGTTTCTGGGCGAACCACTTGCGCCCCCCAGTGCAATATCCTGGAAACACAGCGGGCGAGTGACTTCCCTACTCCTCCCCGCCTGAAGCCAGGTGCTCCTGGACACCTGCTACGTGGGGGCTCGGATGTCTGCTGGAGGCCCCTGTTGGGTCTGTGTTCCCTGGAGACGATGAAGGCCCTGCTTGCTGGAAGTCAAGGATCCTCCAACATGGGGACCCAGTGAAGCTATGGAGGGACTGGGTTACTCGGGAGGCGGGGGGTGAGGGGGGTCGGGGGGGAGGTGGCTCACAGAGGAGGGCAAATTCAGGATGGCGGAGCCTGAGGGTGATGGTCCAGACTTCATCCAGTCTAGACATCAGCTGTTTGTTCAGGTCATGCCATCCCATTTGGCAACAGTGTCTATCTCTGTAGAGTATCCTCATTCATTTCATTTTGTTCTCATGGCTGCCTTTTAAAACCATTCCTGTGGAGCCAGAATTATGACTCCCCTCTCCCCCCAGCCTTCCACAGTCCTCCCCACCCAGCTGTCACCATGCACACACATGTCCTCCAAATCTTGACCTCTATTTGATATCTCAGTGATGATTCCTCCATCTGTTTCTGGCTCCCTGCCTTCTGGGCACTTGGCAGTATCACATTTCCTGGCCCCCTTATAACTGATTTGATGGGGCCATGTGACTAGTTTTGGCCAATGAGTAGAGTGATTTGAGTGACTTCTAGGCTAAATATTTAATTGTCGGATACCCTCCAGAACTCTGACAGAGTGATGTTTAAGAAGATGGTTACTCCATCAGCATCAGTCCATGAATGACACATGAGAAGACTCCTCTTACCGCTCTATAGAAGCCTGTGACAAACATGTAAATGGAGAGAGTAATAAACTTCTGTTGTGTGCAGGGCTGGTCTAGAAGTTCCATAACATCACTAGAGACTTACACTTCCTCTGCCTTTCAGCTCTGCTCTTCATATGTGGTGACTTGCAGCTTACAGGTTACTTCAGGGTCCGTGATGGCTGCTGGAGCTCCAGACATCACAGCTATATCCCAGAAAGGAAATAGGTGGGAGAGGCTAAGAAGAGGGTAAAAATGGCCCTTGTCAGTTCTCTGTTTCTCTTTTAAAGACTTTTTCCTTAACTCCCACTCAACATCTTCTACTCAATAGCACCCCCTAGTTGGGAAACATCATTTGGCTGGATACATGCTGTATAAATGGTCACTTGGGAAAACAAAGAAACTAGGATCTGTCAGTGAGGAAAGAGGGAGAGAGGAGAATGGTCACTAGGTCGTCAGCCTGCAGTCTGTCATGGGTACCAACCAAAATTCCCTCCGGTCTCTTACAGTCCAGGCTCTGCTTAGCATCCAGATGATTACTTGTTTAAATTTTAAGGCAATACATGTACATAATTTTTTCCAAAAAAATGCTAGCAGTGTAGCCGATACTACAGTAAAAAATAAGTCTCCCTACTGTGCCCGTTCCCCACTTCCTCAGCCAGAAACAATCTCTGAATTTTCCATGTATGAACCGGACCCTGTCATTTCCCTGGTGAAGACCCTTCCATGGATCTCAGAGTCTGCTCTTGGGCCCTGCCCCCCTCTCTGCCCTCAGCTCATGCCACCCTCCTCCTGGCTCATAGTGGGAGGTGCTCTGGCTTCTAACCAGTTCCTGGAGATGCTCCCCCTTCCAGACCTTCCCCTTGCTGTTCCCTTCCCTGGAATCCTCTTTCCCCGTCCTTCAGGGCTCAGGTCAGTTCCCTTTAGTTCAGTGGCACATTCTTCTTGAGGCACAACCCCATACAGGGTAACCAAGTCCTTCCTCCACCCTCCAGTCAGGGTCCACACTGCTGGACAGTTGAATGTCATGCTTTACTACTGTCCATCACCAAGGGACATGATGGGGTAGGCCCAGGGTACTGTGGGAAATGGGGAGGGAGTTGGCCCAAATATGAATGAGCTTAGGAGCTAAGGAATCATTCTTTTATTTAATACTAGAGGCCCAGTGCACAAAATTCATGCACGGGTAGGATCCCTAGGCCTGGCCGGCGATCAGGGCTAATCTGTGGGGCAACCAGCGGGTCAATCAGGGAGCTCCTACTGGCACCCACCTTGGCTGGCCTGGTGCCGCCCACTCACCAGCCCCGCTCCCCACCTCTTCCGGTTGGGGCCTGTGGGCTGGGGGCAGCTCCTGTGTTGTTCCGCAGTTCGGTTGATTTGCATATTAGGGTTTTATTATAAAGAGAATGAGAGGGGCACATTCTCCTGGAACTTCTAGACCAGAACAGGGGGGCCGACAATAAACAAAACAAACAAATAAAATCATTCCAGACTGTGATAAATGGGATTTAGTAGAAGATTTCAGTGAGGGGGGTGGTGGTGTCAGAATGTGTGGTCAGGAAACTACCTTAGAACCCTGAAGTACGAGAAGGTGCTAAGCAAAGAAGCAGGGAAAGGGATTCCTAGCAGAGCAAACAGCACATGCAAAGGCCCCGAGGTGGCAGAGTGGTTTGGTGGAGCTCAGGGAAGGGGAAGCTGAGCAGAGGTGGGCAGGGCTGGGCAACAGGCTGAATTAAATTTGGGATTATTATGAGCATAACCAAGGGACACAGTAGGGGGCTGAGGGGATAACCACTGAGCATAACCACTGAGCAAACAGTAGGGGGCTGAGGGGATGTGCTGGGGGGTGGGGGTGGCCAGGGAGAAGTCAATGGGGAAAGAGGAGACCATGTAATACTTTAAATAATAAAGAATTTACATTTAAAACAAAATTGGGATTATTCCAAGAGCCTTGGGGGGATTTTTGGCAGGGCAGTGGCGTGACCTGGTTTGATTTATATGGGAGCGGACTATGAGAACTGTGCTTCATGAGTCCTTTGAGTGGTTTCTGCAATTTTCTGTTTACAGCATTGGGATAGCTTTATGAAGGTTATTCTGGGATGTCTGGCCATTTCAGCTGAACCAACAGCAGGATGCAGGGCAATAGCACACGTGTCAGCAAATGTCCCCCATGTTTCTCTGTGACCTCGAGGATTGTCTCCCCTGAGAGGGACACTCATGCCACTCAGCACTTCTTAGGCCTGCCTTCCACTGAGGGTGGGTGCATCCGCCAAGGCTCTCCAGAAAGACTGAATCAATAGATAAATCAATAGATCTATCTCTATCTCTATCTCTATCTCTATCTCTATCTCTATCTCTATCTCTATCTCTATCTCTATCTCTATCTCTATCATCTCATCTATCTATACCTATATTTACGCTAGAGGCCCGTTGTTGCATGAAGAGATTCGTGCAATAGGCCTTCCTTCCCCTGGCTGCTGGCTCCAGGCCTTCCCTCTGGCCGCCACCTTCAGTCTTCGCTCTGGGCGGAGCACCACTCCTGTAGCTCCCTCCGCCTCCGCCCCCCCCCCCACCCCGCCCTCTGTCCCCCACCCTCCCCCTCATAGCAGGCGTCCTGCCCCGCCTAGCCACTCTGGCAAATCTGAAATCTATAAGGTAGGCTGGCAGGCTGGACTCAGGTAGGAGTTGATGATGTGTCTTGAGGCAGAAGCTCTGCTCTGGAAGGAACTCAGGTTTTGCTCTTAAAGCCTTCAATTGATTGGATAAGGCCCACCCACATTATGAGGGTAATAAACTCCTTGTGGATGTAAACCACTTGTGCAAAATACCTTCACAGCAGCATTTATCTTTCTGGTTTTTTGCTTGTTTGTTTTCGTTAATCCTCACCTGAGGATATTCTTTCCATTGATTTTTAGATAGAGTGGAAGGGACGGGGGAGAGACAGAGAGAGAAACATCAATGTGAGAGACACACATCAATTGGTTGCCTCCCACTTGCACCCTGACCAGAGCTGGGGATGGAGCCCGAAACTGAGGTATGTGCCCTTGACCAGAATCGAACCCAAGACCCTTCAGTCCTTGGGCTGATGCTCTAACCACTGAGCAAACAGTTAGGGCTCAGGACAGCATTTATGTTAGTATTTGAATAAGTAACTGGGCACTGTAGCCTAGCTTGGTACCTCTCAGGCCTGCCTTCCACTGAGTTGACACATAAAACTATCACAGTAAAATATAGAAAAAATAAAAAGTTTTTATTCTAGGCCAACTTATGAAATCTTTGAGCTAACCTAGGCTCTTTTGTCCTGTTGCTCTGGGCAATCCTAGGCGTGAGTGTTTCGGGCATTAAATCCACCAACTATCCTTTACTTGAAAATGAAGGCATTTGGCTGAGGCTGAGCAGCCTGAAATTGTGGAAAAATCAAGTTCTGAGCATCCATTTCTCAATCCGGGTCTGGAGGTGGTGTGAGAAGCTGGGTCCAGCCCAAACTTCTCCCCTCTGACTCTCAGCCTGTGCTCAGACGGTGAGGTTCGTGGCCTAAGTGACCTGGGCCTCACTGGGCAGGAGATGCCTCTCCCGCTGATCCCCTTCCCTGACAGGCCTCAAAGGGTGTTCCTGGCTCACTCACTTCAAGTCTTGGCTGTGTAATCTTTGCCTTCCCTTAATCAGATATGTCAAGTTCACAGTCAAAGGGTCTGACCCTTCCCACAGAGTCTGCTGAACTCTACCCTCATAGCCCTCTATAACCTCCTGCTTCTCTGTCTTGGTGGTTTGTGTGGTCAGATGAAACCCAACCACAGGAGACAGGCAAAATAAGACAAAGGGGAAATGAACACGTCCCATACAGCCTGACTGTAGGGTAAAGGGCAGTGACAGGCCTGGACTGTTCAATGGTCCCTACCACAGTTCCCAGGCCTGAAAGTGTGTGTGGGGGGGTGGTTAGCGTGTATGCAAACTACCCCAGGCTCATGCCAGGCATGCTGGGAAGACTGAGGCCAGCTCCATGGTATTCTGGACTTTGGTTCAAGCTTTCACCCTACACAGTTGGTTGGTGAACACAGTCTCCCCAGATGGGTTCTCTACTGACAGGACTTAGAATCAGCCCCATGCCAGGTGAACTTGACTCCCAACCCAAAGAAGACAATTGCTTTAGTTTGGGTTTCTTAAAAAACAAACCTCGAGACGAGAATTGGGTGCAGTTGTTTATTTGAGATGTGATCCCAGAAAGCATAGGGTGGAGAAAAGAGACAAAGCAGACAGGAAAGGAAAGAAAGTTCATATTAATGGGCAAGCTTTGGCCTTGGGAAATGGGTTCAGTCCCACTGGGACCTTCTGAGAGAATGAAACATGCCTCAGAGTTATCACCTAGGGGCAAGGAAGCTGTAGTGTATCTGTGTTTAAAACAGTTTTATTAAGATGCTAGAGGCCTGGTGCACGGATTTGTGCACATTGAAAGGAAATTAATTAGAAGAAATATTTTAATATCGCTAGTCACCCTTTCTCTATAATAGAAGTGTCAACCAAGTTCACGATCAACAATGACAGATCAAAACACACGTGTGCAATTGGCGCCAGCGAGAGCTTTATATGTATTGCGCATGTGCGAGTCAACTTAGCCTTTTATATATATAGATAAACTTACTTAATTAGACCTGCTTTCTGATTGAGCTAAACTTTTTCCAGCCCAGTGAAGCACCCCAACTTCTCTTTCAGATAATTGTCAGCAACACAGCAGTAAATATCAACACAAAGCAGATTATTATTGTAGATCATGCAGGGAGAACAAAGGGTAAAATATTTAACTGCAGCAGTGTTTGACTATACTCTGCACAGTGAGAAAACCTGAAGTCATTTTCAAGGTCCACCCATTTCTTACTTCTTTTCAGTCGTGTCAAGTTTCTAAACTTCCTAAATCTCCGTTTTCCGGCTAATGAAAAGAAAATAGTATTCTACCAAATCTCCTATCTACCTACTCCAGGACTTCTGAGAGGATCAAATGAGATGATGCACGGGAAAACACTTCACAAATATTTGGTTAAAGTGTAAAATGTTTGCATCTGGCTATAAAGTAAGTCAAGTTCCTGGGCTGAAGAAATGCCAAGGAGGCTAGTCACTAGGGAAAGGAACCGGGTGTTGCTACATCTGGCTCCCACAGTTACAGTTTCTGGGCTGGGCTGTGGTCCGCATTTGGCGCCAAGGGGTCTTGGCAGCACTGGCAGCGAATTGGTAGGGTGTGGCTCTGGGGTGGTGGCTGGACCTGTGTTCCACTTAGATGAAGCCGAGTGTTGGTTTGTTGGTGCCAGGTCCGTGGCACCAGCCAGTGCGCATCATGGCAGCTCCTGTGTTGAGTGTCTTCCCCCTGGTGGTCAGTGCGCATCATAGCGATTGGTTGGACAGTCATACACTTAGCATATTAGCCTTTATATATATAGATAATTCACATACCATACAAATTACCCACTAAAAGTGTACAATTCAGTGGTTTTTAGTATATTCACAGATATGTGCTATTATCCCCTTGGTCAATTTTAGAAGATTTTCATCACCTCTAAAAAAACAAATCCCATACCTTTTAACTATCACTCTTATCCACCACACCCCACCTCAGTCTAAGCAATCACGAATCTACAGTTGACCTTTAAACAATGTGGGGGTTTAAGGGCACCGATCCCCCATACAGTTGAAAATCCAAGTATAGCTTTCAACTCCCCAAAACTTAACTACATTTGTTCCTCGGTATCATGGGGGATTGGTTCCAGGACTGCTGTGGATATACCAAAATCCACGGATACTCAAGTTCCTTGTATAAAACTATAGGCCTGATGCATGAAATTCTGCAAGGGGCTCAGCCCTCATGGCCCTGCCCATTGGTCATTCTGGAAGGTCGTTCTGGAGGAAGGTCATTCCGCCATCTGGTCTAATTAGCATATTAGCTCTTTATTATATAGGATGGTTTCATTGTATGAATGACTGCATTTTGTTTCTCCATTTGTCCCTTAATGAAGATTTGGGTTGTTTCTATCTTTTGACTATTATATTTAAAAAATGCTATTATAAACATTTGCATGCAAGTGTTTGTTTTTTTAAATCTTCACCCGAGGATATGTTTTTATTTAATTTTAGAGAGAGGAAGGGAGAGAGAAAAACATTGATGTGAGAGAAACATTAATTGGTTGCCTCCCATATGCGCCTGACCAGGGATTGAACCTGCAACCTCATTATGTGTCTTGACTGGGAATCAAACCTGCAACCCTTTGGTGTACAGCATAAGGCTCCAACCAACTTAGCCACCCTGCTAGGTCATGTATACAAGTTTTTATGTGAACATAAGTTTTAATTTCCAATAGGTATGCATCTTAAGTATATAATTGCTGGGTCATATGGTCACTCTATATTTAACCATTTGAGGAACTACCAAACTGTTTTTCCTAAGTGGCTACATCATTTTACATCACTACCAGGAATATATGAGACTATTAGTTAGCTGTTGTTTCATAACAAATTACCCCAAAACCTAGCAGCTTGAAACAGTAAATATTTATTACATCATATTGTTTTTGAGGGTCAAGAACCCAGAAGCAGCTGGGCCTGGTGGTTCTGGCTCAGGGTCTCTCATGAGGCTGGAATAATCTGAGGACTTGACTGGGCTGAGGTGGCTTCTTGGAAGCTGCCTACCACATGGGAAACTTATCCAACCACTCCCATCTCTCAGTAGGAGGGTAGCTCCTGGGGTGTTAAGTCCTTGGTACTTTTGGCCTAAACCAGAATATACTGAAGGCCCTGTCATGCTAAAGAATACCTGCAGGCAGAGAGAGAGAGAGAGAGAGAGAGAGAGAGAGAGAGAGAGAGAGAGAGAGAGAGGAAGCTGTTAGCCTGTATGAGCCATATTTGCAGATGTCCACAGGAGACATGGCCAGGAACCTACCTTGCCTGCTACAGTGATCAAACCTGACCCACATCATGTCTCGGTATCCCCTTCCTTGCTGAAAGACCCACCACCCCCTAACACTTGTCGTGACACCAATCTCCATCCTCTCTCCTGTTGAACATGCCCTTTGGTCTCTTTCATGTCCTGTGGGACTTTGCTCTAGTTCTTATCTGCTCCCCCCTTAGTTGATCAACAGTGGTATCAGCAGATTTCCCAGATCTTCTTTACTTACTCAGTTGATTTTTTTTTTTTGCTTTATGATTACAAAACCAATAAATATTGATTGTTGAAAATGCAAACAACACAAAAATTTATTTTTTAAAATATGTTTTTATTGATTTCAGAGAGAGAAGGGAGAGGGATAGAAACATCAATGCTTCCTGCATGCCCCCTACTGGGGACTGAACCCGAAAGCTGGGCATGTGTCCTGACTGGGAATAATACTGTGATCTTCTGGTTCATAGATCTGGTTCACAGGTTGATACTCAACCACTGAGTCACGCTGGCTGGGCCAAAATTTTATTTTTTAGAGAGTGAAAGTCTCTAGAATCGACCACTGTTGCCCATTTGACAAGTGTTCTACAACCATTTTCCATGCATAAACCCACCCAGTAATTTACATGCTTGGGGAGCCAACCCTCCCTGTTGCTATGTTCCTTACAGGTTTCTCTTGGCAACTTATCTTGCTTATATGCCTTTCCAGGACAGCATGTGTGGGTCAGCCTCCCCCTCTCACGTGCATGCCCAGTGCTTCTTAGTGTGTGTGTCTCATCATTTAGGTTGCTCATTTCCTTTTGATGGAGTCCCTTTTCATGGAGTTAGCAGGATCCTCTGGGGCCCATGTCTCCTCTCCTTGCCCTGACTCTGATTTCACCTGCAGCTGGGGAGGAAGGGTCCCAACTCAGGCTCATGCCTATCATCTCTCGCTTTGTGGAAGGACATTCTCTGGACTCTTGTACAGACACATCCTGGAAGTGCTGGGGAGCTAACAGCCCTGGGGGAAGCCAATTAGCAGTCAATTATTTGGTCTTTCAGACAGATGGTTCTGGGAGCGTGCAGGACACTGCTTTTAGGAGTTAAGACAAAATATTTAGGTTGAGGTTGTCTCCAATTTTTCATTATTACAAAGATGAGTCTTCTTGCACTCAGCTCTGCATTTGAGTTACTATTTTCCATAAATTTCTAGAGGTAAAGTTGCAGGGTCAAAGGGATAAACTTCTATATTTTGGTAGCTACTGTTAAACTTGTGTTTCAGAAATGTAATTCCCATCCACAGTGAGGGAGCCTGTTTCCCTCTATCTGGGAAGTTGGGTACATACAGATATATATTCCCTAGTTCTGCTCGCCAATAGAGCCACTGTCCCACGGCCAATGTGGAAATCCCTCCTTCTAGTGGGCCTTGGACTGCTGCCCTGCTACAGGTGCCACAATAGGAGAAAGGTGAAGAAAAAAAAAAAGGAACCAGCCGAAACCGATTTGGCTCAGTGGATAGAGTGTCGGCCTGCGGACTGAAAGGTCCCAGGTTCGATTCCGGTCAAGGGCATGTACCTTGGTTGCGGGCACATCCCCGGTGGGGGGTGTGCAGGAGGCAGCTGGTTGGTGTTTCTCTCTCATCGATGTTTCTAGCTCTCTATCCCTCTCCCTTCCTCTCTGTGAAAAATCAATAAAATATATTAAAAAAAAAAAAAAAAAAAAAGGAACCAGAGTTCCTTGGAAAATGGCTGATTCCAGGCTGGTCCCAAGGAAATACATTGAGGCCTGGAACATCTTATTATGCAAGAAATATACATGGTAAGGATGTATGAAAAGGTTGCAGGAGCTAGCTTGAAGGGCTTTGGCCGAAACCGGTTTGGCTCAGTGGATAGAGCATTGGCCTGCGAACTGAAAGGTCCCGGGTTCGATTCCGGTCAAGGGCATGTACCTTGGTTGCGGGCACATCCCCAGTAGGGAGTGTGCAGGAGGCAGCTGATCGATGTTTCTCTCTCATCAATGTTTCTAACTCTCTATCTCTCTCCCTTCCTCTCTGTAAAAATCAATAAAATATATTAAAAAAAAAAAAAAAAGAGCAGGGCTTTGCAGGGGGAGTGGGTGCCAGCTGCACTCCCTTCTCTGAGAAATGGGAGGATGGTGCCTTCCTTGGGGGTGAACTGAAACAATATTGAGGTCTGGTTAGTGCCCACAGACCCGCACTGTTGGGGGTGGGGTACTGCCCCCACATAGGGGTCACACAGGGAACGTAATCTGGGCCCAACTTCCTGCCCAGAGGTCTCAACCAGGAAGTTGCCATGCTGGGCCTGGCAGCCAAGATCTGGGAGGGAAGTGGGTTGTGTGGGGCCCTTCCCTCCTCACACTGGGCCTGGGGGTCCTAGGTGTGTGGTAGGGGTGACACAGCAGGGAGTATAATAATCGGATGACAAAAATGGCAGCCATATGGAGGGGGCCTTGGGTGCACACGGGCATGTGGCTGGCTGGAGGTGACAGGGACACACCTCTGTGTCCAAGTTTTCCCACGCCACCCTCGGAAGGGTTCTGCCCAGACAAAGCCTGACCCTGTGGATGATCTGAAGAAAGGGCTGGCCAGGGACAAGCCACCGGAATTAAACAAGAAACTGCCTTTTAAAATGAAGAAATTATGAACTTACACGTGTAATTATTATAGAAGGAACAAATGTTGACTGTTGAAAAAAATTTAACTGAAAACAAAAAGCATTACCTTCCCTCTTCCCACCCTAGTCTACCCACGAGAGAAAACCGCTGTCAACATCAGAATCTGACGCCCCTAGAGCGGCTGCCCCTCCGCAGGGCCTTGGGCCTCACACTGACCTAGGGCCCACCGCTGGACCAACCTCAGCTGGTTCCCCTCTTATCAACGCTGTGAGGAGGATACATGTCCCCATTCTACAGATGAGGAAGCTGAGGTGGGAGGGGGGAAGGCGCTTGCTCAAAGTCACACTACCTATCCTTACTCTGGCTGCAGACGCTCGCCCTCACCACAGAGGAGGCCTTTGCTCCCTTCCTGCTCAGAAGTGACTGCTCAGGGAAAGAGCGGCCTGGAGCAGGGTGGGGCCGGGGTCCTCCTGGGTCTTTTGGGGCCCTTTGAGGTTGGGTTTAGCCCGACAGAACGGTCTTGCCCTAATAAAGGCCTGCTCAGTTCAAGCTGCTCATCCCAACCTTGTTTATAGCGCCTCCACCCAAACAGACTCCAGAGCTTTCTGGGAACATGAGTTGCCGGAAGGCATGATCCTAATGAGATCACCCACCGGAGGACAAGTACTGCGGCATCTGTATTGTCCTTCCGTTTCTCTCTCTAAAGCCCCTCTTCCCAATCATCGATGTTTCTCTCTCTATCCCTCTCCCTTCCTCTCTCTGAAAAATCAATAAAATATATTAAAAAAAAAAGAAACCTTTAGGTTATTTTCTCTCACTGCCTTGAAGAAAAAGATTAACAATCACTCCCTTTCGTTCAGAAATGTACCAAGTTTCTGAGACTTGCACCTGTTCTCATTTATATGAAAACTATCCAGCCTGGGCCTGGTGGCTCAGTTAGTTAGAGTGTCATCCCAATATGTCAAGGTTAAGGGCTTAATCTGGTCAGGGCACATGTAAAACACAACCAATGAATTCATAAATAAGTGGAAGATGAAATCAATGTCTCTGTCTCCCAAGAATGAAAATAATAAAACTTCCGTCTCTGGGAACTCATCTCAGCTGCACCCCCACCCTGTGATCCCTTGAAGGACACGAAGCCCCAACTAGGGAACTCTTGAACTTTTACCAAATATTCCAGCGCAAACTGGGTACCAACACTGCTCCCTGGGGAAAAGCACAGGAGTCAGCAGGGTGAGGAGAAGCTGTGGGGCTAGTGTAGTCTGCTCTAGCACCAGGGAGGTACCCCAAACTGCTCCCGGAGGTCCCAGCAGCCCTCCCTTGGCAGATTTGCTGCATGGGGAGTTGACCCTTAGTCTGAGTAGATGCCCACCAGCCCAGGAGATTGAGGTATACACCCAGAAAACTTGGGATGTGTTTACTCCAGGCCTCCGCCCTGTGAGTGTCCGCACCCCCCCACCACCCCATGGGCATGGCCCTGGGGAAGCCACCTCAGGACAGAGTAGGGAGGCAGCAGGGTGTCATCGGGTTCTGATGGGACACGCTGCTATGGTGGTCTTGAGCTCAGGCCCAGAGGCCAGGGCACACAGGGCCCTCTGGACGGTGCTACAACCATGAATGGCCATGGGGCTTCTCCTTTAGGGGGGCTACCTTTAGCTCCACGTGGTCTTTGATGGCTGCTGATGCTGTGAGTGATGCAGCCAGCTGTAGGAATTCCTGACCAGTGGGAGTCCTTCTGCTTCTGTGAGGTAGAGAAGAGGGCCTTCTCCATCATTTCCTGGGCTCTGAGCACTTCCAAAGGGTCTACAGTGAGTTTCAGGCCGCTCAGAGTTTGTGGTTCAGGACAAGAAGTCCTTGGTACTATTCTTACAGAATTTTTCTGGAGTGTATTTTGTCATTAAAAACTCCACAAGTTCTCGGGAGCCTATAAGAATTATCTAATTTAAAAAAGTGTGAGTGTGAGTGTGTGTGCTCCAGTGATGGGGGAGGGGTCGACAACACTAATCACATGCTAAGTGTTGTCTGTGACCCCATGTTTCCCAGCCATGCTGCCTGCCCCTCATTGCTCATCTGATATGATAGCAGCCCTAGTCTTTTTTTAAAAAAAATATTTTTTTATTGATTTTTTTTTTTACAGAGAGGAAGGGAGAGGGATAGAGAGTTAGAAACATTGATGAGAGAGAAACGTCAATCAGCTGCCTCCTGCACACCCTCTACTAGAGATGTGCCGGCAACCAAGGTACATGCCCTTGACCAGATTCGAACCCGGGACTCTTCTGTCTCCAGGCCAACGCTTTATCCACTGAGCCAAACCAGTTAAGGTAATAGCCCTAGTCTTATTTTATTTTATTTACTAGAGGCTGGGTTTATGAAATCAGTGCACGCCGGGGGGGGGGGGGGGGAGTGGGGACAGGGAGGGGGCTCCCTCAGCCCAGCCTGCACCCTCTCACAATCTGGGACTGCTGGCTCCTAACTGCTCGCCTGCCTGCCTGCCTGATTGCCCCTAACCACTCTGCCTGCCTGCCTGATCTCCCCTAACCACCTTTGCCTTGGCCCCTGCCGCATAGGCTTCATCCAGAAGGACTCTGGAATGACGTCCAGAAGGTCGTTTGGCTGTCTGGTCTAATTAGCATGTTACGCTTTTATTATTATAGATTTTTGCAGCCCTGGTCTTGAAGGGTACACTGGACTCACTCATCTGGGGCTTGGTAGTTAACTCTCTGGGAAACTGCAGAATCCTTTACTCCCAGGACTTGGAGACCATCTGCCCCTGCATGCCTGAAACCTCCCTGTGCCTAGAGCTATGTTTATATGTGCAGTTCCTGGGAAGGCAGGCTGACGGAGGCTTTGAGAGGGCCTAACTCCCAGTTTCCAAGGTCAGTCTCATGGGGCTGGGGGGCAGGACAGAGAAAATCTGGGGGAAGGTCTTGTTTCCAGTTGTCACTAAATGGAGATAATCCCACCCAACTTTCTTGAGTGCTGACCACATGCCAGCCCTGTGCTAATCTTCACACTTCATCTCATTGCATGCTCACAATAGTGGTAACAGTGGTTAGTACATTCTACGGAACAGAGGTGCTGAGTCTCTTTCCATTCCCACAGCTCACCAGCACCCTTTCTGGGTCCTGGGGCTTTGTACTTAACCCCTCCCAGTGCTTCTCAGAGTGGGATTCTGGAGCCTGGGGCTCTCAGGAAGGCATCCGTGACCTCGCCCAGACGAAGTGAATCAGACCCTGAGAGGAGGCCCAGGAGCCAGCATTTTAGCCTGTGAGGCCCACATTTCTAGGCCCCCTTGCAAGTTCCTGATGTTACGCTCCTTAGCTGAAATAACTTCCAGCTTAGTAGCTCGTCAGAGGAGGGAGCGAGCAGGGAAGGTGCTCCCTGCTGGGTTTACATGTGTCCAGTTTGTGGGAGCAGGAGGAGGCTGGGGTCCCGGCATTCATGGCTCTTCCCTACCGACAGTTCCCTCCTTCCCTGTGGACATCCTGCAATCAGATGAGAGGGGCCTGGGGGACATCTGAGTGGAAGGGTATTGAGGGTGATAGGATTTAGTGAGGGGCCCAGCAAGGCAAGTGGGAGCCAGGGAGGTCCAACATCAGGTTAGACTTGTGTTCTTTTTCAGAAGGAAAGACCTACAGAAGGTTTCGAGCAGAATGGCTGCGTTGGGGGTTCAGGAAAACTAGGCTGTGGGAACACCACTGGAGGGAGAAGGGAGGTTCCCGCAGTAATCCTGAGGACCTGGACTCGGGCTGGAGGACCTCAAGGGAGAAGGGTGGAGACTGCTGTCCTGGGCCTGGGATGGAGGAAGAGAAAAGAGGCTGAAAAAAAAAAAAGAAGAAGAAGAAGAAAACAGGCTGGTGTGAAGCCTGGGAGGCAGGATGGGACCCTTGGAGTCTCACTGACTCCCGAGGGGCCAGTGGGATGTCCTTGGAGGCTCCTCTGAAATAGGGGGGAGGAGGGGGTGGGGCTGGAAGGAGTTATGCTAAAGGTCAGCACGTTTCGTTGCAGGGCGGCCGGACAGCGAGTGAGACCCAAATCACTGAGACTTCATCTCTCTGAAACACGGGTTGTTGTGAGGGTTCGGAGAGAGAAAGGTGCCCGTCAAACGCTTGGGAACACAGTGGTATGGTTTAGGTGGGTGTGTGGGTGGCCCCAGATGAGTGTGTCTGGGTTCAGCGGGGGGTGGGCGGGCTGCGGGGGGGGTGGGGGGTGGGGTGGCGGCCCTGCCCTCTGGTGGCGGTCCTGGACGGGGCACCCCGGCCACCGACAGGCGGGGCGACGGGGCTACGGGGCGGGCTGTTGGTGGGCCGGCCGCCCACAGTTGTCCAGGCTGCCAGTCCGCTCTCTCCGGGCGCCGCAGCTGCCGGTCGGGTGTGCTCCCGCGCCTGGAGCTCACGGCCGCAGACGGCATGGTAGGTGAGCGGGATGCCGGAGCGGGCAAGAGCGCTGTGGCTGGACGGGGCGTGGGGCTTGGGCAAGAAGAGGCGGGAGGAGCGCGGACTGGGTCCTCCCGGGTGGTAGAGGTCTGAGGGTCCCGTTGGGGCGCCCCATCTCCGGGGGACTCGCGGGTTATTTGTCTTGTGGCAGGCCACGCGCGCCGCGGGGCGACCCTTCCCAGTGGTGTAGGGAGCCCCCCCTGAACCTGGGTCTGCGCTGCGCTTGAACCTGGGTCTGCGCTGCGCTGGTCCAGCTCATCCCCGCGCCTCCCGCCCAGCCGGGTAGCGGGAGGCAGAGGCTGCGCTTGAGTGGATGGAAATGCGCCAGGGTCCCAAGATGCGGGGATTATGTGTGGGAGGGGCAGGGAGGCTGGGGAATTTTATTTGGGGAGGAGGAAGATACTCTGATTAAGAATGCCTGGGGGACCGACCCTATGACCCAGTTTACTACCTCACTGTAGAAAAAAAAAGAAAAAAGATAGAAAGATAGAAAGAAAGAAAGAAAGAAAGAAAGAAAGAAAGAAAGAGAAAGAAAGAAAGAGAGAGAGAGAGAAGAGAGAAAGAGAGAAAAGAGGGAAGGGAAGGGAAGGGAAGGGAAGGGAAGGGAAGGGAAGGGAAGGGAAGGGAAGGGAAGGGAAGGGAAGGGAAGGGAAGGGAAGGGAAAAGGAAGAAGAATGCTTGGGTCTGGGAGAGCAAAGGACCTGGAAAAGAAAGTAGTTGAACGGTGGTTGCTCGGGTATGTGGGCTACCTGAGGCCCAAGCCCGTGACTGAAGAGAGGAAATGGGGCTGAAGGAATAGGGAGAAGATCCGGGAACCAGCCTGAAAATCCAGTTGCTGGCGGGGAGGGTTGATGGTGGGGGTGGGCTTGGGGAACAGGCTCCGGAGGACAGTCTGGGGGACTGCCTTCCCTTTCCATGTGGGGAGCAGGGTCATGTTACTGGGCACTGAAACTGCGCACCCAGAATGTCCCAGGAGCACCCCTGAGAACTTTGTGTAGTCTCTCATTTAATCTTCACAGAAACTATAAGGTAGGCTCTATTGACACCCCCATTTCACAGGTGAGGACACTGAGGCACAGTAAGGGGAGGTAACTGCTACAGTGTGACAGAGCTGACATTTGATCCCAGGACAGTTTGTGTAACACCATGGCCTTGGTTCTTAATCACTGTATATGGTGGACTGGCGGAGATGGGCAGCCTGAGAGAGGAGAGGGAACCCTAGAACTGGCAGTTAAGGGTGTCAAATATTTCAACTTCTAATAGTTTAGGTGATGGAAAACAGAAATAAGAATGAACTTTTGGCAATGGCCAGCATTGCTCAGTGGTTAGAATGTCGGCCTATGCACTGGAGGGTCTCAGATTTGATTTTCAGTCAAAAGCAGGTACCTAGGTTGCAGGTTTGATCCCCGCCACCCACTCCCACCTGGTCGGGGTACGTGTGGGAGGCAACCAATCTCTCTCTCTCTCTCTCTCTCTCTCTCTCTCTCTCTCTCTCTCTCTCTCCCCCTCTCCTCCCTCCCTTTCACTCTCTCTAAAAATCAATGGGAAAAATATCCTCACTCCTTCAGTGAGGATTAAAACAATAAAGAACTAACTTTTGGATCAGCATTACCATCTTTTAGCCCTGGGTCCTTTCAGTGACTCAGCCCCCTCTGTAACTCAGTCCCCTCAGTCGGGTACTGATAAACCTGGCATCTGTGTGTCAGGCAGGCCTCTTTCATGGATTAAACTCTCTCAATCCTCCTAATAAGGGAACAGCTGCAGAGAGGTTACCAGGCAAATGGTCACACAGGGACTGGGGAGGCTGGGTTTGAACCCAAGCAGTTGCCTACTGAGTCCTTGTTCTTCAAGACCACGTGATACTGCACATTGCCCATTTTACAGATGCCCAAACTGAGTACCTGTCTCAAAGTCTGTGGCTTGAAAGTGGAGAGATTCAAGGGAAAACTGCTGATGGCAAAGCCCATGTTCAAGAGGATTCACCATTTAGTCAAGGTTTCAATAGATTGAGAAATTTCAAATTGAAGTCCACTTTTTATCTTTTGTAAAAATATGTTTATTGATTTTAGAGAGAGAGGAACATCAATGTGAGAGAAACATCAATCAGTTGCCTCCCATACACATCCCAACAGGAATCGAATCCACAACCTGGGTATGTGCCCTGTGATTGGGAATCAAACCGGCGGGGCATGGGACAACCCTCAACCAACTGAGCCACACCAGCGAGGGCTTTATCATTTTGAAGATGTACTTTTATTTATTTAATTTTGGTTAATCCTCACCCGAGGATATTTTTTCTATTGATTTTTTTTTTTAAGAGCGAGTGGAAGAAATGGGGAGAGACAGAGAGAGAAACATTGATGTGAGAGAGACACATCGATTGGTTGCCTCCGGGATCGAGTCTGCAACAGAGATACGTGCCCTTGACCGGAATTGAACCTGAGACCTTTCAGTCCATGGGTGGCGCTCTAACTGCTGAGCCAAACTGGCTAGGGTAAGATGTACATTTTTACATCTCTGCAGTTGTAATGCATCTTACAATGGAGGACAGACTTCCTTCTCAGCAGTATATAAATAATGGCACCTTTGGTTTAATGAATTACAACAGAGCCAGGGTTCCCTAAGTGACTTTTCTGAGTGTCTCTGTATTCTGTTCCACAGGTTCCTTTCTGCCTCAATTGTTCCATCTTCCCTGGAGACATGTCCCCCAGGGGTGCAAGGAGCCCGGTGCCCTGCAATGGCAGTAGGGCGTGGGGGCTCTTTGAACCTGAGGATTTGAACCTGACTGATCAGGAGCTGAGACTCAAGTATCTGGGGCTCCAGAAGACAGAGCTGTTCCTACCCATTTGTGTCACATACCTGTTGATCTTTGTGGTGGGCACCGTGGGCAACGGGCTAACCTGCATGGTCATCCTTTGCTACAAGGCCATGCGCACGCCCACCCACTACTACCTCTTCAGCCTCGCCGTATCGGACCTGCTGGTGCTGCTCCTAGGCATGCCCCTGGAGCTCTATGAGAAGTGGCGTAACTACCCCTCCCTGCTGGGTGCTGGTGGCTGCTACTTCCGCACGCTGCTCTTTGAGACAGTCTGCCTGGCCTCTGTGCTCAATGTCACCGCCCTGAGTGTGGAGCGCTACGTGGCTGTGGTGCACCCACTGCAGGCCAGGTCTGTGATGACCCAAGCCCGTGTTCGCCGGGTGCTCGGGGTTATCTGGAGCCTTGCCGTACTCTGCTCTCTGCCCAACACCAGCCTGCATGGCATCCAGCAGCTGGATGTGCCCTGCCGGGGTATAGTGCCCGACTCGGCTGTGTGTATGGTGGTCCGCTCAAGGGCCTTCTACAACCTGCTCATGCAGACCACAGCTCTGCTCTTCTTCTGCCTGCCCATGGCCACCATCAGCGTGCTCTACCTGCTCATTGGGCTGCGGCTGCGGAGTGAGAAGCTGCTGCTGCTCAGGCAGGGGCCCAAGAGCAGGGTCCAGCAACTACAGGATAAAGGTCGGACACAGGTGACCAAGATGCTGTGTAAGTGTTGCTGCTGGGAAAGGGGGCTGATTGAGACAGTGGGTATGAGTCTGGGGCTTCCAGGGCCTGGGGGAGGTGCTGCATCTGAGTTTATGAGTGTAAGGCTTGGAATCACATACCCCTCCGTGTGTGTGTACGCACAGGTGCACATACACAAGTGCATGCATGCATACTGTGTTAGAAACTAACACCAAAGGCAAATGCTAATGCTTCTGGCAGGATCAGCTACATAATTTGCAGGGTGCAGTACAAAATGAAAATTCAGGTTTCTTGTTAAAAAATTAAGATTGTCAGGACAGCAACAGTAGAGCATTAAACCATTTTAAACTCGGGCCCTGTTCAAATGCACAGGTGGCACACACATGAAGCTCACGTACCCAAACCACAGACAGGGCAGGGCAGGCTGGGCTCCAGGATAACAGAGCTGTTCATGTCATCTGGACCCTCCAGGTCTCTCATCTTGGCTCCTAAACACATCTTGGCTCTGTCCTTCCCTACATCACTGGAAGGCATGGCCATAGGCTTTCCTGAGGAACCGTTCTCTTTCCTTAGTGGCTATTGAAAAGTTCCAGGAAAGGATTCTGATTGGTGGGGTTAGGTCATGGCCCATCCCCGGGCCAGAATGACAGGCTGCTGAAGTGACTACCCCCACAGAACCATATGGGGGGATCTGGGAGGATCTGCATATGCAAGATGATGAATTTCTTCCATCTATGTTTGCAGTTCCCTTGGGGACCACAGGAGTGATCATTGTCTAAAAGAGGATTGTCAGGAGGGGTATTTGTGAGGGTCCGAGCACAGGAGAATCAGGGCAGAAGTGTGGACTGGGGCCAGCCAGGGCATGCAGCTGGGGTTGAGATTCTAGATGTTACTGTGCTCTAGACCTGGGTCTTTTGCAAAAACAGTGGCCCTGGGGAAGCAAGACAAACTGATACTAAGACAGTCATTGATTTCCATCGCATCTCATCCCACCTTAGCAGGGCCTGAATCAGGCAGATGGGGTGAGCCAGGGCAGCACAGGCTGGTGAGGCCTTGGTCAAAGCCATGGGATTACAGCCAGCTAACTGAGGACTGCCCATTCCCAGAGAGAAGCCCACCCCACTCCCCTGCCCTGGGTGTGGTGTTCCAGAGTGTGGTATCACTTGTCATCCCCTAGAGTTCCTTGCTTGCTTCCCAGCTCTGCACTATAAAGCCTGTACTACAGACCAACTGGCCCCTGCCCGCGCCCCCCCCCCCCCCCCCCCCCGCTCCTGCCTCAGTCTCCTCCAGATCACAGGGTCCAGGTCTGAGTCTGTTCAGCTGGGATGGTTCTCACCCTGAGGAAGTTGTTTCCTTAAAGCCACCTTGGTTGCTGGCCTGGAACTCTGACTTTCTTCTCTCCTTCCATCCCTCCCTTCCCCCACCTTCACTTTCTGAAGGCCTACTGAGCAGCAGGCTGTGTGCTGGGGACAGTGAAATCTGGGATTACAAGCAAAACCACACTGGGCTGACACTACAGGGGAAAGATAGTCAGCTAAACAAACACAAGAAATAAGAAACAAAAATCAAGGCAGCCCTAGCTGGTTTTGCTCAGTGGATAGAGCGTGGGCAGCATCTTGTGGACTCAAGGGTCTGGGGTTGGATTCTGGTCAGGGGCACATGCCCCGGTTGTGGGCTTGATCCCCAGTAGGGGGCGTGCAGGAGGCAGCCAATCAATGATTATCTCTCATCATTGATGTTTCTCTCTCTCTCTCTCTCTCTCTCTCTCTCTCTCTCTCTCTCTCTCTCTCTCTCCCCCACTCCCTTCTTCACTGAAATCAATAAAAATATATATTAAAAAAAAATTCAAGGCAGACCTGGGGACAGAGACCCAAGAAGGCCATGGCTGGTTAAGACTAGGGCTGGAAGGAAGCTGGGGAGAAAGAGTGAGGGCTTGGCCAACCTGTCCTGTTTTTTTCTGGATGGTGGGGGATGGGATCTCAAGTAACGGGCAGTTAGTACAGGGCAGGATATTCCGCTGGGCCTTGGAGAGCTGGTGGCTGGGGCTGGGAAGGCTCTGGGGCCAAGGCAGACGAGGGGAGGTGTTTGTGTTTATCTTGCCTTTCTCTGGCCCCTTAACCTCCATCTACTGCTGTCTGAGCACGGGCCCCATTCTTCTGCTTCTCTCTGCTTCCTCATCAGTAAGCATTGTCCCTGAGTGGGCACCCAGGGTGGGCCTTAGCCGCACACTCTGCATCACGCTGGGGCTTCGTGTCCAGAGCTTATAGTCACCTAGTTCCAAGCTCCATGGTGAGATAGTCAGGCTGGGCCCGACTCAAGTGTCCACGCCTGGCCCAGTGGCCTGTGCCCAGGGGCAGGGCACATACCCACTGCCCACTCAGTGACAGTAGTGAGAGCAGCCTCTCTGAAAGGGGTGTGGCCAGGGCAGGCAAACTTCCGGATGGACAGTGGGCATGGGTAGCCTGTGGAATAGGAGGGGAGGGGAGAATGAGCAGACCAAACTGGAGCGGCACCCAGACTTCCTTCTCTGCCCCCACAGTTGTGCTGGTCCTGGTGTTTGGCATCTGCTGGGCCCCGTTCCACATCGAACGCCTCATGTGGAGCTTCGTGTCCCACTGGACTGAGTGCCTGAACCTGGCCTATACGTACGTACACGTCATCTCTGGCGTCTTCTTCTATCTCAGCTCAGCTGTCAACCCCGTGCTCTACAGCCTCATGTCCAGCCGCTTCCAGGACACCTTCCGGGAAGCCCTGTGCTTGGGAACCCGGTGCCGTGGCCACAGACGACGTCACAGCTCCCACAGCCTCAGCAGGGTGACCACGGGCAGCACCCTGTGTGACATGGGCTCCCTGGGCCACAGGGCCCACCCTCTGGCTGAGAACTATGGCCCTGAAGCAAGAGACTGACCCCTCCCTCCATAGAGGAGCCTCAAAGCAGCTCCACCGGGAGGCACCAGAGGGCCACCTGCAGTCACACCTGCCCTCCTCCTCTTCGGTGATGTCTTCATGCCTGTCCCCTTTATGCCCTGTCCCCACTGCAGGCACCTCAGTGACTCCTGCCCCCACCGTGTACTAGAAGGGATATAAGATTACCATCTAGGCCCCTCGGCCTCCAGTTAAAGCCCTTCCCTGCAGGAACATCATAGTCGGTTAACTGGCACAGCACACCTTCATTTGGGGACATCCACACTCCTGCCAGTTTCCAAAATGTTTTCCCAGGGCTCTACCTTTCCTCCCATTTTCTGTCCCTTTCTAGCTCATGGCCTGCACCTGGGACCCTCCTCCTCCCTGACCCCTGCCTGGCCCAGTCAGCTTATTCTGCTCTGGGATCTCCCCTAGTGGCACGGTAGGGTGGCAGGGATCCAGGGGACCTGCATCCAATCTTGGCCCTGTTGCCACCTTGCTGTGTGGCATCAAGCATATCACCTCACCTTTCCAGACCTTGATCCCCTCCCTGCAAAATGAAAGGGCCCCGATGTTCTAGGTGCCACCCTTTGACTCTTTAGCTGCATTTTCTGTGAGTGTGCGTAAGCCACTGCTGTAATGAAACCCACTGACACCCTCAGATTACCAAGGCGGAAATTACTGTCTACAGTACCCCCTCACCACCCCACCCCCTCTCCCTCCCTGACCTCCCTACACACCACCTCCCATGCCCCCCTTCTGGTTGCACAGCAATGTGAACATGTTCAAACAATATTCAACTGTATGCTTAAATGGTTAAGGTGATAAATTTTGTTGTGTATTTACCACAGTTTTTAAAAATCTAAGATAAGCAGATATTTTCACTTATTTTTTTAAAGCCCCACACAACAGTCTGTAATACTTAGTAATCATTCCAATTCTTTCTTTCACTGTTTTTAAAACTTTTTTTTTTTTTAGAAGCGAGAAAGATGAGAACAGATTTAAGGCATTTGATTCTAGAAACATTTACATTCTTCTGACAGTCTAAACCTCTTCAGCACAGGCCTCACCCTCTTTCAAGTCCCTGCACAGGGCAGAGCAGGACAATTGGGGCTGTTTAGGGACAGATCTCAAGGCCAATATCCTGTAGAGCAGCGGTTCTCAACCTGTGGGTTACAACCCCTTTGGGGGTCGAATGACCCTTTCACAGGGGTTGCCTAAGACCATCGGAAAACACAGATATTTACATTACAATTCATAACAGTAGCAAAATTACAGTTATGAAGTAGCAACGAAAATAATTTTATGGTTGGGGGTCACCACAACATGAGGAACTGTATTAAAGGGTCGTGGCATTAGGAAGGTTGAGAACCACTGCTGTAGAGGTACACTATGAAGTATTTACAGGCAAAATGATAGGATGCTTGGGATTCACATTAAAATACTCAAGTGAAAAGGAGGAGAAGGGGGAGGGGGAAAGGGAAGGGGTGAGGAGGTAAAAGTGGGGCAGGGAATAGTTGAGAAAAGAATGGCAAAAATATTGAAGTTTTGCCCAAGTTGGTTCGGCTCAGTAGATAAAGCGTCAGCCTGTGGATTGAAGGGTCCAAGGTTTGATTTGGGTCTGGGTTGCACCCTCAGTCCCCAGTAGGGGTCGTGCAGGAGGCAGCCAATCAATGATTCTCATCATTGATGTTTCTCCCTTCCTCTCAGAAATCAATAAAGATATATTTTTAAAAATATTGGTTTTGAAGCTGGGTGATGGGTAAAAGAGGATTCATTTTTAATTTTCTCTACTTAATGTATATTTGAAAATATTCACAATAAAATGTTTTTAAGTTTGCAATAAAGATTCACATATTTCTCTCTCCATCAACGTGACTGCCTTTATTAAAAGCTCTCAGCACCTGCAGACCGGGGATTTTCTGGCCTGAGGTTAAGGTGGGCCTCCCACCCTGGCGTTGTGAACTTAGGTCTCTTGGGCTCATCAGCAGGGAAACGGGTGCGAATTCCTTTCTCCAAGCGGCGGGAGGCTGGGCGTGGAGTGAGGGACGGGGATGTCAAGGCCCTCTGCCCCAGTCGACAGGATCCCGACTCTTGCGGGAACAGGAGAGGGAGGGCCAATATCCACGGCCCCCAAGACCGGCATACGCGGCGCCAAAAATGTCCGTCCCAAGGCGCAGGCTCCGCAAGCACCGGCCGCGGAGGGCCACTTCAGTAGCCGTGCGCCCACCACCCCATCTGCGCCGGCCTCGCACAAAGCGGATCCCTGATCCCTGCTCCCCACCCCTTTTCCTCCGCTCTCCGGCCCGACCCAGAAACGGAATCTCCACCCTCTCTTCCGGCGGCCTTGGCCAGCCCACTCCAGGCCCCGCCCCACGACGTCCGCGATTGGCTCATGGAATGAGCGCGAACTCTGGTTGGTTGAAATGGAGTGACGAAGGCACAGACGTCGACTTTCCAAAGAGGATCTTTCGCCTCAGGCTCGAACTCGAGCTGGTAGCGAAACACACGCGCCAGAATCTTCCGTAGCAGCGGCCCCCTTGACGTTGTTCGGTGCCTCTAGGCTCGTCTGCCCCACTCACCCGCCACACACGCCTCCGTTGTAACCCACAAAGATAAGAGGCCTTCCTCGCGTGAGCACGAACGTCGAGGCCCGTTTCCTGAGGAACGCGCGCGGGGCGCCGCGAGGAGGAGGGTCTGCGCGCCATCCCTGGCGCATTCGAGGGCGTCGTGCTGCGCAAAGTCTCGCGTGATTAGCGCGGAGGTCTTGCGTTTTTTGGGTACTTGGTAGCGAGGTGAAGAGCTTCGGCAGGTGTTGCGGGTGGTTGGTGCAGCGGGGAAAGACGTCGGGACTGAGCGTGGGGAGGAGGCGCTGGGCCTTGGGGTGGAGCGATGAGGCCAAACTCCTGGGACAGGCGGGAGCGGGGCACGTGCCTTGGGTGGCCCGCCACGTGGGCCGGGCCCCGCAGGTCGTTCCACGAGGTGGGGAGCAGCCGGATTGCTTCATTTTTGAAGTCTAGTTAGGTTAAGACATGGTTGTTCTTTAAAATTGCCCCAACTTAAGTTCAGAGGAGAGGGGTGGGATAAGGTGCCAGAAGGCTTTTTTAAGGGTTTCTTTGTTTGTTTTTTATTGATTTCAGAGAGGAAGGGAGAGGGAGAGAAACATCAATGATGAGAGAGAATCATTGATCAGCTGCCTCCTGCACGCCCCCACTGGGGATGGGAGCCTGTAACCCAGGCATGTGCTCTGACTAGGAATCCCATCGAGGACCAGAGGCTCTGTCCACTGAGCCAAACCACTGAGGGCTGGAAGTATAATTTTTAAAACAGGTGTGCTAAATGAAGGCAATAGGAGGAGGGAGATCATTTATTTGAAATTGTTTTTTATTTTATTTTTAATCCTCACACAAGGATATTTTTCCATTAAGTTTTAAAGAGAGGGAAAGACAGAAATATCAATGTGAGAGAAACACAGCCATTGGTTGCCCCCTGCATGGGCCCCAAACCAGGGCCCAGGCCCTGTAACCGAGGTACGTGCCCTAGACCAGAATTGAACTGGGGACCCTTCAAGCCCCAGGCCAATGTTCTAGCCACTGAGCCAAACAAGCAAGGGCTAAAATTATCTTTTTTACCTAAGATTGGTTTATCTTATTTGTAATGTTTAACAGAATGAAAAGTGGATTCTGAGGAAGGGAGATGACTGCAGGCAAAATGTGAGTGGCCTGAAATGTGGGAGGTGTAATGTGCTAATAATTGTCTGTCTTAGGCTGGTAAAAATCAAGGTGATCCCAAGAAAATGGCTTCTTCTCCAAAGGAGGTAGAAGAAGATAGTGAAGATGAGGAAATGTCAGATGAAGAAGATGAAAGCAGTGGAGAAGAGGTAATTATGTACAATTTAATGCAGAGTCATATACAGTCGTGTTGTATGTCTGAAAATAATGGCAAAGGGAAGATTGTATTCCTTCATATATGTCCTGTTGTAATGGTTGAGTGTTTCACAAGCTCTTCATTGACCTGTCAAAATACCATAAGGGTAAATATTTGGATGAGCTTGAGAGAAAAAAATCTGGAGCCTCCTCCTTATGTGCCTTCTACAGGGCTTAGCGTGATGATATATTAAATCATTTTTCCAGTTTCAACATGGTAGCCCCACATGCTAGGGGAGGAAACAGCCTGGACAGTTAGCTGTCTTGTGTGTGGCAGTGCTGAGCATTCTATTCAGGTCTGAGGTTAGCCTTACCAGATTCCTTTCCTAGCTGCCAAGCAGGTCTCTGTTCTTTAAAAAAATATATATGCACTCCCCCTACTGGGGATCAAGTCCACAACTGGAGCATGTGCCCTGACTAGGAATGGAATTGTGACCTCCTGGTTCATAGGGCGACACTCAACCACAGAGGTACACCGGCTGGGCAGGTCTCTGTTCTTTGTACAAATTTTGTAACACTAGTCACTGTGTTCTAATGTTGTGGAGTGAGGAACGCCACCTCCCTTTGTGCTGATAATGATACTCTGGTACTCCTGGCTACTGTTGCTTACTGTGAAGACAACTACAAGTTTTATTTTAACACATAACTTGATAAAACTGGTGGTCAACAAAAAGTAGCTTTGAGTGTGACTTGAATGTAGATAATGTTTTTATCAAGCTAACTGCTCACTCTGTATTAATTTTGCAAGGACTGTCCAGCCTAATTGATACTCATTTTATCTCTGGTCCTAATACTGAGCTTTCAGTGAACTTTATACCACCTCCCCAAATGATTTAATAACACTTAAACAGTTAGAGCTCTTAGTTACAGAAATTAATTCATAATCCTCAAAACAACATGTAACGTTATCATTTTCAGAAGAGAAAAAAAAGCGAGGCTTTAAAAAAAATCTTTCCTATTCCTAACTGGTTTGGCTTAGTGGATAGAGCATCTGCTTGCAGACTTCAGTTCCGTTCAAGGGCGCATGCCTGGGTTGTGGGTTCGATCCCCAGTAGGGGGCGTGCAGGAGTCTGCTGATCAATGATTCTCTCTCATTGATGTTTCTATCTCTCCCTCTCCCTTCCTCTCTGAAATCAATAAAAATATATTTTAAAAAACTCTCCTAGAGCCACACAGTAGCAGATGGGATCTAGACAGTCTATTTTCAGACTGCATTTAGGGTATGCTGCTTCCAAGCTGAAGTTCTTAGAGCAGCGATGGGCAACCTTTTGAGCTTGGTGTGTCAAACTTCGCCAAAAAACTGAGCATAACTCGGGTAGTGTGGCACTTTGAGGAAAAAAACATTATTTCGCAAATGTTTCATCCTCAGGAGCAGCAAATGTTTCATCCTCGGCATGCAGCCGCCTCAGCGGCCGCGTGTCATCAGAAATGGCTACGCGCGTGTCATAGGTTCGCCATCACTGGCTTAGAGTATGAGGTATAGAAACTAACAGGTATGGGTCCAGAGGTATTTGAAGGGTTCATTATGATTAGTCATTTTACTTGAAAATAAGGATTGTGACTGCACAGGTACAGAGAAGGACATGTAACATGATGCTATAGTTTAACATGTTAGCATATATCTAATGCATGTGGTTTTGAACCAGAAGGCAGTGCCAGAATTTAGTGCTCATTTATGAGGGACCAATACTCCCTTTTTGAGTTTGAAAATAGACTCATGTTTGTTTGTTTTAAAATATATTTTTATTGATTTCATAGAGGAAGGGAGAGGGAGACATAGAAACATCAATGATTAGAGAGAATCATTGATCGGCTTCTTCCTGCATGCCTCCCACTAGGGATTGAGCCCACAGCCCGGGCATATGTCCTGACCTGGAATCAAACTGTGACCTCCTGGTTTGTAGGTTGATGCTCAACAACTGATCCACATCAGCCTAGTGACTCATGTTTGTTTTTATTTAATCTTGAGGTTATCATTCCTCAGAAAAAAGGAAAGAAGGCTACCACAACTCCAGGAAAGAAGGTGATGGTTTCTCCAACAGAAAAACTTGCAGTTGTCACCCCTGGCAAAGAGGCAGCAATTACACCAGCCAAAGCCATAGCAACCCCTGGTAAGAAGGAAGCAGCCACCCCAGACAAGGGAGCAAGGAATGACAAGAATGCCAAGAAGGAAGATGGTGATAAGGAAGATGATGGCAACAGTGAAGAGGAGGATGAGGATGAATTTGAGCCAGTAGTGATGAAAGCTACTGCTGTTGCCCCTTTCTTGGACGATGAGGATGATGACAAAGAAGATGGTAAGGCGTTCTACTGGTAGTCCTTGGGCTCTTGTTTGCAAGGTACATTAGGGGTGAGATTGTGGGATGGGTCGGCAACATGCAAACATACTCCTTCCATGACACCATGGGGGTAGATAAAAATTCTCCCAGGGATTCTCTGTGCTGGTTGTGTACTAGGGTGGTAGCCATGAATGATTGCCTGCCCCTGATAAAATGTTTAACACAGCACATTCTATGAGTAGTTTTCATAATATAGGGTTTTGCTTCCAAGTAATCTGTTAATTCTTGCTATAACTGCTAAGCACGTGTTGTATTATGTATATTTTCCTTTAGATTTATCTGGAACTAATGTTGGTTTGGGGATAATTCTCTTGAATTTTTGACTAGGTAGCTTCTCTTTCAGACTCTGAAGAAGAACCTATGGAGATTGCACCAGCCAAAGGCAAGAAAGCTCCCGTAAAAGCTATTCCTGTGAAGGCTAAGAGCACAGAAAATGAAGACGAAGAGAATGATGACAAAGAGGATAAAGATGAAGATGTGGTGGAGGTGGAGGTGGAGGTGGAGGAAGAGGAAGGTAATTGAGTTAGATTCTAAAGTGTATTGGTCTGAGTTTTATTTAAAGGAGGTACTTGAATATGTGTCAAGAATTGATTGGGTGAGTTTTCATTTAGATTCTGAAAAAGAAGCTATGAATTCTCCGTGGTCCAGAGGGAGAAAAGCCTTTCCTGTGGGGGTCAAGGAGGATGAGCAGGACAACCACTGTGATGACAAAGGCTATGAGGAGGAAGAGGGAGAGGAGGAGGGTCAGAATGACCCAAATTGGCTATGTTAAATGGTGGCCAATATTAGCGATATAAATGCTTTTAAAAGTATTTTGACCAGAACTAATCCATGTGTCTTGTAAAGAATAGGCATAACAGGTATATTTGTGGACAGTGTAAGAGCTTCCAGTTTACTTACTAGTGGCACAGACAGATCAGTAAAAATACAATATTTTGGCTTTTGCCCACAGATCATATTAAAAAAACACCTCATAAACAGAAGAAGAAAATGGCCAAACAGAAGACTTCCCCTGAAACCAAAAAACAGAAATTAGAAGGTAACTCCTTTGCTGTGTTGTTTTGTTTTGTTAATTCTCACCCAAGGATATTTTTTCCATTGCTGTTTAGAGAGAGTGGAAGGAAGGGAGAGAGGGAGGGGGGAGAGAGAGAGACACACTGATTAATTGCCTCCCTCACAAGCCGAGACCAGGGGTGGGGATTGAATCTGCAACCCAGGTATGTGCCTTTGACTGGGAACCCAATCTGAGACCTTCAGGTGTGCAAGCCAATGCTCTAATCACTGAGAACACTGGCCAGGGCTCTTCCCTGTGTTTTAAAATATAAGGGACACATAGAGAATTTTTTCTTGGTGAAAACCAAATCTTAAATGATGAGCAGGAAAACCAAATCTTAAATGATGAGCAGGGATGTTATAATACACCAGTCTTGAATGAATTTTCTTTTAGCATCATTCTTTCTGAACTGCTTATTTGACTTGTGTGTGTGTTGTTGTTGTTTTACCTTTTTGTATGGCAGCTGAACCACCTGTAACTTTCAAACTGTTTGTTGGAAACCTGAATTTCAACAAAACTGCTGCTGAACTAAAAACTGGTCTCAGGGAATTTTTTGCTAAAAATGAACTCACAGTTGTTGGTGTCAGAGTCAGCTCGTCCAGGTAAATACCGGTAAATTAAGAATGTTGTTAAGAGTTTATCAGCCTAGCACGTACTGTCCCTGGAGAATTTAGGAGTCCCAGTCGCTTTCTGTCTCACGGTGGGTTACTAGACTTTCATTTTGTCATATCTTTCTATTACTTGCTCTTTGCCCTTTGGTGGGATTTTACCTCAGTCTCTTGCAGTTCAAAATGAGTATTTAAAACCCTTCAATGGCTTGTTTATTAAACTTACAAGATTAAACTTCACTATCCAATTTTCCCAACCAAAGCATTAAAATAATCCCAAGATCTTCCAAGTCTTTACAGAAACATATTTTCATCATTTTTCAACTGTGAGCAATGTTATTTGCCTAGAATTATTTTAGCCAAGTCACAGATTTAATCACAAAACCCCCAGCTTTGGTGGTAAATATAGTTGCATCAGTTCTGCTTTTTTGCTGAGTTGAATTTCATCCTTTCTCACTTCTTTCTCATCAAAAGCATATGTCTTAGGTGTAAGCCTGTTTTGTACAACTCAGAATTTCTCAGGTAGAAATGAAAGGTAATCATACTAGTAAACATTTGCTGGGTGCTCACTGTTCCAGGTGTTGCTCTTAGTTTCTTATTTATGTAACTCACTGACTCCATAAGACAGTCCTCTGTGGTGATTATTGTCATTATCCCCATTTCGTAGAAGAGGTGATTAAGGCACAGAGAAGTTATGCTGCATGCCCAGGATCACAGCGAGAAAGGGCAGAGCCAAGATTTGAGCCAAGCACTCCGGCTCCAGAGCCTGTCCCCTGGCTCTTCTTCCAGTTTTGGTTAGCTATATTTTGGAATATTGTTGCATTTGCAGTAAATAAGGATTCCTTTTGTATTAAGAAAAAATTGTTACTGTAACAGCCCTTGAGTTTGTTAACAATTCCACATTAGGAATAATATTTTTGTTCCTGTAAACAAATGCAGATGGCTGCTTCTTAAAAATAAAAGTTCGAAAACTTGTCATTTTAAGCTTCGTTTTCTATAGCTTTTGGTTAAATTTGGTCAGTTATTAAACAGAAAACCAGTCCTTGCTCTAGAACAGGGCTTCTCAACCTTGGCATGGTTGACCTTTGTGTGGTGGGCTGTCAAGTTCATTGTAGGCTGTTTAGCAGCTTCCCTGGATTTTACCCACAAGGTAATAGAAGCACTGCCCCAGTTGTAACAGCCAAAAATATCCCCAGATATTGCCAAACTCGCTGGTGAGAACCACTATTCTCTGGGGACTCCCTGGCACTGATATTGCCAGTTGGTGGAGCCTTCGTTTGAAATTGTAAATTCGGCAACTGCTTTTTACTTGATACTAATTTCCACTTGATACTAATTCACCAGTGTGATGAGCCAACCAGAAGGCTTGTGCCTCTTGATTTAACGTGTGTGTGTGTGTGTGTGTGTGTGTGTTTTCCTTTCTTCTTTCTCTCTGTAGGAGATTTGGTTATGTGAATTTTAAATCTGTTGACGATCAGGAAAAAGCCCTGGAACTCAGTGAGACAAAGGTCCTTGGGTATGAAATTAAATTGAAGAAACCAAAGGGAAAGGAAACAAAGAAAGGTATGCAAATAAGGTAATTTGTTTATAGATACCTATCTAAAAGACTGCATCAGTTAGGAATATCATCTTCTGTCTTATTCCATGCTCCTCAGTTACCAACAGGTCACCTACTTCCACAGCACCAACTTGATCTGCCGTGCTCTCATTCCCCGAGCTCAAGCTGCCTGGCCCACCTTCTCTGTCACAGTGTTCTTTACCTTCCTGTCTGTCATTTTCTACCTTATCTTCTTTGTCGCATGTTCACTGCAGGACTCATGCCCTGGCTACCTGCAGCCCATCCAGCTTAAAGGTCACTTCCTCAGATCTGGAAACATTTCCCTTACCCCAGACGAGGCTATGTCTTCTCCACTAAATGTTCTCATCTCCCCTTTTACTTTTCCCTCCTGGCACTTAGCACAATTTTTAATTATGGGATTGTCTATGTACTGGTTTTTCCCCAACAAGACCACAATCCTGTATTTTCACAGCCAGCATGAAGCATAGGCCCTCGCCCAACCTATATGTTCAAATATTCGTTTAGTTCAAATATTTGAAGGAGTATGCATTGTTGTTTCCTCTCTTCAACTCTTGTGAAATATTCTTTCTCTCGGAGAGAACTTTTGATGCCTATGAGATCTAAACACAGACTAAAAATATTCTTTTCTATTTATGTAGATCGAAATGCCAAAACACTTTTGATCAAGAACTTGCCTAGCAAGGTCACTGAGCATGAACTAAAGGAAGTGTTTGAGGATGCTTTTCAAATCAGATTTCTGAGCCATGATGGGATAAGTAAAAGGTATGTTTCGTACCTCGTACTGAAAAGAATACATGTCTACTGGATTGAAACGTGACAATTTCATTCCATTCTCCCAAATCATTGATGTCTGATTTTAGAGAACAAAAGAGTAGTTAAGTAGCCTTGTTATTAGAAGGCATACGATGCACAGCCAGACCCTGGTAGAAAACTATGGTGGTATCATAGAGAGGTATCATAGAGAAATGGAGACTTACCGACCAAATACAAGATTGAAGATTGGAAGAATTCATTCATAGGTTATCTTCACTCTTCAGGGCTAGCTCCAGTAAAATAACACACTTGGTGACTTGCTGGGCAGGTACCAAAACAGAACATTAAATTGGTCTGTTAGAATTATATTGTGAGCCCTGGCCAGTTTGCCTCGGTGGTTAGAGTGTTGGCCTTCAGATGGATAGTCGCAGGTTTGATTCCTAGTCGAGGGCTTGTACCTGGGTTGCAGGTTTGATCCCAGGTCGGGTGCATGTGGGAAGCAGCTAGTCGATGTGTCTCTCTCTCATCAATGTTTCTCTTTCTCTCCCCCTTCTCTCTCCCTTCCATTCTCTCTCTAAAGATCAATGGGAAAAATATCCTGGGGTGAGGATTAAAAAAAAGAATTATATTGTGAGCAGTTAATGAAAATTATCACCGTGTGTCCAAGCTTTGATAGGGTAAGAGGGTGAATATGGTGAAGTTAGAATGGATGGAATAGAATGTACTTTGAAGGGATTTTCAGTGAGATGAAAATTGAATATCAGGTTTCCAGACACATTTGAGCTAAATTTGTTGGTGTAGGTGTACTCTAAAACAATTTATGCCAGTATATTCTGATGAACATAATCTCTAGAAAAGAATCATGCAGATTTAGAAAACAAGTCTGAAAGCAGAAATCCCAAATTGTTCGCAGTGTTTGCTGTGAGGAGATTGGCGGGCACTCTGCATGCTTATGGTCAGCAACAACAAAACAGAAATTCTTGCCAAAAGCTGTATTAATTATCTAACTTTATTTAATTAAGTTGTAGTTAGATAAACTTAAATGTTTAGAATAATTCCTTTATATGAAGATTTTTTACAAAGGGGAGCTAAGAGAAGCCCAGAAATCCATGACCATATGAAATAAAGCATATTGCCTAAGTCAGAAATGAGTGTGGTGCATTCTCTTCAAGAATATTCTTACTGCCCTGTCTGGTGTGGCTCAGTTGGTTGAGTGTTCTCTATGCACCAGGAAGGAGATCGCCAGCTCAGTTCACAGTCAGGGCACATGCCCAGGTTGTAGGCTCAGTCTCCAGTAGGGGGTATGCAGGAGGCAGCTGGTTGATGTTTCTCATTGATGTTTCTATCTCTCTCTTTCCCTTCCTATCTTTCTAAAAATCAATAAAAACATTAAAAAAAAAAAAGACATAATGGGAGAAAAAAAGAGAGAAAGAAAGAAAAAAAGCACAATGGGGGACACATCATAAAAGTAATTCAAAATGGATCTAATATCTAAAGGTAAGAGTTAAAACTTAGAAAAAACACACAAGAGTAAATCTTTGTGATACTAGGTTAAGATATTATTGCACAAACAATAAAACAGAAGATTGAGATGTTAGGCTTTATCAAAAAAACATTTGTACTTCAAAGGATACTATCCAAAAAGTCAAAAGAAACCACACACTGGAAGAAAATATTGCAAATCATGTATCTAATAAGAAACTTGTATTCAGAACATAGAAAGAACTCATACAACTCAGAAATTAAAAGACAACCCAATTGCCCTAGCCCAGTGGTCGGCAAACTCATTAGTCAACAGAGCCAAATATCAACAGTACAATGATTGAAATTTCTTTTGAGAGCCAAATTTTTTAAACTTAAACTTCTTCTAACGCCACTTCTTCAAAATAGACTTGCCCAGGCCGTGGTATTTTGTGGAAGAGCCACACTCAAGGGGCCAAAGAGCCGCATGTGACTCTTGAGCCGCAGTTTGCCGACCACGGCCCTAGCCAATTTGGCTCAGTGGATAGACATCAGCCTGTGGACTAAAGGGTCCCAGGTTCTATTCTGGTCAAGGGCATTACCTTGGTTGCAGGCTTGATCACCAATAGAGAGTGTGCAGGAGGCAGCTGATTGATGTTTCTCATTGAAGTTTCTAACTATCCCTCCCCCTCTCTGTAAAATCAATAAAAAAAAAACCAATTTAAAAAGATTTGAATGGACATTTCTTCAAATAAGATACACAAGTGGCCAATAAGCACATGAAAAGATGCTCAATATTAGTCATTAAGGAAATGCAAATCAAAACCATGATGTGATACCACTTCACACCCACTGGAATGCCTATAATAAAAAGGGCAGACAGTAACAAGTTCGGGCAAGGATGTGGAGAAATTGGAGTCCTCATACATTGCTAGTGGGAATGCAAAATAGAGCAGTTGTTTTGGAAAACAGTTTTGCAGTTTCTCAAAATGTTAAACATACAGTTGCCATATGGTTTGGTAATCCTACTATTAGGTATCTACCCAAAAGAAATAAAAACGTAACTACACATTTCTATGAATGTTCATATCAGATTTATTCATGCTAGCTAAAAAGTGTAAACAACCCAGAATGTACAACAGCTGATGAACAGATAAATAAAATGTGGTACTTTTCATACAGTGAAATATTATTCAGTCATAAAAAGAGATGAAGTACTGACACATGCTATGACAACATGGATGAAACTCAAAAACATTAGGCTAAGTGAAAGAAGCCAGACAAAAGATTGCATGTTTGTATAATCCTATTTATATGAAATATCCAAAATAGGCAAATCTATGGAAAATATTGTAGTGGTTGCCTGTGGCTGGGGGATGGGAGTGAGTGGGGGGAACGAAGAATGACTGCTGAGGGATACTTTTGGGGATGATGAAAATGTTCTAAAATTAGATTATGGTGATGACTGTATAATTCTGTAAATATGCTAGAAACCATTGCATACTTTTTTTTTTTTTAATATATTTTATTGATTTTTTTACAGAGAGGAAGAGAGAGTTAGAAACATCGATGAGAGAGAAACATCGATCAGCTGCCTCTTGCACACCCCCTACTGGGGATGTGCCCGCAACCAAGGTACATGCCCTTGACTGGAATCGAACCTGGGACCCTTGAGTCCGCAGGCCGACACTCTATCCACTGAGCCAAACCGGTTTCGGCCATTGCATACTTTAAGTGGGTGAATTAAGTAGAATATGTGGCCCTGCTGGTGTGGCTCAGTGGTTGAGTGTCGACTTATGAACCAGGAAGTCAAGGTTTGATTCCCAGTCAAGGTTGCAGGCTTGACCCCCAGTAGGGGCGTGCAGGAGGCAGCCAATCAGTGATTCTCATCATTGATATTTCTGTCTCTCCCTCTCCCTCTCCCTCTCTGAAATCCATAATATATATATATATAATAAAAAAATAGAGTATGTGTATATTTCCTTTTTTATTTGTACAGCTTATTATCTCTAAGGATAGAAATTGAGTGTCAGGAAGACTTTACAGTATCTACCTTTTTGCATTTTGAATCGTGTGTGTATTACCAATTAAAAAGACATAAATACAAATACTAAATGTTGACAGTTCTCTCTCCCCACCCCATCCCCACAACTGCAGGATTGCCTATATTGACTTCAGGTCACAAGCTGATGCAGAGAGAACCTTGGAAGAGAAGCAAGGAACAGAAATTGGAGGGCTTGCCATAGTTCTGGAGCATGTTGGAGAGAAAAATCAAGGCCAAAAAGATAGAGCCAGGAAGAACAGAAGTTGGAGAGGTAAGCATGCTAAAGCTCTGTAGATGGAGACTTATAAGGGATGTCACCGGGGTTCCCAGGGAGGGGCTGGCATTAGGTTAGGGGCACCTGGCACTTTTAAATACAATTTTCTCTCTGTATTAAAAATATGTAAGTCATCCTCATAATTATATCAAGCTAATGAGCATTGTCCCAGTTAACTGCAACCTTGATGTCTGTAAAAGAAATGGCTCTTTGAGGCCTGGCCGGTGTGGCTCTTGGTTGAGCATCATCTGATGCACCAAGAGGTCCCCAGTTCGATTCCCAGTCAGGACACATGCCTGGGTTTCTGGCTTGATCTCCAGTTGCAGGCATGTAGAAGGCAGCTGATCTATGTTTCTCTCTCTCTCTCCCTCTCCATTCCTAAAAACATGTTAAACATTCAATAAAAACATATTAAAAAGAAATGGGACTTTGAGATACATCAGTTTGGTTCCCCTTTTTGGGTACCCTTAGGCTTCTGTTTGAACAACCTCTCAAAATTGTGGTTTTAGAATTTGATATTTAGTTCTCTTCAGACATTTAATTCTTTTTAAGAAAAGTTGTCAGGTTTAAATCAGAGACCCCAAGCCAGTGTCCCTAATCTGATGGGTAAGCGTGGTGGCTTATACAAAATTTATAGGAAAAAGCAATACAATTTGTTATGAATGTTTTTAAAAATCAAGACATTTCACATAAAAATTGGGATTCCCAGCTTCTTTTGCTACATCAGGAAATCTGGGCGTCCTGTGGCTGCAGCCCTACCTGCCCAAAGTCCTACCTGTCTGCAGCCACCTGGACAGAAGCAGCCGTTTTAACTGTGGCATTTGCTGTTTGTGCAGCCCCCACCGTTCTCTAAGTTCTCCCTAACTCTGAACAAGTGAACAGCACACTTACACTTTGAAAAAATAGTTAATACTTTTTCTTCGAACATAGTACTTTTTTCCCTATTAGTAAAGATGACATTTTAACATTTCTTATGCATTTGTCTCTTTCAAAAAATAGGAAAACAAAAGATAGAACAAGAAAGCCACACATTTCAAGAAAAATGGGAGAGAGCTTATTTCTTTGTGGAGGTAAAGAATGTTCCTATGTGTTTAATATGCAAAGAGAGTCTGTCTGTGTCAAAAGAATATAACCTAAGATGCCATTATGAAACAAACCACAGTAGGAACCTTGTTGGATATACAGAAAAGATGCGTGATAAAAAACTCAGTGAACTGAAAAAAAGGTTGAAACTTGAACATGATTTGCTTTTGAATGTGAATAAAATAACTGATGCTGCTATGAAATGTAGTTACGTGTTACGTGAGAAAATTGCTCGAGCATCAAAACCCCTTACAGATGGTGCGTTTATAAAGGAATGTCTACTGAGTGCTGCAGAGATTTTGTGCCCTGAACAGAGACAAGTGTTTGCCAACATCAATCTCACTGGTAATATTGCTGAGCAGCATGTTGCCAATGTGACTGAGAGCTTACAGGACACTTTGCAAGAAAAAGCTAAATCATTTGTGGCTTTCTCTATTGCAGCTCATGAAAGCACTTATATAAATAACACCCCCCAGTTAGCTGTATTTATTCGCGGTGTTGATGAAACTTTTGATGTGACTGAGGAACTTTTGGACATGGTACCCCTGATGGGCACAACATCAGGAAATGACTTATTTTTATGTGTTGAGAAAAGTCTTAGAAAATTTGATGTAGACTGGTCAAAATTAGTAAGTGTTAGCACAGATGGTAATTCTGCAACGGTTGGTGTGAAGCAACTTGTTACAAAACTTAAGTCTAAAGTGTCAGGGCTTTGCAAAGACATAGAACTTAAATCTGTGCATGGCCTCTTTCTCCAAGAATCCCTTTGTGCTAAAAAGTTACAAATGGATCATGTCATGGACATAGTAATTTACACCATAACCTGGCTGCATTCCCATGGCTCGACCCACAGGAAGTTCAGTGCTTTGTTCAGTGAGTTAGACACACAGTATGGAAACCTGTCATACCTGGAACTGAAGTGGCTGAGCCGTGGTATGGTGCTAAAGCAGTTTTTTGAACTGTTGGAAGAAATTGACTTTTTCATGTCTTCTAAAGGAAAATCTGTGCCTCAGCTTCGTAACAAAGATTGGGTCAAAGACCTAGCCTTTTTGGTTGACATTATGACTTATGTAAACATGTTGGATGTTGCTCTGCAAGGGCATTCGCAGATGGTTACACAAATGTACCATGCAGTTCGCTCTTTCCTAGCAAAATTGTGTCTTTGGGAAACTCATTTGGCAAGAAACAATCTGGTCCACTTCCCGACGCTGAGACTAGTTTCTGAAAATGAAAGTGATGGACTGAACTACATTCCCAAAATTAAAGAGTTGAAGACTGAATTTCAAAAAAGGTTCTCTGATTTCAAACTTTATGAAAACGAACTTATACTGTTCAGCTCACCTTTCTCAATTAATATTAATAATGTGAATGAAGAGCTACAAATGGAGGTTATTGAATTGCAGCACAACACTATATTGAAAACTAAATACGATGATGTTGGAATCCCAGAATTCTTCAAATATCTTGGGAATAGTTACCCTAAATATAAAAGCCATTGTGCAAAGATTCTGTCTATGTTTGGAAGTACATATATTTGTGAGCAACTATTTTCTGATATGACACAAAATAAAACTATTGTTCCCAGTTAAAAGATTCAAAGATGAATTTGCTCCTGCATATTGCTACGAGAGGTCCTCAACCTGACATTGACTGACAGGCATCAGTGAAATTTAGATTTCAAACCTAAGGAGTAACAAATTAAAAAATAACTGAATAATTATTTCCATTTCCAAATTACATTTTTCTAATGTCAACTTAAAGCACAATCTCTGGCATCATTTGTTTGTATCTTATAACATAAAATAAAGTTTGATTATACCCTGGCAGTTTATTTCTCCTATGCTTTGCCTTTCTGGTCCCTAGAATTATACAAGTATATAAACCTCTGCCCTAAAAGTAGCCACATATTTTCCTAAAGGCACTCATGAGCCAAGGATGTGAACCAGAGAGTCAGCTGGATAGAATGAATGTTCAGATACCTAGAGCATTCCTATCCCCAAGGACCACAGACCTGCAGCTGCAATTGTGGGGCTCAGGTCAGAGTACCTTGCGTCCATGGATCAAGCTGGTATGGGATAGCCAATGGGATTAATTGATGCTTCCATTTTGGATTTGTGCATTTCTGCTAAAATTTCAATATTATTGGTCAGCTTACAGTCATGGCTGGCCCAGGAGTCATTCTGCCTCCTACAGGCAAAAATGGACATGCCCTTGCATTGGGGCCACCCTGAAGGGATGCAGAATGGATGTTGATGTGTGTAAGAGCTTATGAGCATTTTTCCAGGAAGAAGGCCCATAACTACAATTGGGACTTGACTGCTCATTGCTGCAGAAACTACATAAACAGTTTAATTATAGCAGTCATATATATATATGCATGTGTATATGTATATATTATTTACTTTTGGAGAATATAAGAGAATAAAGGGAAAACCCTACAATTTCAACAACCAGAGGTAAGCCCTATAAATATTTAGGCATGTTTTCTTTTAGTTTTCTATGCATTATTTTATATGGTTGAGTATTCCTCGTTTCTTGAACTTAATTCTTTCCGGAAGGCTGTTCGAGAAGCGATTTGTTCCAAAACCAAATCATTTTTTCCCCCACTAGGAATAATGTAAATTGAATTAATCGTTCCAGATTCCCAAATGATTCCCTGGATGTTTTGTGATTCCTCACCTCCCATTGATTTTTAGAGAGAGTGGAAGAGGGGGGAGAGAGAGAAACATCAATGTGAGAGAGACACATTGATTGGTTGCCTCCCACACAAGCCCCAACAAGGGCCAGGGATGGAGCCTGCAACTGAGGTACGTGCCCTTGACCGAAATCGAACCAGACCCTTCAGTCTACAGGCCTACGCTCTATCCACTGAGCCAAACCTTTCTTATATACAATACACATATAGTGCACTGTTTAATCTATAAATAAATACTTTCCTTAAATTTATGGAACCAACCCCTACTAGCCTTAAATGAATTTTTCATATATCACTGCCTTAGGAATGCTATCACCAGCTAACTGCTTTTCCTTTATCCAATCAACAGTTTTTCTACCTATTCCATTACCTGTGATTGTTGTTTTGTGATCACTTTCACACCCTTTAGCAACCTTAGCACTCTTGATAATCTCTATGTTTTAAAATTGTGCTAAACAAAAGCATTCTCTCCTTTGTTTGTTGCCTGACAGATGCATTTTGTCATGCTGAGGTATCAGCAGGAAAGCGTTGTCAGGTCAAAAACTGAAGTTTTGGTCTATAATTGAGACATTTTTTCTGTGACCAACTTGGTCAAGAACCGTATTGTTTAAGATGAGAGATGTTCGGGAACTGAGGTTTGACTGTATTATGTATGGACCATTTTGAATTCTATTGCCCTCTCGCCCATTCCCCCACATAACAGTAAATCCTAAACATCTGCCAGTCATCTAAGCTCAAGACAGTTGTTTTTTTACAAAAGTCTATAATATTAAAAAAAAATTTTTTTTAACTTCTGGCCAGTATGGCTTAACTGTTTGGAGCGTTGTCTGTGCTGGAAGGTTGCCAGTTTGATTCCCGGTCAGGGCATATACAGGAAGCAACCAATCGATTTGTGTCTCACATATCGATGTTTCTATCCCTGCATTTGTCCCTTTCTAAAAATTCAATTTAAAAACACACACCAGTAAACTCAAAACTGCTACATAAAAAATAGTTTTTTAGCCCTGGCCTGTTAGCTCAGTTGGTTGGAGTGTCATCCTGATGCACCAGGGTTGCAGGTTTGGTCAGGGGCCGGGCACATGCAGGAGTCAGGCAGTGAATGCATGGATGGGTAAAGCAACATGTCGATGTTTTTCTCTTTCTCTCTAAAATCAATTTTTTATTTTTCAATTATAGTTGATTACAACATTATGTTAGTTTCAGGTGTGCAACCCAGTGATTAGACATTTCTATAACTAACTCAACAATCACCCTAATCTAATATCCATCTGAAGCCATACATATTTATTACAATACTAGAGGCCCTCTACACGACATTTGTGCACTGGGGGCGGGAGGGTCGTGGGGACGCGGTCCCTCAGCCCAGCCTGCGCCCTTTTTCACAGTCCAGGAGCCCTTGGGGGATGTCCGACTGATGGCTTAGGGCAGTGGTCGGCAAACTCATTAGTCAACAGAGTCAAATACCAACAGTACAATGATTGAAATTTCTTTTGGGAGCCAAATTTTTTAAACTTAAACTTCTAATGCCACTTCTTCAAAATAGACAAGCCCAGGCTGTGATATTTTGTGGAAGAGCCACACTCAAGTGGTCAAAGAGCCGCATGTGGCTCACAAGCTGCATTTTGCCAACCACAGGCTTAGGGAGTGGGTTATGGGGAGAGGGCCTAAGCCAGCAGTCGGACATCCCGCCACTGCAGATGCACTCTCCAGCTGTCAGCCCAGCTTCTGGCTGAGAGTCGATCCCCCCTCTGTACCCTCCCCCCCACCCTCCCACCCCCATGGGAGCACACCGACCAGTCGTTCTGTCATTTGATTTGCCTATTACCATTTTATTATATAGGATTATTGGCTATATTCCCTATGCTGTACTTCAAAGATTTTTTAAAAATTAATATTTAGAGAAAGGAAAGGAGAGAGAGAAAGAAACATCAATTGGTTGCCTCCCACACACGCCCAGACCAGGGATCGAACCCACCACCTTTCAGTGTACGGGATGACACTCCAACCAACTGAGCCACACCGACCAGGACCCTGTGCTATACTTTCAATCTCTGACTATTCTGTAGCTACCAATTTATACTATTTATTTATTATTTTTTAAATTTAAACTTCTTAATCCCTTCACCTTTTTCACCCATCACCTGAAATCCCTCCCCTCTAGCAACTGTCAAAATGTATCTATGAGTCTATTTCTGTTCTGCTTGTTAATTTCATTTTCTAGATTCCACATGACAGAAATCATCTGGCATTTGTTTTTCTGAGTGACTTACTTCAAGGGCTGAATTGATTTGATTCTGCCAGTCAAGGTGAGTTCTCTTGGCTTCACATGAGCCACAGGGTTGATTTCCAGGGGTGAGATCCCCCTTTCATCCTGCCAGGTTCTGAGAAGGCCAGAGAAACCCTGCTGTCCCAGGAAGGAGAGACAGATCATATCTAATGACAGCCTCCCAGCAGAGGTCCTGGAACCACTAATGAGCATGAAGAAGCTCCGCTGGATCAGCCCCACTGAGCAAAGAGAAAGATGGAGGTGACGGGGGGGGGGGGGAGTGAGGGACTGGTGCTATGAGGGGTCTGGTTCTAAATACATGCCTCCTGTCTTGGCCCAGCTCTCACTGCTCCCTGAACGTCTTCATTTCCCTGTTCCCTTGTCCACATGATCCCTTATTCTCCCCTATAAGTTAAATCTACCACTCCTCTCATTCTCATTCGGTAACTTCACCTTCTAAATAAAAGCTGTTTGAGAAGAACCCTTTCACCCTCCCTTCCTGTTCGCATTTGTACACTTACCTGGGGTTGCACGCCTCCAGCCTCCTCCCTTCCTGTCCTAAGGTACCTTTTTCCTGTGCTTGGCAGGTCCCTGCCCCGTGCTCATCTCTATCCCCTGCTCTTCACAGCTCTTCAGGGCTTTCCTCTATCCTCGATCTCCCTGTACTTTAGGGATTTTTGTTTGTACTGGCTCCCACCAGTATCTGAACATGCCCACGTCTCTGGCATACTCCTTTTCATTTCCTAATTAAAACCAAAATTTTAAGTTAAGAAACACATTCACATTCAAAATTCAGCAGGTGCATATTGATAGGTCTCCTACCCCTCCCCTGGCCCTCTGTTCCCCTGTATGGAAGTAGCCAGTATACTGGTTTCTTTTATCCCTCCACTGTTGAGCATGAACAAGGAATTATGTTTACATTATTTTTCCCACCTATTTTTTTACACAAAAACTAACAGGTTATACACATTTCCCTGTACTTTGCTTTTTTTCATTTAAAGCTATCTTGGAGATCATTCCATATGAATAACAAAGAGCTGCTTCCTTAGTTTTACAGCTGTAGTGATGTATACCATACAAAAAAATTATTTCACCAGTGTCTCAAGTTTACTAGCTCCTCAGAGAGATGGACCCATAGTCGTAGTGGCTCAACAGAGTAAAAGTGTATTTCTCATTCATGACACAGTTCAGAGCAGTGTTGAAACCGGACACAATGGTTCCGAGGTTTCCTGTCACTACTTAAGCCAAATTAAGCAGGAGACAGGGTTGAATCATTTATGAGTGTTTATTTCAATATTGCTGGCAAGAAAAATGAAAAAATAAAATAATTCAATATTGCTGGCAGTATGGGGAGAGCAGTCGGTCACCCTGGAAATTATGCTCTGATCCCCCTCATCAGTGGGCTGATTATATACGAATGAGGGAGACGATAACTACATGCAGCTTCAAGCTGCAAGTGTAACATGGAACCGAGAGGGTAGTGCCTGCAGTCCAGGCTTCAGGAGCTCAAAGTCCGATAATAAGGTGGCTAATCTTCTTTGATGTTACAAACAGCTCAGCCCATTCCTGGGACCAGAGAATGGTTAGCATTCCTGAGGCAAACGTCCAGAGGGGGTCAGGGTCCAGACACAGTGACCAAATCAAAGCATGTCCTGTCCTTGATCTGTTCTCAAAATGTATTTCTTTTCTGAGTAATGGGCCCATCGAGACCCATTGTTTCATCCTCTAGTTTCCCAGGGTCTGTAAGAAAACATCGATTGTTAGTAAGGTGAATAATTATTAAACAACTCTGGTTCTATTTTTTTAAATATATTTTTATTGATTTCAGAGAGAGGAAGGGAGAGGGAAAGAGGGATAGAAACATCAATGATGAGAGAGAATCATTGATCAGCTGCCTCCTGCACGCCCCCTACTGGGCCTGCAACCTGGGCATATGCCCTTGACTGGAATAGAACCCAGCCTCTTCAGACTGCAGGCTGATGCTCCATCCACTGTGCCAAACCGGCTCTGTGCCCTTCCCTACTATCAGTGTTGCCAGTCAGATGGCCGTCCATGTGATCATGTAGGGACCCAGGTCCCCTCCATTTTGTGCCTCTATCCTCTTCTGGGTCATTAACAATCTCCTCATCCAGGGAGTGGACAGGAAAGAACAAGTAGGATCCAATGTTCAGACTTTAAGGGCCTGGACTTTTGAAGGGCCACTACTTTTGGCTAGAACTTGGTCAATGACCACAACTCGAGTCCCAAGGGAGCCTGGGAATGTACTCAGCTCCACATCCTGGAGGAGGAACGGGTGGGATGAGCAGCTGGCGGTCTCTGATGCCGCTAGTGTCCTGTTCATGCTGCTGTGTTTTCCAAAGAATCCAAACAAGCCTTTCTGTCAATCTGCATCCACCTTCTAAGTCCTGTTATTTTTCCATTTAAAGTCTGCCTCTAGTCTCTCCATCTATAATCGCTTCTCCTTCAAAACATTCTCCACCCAACAGTCCAAGTGACCAAATAATAAAACAAAACAAACCCAAATTAGGTCACATCACTTCCCTGCTTAACATTCTCCAATGATTCCCTAAATCATTTGTAATAAAACCCTAACTCCTCTAACTCAGCAACAGAAACCCAAACAGTCCAATTAAAAATGGGGAAAGAAACAGACTCATAGATGCAGAGGACAGACTGAAGGTTACCAGAGAGGAAGGGGTGGGGGGTAAAGGACTGGGAGAAAAATGTGAGATTAAGAAGTACAAATTGGTAGTTACAAAATTGTCATGGGGCTATGAAATACAGCATAGGAAATAGAGTCAATGATATTATAATAACTATGTATGGTGCCAGTTTGGTATTGGAAATATTAGGTGAACACTTTTTTTGTAAAGTACTAGAGGCTTGGTGCATGAAATTCGTGCACTAGTGGGGGGGGGGTCCCTCAGCCTGGCCTGCACCCTCTGGCAGTCCGGGACACCTCGGCGGACATCCCTCTCGCAGTCTGAGACCCCTCGCTCCTTACCACCCGCCTGCTTGCTGCGCCTTAGCGTGCCATGGAGGCGGGAGAGGCTCCCACCACCACTGCTGTGCTTGCCAGCTGTAAGCCCGGCTTCTGGCTGAGGCGCCTTCCCCCTGTGGGAGCGCACTGTCCACCAGGGGGCAGCTCTTGCATTGAGCATGTGCTCCCTGGTGGTCAATGCGCATCATAGCGACTGTTTGTTCCATCAGTCATCCACCATTCAGTCGATTTGCATAGTAGGCTTTTATTATATAGGATGTGATTGTCTAACCACTATGCTGTATATCTGAAACTAATACAAAATAATAATGAATGTAAACTATAGTTGAAAAAAGTAGGCCAAGGACTTGAATGGACATTTCCCAACCAAGTTGTACTAATGGCCAATAAGCACATGAAAAGATGTTCAACGCCAATGATCATTGGGGGGAAATGCAAATCAAAGCTATGATGAGATACCACCTCACCTTCATAAGGATGGCAACTAAAACAACAGCAACAACAAACAGAAAATAAATGTTGGAGAGGATGTGGAGAAATGGAACCCTGTTGGTGGCAACGTAAAATGGTGCAGCTGTTGTGGAAAACAGTATAAGGATACCTCAAAAAATTAAAAATGGGGGGACTCTTACCCCCTCCCCACGTGGGAGTCAATTCTATGGGACTCTTTCCCTCTCCCATGTGGGAGTCTGTACTTGTTCTTCAATAAATCTCCACCTTTGCTATAAAAAAAAAAAAAGGAGCTATCAGCCTGGCCGGTGAGGCTCAGTGGTTGAGCATTGACCTATGAACTAGGAAGTCACAGTTCAATTCCCGGTCAGGGCATATGCCGGTTTGTAGGCATGCAGGAGGCAGCTGATCAACATTCTCATTATTGATGTTTCTATCTCACTCTCTTCCTTCCGCTCTGAAATCAATAAGAAAATATGTATAGAGACACCTCCCTATGGGAGGAACCAAATGGCAGCATAGGAAAACACCTGAACTTGCTGCCTTGCACAACAACTTCAAAACTACAACTAAAAGACAAACCTGACATCATCCAGAACCACAGGAGCTATGTGGAAGTTCTACAACTAGAAGGGAAGAGAAAAGCACACTGAGACTCAGAGGAGCTGCGGAAGTAAAGTGCAGAGGTACGGAGGCGTGTGTGCGAAAAGAGGGCTGGCAACTGAGTACGCAGCTGGCTTTTTCAATCTGCAGGGAGACACCAGCTCCCGACTGCTCTGAACTCCAGTTCTGGGTGAGACTCTGGGGACCCAGACTCATTCGGGGAGAAACTGGACTGTCTGGCAGCGGGCAGAACTTCTCTCAGAGGTGCTTGCAGCAATTACTGAGGGACACTGAGACCCGGGGGCCTCTTAGGGCAAGGCTGATGGGAAGCCATTGCTGTTTGCTCCACCCTGAGACTCCGCCCAACCCAAGCTGTGCGCAGAGGCTTTTGCATATGAATGGACTGGGCCTTTGAAATCTAAACTTACCTAACAAACTATAGCTGAGTCAGAGAGACCCAGAACATCCAAAAGAAGGCCCAAGGCGCCATAGCACCTTGCATTGCTTCACAGCTGGGCCTCATCTGGGCACCTCCAAAACCAAAACAAAGAAGAGGAATCTGTATATCTATACCTCCTGCTGGGTGGCCTCAGGCAGAGGCTAAATTAGCACCTCCTTGGAGATCCAAGAGCCAGTGTACCCAGGGGTCAGAGTAGGACCATCCAGATTACAACTCCTCAGACCCATAAGGGATACACTCAGGGGGCAGACTCAGTGAGCACCAAAGCCCCACTGAAGCAAGTCTTGCCTCATAAGGGTGTCTCTAGCACAGAAGTTCTCCCATTGTAGACATAGCTGATCCTCACAGCCAATTGGCCTGGAGGTCAATTCCTCCCAGTGATACCAACAACAATCAAGGCTTAACTACAACAAGACTGTGCACACAGCCCACAAAGGGGTGCACCAAGAGTGTCCACCTCAGGTAATAAGGGAGGCTGAGTCACTGGGCCCTATAGGACACCTAGCACACAAAGCCACTCTTATCAACTCAGGGAAGCAGCCAAAATGCGGAGACAAAGAAACAGGTCACAAATGAAAGAAATGGAGGAAAGCAAACTACTGGATATAGAGTTCAAAACCAAGGTTATAAGGTTTTTCAAGAATTTTCTAGATCCTTGGAGAAGAAACCTGGGTTCCACAAGATATGTGATCAGTTCTGGGACCCTGCCAGCAGGCGAGGGGATCCCAAGGCAGGTGCTGGACGTGGAGGCCATGGGGGCATAGGTGACCAAGGAGACAGAACTAAACCTCACATCACCCTGCTTGGCCCCGGAGGATGGCTGGTTAGCCAGAGACGGGTAAGATTCCTCAGGGAAGGAACAACCTAAGACAGGCACAGTCGCATAGGGGCCATCAGGAGAGAACTTGGGGGTCAACAGAGGTGGGGCACAGACCTTCACCCCCCCAAAGTTTGCAGGGGCCTGAACCCTCACCCCTGCTGAAGGAGATCTCCTGCCCCCATGGCTGCTCAGCTTCACATGCCCAGCTCAAATTTGGACCCAGGTAACAGAGACATGGCCGACAGCAGATGCCCTCTCACTGCAATAAGACTTGATGGAGATGTCTTGCACCCATGATCCGGGGAACTGGGGTCTATGATATCTAAATCCAGCCTAGCACCAGGAATGCTCAGGGCCTACTCAAGAAGGCAAATAATCCTCTCCACTAATAATTACAGGGTAAAACAAGATGGTTGTTAGAGTATTAAATTTGACAGTAAAATAGTAGTCAAGTTTTCAGACTAATTTAAATTGGCCAATCAAAATAAGCAAATACTCTAGAAAAATCAATTGTACTGGACAAAAAAGCTGTTCCTAAAGTGTTAACTAAAATTTTTATTGGTAGTTCATCTCATGGTAAAATTGAGTAACATATAATGAACCTAAAGCAGTCACATTTTAGTGCAAAAAAGTTAAATTTAAAAGCTATCAAGATTACAGCATAAAATTTCCAAAAGCCTCCCAATATTTAAACCAAAAATGGGGGGATAGTAGAAGAATATCATGAAGGAAAAATATCCTGTAAATAAATTACATCTAGAAAATTTTTACTTTAGAAACTTAACTTTCATTTGTAATGCTAACAGCAAGACACCCAGGTAAAACATACATGGTGTCAAAACAAGCCAAAGGAAAATCGTTTGGGCAAAAAAATGAAAAAGGATCACAAGTCAAATTTATAGAAAATATTCCTTTATTAACTTTGGTCGAGAATATGTTTGTATATTTTCAGAAAACAACTCTGAGACCATGTGGATTCCTGCAACAGAGAGGAATTGACAGGACTACTCCAGCCATGAAGTCAGAAGAGAAACAGTCCAGAGATGGAAGACACTGACCATGCCTTGCCATACTAGCAGTCAGCAGATGTGCGTCACTGCAGATTGCCCAGGACCAAACCAGAGAGGGTCAGACCTGCATTACCACCATTTGTCCACCATCCAGAACTGAAATATCATTGCTGTTATGAACACATAAACAACTGTTGGACATAGAAACCGGGACTCAAAAGAACTGTTGGCCCAGAAAAAAACTCACTATAGACTGATTCATTTGCCTCTCAGCATAACTATTATTGCTTGTCTCATTTTCGGTTCCTATAAGTGTATTCCTAGTATCACATGAGCTCACTCATCTAGGGGAAAAGATGAACAACATAGACTGAAGAACAAGAACAGCATTGATCAGACTGTCAGACCTCAGAGGGAAGGTAGGGGAGGGTGGAGACAAGGGAGATAGATCAACCAAAGGACTTGTGTGCTTGCATATGAGCCTAACCAGTGATCACAGACAACAGGGGGAGGGGGACATGCGTGTGTAGGGGGGGGGTTTAGGAAGGGGATGGGGGGGTTGATGACAAATATGTGATACCTTAATCAATAAAGTAATTTAAAAAAAAGAATTTTCTAGAAAAGGCCGATAAATTTAGCCTGACCCTCGAGGATATGAAAAACAACCAACTAGAAATTAAGCATACACTGACTGAAATAAAAAATAATATACAGAGAGCCAAGAGTAGACTAGAGGATCGCAAGAATCAAGTCAAAGATATGAAATACAGCCTGACTGGTTTGGCTCAGTGGATAGAGTGTCAGCCTGCAGACTGAGGGGTCCCGGGTTTGATTCTGGTCAAGAGCATGTACTTTGGTTGTGGGCACTTCCCCAGTGGGGGATGTGCAGGAGGAAGCTAATCGATGTTTCTCTCTCATCGATGTTTCTAACTCTCTATCCTTCTCCTTTCCTCTCTCTAAAAAATCAATAAAATATATTTTTAAAAAAGATATAAAATACAAAGAAGCAAAAAACACCCAACCGGAAAAGCAAAAAGCAAAAAGAATCCAAAAATATGAAGATAGTGTAAGGAGCCTCTGGGACAACTTCAAGCAAACCAACATCAGAATTATGGGGGTGCCAGAAGAAGAGAGAGAGCAAGATACTGAAAACCTATTTGAAGAAATAATGACAGAAAACTTTCCCTACCTGGTGAAAGAAATAGACTTGCAAGTCCAGGAAGTGCAACGAATCGCAAACAAAAGGAATCCAGAGAGGACCACACCAATACACATCATGATTAAAATGCCAACGGCAAAAAACAAAGAGAGAATATTAAAAGCAGCAAGATAAAAACAGTTACCTACAAGGGAGTACCCATATGACTGTCAGTTGATTTCTCAACAGAAACTATGCAGGCCAGAAGGGAGTGGCAAGAAATATTCAAAGTGATGAATAGCAAGAACCTACAACCAAGATTACTCTACCCAGCAAGCTATCATTCAGAATTGAAGGTCAGATAAAGAGCTTCACAGACAAGAAAAGCTAAAGGAGTTCATCACCACCAAACCAGTATTATATGAAATGCTGAAGGGTATTCTTTAAAAAGAGGAAGAAGAAGAAAAAGGTAAAGACAAAAATTTATGAACAACAAATACATATCTATCAACAAGTGAATCTAAAAATCGAGTGAATAAAAAGTCTGATGAACAGAATAAACTGGTGAATATAATAGGATCAGGGGCATAGAAAGGGAGTGGACTTGGGGAGAAAAGGGTGTAGGGGGTGTGGGAAGAGACTGGACAAAAATCCTTGGGGAGAAAAGGGTGTAAGGGGTGTGGGAAGAGACTGGACAAAAATCGTACACCTATGGATGAGGACAGTGGCAGGGGGGTAAAGGCAGAGGGTGGGATGGGAACCAGGTGGAGGGGAGCTATGGGGGGGAAAAAAGAGGAACAACTGTAATTATCTGAACAATAAATATTTATTAGAAAAAGAAGAATTTGAGCATTTTGGCTACTGTGGTTGTCTCACATGACCCTTCTCTGTTGTCTAGCCACTCCCCTGATTATTCTTGGATACCCACTGTCCCAAATACGGACCCAGTTAAGCCTGGGGGCAGGGTGGTGGCTCAGGCCCACACTTACCAGCACAGTCCTATTACCTGGCTTCTGGGTCAGCCTATTACCCAAGGGCAGTGGAGTAGACTTTCTTTTTAGCTGGGTAGCTGGGAAGGATATTTCTAGCTCCCTCCTGACTCTAAGATATATAGACATGAGGTTTATTGCTTGAACTGCAACAAGAGAGGCATTTTGCCACAATGATGAAAGCTGGTTTGAGCATGATGCTGACATGGAGAAGTGGGGGAAGAAAGACACAAAATAGAGTCCAGGATGATAACTTTGAGCTGCTGGATCAAGCCAGCCCTGATGTGCTGAGTCAGGGTGCCCAGCACTTTGCAGTACTGGGAGCCAGTGAATCCCCTTGAGTATGTAAACAGTTTTGAGCAGCTGCATTGAAAGGTGTCTCATGTATGTCTTTCAAACCTCTATCTGGGTCTCTAGCTCCCTCTGCTGTGGGTCTTCTTCCTTGACATGGATCCAGAGTCTTCAAGTCCCTCTGTCTCCCTTGAGTCCTCGACAGGGCACCTGCCCTCTCTCCAGGGCCTTTGTACAAGCTGCTGTGCCTGCCCAGGATACTCTCCCCTTCCCTTATGGTCTCAACCTAAATGACATCTCCTCGATAAGTCTCTTCCTGACTCCAGAAACATCTGCTGAGCTCCCACTCTCCCAGGCAGCAGGCGAGGCCCAGCTCCCCATGGGGAGCTCTGGAGCTGCTGCTGATCTCATGGGAGGCAACAGGAATCAAAATGTCACTCTTGTCCTCAGATGAGAGAAATGAGTCCTGGATTGGAAGTGAGTGTACCTGGGTGATTCCGGAGATGTCAAAGAAAGCCATGATGCTGGAAAGCAGAGGGGGGAAGTTGGGAACAGATCTCGCTGTCTTGGCAGTGTGGCGATGCTGAGGAGGGTTGGGATTCTGGATATGTTGTGAAGGTAGTCAATTGGCCTTCCATGTTTGCCAAACTACCTCTGATTCAGCTTCCATTGTAGGTCTCCAAATAATGGTCATGGTTCATGTATTTCTCCTTAAACTTCATATATTTTTATATAGAATTTGTTATTGTGATATCATTCATATGCCATAATAGTCACCTTTTTTTTTTTAAAATCCTTACCTGAGGATATTTTTCCATTGATTTTTTTAGAGAGAGTGGAAGAGAGAGGGAAAGACAGAGAGAAACATCAGTGTGAGAGAAACACATCGATTGGTTGCCTCCTGCACAACCCCCTGACCAGGGTCTGGGCTGGGGAGGAGCCTGCAACCAAGGTACTTGCCCTTGATCAGAATCAAAACCAGAACGCTTTCCTCTGCAGACCTAAGCTCTATCCACAGAGCCAAACCGGCTAGGGCTATTTTTTATTTTTTTTTAGTCACCCTTTTAAAGTATCAACGTGAAGCCCTAATCGGTTTGGCTCAGTGGATAGAGCATCAGCCTGCGAACTGAAAGGTCCCAGGTTCGATTCCGGTCAAGGGCATGTACCTTGGTTGCAGGCACATCCCAAGTAGGGGGCGTGCAGGAGGCAGCTGATCAATGTTTCTCTCTCATTGATGTTTCTGGCTCTCTATCCCTCTCCCTTCCTCTTTGTCAAAAACCAATAAAATATATTTAAAAAAAATAAAGTACCAACATAAAAAATGTCTGAACCTGTGGAGAAGTTTTATGAGTGTATTTGAGCCAAAGGGATGACATACTGGGGAGCAAGATCTCAAAGGCTCCAGAAAATAACAGTTTAGCAGCTTTTTGTATGCACTTGAAATTAAGGAGGGAAAATCAGGGAGATTACATGGAGTTGGGAAAGAGAGGCAGGGATTGGATTATAGGATAATTATGTAATAATTATGTGCTCTTGAGGGTGGTTATTTCAAAAGTATGTTAACCTAGATGCACAGAAACAATGGACAGGGCTTGTTAAAGGCCAAGATAAACCTTTTACTAAAAAGTTGTGGACCTGCCCTGGCCAGTGTGGCTCAGTTGGTTAAGTGTGGTGCCATCCACCCTGAGGTCCCTGATTCAATTCCTGGTCAGAGCACATGCCCGGGTTGCAGGCTGGATCCCCAGTAGGGAGCATGCAGGAAGCAGTTGATCAATGATTTTCTCTCATCATTGATGTTTCTCTCTCTCTCTCCCTCTCCCTTCCCTCTCTCTAAAAAAATCAATAAAAAATATATTTAAAAAACAAAGTTATAGATTTGGGCTGTGACTGCTCACCATGAGCTGCCCAGATAGGAGTTTATGATCAGACCATCCTGTGAGGTTACTTTCCACAGAACCTCTTTTCATCCACTAAAGTGTACAATTCAGCCTGACCAGCATGGCTCAGTGGTTGAGCATCAACCTATGAACCAGGCGGTCATGGTTCAATTCCCGGTCAATTATATATTTATATATATTTTTTAAATTGATTTCAGAGAGAAAGGGAGAGAAAGAGAGAAACATCAATGATGACAGAGAATCATTGATAGCCTGCCTCCTGCTTGTCTCCTACTGGGGATCGAGCCTGCAATCAGGGCATGTGCCCTTGACTGGAATTGAACCCGGGACACTTCAGTCCACAGGCCAATGCTCTATCCGGTGAACCTAACCAGCTAGGGCATGTACACATTTTTATATGGACATATGATTTCATTTTTCTTGGGTATATACATATGAGTGGATTTGTGGGATTATCTGGTAACTCTGTTTAACCATTTAAGGAGCTGCCAGACTCTTTTCCAAAGCAGCTGCACTGTTTTATATTTCTACTAGCACAGTATTGGGTTCTGATTTCTCCACATCCCCACCAACACCTGTTCTTTTGTTTTGTTTCTTTTGTTAATCCTCACCCAAAGACATTTTTCTATTGATTTTTAAAGAGAGTGGAAGGGAGGGGGAGAGACAGAGAGAGAGAAACATGGATGGGAGAGACACATAGATTGGTTGTCTCCTGTAGGCACCTCCACTGGGGCCGGGGATGGAGCCTGCAACCGAGATATGTGCCCTTGACACTCTATCCACTGAGCCAAACTGGCTATGGCTTGTTGTTTTATTGTTTTAAAAATATATTTTTTATTGATTTTTTACAGAGAGGAAGGGAGAGGGACATAGAGTCAGAAACATCGATGAGAAACATTGATCAGCTGCCTCCCACACACCTCCCACAGGTACATGCAACCAAGGTACATGCCCTTGATCAGAATCGAACCCGGGACCTCTCAGTCCACAGGCCGACGGTCTATTCACTGAGCCAAACCAGTCAGGGCTTTTTTTTTTTTTTTTTTTTTAATAATAGCCATCTTAATGGGTGTGAGGTATAAATGATCTTTTAAAAATCAGGTTTCTGAATTTACAAGGCTGAGGTCCAGATCCTCAGCTACATTCAACCTCACCTTCTTTCAATCCTCTGCACAGGAGGGCAGCTGGAGGACTGGACAGGAACAGAGGCTGAGGCCCAGGTGGGGAACAGTGGGGATTCAGGAAAGACAGTCCTTTGCTGGGAAGCCTGCTCCCGCTCAGGCAAGGTGGCCATGGGCTGGGGTTAGACTGGAGGACCTAGAGCAGATGCCCTGTTCTCTGGAGTATCTGTGATACCACACTGTCTGGAATACCCACCAGAGTTCCTGGGACCTCCCTGGCTTAACCTGACATTCCTCCAACAGCTCTAAGCCATCATTCATGGAATCAGCATTTATTGAGCACCAACCATTTGCTGACGCTGTTAGAGGATGAATTCCACATGACCTCAAGAAGCATACTCACCCATAACCCATAACCGTTGATTTAAAAACCAGGTGTGCTGCATGCAGTGTGGTGGATTATGCTACAGGTGCCAGGGAGGCTGGTGTTGGGAAGGCTGATTCAGAGTTGCTGCAATGATCCAGGCAGGAAATGATGAAGGCTTAAATGGAAGTAGTGAGTAGAGCAGTGGACAGGTCCCAAAGACATCCAAAGGCCAGGCCTTGGGAAGCCCCTGCTGTGGGAGTTGAGGGAGAGGTTGGGTCTAAGGCAGCGGTTCTCAACCTGTGGGTCCCGACCCCTTTGAGGGTTGAACAACCCTTTCACAGGGGTCGCCCAAGACCATAGGAAAACACAGATATTTACATTACGATTCATAACAGTAGCAAAATTACAGTTATGAAGTAGCAACGAAAATAATTTTATGGTTGGGGGTCACCACAACATGAGGAACTGTATTAAAGGGTTGCAGCATTAGGAAGCTTGAGAACCACTGGTCTAAGGTAATATCTGGCTCTTGGCACAGAGGGCTGGTTGGTGTGTCTCATTTAATGAGGTATGAAAAATGGCAGTTCGGGGTGGAAGAAGAAGCTGGGTTCAGTTTGTGACATTCTAAATATGAAGAGTTATAGAACACCAAAGGGAGATTTCTGGATCCCAGGAGGCAAGTTGTTCCTGGAGAGGAACACCATTTGGGCACCATGGGGGTTGGGGGCAGCCCCCCCACTGGGAGGTGGAGCCACAGTTGCTGCCAGAGAAGGTGCCCCAAGCAGAGGGCAGGAGGTAGGGGTATATACAGAAAGGAGTCGAGACCACAGAGCCAAGAGCATTATCCAACGAGAGAACTTACAGGGAGGAGGAAGAATGTGGAGGAAGAGAAAGGAGGCAGGGGAAAGGTTCCATGGAGGACATGGTCAAGGTAAAAGTCACAGAGAGGTGCAGAACGAGAAGGTTCAGAAGTGTCCTTTGGGCTAGCAATCAAGGGGGTGTTGGGGGTCCTGAGAGGGACTGGCAGCAACTTTTCTCCTCTTCCCTGCTGCTTGCTCTTGTGAAGGACAAGAGAAGGAAAGGAGGGTGAGGGAGAGGTGGAGAGAGGCTCCCCTGTCCCCAGTGAAAGGATATTGTTTTAGAGAGACTCCAGCTTCCCCAGGGTCTGGAGGGGAAAGCTAAGGACCAGGGCTGTATGCAACTCCAAGGTGGGGACACCCTGGGGAGGTCTGTTATTTCCCTGTGAAGGGGAAAATGGATAAATGATGGGGGTGGGGGGTGGGGGAGAAGTGAGGATCCCTGGAGAGAAGACAGGGAATAGATGCTGGGGAGATGGAAACCAGAGGCAAGATCCATTTGAAGCTCCTGGAAGATTTTCTGAGCTGCTGCTGAGCAGTATGGTTAGAAACCCCGACCTGTGTATAGCAGGATTTCTCTCTGGTAGGGCTCAGCCTTCTGGAGGTAGAAGGGAAAGCTGACCACAGGCCCGGACTAGGAGGTGCAGCAGGAGAGTCAGGGAGGGTGAGCAACTGAGCCCATGACCAGCCCTCATCCAGCAGGTCACTGGCACAGTTGGTTAAGGGTGGTGCCATCCACCCTGAGGTCCCTGGTTCAATTCCTGGTCAGGGAACATGCCTGGGTTGCAGGCTGGATCCCCAGTAGGGAGCATGCAGGATGCAGCCGATCAATGATTTTCTCTCATCACTGAGAGCTGAGGGCTGAGTCCTGAGCTGGCAGGTGAAGTTCTCAGGCTGCCTCCAGGAGAGGAAGGCCAGGTCCTTTCACTCTGCCGCCTGAGGCCGGGTTTCCTTGTCCCTGGAAAGGGATGGTCTGTCCGGGAAGGAATCCCTTGCAGACCGACCGGGGGATTTTCTGACCCGGGCTAAGGTGGGCCTCCCACTCTGGCGTTGTGAACCTAGGTCTCGGGCTCATCAAGAAAATATGGGCGAATTCCTTTCTCCATGGCAGCCGAGAAGCTAAGCATGGAGTGCGGGACGGCGATATCGAATAACTGCCCGAATCGACAGGATCCGGACAGATCGGGAGCAGGAAAGGGCCAGTACCCACAGCCCCCCGAAATCGGCACACGCGGCGCCAAAAAAATGTCAGTGTCAAGGCGCAGGCTCCGCGGAGGGCACTTCAGTAACCGCGCGCCCACCACCCAATCAACGTCGGCCTTGCACAAAGCGAACCTCCCCCCAGGCCGCCCTAACGGAATCTCCATCCTTTCCTCTGGCGGCCTTGGCCCGCCCACTCCTGCCCAGGTTCCGCCCCGCGACGCCCTCGATGGAGATTCGCGATTGGCTTGTGGGATGAGCGCAAACTCTGATTGGTTGAAGTGGAGTAACGAGGGCAGAGTCGCTTTTCCAGAGGGGATTACTGGGCAGGCTCAGTCTTTCGCCTCAGTCTCGAGCTCTAGCTGGTAGCGAGACGTACGCGCTCCGGTTCTTCAGTACCAGCGGCCGCCATCGTCGCCGTTTGATTCCTTTGGGCACATCTACGCCATTCACCCGCCACACACTCCACCGTCATTAGCCGCCGGCATGGTGAAGCTCGCAAAGGTAAGAGGCCTTCCTCGCGCAATCACGGACGCCGAGGCCTATTTTCTGAGGAGCGCGCGCGCGGCGCCGCGAGGAGGAGGGCCTGCGCGCTGTCCCAGGCGCATTCGAGGGTGCCATGCTGCGGGAAGTCTCGCGTGATTAGTGCGGAGGTCTCGCGTTTTTGGGTACTTTTTGGCTCAGTGGAGAGCTTCGGCAGGTGTTGCTGATTCGGCGTGGAAAGACTTCGCTAGTGAGCGTAGTCCCGAGGGGGCGCTTCTCCTCGGTAGAGGGATGAGGCCAAACTCCTGGGACCGGTGTGAGCGGGACACCGCCTCCTGAAGCAAGTGCCTCAGCGGGCGGCCCGCCAAGTGGGCTGTGCCGCGTGGGTCCTGACATCTCCGGAGGGGACCGTTCCGTGAGGTGGGGAGCGGGGGGATTTCTTCGTTTGGAGGCCCCGCTGCGTGCTTTCAGTGCCTGGCTGTGCGCACATTGTGGAGATGTCCCCGTGGCACTGGGGCGGGGTTTCCCCGGGAAAGAAAATTATAAGACCAATGGTCTTAAACTTAGCTTAAGACATGATTTTTCTTTAATGTTGGCCTAATTTAATTTCAGAGGAGTGGTGGGATAAGGTGCCAGAATTTACTGAAGGCTTTTTTTTCTTAAACTATTGGGGTGACATTGGTCAACGTGAACATATAGGTTTCAGGTGTGGATTTCTATGTTACAAGATCTGTGTATTGCACCATGTGTTCACTACGCAGTCACATCTCCTGTCACCATATATTAGGACCCCCCCCCCCCCCCCCATTGCCATCATCAAAGGGTTTTTTAAGGTAGTTTTCCCCAGGTGAGGTTTTGAGTTATTGGCCATTAAAATGGTCCCATTGTAGGCTAGTGAGTATTAAGAAATTTTGCCTGATATAAGAGTAGATTTTGGAAGTATAAATTTTAAGATGGATGAGCTTAAGGAAACAGGAAGAGGGAGGTGATTTCTTTGAAATTGTCTTTTTACCTAAAGTTGGATTATGTTATTTGTAATATTTAACAGAATGAAAAGTGGGTTCTGAGAAAGGGAGATGACCATTGTACTATGAGGAATGTGAGCAAAATGGTAGTGGCCTGAAATGTGGGAGGTGTAATGTGCTAATAATCGTGTCTGTTTTAGGCTGGTAAAAATCAAGGTGAGTCCAAGAAAATGGCTCCTCCTCCAAAAGAGGTAGAAGAAGATAGTGAAGATGAGGAAATGTCAGATAAAGAAGATGAAAGCAGTGGAGAAGAGGTAATTATGTACAGTTTAATGCAGAGTCCTATACAGTCATGTTGTATGTCTGAAAATACTGGCAAAGGTAAGATTGTATTCCTTCATATATGCCCTTTTGTAATGGTTGAGTGTCAAAAATACCATAAGGGTATTTGGATGAGCTTGAGAGAAAAGATCTGGAGCCTCTTCCTCATGTGCCCTCTACAGGGCTTAGTGTGATGATGTATTAAATCATTTCCAATTTCAACATACTAGCCGCACATGCTAGGGGAGGAAACAGCCTGGACAGTTAGCTGCCTTGTGTGTGGCAGTGCTGAGCATTATATTCAGGTCTGAGGTTAGCCTTACCAGATTCGTTTCCTAGCTGCCAAGCAGGTCTCTGTTTTTTTTTTGTTGTTGTTGTTGTTTGTTGTTTTTGTATGAGTTTTGTAATACTAGTCACATTTTATAATGTTGTGGAGTGAGGAACGCCACCTCCCTTTGTGCTGATAATGATACTCTGGTACTCCTGGCTACTGTTGCTTACTGTAAAGTGTAGGGAGTGATCCTCAAAGTGACACACTACCCGAGTTATGCTCAGTTTTTTGGCGAAGTTTGACACACCAAGCTCAGAAGGTTGCCCATCACTGACCTAGACCCAGCTTATTCTCTTTGTCTTTTCTTCATCCTTCGCTAGCCCTCCCTCAGGCTCGCCGAACCCTTGGCTGTGCTGGCGTGTCCCAAGTGGCACTCAGTGCGTACCTGAGTGTGAGGGAACTGCAATTGTCAGGTGAAAGGAGGCCCCAAGATGTGCATACACAGTAAGTAAGGTAGGAGTGTAGTACTAGCAAGGTGAAAAACATTGGAAATTCAGGATTACAGGGAAAGAATGTATGTGTATCCATGCTTAAGGCTGTGCTCCAAGCAAGGGGCTGTTCTGTGAGGTATGAACAGCTTTTCGATTTTGTGGATTTTGTGAGTAAAACCTGCCCATGGTTTTCTGAGGAAGAAAAGGTAAATGTAGAGGCATGGGAGAAGGCAGGAAAACAATTTCGCGATCATTGTATAGCTGAATGTCCAGAGGAAATGCCTGCCTGTACTTTCAGTCTGTGGTCCTAGATTCAGGACTGCCTAGAGCAGTGATGGGCAACCTTTTGAGGTTGGTGTGTCAAACTTCGCCAAAAAACTGAGCATAACTCGGGTAGTGTGTCACTTTGAGGAAAAAACATTATTTCGCAAATGTTTCATCCTCAGGAGCAGCAAATGTTTCATCCTCGGCATGCGGCCGCCTTAGCGGCCGCGTGTCATAAGAAATGGCTACGCGTGTCAGTGCTGACACACGTGTCATAGGTTCGCCATCACTGGCCTAGAGCGCACTCCAGAAAGGGAGTGGAGGAATGTGGCAGGGGAATCAAAACAGGCTTCCTACTCCACCACCGGAGGCGCCTCCAGTCCCTGGGGCTACAGCTCCTATGAGAGAGAGCCCTCTGGACGATGCTCTTGCTCCCAAATATGAGTAAGGATTGGAGGAAGCAAGGGAACAGCTCCAGTGGATTTGGGATGATGGGGGTGAAGTTATGCTAAAGTATTGCCTCAGGGCATGGCCAGTAGTCCTACCTTATGTCAGGATTTTGTGGCTGCAGCCATACATCCTATAAGGAAAAAATATCTCGAGGCTTATTCATTATATGGATGACATTCTCTTAGCTCATAAAAATGAAACACATATAAATAATATCTATATAGATTTGCAGGATTTCCTACATTGTGCTGGATTATGCATAGCACCCGAAAAAGTTCAAAGGACATTTCCTTTTTCTTGTCTTGGCAGCATTATTGAGGGAAAAACAATAACACCTAGAAAACTCAAATTCGGACTGACACTTTACTTACATTAAATGACTTCCAAAAATTATTAGGGCATATTAACTGGGTTTGACCTGCTTTAAAATTAAACACTGCTGACTTAAGCCCTTTATTTCATATACTAAGGGAAGATTTATCTTTGTCATCCCCACGCTGCTTGACAGAGGAAGCCAAGACAGCCTTACATAAAGTTCAGCACAATTTATTAGAATTGATTACTCCCTTTCCTTACAGGTTTTAATTTTCCCTACGACACATACACCCACTGGGGTCAATCTATTGATCGCCTCCTTGCTGTAATGCAAGAGGCTACCCCATTTTCTCTTGCCCAGTCCTCCCAGGCTTTGCATCACAAAAATTATGCTGCCTTACGCAAACAATTCGGTATTTCTAGGGAGCAAGCTTGTCAAATTGTTAAGCAGTGCTCTCAGTGTGTAATTCATTGTCCTGTACAATCGTTGGGGGTTAATCCTAGGGGTTCTTAAACCTAATCAAATTTGGCAAATGGATGTCACCCACATACAGGAATTTGGTAAGCATAGATAGTTATATGTTAATGTCATACCTGTTCCCACTTTATCTTTGCGACTTCCCAAATGGGAGAGTACATCAAGCATGTAGTTAATCATTGCCTAGCTGCCTTTGCAGTACTAGGTCCTCCCTTTAGAGCTAAAGACAGACAATGGACCCGCATACACTAGTGCTACTTTTCAACATTTTTGTCAACAATATCAAATTTGTCATAAAACTGGTATCCCTTCAGGTTCGATTCCGGTCAAGGCATGTACCTTGGTTGCGGGCACATCCCCAGTAGGGGGTGTGCAGGAGGCAGCTGATCGATGTTCCTCTCTCATCGATGTTTCTAACTCTATCCCTCTCCCTTCCTCTCTGTAAAAAAATCAATAAAATATATTAAAAAAAAATAAAACAGAAAGGGGGAGATGGATGTTATGTGTCACCTCAAAACAAACTCAGTCATGTTCTTTATACTTGATAATTTTTTGAATTGCGATGCAGAGGGTCATACAGCAGCAGAAAGTCATCGGGCCTCCTGTAGAAAGCCTCCGCGAGGTTAGCCCGGAAGGATGCACAAACTGGACAATGGTTTGGACCAGATCCAGTAATGATGTGGGGAAGGGGTTGTGTTTGTATCTTTCCAGAAGGAGCAGCACAGCCAATTTGGGTGCCAGAGCGTTACATACATCACCACAATGGACCCAGAGAAGCTCCTTGTCCCATCGTTCAAAAGACAGAGTTGCCCCGATGACAACAAAGCAGAAAAGGAAGAAGATGACGAAGGCTATACAAAAAAGACCAATGTGCAAACATGAGGTCAGCTGAAGAAGTTAACAACTGAGGCCCAGCAGATGGCAGAAAAGTAAGAAGTGGAAGCTACTCCCTCAATCATGTTTCTGGCCATGCTGCATTGGTTAGCTGCCAGTCTTCTGCAAACTCTTGCACAGCCAAGTCCGAGGACTCTTGAGTAAATCAAAAGAAAATGCCATTTAGTAGAAAAATGTTACTGTAGTTTGATTTCTCTATTATTGTAGTGTTGCATTGGTGTATTTTATTAATAACCATGTCTGGGTTTTACATTGGCATTGTTTTGTTAATATTTTAATAGAACTTTGTTCTTGATGTTTAAGTTTTACTTCCATTATTAGTAGCTTAAAATTAAAAGAAGGGTGAGATGTAGGGAGCAGTTATAGGGTTAAGCCTTGGACTGACCTGCTGGCAAAGCCGCTAACAAGTCCCAGCTTAGAGGGCAAAGCCCTCTTAGCATAATTAAGCTTGATATTGTGACTGCTCCCTAGATCTTTCCTGGGTAGCTAATGGGCTGTGAGAGGTGCAGCAAGTGCTGCCAAAACAAGTGAAACTTATAAGAACATTGTAAATTATCTTGTTTACCTCTGACTATAAAATAAAGCATCAGCTTGCAGTCTGGCTCTGTTCTGTGGCCTCAGAAGATCCACCTAGACCCAGCTTATTCTCTTTGTCTTTTCTTCATCCTTCGCTGGCCCTCCCTCAGGCTCGCCGAACCCTTGGCTGTGCTGGCTAAGCACAGTAAAGACAACTATTAAGTTTTGTTTTTGTTTTTAAATATATTTTATTGATTTTTTTTTTACAGAGAGGAAGGGAGAGGGATAGAGAGTAACATTGATGAGAGAGAAACATTGATCAGCTGCCTCCTGCACATTCCCTACTGGGTATGTGCCTGCAACCAAGGTACATGCCCTTGACCGGAATTGAACCTGGGACCCTTTAGTTCACAGGCTGTTGCTCTATCCACTGAGCCAAACTGGTCAGGGCAACTACAAGTTTTATTTTAACACATAACTTGTTAAAATTGGTGGTCAACAAAAAGTAGCTTTGAGTGTGACTTGAATGTAGATAATGTTTTTATCAAGCTAACTGCTCACTCTTTGTATTAATTTTGCAAGGACTGTCTAGCCTATTTGATATTTTATCTCTGGTCCTAATACTGAGCTTTCAGTGAACTTTATACCACCTCCCCAAATGATTTAATAACACTTAACAGAGCTTTTAGTTATAGGAATTAATTCATAATCCTTAAAACAACATGTAACATTGGTTATCATAATCAGAAGAGAAAAAAAGTTGAGGCTGTAAAAAATCTTTCCTCGGACCACACAGTAGCAGATGAGATCCAGATAGTCTATTTTCAGATTGCATTTGGGTACTGTTTGGCATGGTGAAGAGCTTTGCCAAAGCTGAGCAATTACTAGAGGATAAGGTACAGAAATTTACAAGTCTGGGTCCAGAGGTATTTGAAGTGTTATAGGTTCATTATGATTGGATATTTTACCTGAAAATTAGGGCTGTGATTTCATAGGTACAGAGAAGGATGTGTAACATGATGCTATAGTTTAGCATGATGCTAGTATTATCTAATGCATGTAGTCTTGAACCAGAGGTAGTGCCAGAATTTAGCACTCATTTATGTGGGAACCAGTGGTCACTCTTTTAAAAATAGACTCATGTTTATTTTTATTTAATTTCCAGGTTATCATTCCTCAGATAAAAGTCAAGAAGGCTACAACTCCAGGAAAGAAGGTGATGGTTCCCCCAACAAAAAAGATTGCAGTTGCCACCCCTGGCAAAAAGGCAGCATTTACACCAGCCAAATCATTAGCCACACCTGGTAAGACGGGAGGCACACCAGGTAAATCATTGGTAGCAACCCCTGGACAGGGAGCAGCCACCCCAGCCAAGGGAGCAAAGAACACCAAGAAGGAAGATAGTGATGAGGATAATGATGACAGTGAAGAGGAGGAGCATGACGAGGAGAATGAGGATGAATTTCAGCCAGCAGTGAAGAAAGCTGCTGCTGCTGCTGTTACTGCCTCAGATGATGAGGATGATGATGAAGAAGATGGTAAGGTGTTCTATTGGTAGTCCTTGGGCTCTTGTTTGCAAGGTACATTAGGGGTGAGATTGTGGGATGGGTGGGCAACATGCCAACATACTCCTTCCATGACACCATGGGGGTAGATAAAAATCCTCCCAGGGATTCTCTGTGCTGGTTCTATACTAGGGTGGTAGCCATGAATGATTGCCTGCCCCTGATAAAATGTTTAACAGCACATTCTATGAGTAGTTTTCATAATATAGGGTTTCACTTCCAAGTAATCTGTTAATTCTTGCTGTAACTGCTAAGCACAGTACTGTATTATGTATTTTTTCCCTTTAGATTTATCTGGAACTAATGTTGGTTTGGGGATAATTCTCTTGAATTTTTGACTAGGTAGCTTCTCTTTCAGACTCTGAAGAAGAACCTATGGAGATTGCACAAGCCAAAGGCAAGAAAGCTCCCATAAAAGCTATTCCTGTGAAGGCTAAGAGCACAGCTGAGGATGAAGATGAAGAGGATGAGGAAGAGGAGGAGGAAGGTAATTGAGCTAGATTCTAAAGTGGTTTGGTATGAGTTTTATTTAAAAGAAGGTACTGGATATGTGTGGCTACTTATGGGTAACACAGATTGTTTGAAATCTTGTCCAGAACCTGTCAAAGAAGCACCTGGAAAAGGAAAGAAGAAAATGGCCAAACAGAAGGCTGCTCCTGAGGCCAAGAAACAGAAAGTGGAAGGTAACTTGTCAGAAAGGAGAGGGGGAGGGATTTGCACCTAATAGCACAAGTGATGAACAACAAAGGGACTTAATACTGAAACCTGATGTTACATTGCAGTATGCTGATGTGCTGTGTAAAGAAATTTATGCTGGAAATGAAATTCATGCCATACTTTATAAATCAGATTAATTTGAGTTAATTTTTTGTGTAGCCACAGAACCAACTACGGCTTTCAATCTCTTTGTTGGAAACCTGAACTCTAGCAAGTCTGCTCCTGAATTAAAAACGGGTATCAGTGATGTTTTTGCTAAAAACGATCTTGCTGTTGTGGATGTCAGAATTGGTGTGTCCAGGTAGGTAAGGCGAAGTTAAACCAACCGTATTCCTGGGTCCGCTAATGCTTTTTTTCCTCCCTTTTTAGAACGTTAGTACTTTACTCTTTTTTTTTTTTTTAAATATATTTTATTGATTTTTTACAGAGAGGAAGAGAGAGGAATAGAGAGTTAGAAACATCGATGAGAGAGAAACATCGATCAGCTGCCTCTTGCACACCCCCTACTGGGGATGTGCCCGCAACCAAGGTACATGCCCTTGACCGGAATCGAACCTGGGACCCTTGAGTCCGCAGGCCGACGCTCTATCCACTGAGCCAAACCGGTTTCGGCTAGTACTTTACTCTTTTTTTTTTTTTTTTAAATATACATTTTATTGATTTTTTACAGAAAGGAAGGGAGAGAGATAGAGAGCTAGAAACATCGATCAGCTGCCTCCTGCACATCCCCCACTGGGGATGTGCCCGCAACCAAGGTACATGCCCTTGACCGGAATCGAACCTGGGACCCTTCAGTCCGCAGGCTGACACTCTATCCACTGAGCCAAACCGGTTTCGGCTAGTACTTTACTCTTAAGCATGAATGCGTCTTCAAAGTTTAGACATTAATGAACTGTTACTTAGATTATTAAATTGTATGACCTTCCCCAATTGAAGTTTCCATAATCTCCCTTAACTTTTGATATAGCACAAAATATTTTTTAATAAGCTATGAGCTTTTACTCTTAAAAATATGTAAAACTATTAGATCCAAATAATCAGACAGGATTCTCCTTCCTTGATGCTTTAACAAGTTCTTTTGTTAGCTGTTATGAGCAGTGTAGTTAATAAAGACAAACTGAGAGGTGGACCTGCATCAGGTCTTGCTTGGTACTTAAACCTCAGTCTGTATCCTGAGCTTTCAGTGTCTTAGTTTTGTTAATAGAGTGTGCTGCTTTTTAACGTAATCATTGCTTGCCCCATTGCATTAGTGTTGCTGATTGTCTAGTATACATGTTAATGGGGCTCTTGCTTTTGCTTTTTTTAAACCTGTAATTTTTATCCTTTGCCTTATCACCTTACAGGAAGTTTGGCTATGTGGATTTTGAATCTGCTGAGGACCTGGAAAAAGCCTTAGAACTCACTGGTTTAAAAGTCTTTGGCAATGAAATTAAACTAGAAAAACCAAAGGGAAAAGACAGTAAAAAAGGTATGTACTGCTTTAGGTAATTGTGATACTGATAGGTAATTCCTTATTTGATGTGTTTCTAGTCTGATTGGCCAGGTTAAATAATTACTCTTTTTCCTTTTCCCCCCCCCCCCCCCCCCCCAGTGTTGTGAGGATTAAATAAGTTAGAATGTTAAATGTTTACAGTAGTGCCTGGCAGTGTTTGCTGGTGGTAGGAATTCCTGAGTCAGCAAGCAATAATGAACTTACAAAAAATAACTGTTTAGCTCTGGCCGGTGTGACTGAGTTGGTGAACATCATCTCATGCACCAAAAGGTTGCCTGATCAAATTCCCAGTCAGGACACATGCCCAGGTTGCAGGCTGGATCCCCTAGTAGGGGGTGTGCAGGAGGCAGCCAATTGATGCCTCTTTCCCTAAATTTTAAAAATCTTCAAAAGAAATATAGCCTAGCCCAGTGGTCGGCAAACCGCGGCTCAATAGCCACATGCAGCTCTGTGGCCCCTTGAGTGTGGTTCTTCCACAAAATACCACGTGCAGGTGAGCACATGCAGTGCGATTGAAACTTCGTGGCCCATGCGCAGAAGTCGGTTTTCGGCCTGGGCGAGTCTATTTTGAAGAAGTGGGGTTGTCGGTAGGTCGGGTGATGGGAGACACAGCGCAGGCAGGCCGCGGAATATGCAGCGCGGGGGAGGCACGTACGATTCAGCAGGAGTTGAGTGAGCCAGTCAGCAGTCTCATTGTGCAGTGGTTAGTGCTAGTCGCGTCTGAAAATCACGCACGGGTGACAAAAGTACCTACTCGAAGCATAAAGTTACCTGTATTTTTCTTTTTTTTTTCTAATATATTTATTGATTTAGAGCAGGGGTCCTCAAACTTTTTAAACGGGGCCAGTTCACTGTCCCTTAGACTGTTGGAGGGCCGGACTATAGTTTAAAAAAACTATGAACAAATTCCTAAGCACACTGCACGTATCTTATTTTGAAGTAAAATAACAAAACGGCAAAAACACCCGCATGTGGCCTGTGGGCCGTAGTTTGAAGACGCCTGATTTAGAGGAAGGGAGAAGGAGAGATAGAAACATCAATGATGAGAGAGAATCATTGATCGGCTGCCTCCTGCACCCCCCCCCCCACCCACACACTGGGGATTGAGCCCACAACCCAGGTATGTGCCCTTGGCTGGAATCGAACCTGGGACCCTTCAGTCCGCAGGCTTTCGCTCTATCCACTGAGCCAAGCTGGCTAGGGCAAGTTAACTGTATTTTTCCAACCATCGGCAAATCCTACAGGTATTTTTGTCATCGATTTAAGAATTGTAATTATTTTGTGTTGGTGGCTTTATTATTATAAAATGAAACTTTTTTTAGGTGCCCTGTTTGACATGGCTACAAAGAAGAAGCAAAGAAAAACGGAAGACGAAAACCGTGTATTTAAAGTTGAATGGACTGAGACTTTCGCGTTTATTCAAAACTTAAATGGCCTTCCGACTTGTCTTATTTGTCAGGAAAAATTGGCACATAACAAGAAATCAAATTTGGAGAGACACTTTACAACTAAACACGAGTCATTTAGTACTAAATATCCTGTCGGTGATGCAAGGAAGAAAGCAGTTGAGGAACTTCAGAAGAGTCAAGAAAACTCAAGTTCTGTATTTAATTATTGGATGCAATCTTCCAACAATGTTGATATTGCAAGTTTTGTGGTTAGTCAAGAGATTGCTAAGAGAGGAAAACCATATACAGACGGTGAATACATAAAAAGTTGTTTTATAAATGCATCCGAAGAGCTATTTCGGGATTTTAAGAACAAAGCAGATATTCTAAAAAAAATTAAAGAGTTACCATTGTCTGCTAAAACAGTGAAAGATGGGACAGTCAAAATGTCTTCGAATTTAACTGACCAGCGAGTCGAAGATCTTAAATTGGTTTCAGCTTTATCAATAGCAGTTGGTGAGTCTTGTGACATAAATGATACAGCGCAAGTTTCCCTTTTTGTACGATTTATTTCATCTACAGGTCCTAAAGAAGAACTTTTAGGATTATTGCCACTCAAAGGTCAAACACGTGGAGAGGATATAGCAAATGCTGTAATTGAGTGCATTGAAAAACATCATATTCCATTTGATAAAATTGTCTCAATTTCAACAGACGGTGCGAAAAGTATGACCAGCCTAAGAAACGGGTTTGTTGCTATTTTGAAAGAAAAAATTAATCATGAGATACTTACTTACCATTGCATCATTCATCAAGAAGCGCTTTGTGCACAGACATTTCCAGAAGAAATTTGCAAAGTTATGGAATTGGTGATTAACATTATCAACTCCATTATAGCTAAAGCTCTTAATCATCGCCAATTTAAAGAATTATTAGTTGAAATTGAGAGTGAGTATGCAGATCTGTTGCTGCATAACAAGGTACGTTGGTTATCAAGAGGAAACGTTTTGAAACGTTTTGCTTCCTTATTAACAGAAATTAAAGCATTTCTTCTTGAGAAGGGTGTTCACTATCCAGAACTATGGAACGATCAGTGGATCCAAAAATTTTATTTCATGGTAGATGTTACGTCTCATCTAAATCAGCTTAATCGTAAACTACAGGGGAAAGGAAACACAGTTTTTTCAATGTTAGAAGAAGTTATTTCATTCGAAAACAAATTATCTCTTTTGGCTCAAGATTTTGAAAGAGAAACTTTGATTCACTTCCCAAGCCTGTTGAAACATTGCCAAGAAAATAATTCTTACATTGACATTTGGTATTTTCAAACAACACTTTTAAATATGAGGGAAGCTTTTCTCAACAGGTTTCAGGATATCAGAAACAGCAAAGCGACGTTAGGCTTTGTTAAAAAACCTCTTAATGCTACTGTAACAGAATTAAATTTTTCTCCCTTTAATATTGACATAGGCGACTTTGAAATGCAACTGCTGGATTTAAAACACAAAGAATTGTGGAGCTCAAAATTTGAACGACTTTGTGCTGATCTAGAAATATTGGAGAAAAACAAATGTGAACTTAGTTCACAGCACAAGTGGTCTGCTTTGAAAGACCTGGAGAAGGAAGATATGTTGATTTTTAACACCTGGAATAGTATTCCTAACTCATATAATCAACTGAAAAAACTAGCGTTTGCTGTTCTTTCCTTATTCGGGTCTACATATTTATGTGAACAATCATTTCTGGAATCGTGCCTAAAATTAAAAACAACATACAAACCTGACTTACTCAAACTTTCCAAGGAGATGCAAGGCTATTGTTCACGTTAGTGTTAGTCATTGTCATGATTTAATTTTATGGATATTGTAAAGAATTTAATTTTATCAATAATATCGTTACTAAGTATGATAAGTTTTATTCAACGTACCTATAGTTTAAGACTTAAAACTGTAAGTAAAGTTTATTAAGTTAATTTTAGGGAACGTTGTGGAGTGAAAGAAGATGTAGTGTCGAGGATTGAGAAAGGTTTGTTGAGATGGTTTGGACATATAGAGAGGATGAACAAAAGGAGATAGATGAAACAAGTATACAAGACGAGTGTGGATAGGAGAGTTGAAAGGGGTTGACCTCAGCGAATGTACCTCAATCAGATTGAGGACGTTTTTAGCAAAGGCCAGCTTAGGAGTACCCTAATTAAGTTTTTTTTTATTTTTTTAATAATTTTCATAATGTTTTTTTTTTTAAATATATTTTATTGATCCTTTACAGAGAGGAAGAGAAAGGGATAGAGAGTTAGAAACATTGATGATAGACATCGATCAGCTGCCTCTTGCACACCCCCTACTGGGGATGTGCCCGCAACCAAGGTACATGCCCTTGACCGGAATCGAACCTGGGACCCTTGAGTCCGCAGGCCGACGCTCCATCCACTGAGCCAAACCGGTTTCGGCTTTTTTTTTTTTTTTTTTTAATTGAGGTATTATATGTGTACATATCTTACCATTACCCCCCCCCCCCCAATTAAGTTAATAACAATGTACCTACCTATATAGTTTTAAGTTTAAAAAATTTGGCTCTCAAAAGAAACTTCAATCATTGTACTGTTGATATTTTGCTCTGTTGACTAATGAGTTTGCTGACCACTGGCCTAGCCATTGTGGCTCAGTCATTGAGCGGTGACCTATAAACCAGGTGGTCAGGGTTCCATTCCTGGTCGGGGCATATATATGCCCAGGTTGCAGGCTTGAACCCCAGTGTAGGGCGTGGGGGAGGCAGCTGATCAATGATTCTCATCATTGATGTTTCTAATCTACCTCCCTCTCTGAAATCAATAAAAATGTATTTAAAAATATGTAATTATTTAGATGTACAGGCATACCTAATATAGGGAGATCTTTCCTCACTGGAATTAGAGCAAATCTCTGACTATTCTTTTTGTATCCTTCATATACTTTGTCATGTTTCATGTGTGTTCATGACTTCTTTAAGATGTTTAAATTGATTTTGAGGCCGCAGCGTGAGGAGCTGCCGCCATGTCTGCCCACCTGCAATAGATGATGGTGCAGAACTGCTCCAGCTTCCTGATCAAGAGGAACAAGCAGACGTATAGCACCGAACCCAATAATCTGAAGGCCCACAACTCCTTTCACTACAATGGGTTGATGCACCACAAGATGGTGGGCGTGGAGCCGGCTCCCAACGGCAAAGGGGTGATGGTCATCATGAAGCGAAGAACCAGCCAGTGAGAGCCGGCCACCGCCTACGTGCGCACCACCATCAACAAGAACGCCCGGGCCACCCTGATCAGCATCCGGCACATGATCCGCAAGAACAAGTACCACCCGGATCTGCGCATGTCCAGTGCCGTCTTGTGCAGCCAGAAGCCCATGATGGTGAAGAGGAAGCAGGCCCGCCCTACCAAGAGCTCCTGAGCACCCTCCCCCTAAACAAAGGTATCAGCCAGCTCTCCTCAAAAAAAATAAAAAATAAAAAATAAAAAAAATTTGATTTTGAGAGAGGAAGAGGGAGAGAGACATCCATCAATCGGCCACTGGGGATCAAACCTTACAACCCAGGCTTGTGCTTTGGCCCAGCCAACTGAGCTACACTGGCCAGGGCTGCTCATGACTTTAAATTAAAAACTGCCCACTGGTGTGGCTCAGTGGATGAGCATTGACCTATAAGCCAGGAGGTCACGGTTTGATACCCCATCGGGGGCAGGCGTACAGGAGGCAGCCAATCCATGATTCTTTCACCACTGATGTTTCCATCTCCCTCCCTCTGCCTTCCTCTCTGAAATCAATCAAAATATATTTAACCCTTTGCACTCGGATGTCGAGTGTGACTCAATACGGTTAGCAGTAGAATAAAGGAATCGAAAACAAGCGAGTGTAAAGGGTTAAAAATATGTATATATTTTGATTTTAGAGAGGAAGGGAGAGACATCAATGATGAGAGAGAATCATGGATTGGCTGCTTTTGCAAGCCCCCCACTGGGGATCGAGCCTGCAACCCAGCATGTGTCCTTGACTGGAATCAAATCTGGTACCCTTCAATCCATAGGCTGATGCACTATGCATGGAGCCAAACCAGCTAGGGCAAAAAAAATATTTTTGAAACTGCTAAGCACCTACTAGGTTGAGTTGTAAGTATCTAGCACATAGTTTGATGTCAGGTGTGACAGGAGCGTGTCTTGCTACTGTTGTATCGCCATACTGTTAGTGTCTTTCTTGTAAGTATATAGGACCCCAAATTATTTCCTAAACCAGTGGTTCTCAACCTGTGGGTTGTGACCCCTTTTGGGGGTCAAACGACCCTTTCACAGGGGTTCCCTAAGACCATGGGAAAACACATATTTCTGATGGTCTTAGGAACTGAGACACCACTCCTCTCTCCATCTCCAGGTGGGTCCACACACACATGCAGATACGCCCACATAGGAGTACCCTGCGTGATGACATCATCGTGCCAACCCCATCACATACACCAGGTACAAATACAGGTGTATGTGACAGGGTTGGTGCCATAATGTACTTATGCGGACCAGTCACACGTGTGTAGAGAGCAGCTACTGTGTAGAAAGCAACTACTCTGTTAAAAACAGCTACTGTGTTGAAAGCGGCAATATTGGAGGTAAAATGACACTTCATGAATTATAATTACTGGGTAAATATAAAATCATGTACTGTAAAATCATCAACTACTGCAAAAAAAGAATACCATGGGAACTTCATCTGGATGCCGATCATCTTTATATTCAGCTGTGGTTGATGTGAGTACTGCCCCCTTGTGATAGTAACAGGTATGTAAAAAACAACACAGAATGGTAAATCATAGGAAACTTTAGTGAACTGTATTGACTGAACTATGCCATGTATCATCTTTTGTATTATTAAAGCTATTATATATTTTTTCATTAGCAAACCATCCCATGACAATGGAGCGTGTAGAGAAGAACATTAAGAAAACAGGATTTTTTACAGTATGGTTTAAACAAAAATTACAGCAGGAATTGAGAAACCGCAATGTGTTATTCGTTGTGAACTTCTATCAGCCGAATCTATGAAGCCTAACAAACTAAAACGCCATTTTGATAACAAGGATCTGAGCTTTGCTGTCAAGGATACCAACTATTTTAGAAGCAAAGCTGATGGACTCAAGAAAGCCAGACTTGACACTGGTGGCAAGTACTACAAACAAAACGCATCAGCCGTTGAAGCTTCATATTTGGTGGCACTCAGAATCGCCAGAGCTATGAAACCTCACACCATTGCTGAGGATTTCCTGTTGCCAGCGGCCAAAGACATTGTTCAAGAAGACACTGCCATGAGAGTTACAAGAAGTAATGAAAAGCATCATAAGTTCTGTCGATTTTGTAAAGGCGAGCACTTTAAACAGTCGACTGTTTTCGCAACTGTGCAACGACTTGGATGCGCCAAACAACACTCTGCTATTTCACACTGAAGTGAGATGGTTGTCGAGAGGAAAGTTTTAAAACGTGTTTTTGAGCTTCGTGATGAACTCAAAACGTTTTTTAATCAGAAAGCAAGACCGAAGTTTGAAGCACTTTTCAGCAATAAAAGTGAACTGCAGAAAATAGCTTACTTGGTTGACATCTTTGCCATCTTGAATGAGTTAAATTTATCACTGCAAGGACCAAATGCAACATGCCTAGATTTGTCTGAAAAGATTCGATCATTACAAATGAAACTTCAGCTTTGGCAAGAAAAATTGGATGAAAATAAAATTTACATGTTGCCTACCTTATCTGCTTTCTTTGAGGAACATGACATTGAACCAGACAAAAGGATTATGATGATAATCCCTGTGGAAGAACACTTGCACGTGCTTGCAGACGAAATTTCATTGTACTTTCCAAATCTACCTGACACCCCATTTGCACTTGCCAGAAGCCCATTCACACTCAAAGTTGAAGATGTTCCTGAGACAGCACAAGAGGAGTTCATTGAACTTATTAACAGTGATGCAGCGAGAACTGATTTCTCTACAATGCCAGTTACAAAATTCTGGATCAAGTGTTTGCAGTCATATCCTGTTCTGTCTGAGACTGTTTTGCACCTTCTTCCATTTCCAACAACATATCTTTGTGAAACAGGGTTTTCAGCTTGTTGGTTATCAAGTCTAAATACAGAAGTAGACTTGTGGAAGATGATCTTCATTGTGCTCTTGCAAAGACTGCCCCGAGAATTTCTGATCTGGTGAGAAAGAAGCATTCTCAACCTTCACACTGACTTTGGCTTTTTACGCATACTGTGCAAAATGTAGCAGTGTAGTTTGCTGTTGTTATATTAACCCTTTGCACTCGCTTTTTCTCGATTTCTGCTACCGATGCTAACCGTGTCGAGTCACATTCGACATCCAAGTGTAAAAGGTTAAGACTGTTACCCATGCTACACCATGCTTCAAGACAAAATTTCATTTATTTGTAATTAGAAATATTTCACAATATATAATTACATATTGTTTTTGTGATTAATCACTATGCTTTATGTTCAATTTGTAACAATAAAAATACATCCTGCATATCAGATATTTACGATTCATAACAGTAGCAAAATTACAGTTATGAAGTAGCAACAAAAATAATTTTTTGGTTGGGGGTCACCACAACATGAGGAACTGTATTAAAGGGCCGCAGCATTAGGAAGGTTGAGAACAACTGCCCTTAGCAACTACTGTTTCCCCCACTTTACAGATGAGCTATGTACATGAATACCATTTCCCAATTGTGCTAGTGCACTAGCACAGGATTAAGTGCATGGGCTACAGAGCCAGGTGGCCTGGGCTGACATCAAACTTCGCTTACTATGTGACTTTGGACAAATTACCTAACTTCCCATAATGATAGCCAATGCTTTACTACTTGCTATGTGTAGGCTCTTTACGTATATTGAATTCAGATAAATTAAACTCATAACTACCCTGGGAGGTAGGCACCATTAGTATCCCTATTTTATAGGTGAGAAAACTAGGGATAATAGTTAAGGCCCGGGTTTAATATTAGCCTGAGCAAGAACAGGGAGAATGAAGGGTAAGTGGTGGACAAGACAACCTTGGACAAAGGAAAAGCAAGCAGGATACTAGTGCCAGCAGATTCTAACTACCGTCCCTGGCCAGGGAGGACAAGTAGAAACTATGGTTTACCATTTGAACCTTGTGTACTGACAGATCTCGAGCTAAGATCTTAAACATGATATGACTTGCATCCCTGTGCAGGGTACGAGGACAAAAAATAAGCCAGAATGCCATCACCTGGGAAATTGAATTGCATTTTGCTTAAAGCTAGCCTCACCTCAGTGAAAGTTCCTCTATTCCAGGGGCTGGTGCCCAGCCACAGGCTGTTTCAGCTTCTGCAACTTCACAAGGGCAAAGGGCATCTGAGTAGCCTGTGAGCAAGAAGCCCAGCTGTGTGGAACCGAGGCTTCCTCATGCTCTGATGGCTTGAGAGGGAGGGGGCCTTAACACAGGGAGGAAGCAGAGAGAGCTGACAGAGATGCAACTGGAGGAGGAGCCCTTTCAGAGAAGTTAGGCTCCCCCATTACTGCTTAGGAAAGAAGAATGCACCAGGGAGGGGGGAAGGTGCTGGCAGGGAGACAGCGCTGAGCCTCCCTGGATCTGGTGTCCCTTACTCTGCATTTTCCTCCCACACGCACCTTCTATCTCTGAGGAGATTCCAAACCCCACAGAACCAGACATCCTCTTAGTCCAGGACCCCTTCCTCTGCACATTCGTCCCCTCACCCCTGTGCCTCAGCTGAAGGCCACCCTGCCTGCCTGGCTTCGCTGGTAGGGCTTAGCAAGCTCACTCAGAAGCAAACAGCGTTTCTTACACTTTTCCCGCCAACATGGCTGGGTAATAGCTGGGAGGCTTCGCTGGTGGCTGAGACACCCACAGACTGAACGCACCCCTGCGCCGACAGGATCCAGCTTGCCAAGGTCACACAGTACCCACTCCTGCCCTCACTCCCTGGAACATTCCAGCGCCCTTGCATCTCCCCATCGCCCCTTTCTGCCTGCCTATCTCCCTTTTCTTCCTGATGGCTGGGAGGGGGTTCTCAGTGCTCTGGGGCTTACTGCCCTCGATGTGCCCATTTTCCGGTGGGGGCGGGCGCGGTTACACCGGGAGCGGCGAATGCGCACGCTCCTGGGTTCCCCTCCATGGGCGGGGGGCGGGCACCAAACCTACCGCCAGGACTGCACCCCCAATCCCTTGGGGAAAACGTGAGGCCCTTCCACAACCTGGAGGCACCGCACCCGCCTCACCCCCGTCCCCCAACTTGCAGTCCGGGAGGGGCTCGGGGCGCCAAGAGCGCCTCACTAAGCGCGGAGGCGTGCGGGCCAGGAGACGGTCACCTTTGCGCACACACGTGGGGCTTAAAGGCCCGGAGGGACGGAGCGAGCGGCGCATCTGGGGAGGGCACAGCTCCCCGCAGGTGATCTCGGGGTCGCCGCCCGAGCCCGAGCCCGGGCGCAGGAGGCCGGGGTCTGAGTCGGGAAGTGAGGGAGGCGGCACCGCCATGCTCCAGTTGAGCCCTGGAAAAACCCCAGCGCGCGGGGGAGAGGCGGGCCGCTGCCGGGGACCCAGGGAACAAAGGCGGCCCACGGCCGGATGCAGTCATGGAAAAACCATCGGGGCGCCGGGGCGGGGGCGGCAGGGGAGGGGCGGCGGGCGCCCAGCAGCCCGGCCGCGCTCACCAACCGCCCGGGAGGGGCCGCTCTCGGCCCGGCCCCAGAGCGCTCCACGGGGGCGGAGCGGGAGGCTGGGGAAACAGAATATGCCGGCGGGGAGGGCTGGGCTGGGGACCGAGAGCCAGAGCCCCCATGCTCCGCATGCTGTGGGCCAACCTGCCCGCCGTGCACACCCTGTGCTCCGGCCCCTGAGGGGAGGGTGGCCTCACACGGGACAGTCGGGACACACGCGGCGCTGCACACGGCCACTGGGCCGCTGCGGCAGCCGGGAGTGGCCGGCCAGTAGGGGCGCGCACAGACCCAAGCAATGGCGCGGAAGTGTGTGCCGCGGCGCACTCTCCTGCACACACAGGGTGGCTCACACGCACGTGCCCCAAGACACGCGAGCTTCCCGCAGCTCCCAGGGCAGAGAGAAGGAAAGGGTCCCACCGAGTGGGGCCGAAATAGATACTCGCTAGGGCCTTCCGCAACCTCAGAAGCTGCGGCGGGGCCTTAGAAAAGTCACAATTAGGGTCCTTCACCCTGGACCCCATTTTACAGGTGTGGGGATTGGGCCTCCTAAGGCCGATGTGCCCGGTCCCGCCCCAGGGCTGGCGTTAACGTCCCTTGCCAGACGCTGCCCGCCCTGTCCTAGTCTTGTGAACCTGCCCGGAGGTGCGAAAGCAGCAGCTGTGTTTTACTCTGTAGAAAAGGAAAGTTTGGCGCAGTGGACCCAGTGACTCCTGAGGCCTTTCCCGTTCTGACTTAGGAGGAAAGAACCGGACCCAGAGACCATAAAAGGAGTTGGTGGGAGATGAGAAGAAGCCTCCGGTGCCTGGTTTGAACTCAGCCACAGGCTCTTCCTGGTTCAAATGTCCCTTTGTTTATTTGTGCTGCTGCCTGCTGTTGGGTGTCAGGGGAGGCAAAGCCTGAACACGTGGGGCCCTGGGGTGGAGAAGGGATGTGGAATAGGACAGACTCTGGGGGCCTGGAGCCTGCCTCTGGGAGCAGAGGAGACCCCAGGCTCTCTGAGTTGGGGTGGCAGGTAGGGGTGGGTTCCTGAAGGCCAGAGGGCAATGAAGCAGGAACCCATGACTTCAAAAAGGTTCAAGTTCAAGAAGGCACCACCTTTATGGGGCCTGGCTGTTAGAGTTGTGAGAATACAGTTGTGGTTGAGGTTCGGGCCACCATTTAGAATACAGAATCAACATAGTAGGGACACCAGTGAGACAACAGGGTCAAATGAGCTGACATCAGCTTGTGGTCCCTTGGGGAACTGAGGTTGTTATCACATGACCTAGCCCTGCCTCTCTCAGCTTCCTGGTTTGGGGGAATCTTTGGGCCTCAAGTTCCTCATCTGTAAAATGGATACAAGAGCTCCTCCTCCACGGGGGTATTTTGTGGATTGAAAATGGATGTAAGTCCCCCTTCTATCCCCACTTCTCTTCTCAAAGTCCCTGGTCACTAGGGCTCCTTCCAAGTCCGTTTCCTGTGAGCCGGTGGGGTCCAGTGGGATGGAGGCTGGGGAGCAGCGCCCCCTTGTGGTGGGTATCAGGAGGGCCGGGTCAATTGGGGAATACAGGCATGGGCTAACCTGGTTAGTGCCTAATGGCATCTGACAAGTTGGAGCCTCCAGGGGCTGGTCGTGGGGCTCCACTCAGGGAGACCTTTCCTTCTGACTCAGTTACCCCCTCGAACAAGGAGAGAGCATGCTGCTTCCCCACAGCAGCCTCTCCTCTCACAGCCCAGCTTCTCCAGCTTTAAAAGGTTTCTCTCAATTCGGCCCCCGGAGGAATCCACACATTTGGCATTTATACTGTGCTTTATAGCTCACAAGCACGTTGACACATTACTTGTCCCTGAGGTGTACTGTTTCTGGGTGGTGATGGCGATAGATGGATAGAGATCGTGGTTTACAGCATGGCTCCAGCACAGTTTGGATCCTGCTTCCTCCATCCAGCTTCGTAACCAGGATGACATTCAAAACACCGAATAACCAGTCGGAACAGACCCTGCCACAAACACCAGGAACGGTGTGGGGGCAAATGTTTGTGTAGCTATGGAATATTCTGGAATAACCCCAACCTCACTGGGCCTCGGTTTCTCCATCTGCAATTTGGGCACAGTGACTGTAATAGAACTGCTTTTTAGGGCTGTGGTGAAGACTAAATTAGCTAATGCATGTAAAAGATTGAGAAACCATTAAAAACACCCAATAAGAGTTAGCTTTATTACCTGTCCTGTGTCCTCTCAAACTCAGTGACTCAGGGTGATTGCTACTTTTAGGGAGACTCCCCAAGTAAGTCCACTGTGTGCACTGGGCTCACCTCCTGCCTGCCACTCCTGCTTGTCTGGCCCTCCATTTATTCTGAGCTCTAGAACTGCTCAAACTTTACCATTTGTCTGAATTTCTGGGGGATCTTGTTAAATTTCAGGTTCTGATTGAGTTAGGTCTGAGCGGGGCCTGGGATTCTACATTTCCTACAAGCTCCTAGGTGGTGTTGATGCTGGTCTGAGAAGCAAGACTCCCAAAGAGTATTGCAGAAACAGAATTGTCAGATAATTGACCTGTAAACATTTATTGAGGACCTACTCAGTGCAAGGATCAAAACAGTCTGAAGGACGGCTTCCAACCTCAAGCAGCAGGATTATTGCACAAACACAGGTTAAAACAAAATCAGGCCAACAAAAACATGTGCCAGATAGTAGGTGGTGAATCCATTCTCTGCCCAGTAGCCAGTGGTGCTCTAAACAAGTGAAGATTTCACAGCTGCCCTGCTAACAGCTGACCAATGGCTCCCATCTCACTCAGAATAAAAGGCGAAGTCTCCTGGATTCTTCAGGCCCTGAGTCATCTTGTCTTGCTTCTGACCTCATCTCCCGTCACTCAGCTTCATTCTAGACTCACCTTTTGTTCCCTTGAACCCAATACCCCACTTCTTCCTGAGATCCTTTGAATTTGCCTGGTTAATGCTTGTCCTTCAAACTGGTAAGCACCTGGCCTCTTATTCAGCCTCTAATTGCTTCCCAGAAAGACCTTCATTGACCTAAAGGAAGTATGGTCTAAAGTAGCTGCCCCCAGTCCAGGTCAGATATTCTCCATTGTATCAGTGTTTTTTTAAAAAAAGAAATTTTAAGTTCAATGTTATGGCATTATATTGTTGGTTGCTTTTTTAAAAATATTTTTTATTGACTTCAGAGAGGAAAGGAGAGGGAGAGAGGGATAGAAACATCAATAATAAGACAGAATCATTGAAGAAAGAGAAGAAAAAAAAAGTCATTGATTGGCTGCCTCCTGCACGCCCCCTACTGGGGACCGAGCCCTTAACCCAGGCATGTGCCCTTGGCTGGGATCGAACCCGGGACCCTTCAGTCTGCAGACTGATGTGTCACCCACTGAGCCAAACTAGCTAGGGCTGTTGGTTGCTTTTTTTAAAAAATATGTTTTCATTGATTTTAGAGAGAAGAAGAGGGAGAGATAGAAACATTGAGTGGCTGCCTACTGGGATGAAGCCTGAAACGCAGGCATGTGCCCCGACCCAGAGACCTCTTGCCAGCCCGGGCTGGTGTATTTTTTAAAAAATAGCCCTAGCTGGTTTGGCTCAGTGGCTAGACATCAGCCTGTGGATTGAAGGGTCCCAGGTTCGATTCCAGTCAAGGGCACATGCCTGGTTGAGGGCTCAATCCCCAGTAGGGGGTGAGCAGGAGGCAGGTGATCAATGATTCTCTCTCATCATTGATATTTCTATCTCTCCTCTCCCTTCCTCTCTGAAATCAATAAAAATATATTTTAAAATTATATATATATATAAAACCCTAATATGCAAATAGACTGAACAGCGGTACAACCGAACAACTGGTGGCTGTGATGTGCGTTGACCACCAGGGGGCACGCGCAGAACATGGTGGGTGTTGGCAGCAGGCAGCAAAGCAAGGAACATGGTGGGCATCGACCGTGGTGGGATGGTGGAGCAGGTGAGCGGGGGCACCAGACCAAGGCAGGGCGCTGGGCGCTGTCATCGGGATGAGCCTCTGGTGGTTACTGAAAATTCTTTGCTCCCCTGCACCACGGTCCCGCCCGGCACTCACACCTGCTGCCGGCACCTGCCCAACGTTCACCTGCTGCTGGCGCTGGCCCCAATCCCTCTGTGCTGTCAGCGGGTGCAAGTGGGGCCAGCGCCAGCAGCATGTGGGAGCAGTGACGGCGGGAGCGGGGCTGCCAGCAGACAGGGGACTGGGGGCTGTGGTGGGAGAGGCAGGGAGGATGAGCCCAGACCTGCCCCTGTGCCCACTGCAGCCTAGAGGCCCACAGTTCCTTTCACGGTGCACAAATTCATGCACTGGGGCCCAGTATGTGTGTGTGTGTGTGTGTGTGTGTGTGTGTATGTATGTATATATATATATATATATATCCCAGGATATTTTTTCCATTGATTCTTAGAGAGAGGTGGAAAGGAGGGAGGGAGGGAGAGAGGGAGAGAGAGAAAGAGAATGATGTGAGAGGCATATATCCATTGGTTGCTTCCTGAATTCGCTCAGCCCCTGTCAGGGATTGAACCTGCAAACCAGGTGTGTTGGACCAGGAATTGAATCACAACCCTTCGGTTTGAAGGCACGAGCCACACTGGTCAGGGCTTGACTTTGTTCTTATATGTTTCAGTGTTGGTCACTGCCAAATTCTCATCAATCAGCTGCTGTGCTTCATATTTCCTCCTCTTATGTAGGCAGCCTTCATATATTTTATTCAAGAGCAAGTGTTCTTCTCCTGAATAGAGAACCAAATATCCAACATTTGCAGAAATGAGCATTTCTGGAAGGGTTCTGTGATTTTGGTCCTTTGATGGCCAAGCACTGGGCATCCCCCCAGTGGTGTCTGGTGGGCCTCTCTGAGGACACCGCCCGCCCCGCATCCCCAGATTGTGTTGAATGGTTAGGAACTAGCCAGCAGCAGTGTGGGGGAGAGACCAACAGATGGACCCTGAGAGAGGGGACAGGTGGACTGTGCCCAGGAAGGAGGCTTGCTTAGTGTATAGGATTCACCAGCTGGGTTGGCTTCATGCATGCAACCTGGGCAGTGGCATAGAGCCCCATGATTGGCTTAAGGCTTTGCTGTCATTTTCTTTATATTCTTAATACATTTTGAGCAAGGGACCTTATATTTTCACTTTGCACTGGGCCCGACAAGTTAGGTAGCTGGTTCTGCTCACCAGCTCTGGTTCCTGGCCCAGGGCTAGTTCCCCAGGATCGTCTCGGAGAGACTGGGGAACCTTGGTGCATCCTTGAACAGGTTCTGCCTGTGAAACAGGGATCACAGAGTCTGCTTCACTCAGAGGGATGGAGGTTTTTCCCAACTATGAGTCAGGCTAAGGGGCTGCCCTGCCAGGAGAAAGCCAGCTCTAGGCCTCTCTTTCAAAGAGGCCATATGACTCCCGCCCTCAGCCCGTGGTCAGCTGTCAGACTGTTGACAAGAGATGCTAGGGTTTACAGGGTTGGGGCAGATGCCTCCCTGAGGCAGGATAGGCAGAGCATGCCCTGGCTTCTGGGCAGGCACCTAGCTGGTCTGGATGCCAATACTGGGCTGGGCCCAGATCTCTGTGTCTCTTGAGTCCAGCCTGCCCGGCCATTGGACTGGGGGGAAGTGGTGGCAGCTCCTCTGAAACATTGTGAGAGGCTTGGATGATGCTCCGTTGCTGCTACAGGTGCCATTAGGTGGGAGGACCCAGTTACAGCACCCTGAGTCCTGAGGGATGCCCAGGTGGGGCTGGGCCAGCGCTCAGGCCCAAATTTAGGTCATTGCTTTGCCTTTGCACACCTGATTGTCTTTCTAATCCTGTTGTGTGTTGTCCCTCACCTTCTTCCACTCTGGGTTTGAGCCTTATCCTCTTTTTCTGTGACTGACGCCACTTGCCTCCGTTTACCCATGTACTTGTCACTTTTACTCCTGCAGTTCACCCTCAGCGGGCAGGGCTGGGCCTGTTTCCTACATTGTCCCGCTGTCATTCCCCCCCCCCCCCCCCGGGGTCATTTTCGAACAAGGAGCCTCTCATTTTATTTTTTATTTTCTCTCATTTTATTTTTGCATTGTGCTCCCCAAATTATGGAGCTGATCTGCTGACCAGAGCACGAAGGACAGGTACGGAGGTGCTCAAGATCAGAATCTGACAAGGGCTTCTCAGCGCTGGAGTCAAATGGCGATTCTGAAAGGGTAGCCAATCCCCTGGGAAGGCCGGGCTGAGTACCTACTGTGTGCCAGTGAGGGTTCGGGGCGGGTTGCTGCAAACAGACGCCCCCCTTTCAAGGGATTTACCCTGGAGAGCGCTTATAAGCAGGACAAGCCTGGCCCTCCAGGGGCCTCCCCAGGATCGGGGAGAAAACCGCGGCGGCAGGGAGCGGAGGAGGGCCGCTGTCGGGTCGCGCACAGACCCGCCCCGCCCCGCCCGCCCCGGCCCGGGCGGCCGGCCTCAGGGAGCTGAAAGGGCCTCTGTGTTCCGTCCTCCGCCTGCCCGCGGGCCAGGAGCGCATTTCCTCAGCTGCGCCAGACCCCGGAGGCTCCGGGCCCCTCTGGGGACAGACGCAAATAGTTCCCGGCCCAGCTGCCGGGCCAGTTACCTTGGGAACCAAACTCAATTGCCTTACGTCACCGGGCCGTTGCGTAGCAACCGGCACAGACTCTCCCACCCGCTCTCCCCGCCCGCGGGCTGAGGTTGCGGGACGTGGAGACCGCGGGGCGAGGCGGGGATGCCCCAGCCTTAGCCCGGCCGCGCCCTCCTCGCCGCCCCTCGCCCGCGGGCCGCGCCCTCGTCCCGCGCTGGAGCTGCCACCCGGATCCCCGCGGGGCTCCACCCTGCGAGGAAGGAAACCCCAACGGAGGAGACGGCGCCACCAGGCCTCGGGCCGGTGGGCAAGGGCCCGAGGTGGTCCCCGTGCAGCCTGCAACCGGCCGGGATTTCTCTCCCAGAGAGAGGCCTCTGTTCGCTGTCACCCTGCTTTCTGTCCCAGCCTAGTTTCTCGCCAGGCCCCAACCTGGACTCCTGCCCCAGCAGCAAGGAGCAGAGACCGTAAGGGGCGTTTTCGTCCCCGCTCAGTCGCCTAGGAAATCTGCCGCTTGGACACCTTTCTTGGAGGTGGGAACGCTGGGCTCTGCTCGTGCCCCTCTGCCCCATCCCTGGAGCCTTCTTCACTCCTGTGCCTTCCCCTGCGTCTGTGCGGTGACATCCACATCCCGGGGTTGTGGTCTTTGCTTTATCCCACTTTCTTAATCTATAACCAATGAATTTCATGTAACCCACCTATGTCCCTCCTTTGATTGCAACTTATAAATACAAATGTAACCCGCCATTCTCCGGAGCATTATCTCAATTCGCTGAGGTTCTGCTTCCCGGCATATGTCGAAAGTTTGGCTCAAATAAACTCACAAAAATTCTTCACAGGTTTCAATGTTGTTGTTTTTACGTTAACAATCCCCAATATTCTATTTCTGCCCCTAACAGTCTTGGGAGCCAGCTGTGGTCCTGGGAGTGGAGAGGGAGGGGCCTGCCTGACCACCGCCCAAGTTTCTGAGTGGGCCTCATTATTATTCCTTCTCCTGCCCAGCTCTGTTTCTCACCATTGCTGAATCCCAAAGCCCAGGCTGGGAGACAAGGTCCAGAATTTCATGCAGGGGCCAGCAGTAATCTGCCATTGTGCCCTGCCCTACCTCAACTTACCCAACTTTGACCAGGGTAATAATGACCACCTCCTCCTGCTAAGAGGACCCGGCTTGTCTTGTTCAAGTTCACTGTGGTGAAGGCCATCTGTGGGAGGTGATTTTCTTCATCAAACACTCTATTTTAACAAGTACTCATAAAATACAGGTGGTCAGAAATGAAACCAGGTGTTTTAGGTGAATCCTATTTCCTCATTGGTTAATACTTAAAATTCAGAGATGCAGAGGAATTTTTTAATCCACAGAGTTGTGGGAGTACACCTAAGAATGCCTCAGATCTTTCTAAAGCACATGGTTAAAGGAAAGCGACCCAGACCGGGCCAACCAGATCCTTACACTTGGCATTTATCAGACTGGAGCAGGGAAACAGGTTTTTCTTCTTAGTCCTGGAAATGTGAGCGTGTGGGCCTGGAGCCTCCAGGAGCCATGTTCCCTGCAGGAGCAGAAACCTGGAGGAGAATGCTGAACAAACCCAAAAAGGCTCTGGAGGCTTCAGCTAGAAATAAATGATAAAGGTTTATTCAAAGGTCTTAAGGTTTGCATACCAGAAACAACTGGACAATACCCAGTGTTTCAAAGAAGAAAGAAAAGCTGAGGGCTCTTACAGTAAAAAACACATTCTTGCCTTTCCAGCGGTGACGACCTCCCCACGACAATATGCCTCTCGCTAAGGATCTCCTCCATCCCTCTCCGGAAGAGGAGAAGAGGAAACACAAGAAGAAGCGCCTGGTGCAGAGCCCCAATTCCTACTTCATGGATGTAAAATGCCCAGGATGCTATAAAATCACCACCGTCTTCAGCCACGCACAAACGGTAGTTTTGTGTGTTGGTTGCTCCACTGTTCTCTGTCAGCCAACAGGAGGAAAAGCAAGGCTTACAGAAGGATGCTCCTTCAGAAGGAAGCAGCACTAAAGGCACCTCCAATCAAGATGAGTGGGAAACCATCCCAATAAACACATTTTGGATAAAAAAAAAAAAAAAAAAAAAAAAAGCACATTCTTAAGAAGAATTAGTCCTGCATTCTTCTCCTCTGGATTGGTTGGAGATGATAATTCTTTAGATGACCAATTTTCTGCATCTTGGATGTCGGTGGTCTGGATACCTGAACATTCTTCCTCAGTCCTTCAGGGGTAATCGGAGGGTTATCTGGAGGTCTGATGTATATCGAGGCATTCGCACAGGACTGGAAAGTTCAAAAACTTAAGTTCCCAGGCTAGTTAAAGCAAGAATAGAATCATTTCCTCAGGCTTCAACCTACTTGATTTTAGTAATTAAGCAACTTGACTATGGTGACTCCATTATATTTCTTCGATCTATTTCTCAAGAGGCAGAGTTGCCATGGTAGGTAGTGGGCACAAGCAATGGAGACAGTCCTTACAGCTTGGAGTCCCTGACATCAGGCATCTCCAAAGCCAGGTTCTTCCTCGCCCTTCTCTGCCCAGCCCATCCATCTATTACTGCCTAAGTAAGTTACTTCATGTTGCGTTTCTGTCAGTTCCAACTAAGAGATTTCCACAAAGCAGAACACCCCAAGGAAGAAAAAATAAAAGCACACCTGTCACTCGTCACATGCCAACTGTTCAATGTTGTTTGTTTCTTTTTAGTGTGCATTATTGATCACAGCATCCCTGTGAGGGAATGGGAGACCTATTTTATAGATGAAGACACTGAGGTTTGGAGACAGTAAGGCCCTCATCTAGGACCACAGTGTCCACTTGAGGAGGACTCCACAGGATGGGCCATTGGAGGGTCAATGGATACTGCCCGTCCAGAGACCCCTCAGCCAAGCCCTGCCCTCTAAAGACTCTGCCATGGCTAGGCCCTTCCTGGAGGCCCCTGAGCCTGCTGTGGTCTGAGGTTGGGGCACTGTTATGCAAACTATGCCATGGTGTTGGGCTCTGGCAGCAAGTCCAGTTGGACAGTCTGTGCCCTTCTGCCCGTCTGGCTTTGTTCCTCAGAGATTCTGAACACATTTCCCACCTGAGTCCATCAGCTCAACTGGTGGCATCTCAGGTTTATTCTGAAGCCCGGTGATGTAACAAATATATATTGGTTTCTGCCCCCTTGGTTCCTGGCACAGTTTCTAAAACCCTTGTAATTTCCTGAGTGGTAGGAATGACTCTTGGAAATCATTGACTGCTCACCAGAAGAACCAACCTTGAGATTAGAGAGTTGGAACTTTTAGTCCCGTCCCCACCCCACCCCACCACCACCCCCACCCACACACACACACCTCTGGGGAGAGGAGGCTGGAGATTGAGTTAATCACTGATGGCCAGTGCTTTACTTTAACCAATCATGCCTGCATAATGAAACTTCCATAACAACCCTAAACCACAAGGTTCTGATTGCTTCTGGGTTGTTGAATGGATCCCTATACCAGGAAGCTGTGGCCCCCCAACTCCATGGAGACAGAAACTCTTGTGTTCTGGACCCTTCTGGACCTTGCCCGATGTACTTTTTCATCTGGCTGCTCATTTATATCCTTTATAATAAACTGGCAATAGTGAGTAATGTGTTTCCCTGAATTCTGTGAGCTGTTATAGCAAATTATCCAACCTGAGGAGGAAGTCATGGGAATCCCTGATTTTGTAGCCAAGTCAGACAGAAGTGTGGGTAACCTGGGGACCCACCTTTAGTGATGGCATCTTTAGTGATGCAGTCTTGTGGGACTTAACCTGTGGAGTCTGTACTGTCCCGAGGTGGTTAGTGTCAGAATTGAATTGCAGGACACCCACAGAGAACTGAAGAATTGTTTGGTGTGAAAAACTCACACATTTAGTGTTGGAAGTGTTGTGAGTAAAGAAACAGTTTTTATTGAACTCACTTCTCTCAAGAGATTAACCTCAAATAGTCTGGGGCCCTCCTTGGTGCAGGCTAGTAATGCCTTCTCTCCAGCAGAGGGCGTGCTCCGTTCCCTTAGGGGATTCAAAGCTCAAGATCCAGGAGGCCTAAGAAATAGGGCTTTCCGTACCAATATCCGAATTTTTGGGGTGCCAGAAGAGAGAGAGCAAGATACTGAAAACCTATTTGAAGAAATAATGACAGAAAACTTCCCCCACCTGGTGAAAGAAATAGACTTACAAGTCCAGGAAGCGCACAAAACCCCAAACAAGAGGAATCCAAAGAGGACCACACCAAGACACATCATAATTAAAATGCCAAGAGCAAAAGACAAAGAGAGAATCTTACAAGCAGCAAGAGAAAAACAGTTAGTTACCTACAAGGGAGCTCCCATACGATTATCAGCTAATTTCTCAACAGAAACCATGCAGGCCAGACGGGAGTGGCAAGAAATATTCAAAGTGATGAATAGCAGGAACCTACAACCAAGACTACTCTACCCAGCAAAGTTATCATTCAGAATTGAAGGGCAGATAAAGAGCTTCACAGATAAGAAAAAGCTAAAGGAGTTCATCACCACCAAACCAGCATTATATGAAATGCTGAAAGGTATTCTTTAAAAAGAGGAAAAAGAAGAAGAAAGATAAAAATTATGAACAACAAATACATATCTATCAACAAGTGAATCTAAAAATCAAGTGAATTAAAAATCTGAGGAACAGAATAAACTGGTGAACTTAATAGAATCAGAGGCCTAGAATGGGAGTGGATTGATAATTCTCAGGGGGAAAGGGGTGTCTGTGTGGGGAGTATGGGAAGAGACTGGACAAAAATCATACACCTATGGATAAGGACAGTGGGGGGGAGGGGGGGAGATAAGGGCAGAGGGGGGTGGGAACTGGGTGGTGGGGAGATATGTGGGGAAAAAGGAGAAACAATTGTAATCTGAACAATAAAGATTCATTAAAAAAATAAAATAAAAAATAAAATAAAATGCCAAGGGCAAAAGACAAAGAGAGAATCTTACAAGCAGCAAGAGAAAAACAGTTAATTACCTACAAGGGAGCACCCATACGACTGTCAGCTGATTTTTCAACAGAAACTATGCAGGCCAGATGGGAATGGCAAGAAATATTCAAAGTGATGAATAGCAAGAACCTACAACTAAGACTACTCTACCCAGCAAAGTTATCATTCAGAATTGAAGGGCAGATAAAGAGCTTCACAGATAAGAAAAAGCTAAAGGAGCTCATCGCCACCAAACCAGTATTATATGAAATGCTGAAAGGTATTCTTTAAAAAGAGGAAAAAGAAGAAAAAAGTAAAGATAAAAATTATGAACAACAAATACATAACTATCAACAAGTGATTCTAAAAATCAAGTAAATTAAAAATCTGAGGAACAGAATAAACTGGTGAACATAATAGAATCAGAGGCATAGAATGGGAGTGGATTGATAATTCTCAGGGGGAAAAGGGTGTCTGTGTGGGGGGTATGGGAAGAGACTGGACAAAAATCATACACCTATGGATAAGGACAATGGGGGGTAGGGAACCGGGTGATGGGGAGATATGGGGGGAAAAAAGGAGAAACAATTGTAATAATCTGAACAATAAAGATTTATTTAAAAAAAAATGAAAGAAATAGGGCTTTCTCTTAGCCCAGAGAGGGTCCAGTTTTGCATTTAAATATTTAAATGTGTACTTAAGTTTACCTTTACACTTTATCACATTCCCTGGGGGACTGTCCTTATCTATGATCACTTTCTTCAGGAGACACTTTCCGGGATAGAACTTGTGCCTCAACCAGCCAAACCTATAAACTTGACTGTAGTCATGTGGTGACTAACCAATTAGCCTAGTGGCCATAGACTAAACAAGAATATTGTCCTTACAAAACAAGTCAAAACACTGACAGATTTATTTTTATTTTTTCTTACCATATTCAAAGTGGCCTCAAATTTCTAACTATTCTTACAAAAAAAGAGATTCTTTTTTAAAAATAATCTTCCAACTTAAATTTTTTTTCATTGATTTCAGAGTGGAAGGAAGAGGGAAAGAGAGATAGAAACATCAATGATGAGAGAGAATTATCGATCAGCTGTCTCCTGCACAGCCCCCAACCAGGGGTCGAGCCTGCAACCTGGGCATGTGCCCTGACTGGGAATCGCACCAATGACGTCCTGGTTCATCGATTGATGCTCAACCACTGAGCCACACCAGCGGGGTCAAACTTTTTTTTTTTTTTTAAATCCTCACCGGAGGTTATGTGTTAAGAGAGGAAGGGAGGGCAGGAGAGAGAGAAACATCGATGTGAGAGAGAAACATCCATCAGTTGCCTCCCATATGTGCCCCGACCAGGGATCAAACCTGAAACCTAGTATGTGCCCTGACTGGGAATTGAACCTAAAACCATTTTGGTGCATGGGACAATGCTCTAACCAACTACACTACCCGGCCAGGGCAAAACTTTCAAACTTTAAAGATCATTTGAATTTGTGGATCCCACTCCTCAATACCCATCTCAGATGGTGGAAAACAGCAGTCTCTAGTCACAGGTTGGTTTTTCCTGAACACAGGCTCTCAGCCAGGAGAAAGCTGAGTGTGTGGAGGGGGAGGGAGACTGCCCTGCAGACCCCACATCACTCCCATCAGCTCCCCAGGAGCTCTAGAGCTGGAGCTGGAGTTGTTCCAAGCTGGCCCAGGACAGTCGGGCCTCACACTCCCTCACAGACCAGTCACTGGATCAGGCCACCCAGGAGGGCATGACCTTGGGCCAGGGGTGCTTCGAAGGGGCTGGCACTGAAAGCTGTCCACTGATGGTGCTCATAGCAGCTGCGGGAACCGGTCCTTCAATGAAAGGGACAATCCACCCTGGGGGTGGGGGGGCACCGTGTCCCTGCTGCCATCTGCCAGGACTTGTTGGTGTCCTTCCCTTAGCCAAGCCCCTGCTGGGCTCAGATGTTAGGCTACTGTGCCTGCCCGGCTGGCTCTTGGCCCAGCCTAAATGTTTCTTTAAGCAGATCCTCTGCTTACTGGCCAATCTCCCAGGGGCAGAAGACCCGCCCAGAAAGATGGCTGTCTCTCCTAGAGAAATATGGGTGTTTGTCAGGTGGGAACCCTGATGTATAGAGGAGAAGCAGTGAGAAGGGGCCAGCTTTGTTGGGGTGAATTTGTAACTTTGTCATGCCTCAGTTCTCAACACGAAAGAGTACTCTACATACAGCCACCCTGTTATTCTGACTGCTCATTGTTTCCCCCTTTTCTTTTTAAGTATATTTTTATTGATTTCAGAGAGGAAGGGAAAGGGAAAGGGAGATAGAAACATCAATGATGAGAGAGAATCATTGATCGGCTGCCTCCTGCACGCCTCACACTGGGGATCAGGTCCATAACCCAGGCATGTGCCCTAACTCAGAATCAAACCGTGACCTCCTGGTCGACACTCAACCACTGAGCCACGGCAGCTGGGCTGTTTTCCCCCTTAAACACCACCGTCTGTGCCTACGCACTGCCTCTCCCCAATAGTGCTCCCCTTCTTCAAATTTTATCCATCTGCCAAGGTGGTCCATATGCCCGTGATGGGCTGATCACTCCTGTTTGCTGACGGCTCCTGTGTCTATGAACTGCTCCCTCTCACCTGGGGAGGGGCCTTTCCTTTATCGCTCAGACCACCTTTTCCAGAACTGGGGTGTGCCCACTTCTCTCCGTGTTGGACTCCTCTGAGTGTGCAGCCCTGACCTTCTCCCCGAGTGCACTGGTACCCAGGTGAGGGGCGCAAGCAGCTCGCCCAGAAACGTCCCTGGGAGGGGTAGTCCTAGAGGTGTTCCACCTGACCCAGGTGCTCCTTTCTCCCCATAACTGGGGATCCTTTCCCTAAACCTTCGGACCCCAGATCTTCCCCTTCTCCCGTAGAAGCCCTCTGACTCACATTCTTCCTCATTCTGACCCCAGATTCTCCAAGGTGCACATCTCTCCATCTGTGGACCAGGGATCCCCCACGAACCAAGGATCCAAGGGGCTCCATGATCACTGTCCTGAGCCTATCAGTGGTGGCAGTGGGTAGGTGGGGTCCCCTGAAGCTGGGAGAAGCAGGGGTAGTGTCCCAAGCAGGGGTAGAAGCAGGGGTAGAGATACAGGGGAGCGCTCACCGGTATCCAGCAGGTAGTCACTGAAGCCGGTGGGAGAGGCACAGGGCACAGGCACCTTCCTGCCTCCCAGGAGGAGGAAGTGAGGCCGGCTAATGGAGCCCAGTTGTCAATCTTATTTTTTTTAAAATTATTTAGGGCCGAAACCGGTTTGGCTCAGTGGATAGAGCGTCGGCCTGCGGACTGAAAGGTCCCAGGTTCGATTCCGGTCAAGGGCATGTACCTTGGTTGCGGGCACATCCCCAGTGGGGGGTGTGCAAGAGGCAGCTGATCGATGTTTCTCTGTCATCGATGTTTCTAACTCTCTGTCCCTCTCTCTTCCTCTCTGTAATAAAATCAATAAAATATATTTAAAAAAATTATTTAGGGAGAGGGAGAGGGGGGAGATAGAAACATCGATGATGAGAGAGAATCATTGAGTGGCTGCCTCCTGCACGCCCCACAGTGGGGATCCAACTGGCAACCGGGCATATGCCCTGAGTGGAATTGAACTGGGACCTCCTGGTTCATAGGTGGACGCTCCACCACTGAGCCACGCCAGCAGGGTGTCCATTAGTCACCTAATTGCTGGTTGCAACCTCAGAGTTTCTGAGCTAGCAGAGCTGCTCTGAGGTCTAAGCATGTGAATCTCTAACAAGTTCCCAGATGAGGCGGAAGCTGCTGGTGAGGACCGCACTTTGAGAAAGATGGTGCAGAAGTTCGGTTCCTGGTTTCCAGCATCCAGTATCCTGATGCCAAGCGCAAGTCTGCCCCCTGCTGGCCAAAGAAATCGCTTCTTCAGCTTCAATTTCTTCTGTTAGATCAGTGGTTCTCTACCTTCCTAATGCCACGACCCTTTAATACAGTTCCTCATGTTGTGGTGACCCCAAACCATAAAATTATTTTCGTTGCTACTTCATAACTGTAATTTTGCTACTGTTATGAATCATAATGTAAATATCTTATATGCAGGATGTATTTTTATTGTTACAAATTGAACATAATTAAAGCATAGTGATTAATCACAAAAACAATATGTAATTATATATTGTGAAATATTTATTTCTAATTTCAAATAAATGAAATTTTGTCTTGAAGCATGGTGTGGCATGGATAACAGTCTTAATATAACAACAGTAAACTACATTGCTACATTTTGCGACAGTATGCGTAAAAAGCCAACGTCAGTGCGAAGGTTGAGATTGCTTCTTTCTCACCAGATCAGAAATTCTCGCGGCAGTCTTTGCAAGAGCACAACGAAGATCATCTTCCACGACAAGTCTACTTCTGTATTTAGACTTGATAACCAACAAGCTGGAAAACCCTGTCTCACAAAGATATGTTGTTGGAAATGGAAGAAGAAGGCGCAACACAGTCTCAGACAGAACAGGATATGACTGCAAACACTTGATCCAGAATTTTGTAACTGGCATTGTAGAGAAATCAGTTCTCCCTGCATCACTGTTAATAGGTTCAATGAACTCCTCTTGTGCTGTCTCAGGAACATCTTCAACTTTGAGTGTGAATGGGCTTCTGTCAGGTAGATTTGGAAAGTACAATGAAATTTCGTCTGCAAGCATGTGCAAGTGTTCTTTCACAGAAATTATCATCATAATCCTTTTGTCTGGTTCAATGTCATGTTCCTCAAAGAAAGCAGATAAGATAGGCAACATGTAAATTTTATTTTCATCCAATTTTTCTTGCCAAAGCTGAAGTTTCATTTGCAATGATCAGATCTTTTCAGACAAATCGAGGCATGTTGCATTTGGTCCTTGCAGTGATAAATTTAACTCATTCAAGATGGCAAAGATGTCAACCAAGTAAGCTATTTTCTGCAGTTCACTTTCATTGCTGAAAAGTGCTTCAAACTTCAGTATTGCTTTCTGATTAAAAAACGTTTTGAGTTCATCACGAAGCTCAAAAACACGTTTTAAAACTTTCCTCTCGACAACCATCACACTTCAGTGTGAAATAGCAGAGCATTGTTTGGCGCATCCAACTCGTTGCACAGTTGCGAAAACAGTCGACTGTTTAAAGTGCTCGCCTTTACAAAATCGACAGAACTTATGATGCTTTTCATTACTTCTTGTAACTCTCGTGGCAGTGTCTTCGCTGCTAATATTTGCCAATGAATCATACAGAGAGTTCCGATGACTTTTGGTGACTCATTCAGTACCAAACGTTGAAATCCAAATCGACATCCTAGCATAGCTGGAGCACCATCTGTGCAAACACCACAAACCTTTTCCCAAGAGATCTTATGCTCTTTCAGAAATGAACCAACTGTGTCAAATACATCACATGCAGTAGTTGAATCGGGCTGGTGGTGGGCAATTGGATCCGCTACTTTTTTTCAACCCGAAGGGAGACAAGCTCCCAATTACTCTGAAATCCAGTTTCTGGGGAGACGCTGGAGACCCAAACTTCTAGGGGAGAAGCTGGACTGTCGGCCATCGGGTCAGAAAGTGAGGGCAGCTTTCTTGCAGAGGTGCGCCCAGCAATCATTGTTTACTGCGCTGGGGCGCGGGGCGCGGGGACTTGGAAACACGGAAAGTTATCATTCAGAATTGAAGGTCAGATAAAGAGCTTCACAGACAAGAAAAAGCTAAAGGAGTTCATCACCACCAAACCAGTATTATATGAAATGCTGAAAGGTATTCTTTATGAAGAGGAAGAAGAAGAAGAAAAGTAAAGATAAAAATTATGAACAACAAATACATATCTATCAACAAGTGAATCTAAAAATCAAGTGAATTAAAAATCTGAGGAACAGAATAAACTGGTGAATATAGTAGAATCAGGTGCATAGAATGGGAGGGGATTGATAATTCTCATGGGGAAAGGGGTGTGGGGGTGCAGGAAGAGACTGGACAAAAATCGTACACCTTGGCTGAGGACAGTGGGGGGAAGGTAAGGGCAGAGGGTGGAGTGGGAACCAGGTGGAGGGGAGCTATGGTGGGAAAAAGGAGAAACAATTGTAATAATCTGAACAATAAAGATTTATTATTTAAAAGAAAAGAATATCAGCAGACATGTCATCTATTCTTCTGCGGACAGTGTCATTAGATAAGGAAATTGCACTCAGTTTCCTAACAAATTCGTCTCCGGTCATAACTCGAACAATGTCTTCAGCCGCTGGCAACAGTAAATCCTCAGCAATGGTGTGAGGTTTCATAGCTCTGGCGATTCTGAGTGCCACCAAATATGAAGCTTCAACGGCTGCTACGTTTTGTTTGTGGTACTTGCCACCAATGTAAAGTCTGGCTTTCTTGAGTCCATCAGCTTTGCTTCTAAAATAGTTGGTATCCTTGCTGTCAAAGCTCGGATGCTTGCTATCAAAATGGCGTTTTAGTTTGTTAGGCTTCATAGATTCGGCTGATAGAACTTCACAACCAATAACACATTGTGGTTTCTCAATTCCTGCTGTAATTATTGAGGTAAAACCATACTGTAAAAAATCCTCACTATGTTTTCTTTCCTTAACGTTCTTCTCTACACGCTCCATTGTCATGGGATGGTTTGCTAATCAAAATAATATAAACAATAGCTTTAATAATACAAAAGATGATACATGGCATAGTGCAGTCAATACAGTTCATTAAAGTTTCCTATGATTTACCATTCTGTGTTGTTGTTTTTTAACATACCTGTTACTATCACAAGGGGGCTGTATTCACATCAACCACAGCTGAATATAAAAAGACCTATCAGGATCCAGATTAAGTTCCCATGCTACAGATTTTTTTTTGTAGTAGTTGATGATTTTACATTTACCGAGTAATTATAATTCATGAAGTATCGTTTTACCTCCAATACTGCTGCTTTCAACACAGCAGCTGCTCTCTACACAGTAAGTGCTCTCTACACATGTGTGACTGGTCCGCATAAGTACATTATGGCGCCAACCCTGTCACATACACCTGTATTTGTACCTGGTGTATGTGATGGGGTTGGCGCGATGATGTCATCACGCAGGGTACTCCTATGTGGGCGTATCTGCATGTGGGCGGACCCGCCTGGAGACGGATAGAGGAGCGGTGTTTTGGTTCCTAAGACCACTGGAAATATGTGTTTTCCGATGGTCTTAGGCGACCCCTGTGCAAGGGTCATTTGACCCCAAAAGGGGTCGCGACCCACAGGTTGAGAACCGCTGTGTTAGATAAATACTACTAATATACTAGTATTTACCTACCGAGGTGTTTGTGGCGATTAAATGAAGACAATTTGGGTAAATTCGTTAGCACAATTCCTGGCACATATTAAGAATGGGGGAGCCGAGACCGGTTTGGCTCAATGGATAGAGCGCCGGCCTGCGGACTGAAGGGTCACAGGTTCGATTCCGGTCAAGGGCATGTACCTTGGTTGCGGGCACATCCCCGGTAGGGGGTGTGCAGGAGGCAGCTGGTCGATGTTTCTCTCTCATCGATGTTTCTAGCTTTCTAACCCTCTCCCTTCCTCTCTGTAAAAAATCAATAATATATATTAAAAAAAAAAAAAAAAAGAATGGGGAAAGTTCTTTTCCAAGTGGTTGAGGTGTAGAAATTTGGCTGGAAGGCTGCTACTGTTTCAGGGGAAGGGAGGTTTATAAACCTTAAAGAATTATTTGACTTTAAAAAGCATGTACCTGTGCAACCGTGGTTAAAATTAAATTTTAGTTTAAAAATTATGTAAGATTTAATATCATTCAAAAAAGAGAAGTTAAAAGTAGTTTAATACTTTGAATCTGGAAACACCTGGAGACAAACGTGTTCTAGTTCCCAATTGTTCGCTCTCTCTCTTCTTGGAGGGAGATTATACAACCCCGCTCACCTGCGCTGCCTCCAGGGGGCACTATTTCCTGCCCCACTGGCTTTGCCCTTGACCTCCTGACTGCCTTTGCCAATGGCTTGTGTATGAACATGGTTTGTGGCACCTCAAGCTGAAACTTTTTTTTAAGCTTTGTCTTTTTTGTTTGTTAATCCTAACCCGATAATATTTTTGCATTGATTTTTAGAGAGAGTAGAAGAGAGAGGAAAAGACAGAGAGAAACATCGATGTGAGAGAAACACAATGATTGGTTGTCTCCTGCATGAGCCCTGACCAGGACCTGCGCTGGCCGGGGAGGAGCCTGCAACCAAGGTAGTGCCCTTGACCAGAATCGAACCTGGGACCCTTTGGTCTGCAGGCTGATGCCCTATCTACTGAGCCAAACCAGCTAGGGCTCAAGCTGAAACTTTAAGAGATATTGCTTATTTCCCCCTGCTCACTTGTTCTTAACCTCTGCCACAAGATTGACATGTCTCCAGTTGGGGCTGTTTCTTTGACTTGTATTGTAGAAGGAAGAAGAATTACAGCCACAGGTGACCCACAGCCAAAAGGAGCTAAGCCACAAGAAACCTGTGACAGAAATATAGGGTGTCCCCCCCAAATATTTACACACACTTTGAATAATTATAAAGCCAGTGTTTATTAAAATGCATTTCATTTTCAAAATTGAGCTAACAGCTTTTAAATTGTGTATAAATTTTGGGGATACACCTATTTAAGATGGGCAAGAAATGAGCCTTTAGGGTTGTGAGCTACTGAGATGTTGAGATATGTTGTTACTGCAGCTACACCCAGTGAACACAGACTAAAAAATACCCTACAATAGGTGACTGGCCATATAATGTACCTTTATGGTGGGAATGCAGCTATCAAATTTAAAGTTATGTTTTAAATGATATTAAATTTAAATTTATACTTAAATGTATGTACCTATTAAACTTCTATTTAAGGACATAGGAATTGCTCAAAAAATATGTGTTTTTTAACATATTTTTATTAATTTCAGAGAGGAAGGGAGAGCAGGAGAAAGATAGAAACATCAGTGATGAGAGACAATCACTGATTGGCTGCCACCTGCATGCCCCTACTGGGGATCAAGCCTACAACCTGGGCATGTGCCCTTGACTGAAATTGAACCCGGAACCTTTCAGTCTACAGGCTGATGCTCTATCCACTGAGCCAAACTGGCTAGGGCGCTCAAAAGATTTTAAATAAGTGAACAAAAGTTTAAAACTGAAAGTACAGTGGGATCCCAATTTTTCAAATAAAAATATATCTTGTAAATATTTTTAAATACATTTTATTGATTCTTTTTTTAAGAGAGAGGAAGGGAGATGGATAGAGAGTTAGAAACATTGATGAGAGAGAAACATCAATCAGCTGCCTCTTGCACACCCCCTACTGGGGATGTGCCCACAACCAAGGTACATGCCCTTGACTGGAATTGAACCTGGGACCCTTTAGTCCACAGGCCAACGCTCTATCCACTGAGCTAAACCAGGTAGGGCATATCTTGTAAATATTGATTGAGGTAAGTTGGGTGGTAATTTTACCTAAAAAAAAAATGGATTGGGGGAAGACCCTTAAATGTTAACTGGTTATCTCAAGGTGGTAAAATTAGGGAGGGTGGTTATTCTCCTCTATATTCATCTATAATTTCCAATTTGTCTAAAATAACCACATCATGATTTTGTAACTTAGCAAAATGGTTATACAAGTATGTTTAAAATAATCAATAGCTGATGGCAATGTGGAAGGCAGGGAGCCCTGGGAAGGCAGCAGGGTCCAGGGTCCCAGTAGGTCCTGGTGGGGGATGGTCTCCTTATACCAGGCATCCCAGGCACAGCCATAAACCTAGCAGCTAAGGTCCTATGAGAATATGTGTGACTTAAAAAAAAAGATTAATTGGCTTCAAATATAAAAATTAAAGTATAGCCCTAGCTGGTTTGGCTCAGTGGATGGAGCGTCGGCCTGTGGACTGAAGGGTCCCCGGTTCGATTCCGGTCAAGGGCATGTACCTTGGTTGTGGGCACATCCCCAGTGGGGGGTGTGCAGGAGGCAGCTGATTGATGTTTCTCTCTCATTAATGTTTCTAACTCTCTGTCCCTCTCCCTTCCTCTCTGTAAAAAATCAATAAAATATATTTAAAAATTAAAGTATAATTCCTGGGTTAATAAATGTTAATAAAAGTTAAGAACTGTTGCCCTAGATGGTTTGGCTTGGTGGATATGTGTAGCTTTGTGGGGGGGAGGGAGGTATGGATCACAAACCTCCTCCTCACCCTGTGACATGGGGTCTGGGTCTAAACCCAGACCCTGAGAGGGATCAGCTATCTACAGAGCCAGGAGCCTGAATGAAGGGTGGCACCCTCCTGCAATTCCAAAGAATCAGCACTGGAGGGCAGCAGAGAGCTAGGTCAGGCTGGGAGGGCACGTGGGAGCTGTCTCCACATCCACTGCTCTCCCCCCAACCCTCCATCTCTGACGACCCTTAACCACCAAGACAGTCACTTCAGCTTGGTTTTCAGAAGATGGTGCCATTTCTCAAAAGGAAATTGCTCTGCAAGTAAAACCTAAGTGTTCACCACGTCCTTCCCATGGACTATTCAAGATAGCTCAGTTCTTCCATGTTTAACACGTTCTATCGTTTAAAATGTGTTTTCAATTTCAGTCTATGGCTGACTTCAGGGACTGGCTTAATAAAGCTCACATCCTATATTCATCATGCTGATGTCTTTAAGTCTTAAAGTTTAAGAGGATAGAAAACTTTAGAAGCAAGACTGGTGGCAAATATTGCTTCTTCATAGAACTGAAGTTACCAGTAACTTTGGTACAAAGACACACTGAGAAAACTATTCCGTATAAATCAGTGATAGTCACAGGTCTCTTCTGAAATGCCTTAGCTACTATTGAACAAAACACCTCAAAACTTGATAATTTAAAGAAACTATTATTATTATTATTATTATTATTTGGGCTGGGCTCAGCTGGTTGATTCTTCCGCTAGTCTACCTGGCTGCAGTAGGGGGCCTGGATGGTCCATGTCCCTGATAGCCCCCTCACATGCCTGGCTTTTGGCTAGGGTGGTGAGGGCAACTGGGCCACATGGATCTCATTACCCAGCAGGCCAGACTTTGTCGCTTGGCAGCTGGGTTCCAAAAGGAACAAGAGGAGCCAAGCCCCCGTGCACAAACACTTTTTAGGTTTCTGCTTGAGTCATATTTCCTACTGTCCCCTGCACCAAAGCAAGTCACATGGCCAAGCCCTGATTCAGGGGATAGAGAACATAGATTCCATCTTTTGACAGGAGGAGCTTTAAGAAATATCTTAACACATGCTCTTTCTCCTCTCCTGTTACTGAGAACATCCTTATATAGGACATCCTTATACTACCCATACCCTATACTCCTGAGATTAAATTCTACATTTCTCCAGGTGTGTCTGAGGTAAAACCAATCCCCCAGAAAATCAATATTCAGTAAGGGGCTAAATTGTGTTCGACAAAATTCATATGTTGAAACTCTAACCCCAGTAAGACTATATTTTGAGATATGCTTTTTTTTAAAATTGATTTTTTACAGAGAGGAAGGGAGAGGGATAGAGAGTCAGAAATATCAATGAGAGAGAAAAATCGATCAGCTGCCTCCTGCACACCTCCCACCAGGGATGTGCCTGCAACCGAGGTACATGCCCTTGACCGGAATCGAACCTAGGACCCTTCAGTCCACAGGCCAACACTCTATCCACTGAGCCAAACCAGTCAGGGCTTGAATAGGCCTTTTTTTTTTTTTTTTAAATATATTCCATTGATTTTTTACAGAGAGGAAGGGAGAGGGATAGAGAGTTAGAAACATCAATGAGAGAGAAACATTGATCAGCTGCCTCCTGCACACCTCCCACTGGGAATGTGCCCGCAACCAAGATACATGCCCTTGACCGGAATCGAACCTAGGACCTTACAGTCCGAAGGCCGATGCTCTATCCACTGAGCCAAACCGGTTAGGGCTTGAGATAGGCTTTTAATGAGACAATCAGATTAAATGAGGCCAGATTCATAGGACCCTAATCCAATAAAATCCATAGTCTTATAAGAAGATGAAGAGATATCAGAGTTCCTGAGTTCCCTCCCACCACCCCTCTCCCTCTCCAGATATGCACAGAGAAAAGGCCGAGTGAGAAGACAATGAGAAGGTGGGTATCTGCAAGCCAGTAAGAGAAGTCTCACCAGACATCAATTCTCCCAATACCTGAATCTCAGACTTGCAGCCCCTAGAACTGTAGAAAATGTCTGTTGTACCACTCAGTCTGTGATATTCTATTATGGCAGCCCAACCTGACTAATACAAAAGGGATTCTTGGTTAAAGAAGTTTGGGAAATGCATGTTCAATACTGATCCTCCACCCTTGGAAATTCATAAAGCTCTGTGGCCTATTAAAGACTCTGAGAGCCATAGCAGGTTTGGCTCAGTGTATAGAGCGTCAGCCTGTGGACTGAAGGGTCCCGGGTTCGATTCTAGTGAAGGGCACATACCTCGATTGAAGGCTCCCAGCCCTGGTCGGGGTGCATGTGGGAGCCACACAACATCGATGTTTCTCTCTCTGTCTCTGCCTCTCCAGTCCACTCTCTCTGAAAAATCAATGGGGAAATATCCTCAAAATAAAAACACACACACAAAAAGAAAAAAATACATATCCTCAGGTGAGGATAAAAAAAAAAAAAAGACTCTGAAAAGTTCTTGAACAAAGAAACCTATAGTTTGACACAGTGTTTCCCAATTTTATTCAAAAATGAGGTCCTTTGCCAGCACCTCTGATCACGATCAGAAGCTATATTCACTTCTAGTGCTGATGTAACAAACAACCCAAACTTGATGGCCTTATTCTCTCACATCTGGAGACCAGATGTCAGAAATCAAGACGGTGGCAGGATTGCTTCCTCTGGAGCTCTGAGGGAGAACCCTCCGCCTCATTCCTCTCTTCTGGTGGTTGCCGACAACCCACGGTGTCCTGGGCTTGTAGATGCATCATTGATTCCCACCTCTGCCTCCATCTTCACAAGACCTTCCCTTCCGTGTCTCATTCTCAACCCCCTCCTCTTTCTCCTATAAGAACCCCAGTCATCAGATTCAGGGCCCACCCTACAAGATGACCTCATCTGACCATCCTTCACTTAATTACACCTGCAAAGACCCTTATTCCAAATAGGTCACATTCTAAGGTTGCAGGTTGACATGTCTTTTGGGGACCAGAACTGCATTCACTACAGAAGCCAAAGGACACCCAAGGTGCTGGCTGAGTGTGGACACAGAGCAGGGTGAGTGGCACTCCTCTAGGTGTCTGCAAGCTCAGGGTCCATCCCCTCCAAGGGACACACTCGGAAGAGCACTCTCCTGTCAGCAATGCTGGATCCACAAACCCTCCTTTCCTGAACTCCTTGCTGACCATCCCCCATGAACACATTCCTGTTTGGGGCAGGTCAGGACTTACTGTTCTACTCATTCAAAACCTGAACTGGACTTTCTGACCCTGTTCTTTCTGCTCTGTCCTGGAAGATAAGGCCTGAATTTCTGGAAACAGTTGCAAAAACTGATGCTCAGCCATTGTAGCAATGTGGTAGGAAGCTCTTACAGGGCTGTGCTTCTAGAGGCTTCCTCCCCAAGTCTTCTCAAAGCTCTGCTTCCTCCTTCCTCCAGGCCTCTCTCCTGCCCAGAACACTGCCCCACCCTCTCAGCCTCCAGGAGGAAGTGAGACCTCCTCCCTCCAGGACCAGCCTGAGTGTTCTTACTGTTGGCACTTTTTAAAAAATATATCTTTTTTATTGATTTCAGAGAGGAAAGGAGAGGGAGAAATAGAAACATCAATGATGAGAGAGAATCATTGATCAGCTGCCTCCTGCATGCCCCCTACTGTGGATGGAGCCGGCAACCCTGGCATGTGCCCTTGACCAGAAGAGAACCTAGGACCCTTAATCTGCAGGCCGACGCTCTATCCACTGAGCCAAACCAGCTAGGGCCTATTGGCACTTCTTGCTACTCTGGTGTCTTCCACCTGGATTGCATCCCTGCTCACCCACCCCTACCACCGCTCCACACTCTGCTTGCCTACAAGCCACCCGGCAGGTGGGTTTCAAGGATCTGCAGGTCCCTGGAATGCAAATAACCAGAGATGGCTCAGATCGTAGAGGTGGGGCTCAGGGAATGCATGTGTGTGCATTATTTCTGGGGAGGGGTCCATATCTTTCATTCCTTCTCCAAATGGTTCTTCCTGACTTAAAGCGGCTAAAAACCACTAGTTTAGAACTACGGCTCAGTGAGTAACTCTCTCTTAGAGCAGTAACCCCAGGGAAACCCCTCTTCCCACTCCTTTTTTAAAAAAATAAATCTTTGTTGTTCAGATTATTACAATTGTTCCTCTTTTTTCCCCCCACAGCTCCCCTCCACCCGGTTCCCACCCCAACCTCTGTCCTTACCCCCCGCCCCACTGTCCTCATCCATAGGTGTACGATTTTTGTCCAGTCTCTTCCAGCACCCCCCACACCCCCTGAGAATTGTCAGTCCACTCCCTTTCTATGCCCCTGATTCTATTATATTCACTAGTTTATTCTGTTCATCAGATTTTTTATTCACTTGATTTTTAGATTCACTTGTTGATATATATGTATTTGTTGTTCATATTTTTTTATCTTTACCTTTTTCTTCTTCTTCCTCTTCTTAAAGAATACCTTTCAGCATTTCATATAATACTGGTTTGGCAGTGATGAACTCCTTTAGCTTTTTCTTATCTGTGAAGCTCTTTATCTGACCTTCAATTCTAAATGATAGCTTTGCTGGGTAGAGTAATCTTGCTTGTAGGTTCTTGCTATTCATCACTTTGAATATTTCTTGCCACTCCCTTCTCACCTGCATAGTTTCTGTTGAGAAATCAGCTGACAGTCTTATGGGTACTCCCTTGTAGGTAACTAACTGTTTTTCTCTTGCTGCTTTTAATATTCTTTCTTTGTCTTTTGCCTTTGGCATTTTAATTATGATGTGTCTTGGTGTGGTCTCTTTGGATTCCTTTTGTTTGGGGTCCTGTGCGCTTCCTGGACTTGTAAGTCTATTTCTTTCCCAGGTGGGGGAAGTTTTCTGTCATTATTTCTTCAAATAGGTTTTCAATATCTTGCTCTCTCTCTTCTTCTGGAACCCCCATAATTCGTGTGTTGGTACGCTTGAAGTTGTCCCAGAGGCTCCTTACATTATCTTCATATTTTTGGGTTCTTTTTTCTTTTTGCTTTTCTGGTTGCATGTTTTTTGCTTCTTTGTATTTCAAATCTTTGACTTGATTCTTGTGATTCTCTAGTCTGCTGTTGGATCTTTGTATATTATTTTTTATTTCAATCAGTGTATGCTTAATATCTAGTTGGTGCTTTTTCATATTCTCGAGGGTCTTGCTAAATTTATCAGCCTTTTCTAGAAAATTCTTGAAAAACCTTATAACCTTGGTTTTGAACTCTATATCCAGAAGTTTGCTTTCCTCCATTTCTTTCATTTGTGACCTGTTTCTTTGTCTCCACATTTTGGCTGCTTCCCTGAGTTGATAGAGTGGCTTTGTGTGCTAGGTGTCCTCTAGGGCCCAGTGGCTCAGCCTCCCTTATTACCTGAGGTGGACATTCTTGGTGCACCCCTTTGTGGGCTATGTGCACAGTCTTGTTGTAATTAAGCCTTGATTGTTGTCAGTATCACTGGGAGGAATTGACCTCCAGGCCAATTGGCTGTGAGTATCAGCTGTGTCTACAATGGGAGAACTTCTGTGCTGGAGACACACTTATGGGGCAAGCTTGCTTCAGTGGGGCTTTGGTGCTCACTGAGTCTTCCCCCTGAGTGTGTCCCTTATGGATCTGAGGAGTTGTAGTCTGGATGGTCCCACTCTGAACCCTGGGTACACTGGCTCTTGGATCTCCAAGGAGGTGCTAATTTAGCCTCTGCCTGAGACCACCCAGCAGGGGCTATGGAGAGATCTGCAGATTCCTCTTCTTTGTTTTGGTTTTGGAGGTGCCCAGATGAGGCCCAGCTGTGAACCAATGTAAGCTGCTGCAGGGCTTTGGGCCTTTTGGATGTTCTGGGTCTCACTGAATCAGCTGCAGTTTGTTAGGTAAGTTTAGAATTCAAAGGACCAGGCTATTAATATGCAAAAGCCTCGGTGCTCAGCTTGGATGGGGCAGAGCCTCAGAGCAGAGCAAACAGCAATGACTTCGTGGAGTGGGATCTCAGGGCAGAGCAAATAGCAATGGCTTCCCTTCAGCCCTGCCCTAAGAGGCCCTTGGGTCTCAGTGTCCTGCGGTAATTGCTGCAAGCACCTCTGAGAGAAAGCCACCGTCGAGTTTTGCCCACTGCCAGACAGTCCAGTTTCTCCCCGTATTAGTCTGGGTCCCCAGAGTCTCGACCAGAACTGGAGTTCAGAGCAGTCGGGAGCTTTTGTCTCCCTCCTGATTGAGAAAGCAAGCTTCATACTTAGTTGCTGCTCTGCTCCGCCCTCGCGCCTCTGTACCTCTGCCTTCCACAGCTCCTGTGAGTCTCAGTGTGCTTTTCTCTTTCCTTCTAGTTGTAGAATTTCCACTCAGCCAGCTTTCCAGTGGTTCTGGATGACGTCCGTTTTGTCTTTCAGTTGTAGTTTTGAAATTGTTGTGCGAGGCAGCAGTTTAGGTGTTTACCTCTGCCGCCATCTTGGTTTCTCCTTCCCACTCCATCTGAGCTGAGGAGCCCCAATCCTGGGAGACACAGGCATTTCAAATGAGTCACCATCCACAGGGTGCCCCAGGGATGGAACAAAGCTGGCTCCATGCAGAGTCACAGCACCCCCACCCCATCCCACTGCCACCCTGTAGATGACTAGCAGATCCCTGGGCCTGGGAGAGAGCTGGGGAGCCTGAGGGCAAAACCCTGTGACCTCCCTGTACCCTGTGGCTTGGCTCCCAGCTGGCCCTATCTGTAAGTCTAGCCAGCATCCTGGATCTTGCCACTGCACACTGCTGGGATTGTGCATTTGGCCCACTGGGCTGTGTTGTGACAACAGACTGATGACCTGTCTCTCAAACTGGATAATAATTTTTTTTTTTTTTTCGAGCAGACACCTAGCTTTAACTTCTTTAAAATTCTATTTGAGCCCTAACTAGTTTGGCTCAGTGGATAGAGCATTGGCCTGCGGACTGAAGGGTCCCAGGTTCAATTCCAGTCAAGGGCATGTACCTTGGTTGCGGGCACATCCCCAGTGGGGTGTGTGCAGGAGGCAGCTGATGCATGTTTTTAACTCTCTATCCTCTCCCTTCCTCTCTGTAAAAAATCAATAAAATATATTTTTAAAAATTCTATTTGAGGCCCAATCCAGCTCAAGAGCACTGCATCCGTCTGCCAGGGTTGCCATTACAGGTACCACAGATTGGGGGCTGAAACAGCAGAACTGTATTTTCCCACAGTTCTGGAGGCAGGAGGCAGAAATCAAGATGTTGGAGGGGTTCGTTCCTTCTGAGGGCTGTGAGGGAAGGAGCTGTTCCTGGCCTCTCCCCTCGGTTTATAGACATTTATGTGTGTTTGTGTCCAAACTGCCTTTTCTTAAAAGGACACCAGTCACACTGCATTAGGGCCCACACCAATGGCCTCATTCTAACTCAATTAGAATTTAAAGGCCAATCTCCAAATACAGTCACATTCTGAGATACTGGGGATTAGGACATCAACGCGTGCCTTTTAAGGGGACACGCTTCAGACACCTAGGAGTAAAAGAGAAGGATGGGTGGGGGGACATGCCGCAGGCAGAGGGATCATGGTTTGATTTCCGCCCTCTCAAGGCTGGTCTGCACCAGAGCCCCTCAGAGCCCCCTCAGGCCACTGCACAGCCACCAGCCAGGCCTCTGAGGGGCCTGGGGTGGCCTGCCCCTCCTCCCTGGGCCTTCAGGCAGTCCCACTCTGGCCCTGAGTCCTCTCTGAGCAGTTGGCAAGCCAAACCTAAGGGCCAGGAGAAACTAGGTGGGCCCTGGAGATGGGGATGTCCTAAGGCCTGGGCAGCCCTGGGGGTGTGTATGTGGTGTGTGTGTGTGGGGGGGCTGGTGCACCCCTTTGTTTTAGGGATGGATGTGGGAGGGGTGGTCTCTCAGTTCAGTTGCCTTCCCACTGTGGAGTGGGCGTTTGGGTGGCCCCAGGAATCCTATTTGCCTGCAGAGCACAGGCTTCTGGGAGGTTAGAAAGAAGGAATTTATTTTAACTTGCAAATTAGTTCTAATACTTAAAGTAATACCTACTCATGGTTGGAAAAAAAAACTTGCCCGTGATCCACCACAACTGGAAATCTCTGACTCTGGCTACTCATTATTTAATGGTATCCTGTGCTTTTACCTTTTAGGATCTTCTCTTAATGCAAGCAATAAATGTTACTGTAAACAATTAATTAGAAAATGCAGTTTGCCAAAGAAAACAAGTTTAAGTCACTTATAATACCACTACCTACAGATAGTTTATTTTTTAATCATATATTTCTTTGACTGCTAATACATTTGAATATTTTCCTTTGTTTATTAGTTATTTAGATTTCTTGGATGAATGGTCTGTTCTCATCTTTTGCATATTGTGTTACTGGGTAGCTAATGGTGTTGTCTGGTCCATCACTTGGAATACACACACACACACACACACACACACACACACACATACATACACATATATATATATATAAGGTTAATATGCAAATAGACCAAACGGTGGAACAACCAGAACAACCGAACAACCAGTGGCTATGATGTGTGCAGACCACCAGGGGGCGTGTGCGGAACATGACGGGCATTGGCTGCAGCGGGATGGTGGGGCAGGTGAGCGGGGGCGCCAGACCAAGGTGGGGTGCAGGTCACTGTCATGGAGGCGAGCCTCTGGTGGTTACTGAAAATTCTTTGCTCCACCCTCCTGTGCGCTGTGGTCCCAACTGGCGCTCACACCCACTGCTGGCGCAGGGCCCCAATCGCTTCACGCCATCAGCAGAAGCAAGTGGGGCCGGCTCCGTCAGCATGTGGGAGCAGTGGCGGTGGGAGCAGGAGCAGGGCTGAGGGCAGACAGGAGCCCAGGGGCCCTGGTGGGAGGGGCTGAGCAGGGGGAGCTCGGAGACAGTGGCCCACAGTTCCTTTCAAGGTGCACGAATTCGTACACTGGGCCCCTAGTATGTATATAGTATTAACTCAGTTGTATTTGTAGCAAATATATTTTTCCCAGTTTGTGGTTTGCTCTTAAAATTTTTAGAGCATTTTTTTTTAATCTCTATTTTCCCCTTCAGAATTTTTTTTACGGGCTTTAAAGCTTAGAAAGTACTTCTCCTTCACAAAATCAATTTTTTTTTTAGTTTGTCTTTGATCCCCTCTCTCTGCATTTACCTCTTTATTTTTTATTTATTTATTTAAAAACATATTTTATTGATTTTTTACAGAGAGGAAGAGAGAGGGATAGAGTTAGAAACATCAATGAGAGCGAAACAGCAATCAGCTGCCTCCTGCACACCTCCTACTGGGGATGTGCCTGCAACCAAGGTACATGCCCTTGACAGGAATCGAACCTGGGACCCTTCAGTCCACAGGCTGACGCTCTATCCACGGAGCCAAACCGGCCAGGGCTGCATTTACCTCTTTAAAAACTGAAAGTGAAAGTTAGAAACTAACTTAGTGTTTTTCCAAATACTTAACCAATTGTCCCAGCACCATTTTGTAACTCAGCCCTCCACTATCTCTGTATCTGTGTCCCCAAAGACAGTCATCTGCTCCAAGCCAATGTCTAGGAGATACACACACACACACACACAATCTGTAGTCCCCTGGCTGCCAGCGCTTACCCAAAAGCACTAGCAAACAAGGTATGATTTCTGATGTGTGGAGAAGGTAAGGGGTGTACCCTGGAGACCTCAACACAAACAACTTAAAAATTCCCTCTGATATTTCTATTCTCCCCAAGCCTCACCTGCTGCATCCCCAGGGAAGCCTGACCCTCCCTCTCAGCACAGCTGCCTTGCTGCTCCCCTCTAACTCGGCCTTCATTTCCCAGAACCCTGCCCCCTCTCCAGCGGAACAATTGGGCTGTAGGCCCCTGGCCCAAACCCAGCTCTTTCCAAACAAAGGCCCTCGGGCTAATGACATCTGCCTCCTTAGAAAGCTGGGTAGCAACTTCCTTGTCACTTGAGAATGCCTTTGGGGTCTCAGCCCCACCCCCTGGGGCTGATTATCCTGTTTCTTGCAAACAAACCCAGTGATGTTCTAGGTGGAATTCTCATACCATCTGCTAATGGCACCCAGGTTACTCTCTCTCCTTGTGCCTTGAACATGCAGGAAGTGGAGTTCTGGGAAGAAGGAGAACCTGGAGACCCTCTTACAGAGCTGATGTGCAGAGAGGCTGCCCTGGGAGCCCAGAGCTGAGATGGAGCATCCTGAGGAGCAGCCAGCCAAAGACTGGGGAGCCCAGGGGCCAATTGACTAGATTGGTTTATAGCTCTCTGCTCATTAGTGTAGACTCTGGGGGAGAAATGACCATCTTTGCTGCTTCAAATGGTGAGCCCTGTAGTGCTTAGTCCGTGGAGATAGCTTTAGCTGCTTCAGCTGAGTGCCAGTGCCAAGGACGAATCCAAGGAAGGGGGTGGGAGGGACTCTGTGGGGTGATTTCTGGACCAGTGTGGACAGAGGTTCCAGGAGGAGAGGTCTGAAGCCAAGGCAGGAGAGAGGTGACATGAGAGCAACCACCCTAGTGGCCAGAGGAGCCAGGGGGTTCAGGGGAGATAGGATGGTGGGATCTCTATTACTCAGGTTCCCTGGATGACTTTAGATGTTATCCCTTAAGTTGCCTGTGACTGCTAGTAACAACAAGCCCTGGCTCAACTTGCTAAAGCAATTTGGAAGTAAATCTCCTGCTCTCACAGGAAGTCTGGGGGCTGGGGGCTGGGGGCCGCAGGTGCAGTTTGATCAAGGCTTTGCCCTACTTTTGTGCAATCCCCCTGGCTCCACCATCCTCTACGTGGGGCTTTTTCTCAGGCCAGGTCCCTTGTGGTCACAAGAGGCCCAACAAGATGTGACTGTGTACAGGAGCAGAGGACTACATCTTCTTGGGAAGGTGCTGTGAGTGGTCCCTTATAACATCTGTATTATAAAGAGGTAGTATGCAAATTAGGACGGAACTCCATAACGGGTCTCGACCAACAGGAGGAGGTTGTGCACGCAGGTGAGGCCTGGAGCAGAGATGGAGACACAGGCAGGGGGCCAGCCTGAGCCAGCATGGTGGATCGGGTGGCCCCAGAGCAGACACAGGCAGGGGGGCCAGGGCATGTTGTGAGTCGGGCACGGGTCCTGGCCCCCTGTGGCACCGATCTGGCCTCCCTCGGTGCCGATCTGGCCTGACTCCTGCAGCAGCTGGTGCTGCGTGAGTCAGGTGCGGGTCCCGGCCCCCCTCGGGGTGCCTCCTCGGGCAATTTCAATCGCGTGCTGGGCCTCTAGTTTATTATAAGTGAGCAACTGCATCCCATTCTCTTTCATCAGAGTCACAGCCATCATGATTCCTTGTGGCACCTGCATACACACCTCCACCTTTTTCTAATGTATTTGTCTTTCTCTCCTTATGCACTGGCAGACTTGGCTATAAACAGTCCTGGGGACTGAGCCCACTAAAAGCATCTACCCTTGCTCTGCTGGTGCCTGTGACATCGTCGGAGGCCCTCAGCCCCCTGTGACCTCACCACCTGGACAACTCACCCAGCAGGGCCATCACTACTCCCTCAAGAAGCACAAGTAACAGAAGGCCTGGATGACCACTGTCCCCTGGGGAGAGGCGGCATCCCCACGCGCAGTGACAGCAGGTCTTCAGACAGCCCTGCAGTGGGATCCCAAAGTCAGGTCTCCCTCCCTGCAGATGGCCCAGCGGCTGGCGGTGCAGCGTCAACTGAACAGCAGGATGTAGATCCGGCCTCCATCAAGCCATCCGCCTCCAAGGCCACGGCAGCATCTGGGGACGAGAACCAGCATGAGGATGAAGCTGATGCAGGGCACAGGCAGGAGCCCAAGGAGGCCGCGGCCCAGCTGGCCCACCCGGCCCCAGATGCCCTGCAAACATCCTTGAGTCTCCAGAACCTAGTGTGGGCTGGGCCGGTGCGAGATTCCAGGAGAACCTGGAGTCTCTGATTTCCCAAAGTGACTCCCTGGTTAAGGAAGAGACACCACAAACAGCAGGTGTCCCAGACAGGGAGCAAGACTTAGCCCCATCTACCCCAAGTGCTGGAGCACAGTTCCCCCCAAATGTGCCTGCCGCGGGCACTGCAGATGCAGACAGCCAGCTTGACACCATTGAAGCTGTTGGGAAATCTGAGGGTCCGGAGGCCGTGAACCCTGACACTGAAGCTTTGCCATCGGCTGAGTCCCAGGCAGTGACCGAGGGGGATTTGATAGACTGCTCAAGAGACCTGCAGGCTCCACTGGTCCCGCCCTCCCCAGGAAGCAGTGTGACCTGCTTGCCTGGCGCCCCCACGGTGGCCCTGGGGAGAAGGCATCTGGACTCCAGTCTGTACACAGCCTGTGAGGAGAAGGACTACATGTGCTCCATGACCAGCTTGCTGGGAGGGGGCGAGGGGTCCATCAGCTCCCTGGCAGACATCCTGGTCTGGTCTGAGGACACCATGAGCATGGCCACGGGCCTCCTGGCCTCGGGACACAGCTCCGTACAGACCTGCTGCACAGCCCAGGGCCCAGCCTGCGCTCGGTCTCCAGCATCCTGGGGAACGCCAGGTCGGCCTTCTCCTCCGGGCTGGTAGCCAGGACTGGCTCGGTCCTTCGCTGTCAACCGCATGCTGGATTGGACAGAGCAGAGGACTGTAGAAGGCATCCGCTGAGCCCTGTGTTACATGACCAGCCAACTCACCCACTCTGGCCCCAACTATGACTAGACCCTGCACAGCAAGCCCCCAAAGGACTGGCTCAGCAGCCTCCTGAGACCCTGGGACACTCATGCCCTGCCCCCTTGCCCCTGCCAGCCTGCGATAGCTCTCCCCAGACCAAGCTGGTTTCTGCGGTGGGCACAGGGTAGAGGGACAGGAGCGGGCTAGGGTGTCTGGGAACAGAAAGGGGTCCCCGGAGGGCTTCCCGGGTGGTCCCATTCAGGGGCTGGAGCCAAAGTGCAGAAATGAAAGAGCCGGGCAGCGGTGGGGGCCAGGCGTAGAGGTCTCAGACCTGCAAAAACTGATCCTGGCGGGACCTCCAACCAGGTAAGTGTGCTCCTGAGGAAGGGGCCTGACCCTTCCCAGGCCTCCTGGCCTCGGAGGCTGGGGCTCTCTGCGAGGGCCTGCGGACACGGAGCCAGACCAATGTGGGCGGAAACCCCAGCGCCACTGCTGGCCCTGGGCCAGTCACTTCACCTCTGAACCTCCGACTGTCCTCTGCAGGACGGATAACGAACCACACCATGAAGATGTTATGAGACATAAGGGAAACCATGCAGGTCCTAACACATGGGGTCTGGCACTTGATGAGCTCGAACATTTCAGCTGTCACTCCGATATCCTCTAGCCGGCCAGGGACACGGTGGGAACAGGGATCTAGGTAGGGTGACCAGCCGTCCCAGTTTGCCTGGGACTAAGAGGTTCCTGGGAGGTGAGACTTTCAGGTTTAAAAGCAGGAAAACCCCAGGCAAACCAGGACAAGTGGGTCACCCTAGACCCAGGTCTGTTTCTGTGGTTTTTACTCTTGTCTGTGACGCTGTCCACCTTGGGAAGGCAGCCGCCTGCTTTGGAAATCCACCAGCCCTCTGGCTGGATACAGTATCACACAGGTCACGTGACTTGGTGAGTGAAGTTTCTACTGGACATGAGCCCCACTCCTGCCCTTGGCCCAGTGCCTTAGGCAGGTCACACCCCGCACTCCTTCATGCTGCAGCCCTGGACGCGGAGTCATTCACTCCTCACTTCTAGCAGCGTCTCCAAATGTGTTTGCCCTACACAGTGTCTCTCAAATTGTGAATTAACTGCTAACATTTAAAAACCCAGAATGCTTATATCAACATATAAATTTCTTCTTTTCTTAAAAAATCTAGGGGCCTTATTACTTCAGAGCAACTGGCAGGTGAGCTGCCCGCTTTAAGAGAGACCTACCTGGCCTGCATCAGTGACTGATGTCACCTGCCGGCCCCCAGAGGTGCACATTTGCCACCCCTACCCTGCAGATGGCTCGCGAGGAAGTCTAATGCCGAGCCCCAAGGGGAGGGGTACCAGGTGAACCAGGTGTGTCTACCGTTTTCCTCGAGCAGCTGCCACTTGCTGTAGGTGAGCCGCGAACTGTTTCCATGCAGTGAAAGCAAAGGTTCAGAGGAAGGAGGATGTCAATTCAGCTCCCAGTGACCAAGGCCCCTTGGAGAAGCAATTGAATCAGACCTAGAAAGAGAGGAGAGGTGGGGTCCCCGACAGAGGCCAAAGGAAGGAAAGCTGATGCGGATGTGATGGGTACTTGGTGGGGGAGGGTAGTTCAGCAGTTCAACCTGGGCTGAGCCCAGAGCAGAGAATGGGCGATAAAGCTGTCAGCGTAGACCCCAAAGGCTGTCAATAAAACATTTTGAACCAGGTAAATGCCACTACGTGCCAGCTACTACTAGACACTGGAACGTCAAAGGTAACCAACAGTTCAGAAGGGACAGAAACCAGCCCTGACTGAGTGAAGGGATTAGCTGACTAGCACAACTGCCAAGTGTGGGTGTGGCCGGGCCCAGGGTTCAGCCTTGTCCTCAGGGTTCCTTCCATCTTTCCAGCTCCAACTCCCCTCCCCAAGTCTGTGCTGGCTCCATTCTCAGGTGGCTCAGCCACCTTCTTGGAAAGAGAGGCCCTTGTTCCCACTGGCTCTGGCAGGGGAGTCCTGGGGGAGAGTCCCACAGGGCCTGGCTTGGCTCCCATGCTGTCTCCTGAACCAATCACTGAGGCCACGGGAGCGGGATATCTGGCCTGGGCCTCACGCCTACCTCTGGAGCCAGGGTCAGCCAAGAATCGGGGGATCCCCAGAGGACATGTGTTAAAGCTGGAAGAGTTGTAGAGTACGGCCTTGGGGTCCAGGCCACCTTGAATCCTGGCTCTACCTCGTACTAGCTGTGTTACTTTTATCCCCTTGTGCCTCAGTTTCCTCATCTGTAAAGTGACAATGATAGCACCTACTGCATTGGGCTGTTGTGAGGATTACATGAGTTAATGAGTCATGTGCTTGGAGCCGTGCCTGGCCCTAGTTGAGTGCTATGTGTCAGTGAGCATTGTCATTATTGTGGCAGAGGGTGCTATAGAGCTATGTGCCAAGGGCTGACTTTCCTGCTTGCTTCCAGCCTTCCTCTTTGCTTCGGGATAAACAGCTGTGTTGGCAAATCTGCTTGGCAACACACCTTCTCTGCCGGTGGGACCCCCCAGGACAGTGCAATATCCTGGAAACACAGCGGATGAGTGACTTCCCTACTCCTCCCCGCCTGAAGCCAGGTGCTCCTGGACACCTGCTACATGGGGGCTCGGATGTCTGCTGGAGGCCCCTGTTGGGTCTGTGTTCCCTGGAGACGATGAAGGCCCTGCTTGCTGGAAGTCAAGGACCCTCCAACATGGGGACCCAGTGAAGCTATGGAGGGACTGGGTTACTCGGGGGGCGAGGGGTGGGTCACAGAGGAGGGCAAAATCAGGATGGCGGAGCCTGAGGGTGATGGTCCAGACTTCATCCAGTCTAGACATCAGCTGTTTGTTCAGGTCATGCCATCCCATTTGGTAACAGTGTCTATCTCTGTAGAGTATCCTCATTCATTTCAGTTTGTTCTCATGGTTAAAACCATTCCTGTGGAGCCAGAATTATGACTCCCCTCTCCCCCGGCCTTCCACAGACCTCACCACCCAGCTGTCACCATGCACACACATGTCCTCCAAATCTTGACCTCTATTTGATATCTCAGTGATGATTCCTCCATCTGTTTCTGGCTCCCTGCCTTCTGGGCACTTGGCAGTATCACATTTCCTGGCCCCCTTATAACTGATTTGATGGGGCCATGTGACTAGTTTTGGCCAATGAGTAGAGTGATTTGAGTGAGTTCTAGGCTAAATATTTAATTGTCGGATACCCTCCAGAACTCTGACAGAGTGATGTTTAAGAAGATGGTTACTCCATCAGCATCAGTCCATGAATGACACATGAGAAGACTCCTCTTACCGCTCTATAGAAGCCTGTGACAAACATGTAAATGGAGAGAGTAATAAACTTCTGTTGTGTGCAGGGCTGGTCTAGAAGTTCCATAACATCACTAGAGACTTACACTTCCTCTGCCTTTCAGCTCTGCTCTTCATATGTGGTGACTTGCAGCTTACAGGTTACTTCAGGGTCCATGGTGGCTGCTGGAGCTCCAGACATCACAGCTATATCCCAGAAAGGAAATAGGCGGGAGAGGCTAAGAAGAGGGTAAAAATGGCCCTTGTCAGTTCTCTGTTTCTCTTTTAAAGACTTTTTCCTTAACTCCCACTCAACATCTTCTACTCAATAGCACCCCCTAGCTGGGAAACATCATTTGGCTGGATACATGCTGTATAAATGGTCACTTGGGAAAACAAAGAAACTAGGATCTGTCAGTGAGGAAAGAGGGAGAGAGGAGAATGGTCACTAGGTCGTCAGCCTGCAGTCTCTGTCCTGAGTACCAACCAAAATTCCCTCCGGTCTCTTACAGTCCAGGCTCTGCTTAGCATCCAGATGATTACTTGTTTAAATTTTAAGGCAATACATGTACATAATTTTTTCCAAAAAAATGCTAGCAGTGTAGCCGATACTACAGTAAAAAATAAGTCTCCCTACTGTGCCCGTTCCCCACTTCCTCAGCCAGAAACAATCTCTGAATTTTCAATGTATGAACCGGACCCTGTCATTTCCCTGGTGAAGACCCTTCCATGGATCTCTGAGTCTGCTCTTGGGCCCTGCCCCCCTTTCTGCCCTCAGCTCATGCCACCCTCCTCCTGGCTCATAGTGGGAGGTGCTCTGGCTTCTAACCAGTTCCTGGAGTTGCTCCCCCTTCCAGACCTTCCCCTTGCTGTTCCCTCCCCTGGAATCCTCTTTCCCCGTCCTTCAGGGCTCAGGTCAATTCCCTTTAGTTCAGTGGCACATTCTTCTTGAGGCGCAACCCCATACAAGGTAGCCAAGTCCTTCCTCCACCCTCCAGTCAGGGGTCCAAACCGCTGGACAGCTGAATGTCATGCTTTATTACTGTCCATCACCAAGGGACATGATGGGGTAGGCCCAGGGTACTGTGGGAAATGGGGAGGGAGCTGGCCCAAATATGAATGAGCTTAGGGGCTGAGGAATCATTCTTTTATTTAATACTAGAAATTCATGCACCGGTAGGATCCCTAGGCCTGGCCGGCAATCAGTGGGGCAACTGGCGGGTTAATCTGTGGGGCAACTGGTGGGTTAAGCAGGGAGCTCCCGCTGGCACCAACCTTGGCTGGCCTGGTGCTGCCCACTCGCCAGCCCCACCCCCCACAACTTCCGGTTGGGGCCTGTGGGCTGGGGGCAGCTCCTGTGTTGTTCTGCAGTTCGGTTGATTTGCATATTAGGGTTTTATTATAAAGAGAATGAGAGGGGCACATTCTCCTGGAACTTCCAGACCAGAACAGGGGGGCCGACAATAAACAAAACAAACAAATAAAATCATTCCAGACTGTGATAAAGGGGATTTAGTAGAAGATTTCGGTGGGGGGGGGGGGGTGCGTGTCAGAATGTGTGGTCAGGAAACTATCTTAGAACCCTGAAGTACTAGAAGGTGCCAAGCAAAGAAGCAGGGAAAGGGATTCCCAGCAGAGCAAACAGCACGTGCAAAGGCCCCGAGGTGGCAGAGTGGTTTGGTGGAGCTCAGAGAAGGGGAAGCTGAGCAGAGGTGGGCAGGGCTGGGCAACAGGCTGAATTAAATTTGGGATTATTATGAGCATAACCAATGGACACAGTAGGGGGCTGAGGGGATAACCACTGAGCATAACCACTGAGCAAACATGCCCTGGCTAAGGGCATGTGCTGGGGGTTGGGGGTGGCCAGGGAGAAGTCAATGGGGAAAGAGGAGACCATGTAATACTTTAAATAATAAAGAATTTACATTTAAAACAAAATTAGGATTATTCCAAGAGCCTTGGGGGGATTTTTGGCAGGGCAGTGGCGTGACCTGGTCTGATTTATATGGGAGCTGACTATGAGAACTGTGCTTCATGAGTCCTTTGAGTGGTTTCTGCAATTTTCTGTTTACAGCATTGGGATAGCTTTATGAAGGTTATTCTGGGATGTCTGGCCATTTCAGCTGAACCAACAGCAGGATGCAGGGCAATAGCACACGTTTCAGCAAATGTCCCCCATGTTTCTCTGTGACCTCGAGGATTGTCTCCCCCGAGAGGGACACTCATGCCACTCAGCACTTCTTAGGCCCGCCTTCCACTGAGGGTGGGTGCATCCGACAAGGCTCTCCAGAAAAACTGAATCAATAGATAAATCAATAGATCTATCTCTGTCTCTATTTCATTTATCTCTACCTATAATTACATCTATATTTTATGTTAAGGAATTGGGTTATGTGTTTGTGGGGGCTGGCAGGTTGGACTCAGGTAGTAGTTGATGATGTGTCTTGAGGCAGAAGCTCTGCTCTGGAAGGAACACAGGTTTTGCTCTTAAAGCCTTCAGCTGATTGGATAAGGCCCACCCACATTATGAGGGTAATAAACTCCTTGTGGATGTAAACCACTTGTGCAAAATACCTTCACAGCAGCATTTATCTTTCTGGTTTTTTGCTTGTTTGTTTTCGTTAATCCTCACCTGAGGATATTCTTTCCATTGATTTTTAGATAGAGTGGAAGGGAGGGGGGAGAGACAGAGAGAGAAACATCAATGTGAGAGACACACATCAATTGGTTGCCTCCCACTTGCACCCTGACCAGGGCTGGGGATGGAGTCCGAAACTGAGGTATGTGCCCTTGACCAGAATCAAACCCTTCAGTCCTCGGGCTGATGCTCTAACCACTGAGAAAAACAGTTAGGGCTCAGGACACCATTTATGTTAGTATTTGAATAAGTAACTGGGCACTGTAGCCTAGCTTGGTACCTCTCAGGCCTGCCTTCCACTGAGTTGACACATAAAACTATCACAGTAAAATATAGAAAAAATAAAAAGTTTTTATTCTAGGCCAGAGGCTCTCAACCTTCCTAATGCCGCGACCCTTTAATAGAGTTCCATGTTATAGATTTTTTTTGCAGTAGTTGATGATTTTACGTTTACCCAGTAATTATAATTCATGAAGTGTCATTTTACCTCCAATACTGCTGCTTTCAACACAGCAGCTGCTCTCTACACATGTGTGACTGGTCCGCATAAGTACATTATGGCGCCAACCCTGTCACATACACCTGTATTTGTACCTGGTGTATGTGATGGGGTTGGCGCGATGATGTCATCACGCAGGGTACTCCTATGTGGGCGTATCTGCATGTGGGCGGACCCGCCTGGAGACGGATAGAGGAGCGGTTTAAGACCACTGGAAACATGTGTTTTCCGATTGTCTTAGGTGACCCCTGTGAAAGGGTCGTTCGACCCCCAAAGGGGTCGTGACCCACAGGTTGAGAACCACTGAAAAAGGGTCCCATCTTCCCCCTGTAGGGTCCCCATCCTCTCCAGCTTTCTAGCAGAAGGTAAGCTGATGGAGACAAGCATGATCAGGAGCCCTGGGAGGCTGAGCAAAGGCCCAACAAAGGGAAGAAGGTTCAGCACATTTGTGGGAAATAGTGATGGGGATCCTGAGGCAGGGCCAGCCCTGCCACCTGCACCATAATTTGGGGGACTAGTGCAAAATGAAAATTCAGGGCTCCTGTGCAACACTGTTATGGTTTCAAACATATGAATCAATCCCAGGGCCCTTCTAAGTGTGAGTCACATGCCCACAAAGCCATCCCTGCGGGCACCTTAGAGTTCAGGTTCTGAAGAAAGCACTGGCGCTGAGCCTGGAGAGGCCCAGCAGCCTTCACCCAGCGCAGGCTCTGGAGCTGCACCGGAACTAGGGCTCGCCTCAGCGCTGCCACCTGCTCGCCAACCAGGGCCACTGCACCTCTCTTCAGCAAGAAGGACCTTGAGCAAGCAGTAAAATTGGCATAGTGATGGCCAGGTCACCCAGACTTTCCTTTCACTGAAGGGAAATCAGCAACCCCACTCCCACCTCCTCCTTCCCAGGACATGGTATTCTGTCTGAGGTCACCTCAGACACTTACTTGTCTGTTCTTTACAATCCCTCAAAGTAAAGATGATACCCCCATATAGATGAGAAAATGAAATTACGAATTTGAGCTTTTTGACTCAGTGTAGTGAGACTTGACCTATGAACCAGGAGATCATAGCTGGATTCCTGGTCAGGGCACATGCCTGGGTTGGGGCTCGATCTCCAGTAGGGGGCGTGCAAGAGATCGTTTTTAAAAAACTATATCTTTTTTAAAAAAAAGAATTTGAGCTTTCTTTTTTATTTTTATTTTTATTGAAGAAGGGAGAGGAAGAGAGAGATACAAACATCAATGATGAGAGAGAATCATTGATCAGCTGCCTCCTGCACGCCCACTCCTGGGGATCAAGCCCACAATCCAGGCATGTGTCCTTGACCAGAATCAAACCTGGGACCCTTCAGTCTGCAGGCCAGCGCTCTATCCACTGAGCCAAACCAGCTAGGGCTGAGCTTTCTTTTTAAAACATTTTTATTATGTTTGTTTGTTTGTTTGTTTGTTTTAGAGAGAGAGAAAGGGAGAGGGATAGAGAGACAGAAACATTGATGAGAGCATCATTGATCGGCTGCCTTCGGCACTATTGGGGATCGAGCCCAAAAGCTGGCATGGAACCAGTGACCTCTTGGTTCCTGGGTAGATGCTCAAACACTGAGCCACACTGGTGGGTTAAGAATTTGAGCATTTTTGAAAAAGACAGAGAGAGAGAGAGAACCAAGATGGTGGCATAGGTAAACACCTGAACTTGCTGCCTCGCACAACCACTTCAAAACTACAACTAAAAGACAAAACAGGTATCATCCAGAACCACTGGAAGGATGGCTGAGTGGAAATTATACAACTAGAAGGAAAGAGAAAAGCACACTGAGACTCAGAGGAGGTACGGAGGTGCAGAAGTGAAGTGCAGAGGTATGGAGGCGCATGCTCGGAAAGGGCTGGCAACTGAGTATGCTGTTGTCTTTTTCAATCGGGAGGAAGATACAAGCTCCCGACTGCTCTGAACTCCAGTTCTGGGTGAGACTCAGGGGACCCAGACTCATATGGGGAGAAACTGGACTGTCTGGCATTGGGTGGAACTCGAGGGCGGCTTTCTATCAGAGGTGCTTGCAGCAATCATTGTTCCTGCACAGTGCCGTGGGACACAGAGACACGGGACCTCTTTCAGGCAGGGCTGATGGTCAGCCATTGCTGTTTGCTCCACCCTGGTGATTCCCTGAGACCCCGCCCTATCCAATTTACAACCCCACCCAAGCTGTGCACAGAGGCTTTTGCATATGAATGGCCTGGCCCTTCGCAATCTGAAACCTATCATGCTGCAGCTGGGTCAAAGAGCCCCTGAGCCTCCAAAAGAAGACCCAAGGCTCGACAGCAGCTTGCATTGCTTCACAGCTGGGCCTCATCTGGGCACCTCCAAACCCCCAAAAAAGAAGAGGAATCTGCAGATCTCTCCTGCTGGGTGGCCTCTCTCCTTGGAGATCCAAGAGCCAGTGTACCCAGTGGTCAGAGAGAGACCATCGAGACTACAACTCTTCAGATCCATAAGAGACACACTCAGGGGGGCGCAGATTCAGTGAGCGCCAAAGCCCCACTGAAGCAAGTCTTGCCCCATAAGGGTGTCTCCAGCACAGAAGTTCTCCCATCATAGACACAATTGATCCTCACAGCCAATTGGCCTGGAGGTCAATTCCTCCCAGTGATACCGACAACAATCAAGGCTTAACTATAACAAGACTGTGCACACAGCCCACAAAGGGGTGCCCCAAGAGTGCCCACCTCAGGTAATAAGGGAGGCTGAGCCACTGGGCCCTATAGGACACCTAGCACACAAAGCCACTCTATCAACTCAGGGAAGCAGCCAAAATGTGGAGACAAAGAAACAGGTCACAAATGAAAGAAATGGAGGAAAGCAAACGGCTGAATATAGAGTTCAAAACCATGGTTATAAGGTTACTCAAGAGTCTTCTAGAAACCTCCGAGAAATTTAGTGAGACCCTCAAGGATATGAAAAAGGACCAACTAGAAATTAAGCATACACTGACTGAAATAAAGAATAATATACAGAGATCCAACAGTAGACTGGAGCAGTGGTCCGCAAACCGCGGCTCGTGACCCACATGTGTCTCTTTTTGGCCCCTTGAGTGTGGCTCTTCCACAAAATACCCCGTGCAGGTGTGCATACAGTGCGATTGAAACTTCATGGCCCATGCGCAGAAGTCAGTTTTTGGCCTGGGCGAGTCTATTTTGAAGAAGTGGCATTAGAACACTCAAGGGGCCAAAGAGCTGAATGTGCCTCGCGAGCCGCGGTTTGCCGACCACTGGACTAGAGGATCCCAAGAATCAAGTCAAAGATTTGAAATATGAAGAAGCAAAAAACACCTAACTGGAAAAGCAAAAAGAAAAAAGAATCCAAAAATATGAAGATAGTGTAAGGAGCCTCTGGGACAACTTCAAGCGTACCAACATCAGAATTATGGGGGTGCCAGAAGAAGAGAGAGAGCAAGATACTGAAAACCTATTTGAAGAAATAATGACAAAAAATTTCCCCTACCTGGTGAAAGAAATAGACTTACAAGTCCAGGAAACACACAGAACCCCAAACAAGAGGAATCCAAAGAGGACCACACCAAGACACATCATAATTAAAATGCCAAGAGCAAAAGACAAAGAGAGAATCTTAAAAGCAGCAAGAGAAAAACAGTTAGTTACCTACAAGGGAGTACCCATAAGACTGTCAGCTGATTTCTCAACAGAAACTATGCAGGCCAGAAGGGAGTGGCAAGAAATATTCAAAGTGATGAACAGCAAGAACCTACAACCAAGATTACTCTACCCAGCAAAGCTATCATTTAGAATTGAAGGTCAGATAAAGAGCTTCATAGACAAGAAAAAGCTAAAGGAGTTCATCACCACCAAACCAGTATTATATGAAATGCTGAAGGGTATTCTTTAAGAAGAGGAAGAAGAAGAAAAAGGTAAAGACAAAAATTTATGAACAACGAAGTGACAGCAAATACATATCTATCAACAAGTGAATCTAAAAATCAAGTGAATAGAAAGTCTGATGAACAGAATAAACTGGTGAATATAATAGGATCAGGGGTATAGAAAGGGAGTGGACTGACAATTCTCTGGGGGAAAGGGGTGTGGGGGTGCAGGAAGAGACTGGACTAAAATCGTACACCTATGGATGAGGACAGTGGCGGGGGAGGGGGAGGCGGGTAAGGGCAGAGGGTGGGGTGGGAACCAGGTAGAGAGGAGCTATGGGGGGAAAAAAGAGGAACAACTGTAATAATCTGAACAATAAAGATTTATTAGAAAAAGAAAGAATTTGAGCATTTTGGCTACTGTGGTTGTCTCATATGACCCTTCTCTGTTGTCTAGCCACTCCCCTGATTATTCTTGGATACGCACTGTCCCAAATGCAGACCCAGTTGAGCCTGGGGGCAGGGTGGTGGCTCAGGCCTGGAGGGAGCACAGTCCCATTACCTGGCTTCAGGGTCAGCCTATTACCCAAGGGCAGTGGAGTAGACTTTCTTTTTAGCTGGGTAGCTGGGAAGGATATTTCTAGCTCCCTCCTGACTCTAAGATATATAGACATGAGGTTTATTGCTTGAACTGCAACAAGAGAGGCATTTTGCCACAATGATGAAAGCTGGTTTGAGCATGACGCTGACATGGAGAAGTGGGGGAAGAAAGACACAAAATAGAGTCCAGGATGATAACTTTGAGCTGCTGGATGAAGCCAGCCCTGATGTGCTGAGTCAGGGTGCCCAGCACTTTGCAGTACTGGGAGCCAGTGAATCCCCTTGAGTATGTAAACAGTTTTGAGCAGCTGCATTGAAAGGTGTCTCATGTATGTCTTTCAACCTCTGTCTGGGTCTCTAGCTCCCTCTGCTGTGGGTCTTCTTCCTTGACATGGATCCAGAGTCTTCAAGTCCCTCTGTCTCCCTTGAGTCCTCAACAGGGCACCTGCCCTCTCTCCAGGGCCTTTGCACAAGCTGCTGTGCCTGCCCAGGACACTCTCCCCTCCCCTTATGGTCTCAACCTAAATGACATCTCCTCGATAAGTCTCTTCCTGACTCCAGGTCACTCCAGAAACATCTGCTGAGCTCCTGCTCTCCCAGACAGCAGGCGAGGCCCCAAGAGGAGCTCTGGAGCTGCTGATGATCTCATGGGAGGCAACAGGAATCAAATGGCCACACTCTTGTCCTCAGATGAGAGAAATGAGACCTGGATTGGAAGTGAGTGTACCTGAGTGATTCCGGAGATGTCAAAGAAAGCCATGATGCTGGAAAGCAGAGGGGGGAAGTTGGGAACAGATCTCACTGTCTTGGCAGTGTGGCGATGCTGAGGAGGGTTGGGATTCTGGATATGTTGTGAAGGTAGTCAGTCAATTGGCCTTCCATGTTTGCCAAACTACCTCTGATTCAGCTTTCACTGCAGGTCTCCAAATAATGGTCATGGAAAGGGCTTGTTGAAGGCCAAGATAAACCTTTTACTAAAAAGTTGTGGACCTGCCCTGGCCAGTGTGGCTCAGTTGGTTAAGTGTGGTGCCATCCACCTTGAGGTCCCTGGTTCAATTCCTGGTCAGGGCACATGCCTGGGCTGCAGGCTGGATCCCCAGCAGGGAGCATGCAGGAAGCAGTTGATCAATGATTTTCTCTCATCATTGATGTTTCTATCTCTCTCTCCCTCTCCCTTCCCTCTCTCTAAAAAATCAATAAAAAGTATATTTAAAAAACAAAGATATAGGTATGGGCTGTGACTACTCACCATGAGCTGCCCAGATAGGAGTTTATGATCAGACCATCCTGTGAGGTTACTTTCCACAGAACCCCTTTTCATCCATTAAAGTGTACAACTCAGCCTGACAATTTAGTGTACAATTCAGTGGTTGAGCATCAACCTATGAACCAGGAGGTCATATATTTATATGTATTTTTATTTTTTATTTTTATTTTAAATATATTTCTTTATTGATTTCAGAGATAAAGGGGAAGAGAGAGAGAGAAACGTCAATGATGACAGAGAATCATTGATAGGCTGCCTCCTGCTTGCCTCCTACTGGGGATCAAGTCTGCAACCCTGGCATGTGCCCTTGACAGGAATTGAACCTGGGACACTTCAGTCCGCAGGCCAGTGCTCTATCCGGTGAACCAAACCAGCTAGGGCATGTACACATTTTTATATGGACATATGATTCCATTTTTCTTGGGTATATACATAGGAGTGGATTTGTGGGATTATCTGGTAACTCTGTTTAACCATTTAAGGAGCTGCCAGACTCTTTTCCAAAGCAGCTGCACTGTTCTATATTTCTACTAGCACAGTATTGGGTTCTGATTTCTCCACATCCCCACCAACACCTGTTCTTTTGTTTTGATTGTTTTGTTAATCCTCACCCAAAGACATTTTTCTATTGATTTTTAAAGAGAGTGGAAAGGAGGGGGAGAGACAGAGAGAGAGAGAAACATGGATGGGAGAAACACATAGATTGGTTGCCTCCTGCAGGCACCTCCACTGGGGCTGGGGATGGAGCCTGCAAACGAGATATGTGCCTTGACTGGAATGGAACCCGGGACCCTTCAGTCTCAGGTTGACACTCTATCCACTGAGCCAAACTGGCTAGGGATTGTTTTGTTTTTTGTTTTTTAATAATAGCTATCCTAACGGGTGTGAGGTGTAAATGATCTTTTAAAAGTTCAGGTTTCTGAATTTACATGGCTGAGGTCCAGATCCTCAGCTACTTTCAACCTCACCTTCTTTCAATCCTCTGCACAGGAGGGCAGCTGGAGGACTGGACAGGAACAGAGGCTGAGGCCCAGGTGGGGAACAGTGGGGATTCAGGAAAGACAGTCCTTTGCTGGGAAGTCTGCTCCCGCTCAGGCAAGGTGGCCATGGGCTGGGGTTAGACTGGAGGACCTAGAGCAGATGCCCTGTTCTCTGGAGTATCTGTGATACCACACTGTCTGGAATACCCACCAGAGTTCCTGGGACCTCCCTGGCTTATCCTGACATTCCTCCAACAGCTCTAAGCCAGTCGTCGGCAAACTGCGGCTCGCGAGCCACATGTGGCTCTTCGGCCCCTTGAGTGTGGCTCTTCCACAAAATACCACGTGCGGGCGCGCACTTACAGTGCGATTGAAACTTCGTGGCCCATGTGCAGAAATCAGTTTTTGGCTCTCAAAAGAAATTTCAATCATTGTACTGTTGATATTTGGCTCTGTTGACTAATGAGTTTGCTGACCACTGCTCTAAGCCATCCTTCATGGAATCAGCATTTATTGAGCACCAATCATTTGCTGATGCTGTTAGAGGATGAATTCCACATGACCTCAAGAAGCATTCTCACCCATAACCCATAACCGTTGATTTAAAAACCAGGTGTGGCTGAAACCGGTTTGGCTCAGTGGATAGAGCGTCGGTCTGCAGACTGAAAGGTCCTAGGTTCGATTCCGGTCAAGGGCATGTACATTGGTTGCGGGCACATCCCCGGTAGGGGGTGTGCAAGAGGCAGTTGGTTGATATTTCTCTCTCATCGATGTTTCTAGCTCTCTGTCCCTCTTCTTTCCTCTCTGTAAAAAATCAATAAAATATATTTTTAAAAAATAGAATAAAAACCAGGTGTGCTGCAGTGTGGTGGATTATCCTACAGGTGCCAGGGAGGCTGATTCAGAGTTGCTGCAACGATCCAGACAGGAAATGATGAAGGCTTAAATGGAAGTAGTGGGTAGAGCAGTGGATGGATCCCAAAGACACCTGAAGGCCAGGCCTTGGGAAGCCCCTGCTGTGGGAGTTGAGGGAGAGGTTGGGTCTAAGGTAACATCTGGTTCTTGGCACTGTGAATAAAGGCAGTCGGTCAATGTGTCTCATTTAATGAGGTATGAAAAATGGCAGTTTGGGGTGGAAGAAGAAGCTGGGTTCAGTTTGTGACATTCTGAATGAGAAGAATTATAGAACACCAAAGGGAGATTTCTGGATCCCAGGAGGCAAGTTGTTCCTGGAGAGGAACACCATTTGGGCACCATGGGGGTTGGGGGCAGCCCCCCCTCTGGGAGGTGGAGCCACAGTTGCTGCCAGAGAAGGTGCCCCAAGCAGAGGGCAGGAGGTAGGGGTATATACAGAAAGGAGTCGAGACCACTAGTTTATGTTATTTGTAATATTTAACAGAATGAAAAGTGGGTTCTGAGAAAGGGAGGTGACCATTATACTATGAGGACCATTATAGTAGAGCCAAGTCGGTGACCATTATACTATGAGGACCATTATAGTAGAGCCAAGAGCATTATCCAACGAGAGAACTTACAGGGAGGAGGAAGAATGTGGAGGAAGAGAAAGGAGGCAGGGGAAAGGTTCCATGGAGGACATGGTCAAGGTAAAAGCCACAGAGAGGTGCAGAACGAGAAGGTTCAGAAGTGTCCTTTGGGCTAGCAATCAAGGGGGTGTTGGGGGTCCTGAGAGGGACTGGCAGCAACTTTTCTCCTCTTCCCTGCTGCTTGCTCTTGTGAAGGACAAGAGAAGGAAAGGAGGGTGAGGGAGAGGTGGAGAGAGGCTCCCCTGTCCCCAGTGAAAGGATATTGTTTTAGAGAGACTCCAGCTTCCCCAGGGTCTGGAGGGGAAAGCTAAGGACCAGGGCTGTATGCAACTCCAAGGTGGGGACACCCTGGGGAGGTCTGTTATTTCCCTGTGAAGCGGAAAGTGGGTAAATGATGGGGGTGGGGGGTGGGGGAGAAGTGAGGATCCCTGGAGAGAAGACAGGGAATAGATGCTGGGGAGATGGAAACCAGAGGCAAGATCCATTTGAAGCTCCTGGGAGATTTTCTGAGCTGCTGCTGAGCAGTATGGTTAGAAACCCCGACCTGTGTATAGCAGGATTTCTCTCCCATAGGGCTCAGCCTTCTGGAGGTAGAAGGGAAAGCTGACCACAGGCCCGGACTAGGAGGTGCAGCAGGAGAGTCAGGGAGGGTGAGCAACTGAGCCCACGACCAGCCCTCCTCCAGCAGGCTCAGGGGTCCCCTGGTCACTGGCACAGTTGGTTAAGGGTGGTGCCATCCACCCTGAGGTCCCTGGTTCAATTCCTGGTCAGGGAACATGCCTGGGTTGCAGGCTGGATCCCCAGTAGGGAGCATGCAGGATGACCCGATCAATGATTTTCTCTCATCCTTGAGAGCTGAGGGGCTGAGCCCTGAGTCTCTGAGCTGGCAGGTGAAGTTCTCAGGCTGCCTCCAGGAGAGGAAGGCCAGGTCCTTTCACTCTGCCGCCTGAGGCCAGGTTTCCTTGTCCCTGGAAAGGGATGTCTGTGGGAGGCAGCAACTTCCTGCTTGTGTCTTAGGTCCCATTTGGCTTCTCAGCAATTCCATTAACCTTGGAACCAAGTCCCTGCTTGAACTCTGTTTATTTTTAATCCTCACCTGGAGGTATTTTTTCCATTCTTTTTTTTCAGGGAGTTGGGAGGGAGAGGATGGGAGAGAAACATCAATGCAAGAGACACATCGATTGGTTGCCTCCCACACTAGCCCCGACTGCTCTCAGGAGGCAACTTTAGGCACGTGGCCGGGAAGGAATCCCTTGCAGACCGACCGGGGGATTTTCTGACCCGGGCTAAGGTGGGCCTCCCACTCTGGCGTTGTGAACCTAGGTCTCGGGCTCATCAAGAAAATATGGGCGAATTCCTTTCTCCATGGCAGCCGAGAAGCTAAGCATGGAGTGCGGGACGGCGATATCGAAAAACTCTGCCCGAATCCACAGGATCCAGACACATCAGGAGCAGGAAAGGGCCAGTACCCATAGCCCACGAAATCGGCACACGCGGCGCCAAAAAATGTCCGTCCCAAGGCGCAGGCTCCGCGGAGTGCACTTCGGTAACCGCGCGCCCACCACCCAATCAACGTCGGCCTTGCACAAAGCGAACCTCCCCCCAGGCCGCCCAAATGGAATCTCCACCCTTTCCTCTGACGGCCTTGGCCCGCCCACTCCTGCCCAGGCTCCGCCCCACGACGCCGTCGATGGAGATTCGCGATTGGCTGGTGGAATGAGCGCAAACTCTGGTTGGTTGAAGTGGAGTCACGAGGGCAGAGTCGTCGCCTTTCCAGAGGGGATTACTGGGCAGGCTCAGTCTTTCGCCTAAGTCTCGAGCTCTAGCTGGTAACGAGACGTACGCGCTCCGGTTCTTCAGTACCAGCGGCCGCCATCGTCGCCGTTTGATTCCTTTGGGCACATCTACGCCATTCACCCGCCACACACTCCACCGTCATAAGCCGCCGTCATGGTGAAGCTCGCAAAGGTAAGAGGCCTTCCTCGCGCAATCACGGACGCCGAGGCCTATTTTCTGAGGAGCGCGCGCGCGGCGCCGCGAGGAGGAGGGCCTGCGCGCTGTCCCAGGCGCATTCGAGGGCGCCATGCTGCGGGAAGTCTCGCGTGATTAGTGCGGATGTCTCGCGTTTTTTGGGTACTTTTTGGCTCAGTGGAGAGCTTCGGCAGGTGTTGCCGATTCGGCGTGGAAAGACTTCGCTCGTGAGCGTAGTCCCGAGGAGGCGCTGCCCCTCGGTGGAAGGATGAGACCAAACTCTTGGGACGGGTGCGAGCGGGACACCGCCTCCTGACGCACGTGCCTCGGCGGGCGGCCCGCCACGTGGGCTGTGCCGCGTGGGTCTGGCATCTCAGGAGGGGACCGTTCCGTGAGGTGGGGAGCGGCGGGATTTCTTCGTTTGGAGGCCCGCGGCCTATAGGACCTTAAATATGAGGTGGGCCCCGGAAGGAGGCCCCGCCGCGTGCTTTCAGTGCCTGGCTGTGCGCACATGGTGGAGATGGCCCCACGTGGCCCTGGGGCGGGGTTTCCCCGGGAAAGGAAAATTATAAGACCAATGGTCTTAAACTTAGCTTAAGACATGATTTTTCTTTAATGTTGGCCTAATTTAATTTCAGAGGAGTGGTGGGATAAGGTGCCAGAATTTACTGAAGGCTTTTTTTTCTTAAACTATTGGGGTGACATTGGTCAACGTGAACATACAGGTTTCAGGTGTGGATTTCTATGTTACAAGATCTGTGTATTGCACCATGTGTTCACTACGCAGTCACATCTCCTGTCACCATATATTTCCCCCCCTATTGCCATCACCAAAGGTTTTTTGTTTTTGTTTTTAATATATTGATTTTTTTACACAGAGGAAGGGAGAGGGATAGAGAGCTAGAAACATCGACCAGCTGCCTCCTGCACACCTCCTACTGGGGATGTGCCCGCAACCAAGGTACATGCCCTTGACTGGAATCGAACCTGGGACCTCTCGGTCCACAGGCCAATACTCTATCCACTGAGCCAAACCAGTTAGGGCCATCAAAGGGTTTTTTAAGGTAGTTTTCCCTAGGTGAGGTTTTGAGTTATTGGCCATTAAAATGGTCCCATTGTAGGCTAGTGAGTATTAAAGAAATTGTGCCTGATATAAGAGTAGATTTTAGAAGTATAAATTTTAAAACGGATGTGCTTAGGCAAACAGGAAGAGGGAGATGATTTCTTTGAAATTCTCTTTTTTCTAAAGTTGGTTTATGTTATTTGTAATATTTAACAGAATGAAAAGTGGGTTCTGAGAAAGGGAGGTGACCATTATACTATGAGGAATGTGAGCAAAATGGTAGTGGCCTGAAATGTGGGAGGTGTAATGTGCTAATAATCTTGTCTGTTTTAGGCTGGTAAAAATCAAGGTGAGTCCAAGAAAATGGCTCCTCCTCCAAAGGAGGTAGAAGAAGATAGTGAAGATGAGGAAATGTCAGATGAAGAAGATGAAAGCAGTGGAGAAGAGGTAATTATGTACAATTTAATGCAGAGTCCTATACAGCCATGTTGTATGTCTGAAAATACTGGCAAAGGTAAGATTGTATTCCTTCATATATGCCCTTTTGTAATGGTTGAGTGTCAAAAATACCATAAGGGTATTTGGATGAGCTTGAGAGAAAAGATCTGGAGCCTCTTCCTCATGTGCCCTCTACAGGGCTTAGTGTGATGATGTATTAAATCATTTCCAATTTCAACATACTAGCCGCACATGCTAGGGGAGGAAACAGCCTGGACAGTTAGCTGCCTTGTGTGTGGCAGTGCTGAGCATTCTATTCAGGTCTGATGTTAGCCTTACCAGATTTCTTTCCTAGCTGCCAAGCAGGTCTCTTTTTTTTTCCTTTCTTGTTTTTTGTATGAGTTTGGTAATACTAGTCACATTTTATAATGTTGTGGAGTGAGGAACGCCACCTCCCTTTGTGCTGATAATGATACTCTGGTACTCCTGGCTACTGTCGCTTACTGTAAAGACAACTACAAGTTTTATTTTAACACATAACTTGATAAAACTGGTGGTCAACAAAAAGTAGCTTTGAGTGTGACTTGAATGTAGATAATGTTTTTATCAAGCTAACTGCTCACTCTGTATTAATTTTGCAAGGACTGTCCAGCCTATTTGATACTCATTTTATCTCTGGTCCTAATTCTGAGCGTTCAGTGAACTTTATACCACCTCCTCAAATGATTTAATAACACTTAACAGAGCTTTTAGTTATAGGAATTAATTAATAATCCTTAAAACATGTAACATCGGTTATCATAGTCAAAAGAGAAAAAAAGTTGAGGCTGTAAAAAATCTTTCCTCGGGCCACACAGTAGCAGATGAGATCCAGACAGTCTAATTTCAGACTGCATTTGGGTACTTATTGGTGAGATGAAGAGCTTTGCCAAAGCTGAAGCAATTACTAGAGGGTGAGGTACAGAAATTCACAAGTCTGGGTCCAGAGGTATTTGAAGTGTTATGGGTTCATTATGGCTGGATATTTTACCTGAAAATGAGGACTGTGATTTCATAGGTACAGAGAAGGACATGTAACATGATGCTATAGTTCAGCATGCTAGTATAGATCTAATGCATGTGGTCTTGAACGAGAGGTAGTGCCAGAATTTAACACTCATTTATGTGGGAACCAGTGGTTACTCTGAGTTTAAAAATAGATATATGTTTATTTTATTTAATTTCCAGGTTATCATTCCTCAGAAAAAAGGCAAGAAGGCTACAACTCCAGGAAAGAAGGTGATGGTTTCCCCAACAAAAAAGATTGCAGTTGCCACACCAGGCAAGAAAGCAGTAGTCACCCCTGGCAAAAAGGCAGTGGCTGTGCCAACCCCTGGCAAAAAGGCAGCAGTTACACCAGCCAAAGCATTAGCCACACCTGGTAAGAAGGGAGGCACACCAGGCAAAGCATTGGTAGCAACCCCTGGTAAGAAGGGAGCAGCCACCCCAGTCAAGGGAGCAAAGAACGGCAAGAATGCCAAGAAGGAAGATAGTGATGAGGATGATGATGATGACAGTGAAGAGGAGGATGACGACGATGAGGAGGATGAGGATGAAGATGAGGATGAATTTCAGCCAGCAGTGATGAAAGCTACTGCTGCTGCTCCTGCCTCAGATGATGAGGATGATGACGAAGATGAAGACGAAGATGAGGATGAGGATGATGACGAAGAAGATGGTAAGGTGTTCTATTGGTAGTCCTTGGGCTCTTGTTTGCAAGGTACATTAGGGGTGAGATTGTGGGATGGGTGGGCAACATGCCAACATACTCCTTCCATGACACCATGAGGGTAGATAAAAACCCTCCCAGGGATTCTCTGTGCTGGTTGTGTACTAGGGTGGTAGCCATGAATGATTGCCTGCCCCTGATAAAATGTTTAACAGCACATTCAATGAGTAGTTTTCATAATACAGGGTTTCACTTCCAAGTAATCAGTTAATTCTTGCTATAACTACTAAGCACAGTACTGTATTATATTTTTTTCCTTTAGATTTATCTGGAACTAATGTTGGTTTGGGGATAATTCTCTTGAGTTTTTGACTAGGTAGCTTCTCTTTCAGACTCTGAAGAAGAACCTATGGAGATTGCACCAGCCAAAGGCAAGAAAGCTCCCGTTAAAGCTGTTCCTGTGAAGTCTAAGAGTACAGCTGAGGATGAAGATGAAGAGGACGATGAGGATGATGAAGAGGATGATGAAGATGACGAAGAGGACGATGAAGATGATGATGAGGAGGAGGATGAGGAAGAGGAGGAGGAAGGTAATTGAGCTAGATTCTAAAGTGGTTTGGTATGAGTTTTATTTAAAGAAGGTACTGAATATGTGTGGCTACTTATGGGTAACACAGATTGTTTGAAATCTTGTCCAGAACCTGTCAAAGAAGCACCTGGAAAACGAAAGAAGGAAATGGCCAAACAGAAAGCTGCTCCTGAGGCCAAGAAACAGAAAGTGGAAGGTAATTTGTCAGAATGGAGAGTGGGGGGATTTGCACCTAATAGCACAAGTGATGAACAACAAAGGGACTTAATACTGAAACCTGATGTTACATTGCAGTATGCTGATGTGCTGTGTTAAGAAATTTATGCTGGAAATGAAATTCATCCCATACTTTATAAATCAGATTAATTTGAGTTAATTTTTTGTGCAGCCACAGAACCAACTACGGCTTTCAATCTCTTTGTTGGAAACCTGAACTCTAGCAAGTCTGCTCCTGAACTAAAAACGGGTATCAGTGATGTTTTTGCTAAAAATGATCTTGCTGTTGTGGATGTCAGAATTGGTGTGTCCAGGTAGGTAAGGCGAAGTTAAACTAACCGTATTCCTGGGTCCGCTAATGCTTTTTTTCCTCCCTTTTTAGAACATTAGTACTTTACTCTTAATCATGAATGCGTCTTCAAAGTTTAGACATTAATGAACTGTTACTTAGATTATTAAATTGTATGACCTTCCCCAATTGAAGTTTCCATAATCTCCCTTAACTTTTGATATAGCACAAAATATTTTTTAATAAGCTATGAGCTTTTTTTTTTTTTTTTTAAGCTATGAGCTTTTATTCTTAAAAATATGTAAAACTATTAGATCCAAATAACCAGACAGGATTCTCCTTCCTTGATGCTTTAACAAGTTCTTTTGTTAGCTGTTATGAGCAGTGTAGTTAATAAAGACAAACTGAGAGGTGGACCTGCATCAGGTCTTGCTTGGTACTTAAACCTCAGTCTGTATCCTGAGCTTTCAGTGTCTTAGTTTTGTTAATAGAGTGTGCTGCTTTTTAACGTAATCATTGCTTGCCCCATTGCATTAGTGTTGTTGCTTGTCTAGTATATATGTTAATGGGGCTCTTGCTTTTGCTTTTTTTAAACCTGTAATTTTTATCCTTTGCCTTATCACCTTAAAGGAAGTTTGGCTATGTGGATTTTGAATCTGCTGAGGACCTGGAAAAAGCCTTAGAACTCACTGGTTTAAAAGTCTTTGGCAATGAAATTAAACTAGAAAAACCAAAGGGAAAAGACAGTAAAAAAGGTATGTACTGCTTTAGGTAATTGTGATACTGATACACAATTCCTTAATTGATGTGTTTCTAGTCTGATTGGCCAGGTTAAATAATTACTCTTTTTCCTTTTTTTCCCCCCCAGTGTTGTGAGGATTAAATAAGTTAGAATGTTAAATGTTTACAGTAGTGCCTGGCAGTGTTTGCTGGTGCTAGGAATTCCTGAGTCAGCAAGCAATAATGAACTTACAAAAAATTACTGTTTAGCTCTGGCCGGTGTGACTGAGTTGGTGAACATCATCTCATGCACCAAAAGGTTGCCTGTTCAAATTCCCAGTCAGGACACATACCCAGGTTGCAGGCTGGATCCCCTAGTAGGGGGTGTGCAGGAGGCAGCCAGTTGATGCCTCTTTCCCTAAATTTTAAAAATCTTAAAAAGAAATATAGCCTAGCCGTCGTGGTTCAGTCATTGAGCGGTGACCTATGAACCAGGGAACCAGGTGGTCAGGGTTCCATTCCTGGTCGGGGCATATATATATGCCCAGGTTGCAGGCTTGAACCCCATTGTGGGGCGTGGGGGGAGGCAGCTGATCAATGATTCTCATTGTTGATGTTTCTAATCTAGCTCCCTCTCTGAAATGCATAAAAATGTATTTAAAAAGTAAGTAATTGTTTAGATGTATAGGCATACCTAATATAGGGAGATCTTTCCTCACTGGAATTAGATCAAATCCCTGACTATTCTTTTTGTATCCTTCATATACTTTGTCATGTTTCATGTGTGTTCATGACTTTTTTAAATTGATTTTGAGAGAGGAAGGGGGGGCGGGGAGAGATCCATCAATCGGCCACTGGGGATCAAGCCCACAACCCAGGCTTGTGCCTTTGCCCAGCCAATTGAGCTACACTGGCCAGGGCTGCTCATGACTTAAAATTAAAAACTGCCCAATGGTGTGGCTCAGTGGATGAGCATTGGCCTATAAGCCAGGAGGTCACGGTTCGATACCCCCTGTGGGGCGTACAGGAAGCAGCCAATCCATGATTCTTTCGTCATTGATGTTTCCATCTCCCTCTGCCTTCCTCTCTGAAATCAATAAAAATATATTTAAAAATATGTATATATTTAGATTTCAGAGAGGAAGGTGGAGAGAGAAACATCAATGATGAGAGAGAATCACGGATCGGCTGCCTTTTTGCAAGCCCCCCACTGGGGATTGAGCCTGCAACCCGGCATGTGTCCTTGACTGGAATCAAATCTGGGATCCTTCAGTCCATTGGCTGATGCTCTATGCACGGATCCAAACCATCTAGGGCGAAAATAGTATATTTTTGAAACAAAATAAACTGCTAAGCACCTACTAGGTTGAGTTCTTAAGTATCCAGCACATAGTTTGATGTCGGGTGTGACAGGAGCTTGTGTCTTGATACTGCTGTATCGCCATACTATTAGTGTCTTTCTTGTACATTTATAGGACCCCAAATTATTTCCTAAACAGAACTTTTCTATTGGTCATTATCTTGGAGGTAAGGAGAAAGGTCTTTTAACCCATCCTGTTCATTTTGTGTTTTTTAAAATCTAGATCGAGATGCAAGAACACTTTTGGCAAAAAATCTGCCTTATAAAGTTACTCAGGACGAATTAAAAGAAGTGTTTGAAGATGCTATGGAAATCAGATTAGTCAGCAAGGATGGAAAAAGTAAAGGGTATGTTTTGTGTCTATCCAAATGTTACGAGTTTTATAAATCAATGTGATTCTAATTTATAAAAGGAATGACCCAGCTTCCTATGTATATGATTTGGGCAAATCTATAACCTGTGCCTTGATTTTCTATCCATATAATCAGGATAATGTACTTAACTCATAGTGATTTTAAAAGAAGAGTTAATGTGAAAAAAGGATTACAAAATGTATAGTGTATGCTTTGTAAGGAATGGCAATTATTTTGAAATGAGGTGGGCTTACTGTGAACACATTTTCTGGGAATACTTGACAAACTTAATGGGAGGAAAGTTTTTTGCTAATCTTACCTGAGGACATTTTTGTCCATTTCTTTTTCGGAGAATGGAAGAGAGAATCATTGATATGAGACAGACACATAGACTGGTTGCCTCCGGCTGTGCCCCTGAGCCTTTGTTAGTGAATCTGACACTAACCAGTAACCCACACCAGCCTGGGTGGGAGGAAAGTTTGAAAAGTGGAAGATGGCAGAAACCTCAAACATTTCAACTAGTATAAAATTGGACATTTTTGTTGTACTCAGCTGAAGTAAGGTCATTGCTGAGATTAAAACATTTGTGTTAAAAATTAATGTCATTGTCCAACCTTCATGGCAAACCAGGAGGTCACGGTTTGATTGAGGCCAGCCGGGTTGCGGGCTCAATCTCCAGTGTGGGGCGTGAAGGAGGTGGCCAGTCAGATTCTCTCTCATCATTGATGTTTCTATCTCTCCCTCTCCCTCTCTGAAATAAATAAAAAAATATATAATTAAAAAATTAATATGGTTTTAAAATTCAAGCAAATTCTTTTTTTAAAACACCCTTTTGCAGGATTGCTTATATTGAATTTAAGACAGAAGCTGATGCAGAGAAAACCTTGGAAGAAAAGCAAGGAACAGAAATAGATGGGCGATCCATTTCTCTGTACTATACTGGAGAGAAAGGTCAAAATCAAGACCATAGAGGTGGAAAGAACAGCACGTGGAGTGGTAAGAATTTATAGTCTTCCTACAGGGTTCCAGAATTGATGGAGCGAAGTGCTTTGCATTTTTGAACTTTATATAAGTTGACTGGGTGTAGATGTAGTTAAGCTAAGCAAGTTACGCTTATATTTGTAACAGTAATTCTGTGTCTTGAATGTACATTTTCAAATTTTTAATGTACATTTTAAAATTAGAATATTGTTCTAGGAAGATATAGATCAGTAGTCAGCTTACATTTTTGAATAACAGGAATGAAAGGAAGCCAGACATAACTGCATTATAGGTACTCAGTATATTGAGACACTCGGAATAGGATTCTATCTGCATCAACATTCGTATGTTGAAGCACAGAAATACTTAAGAACAAGATATAGCTGTGACTGAAGTTGCAAACCACTGTTTCACAGTCTTAATTTGGCATCTCTTTATTTGTAGGTGAATCAAAAACTCTTGTTTTAAGCAACCTTTCCTACAGTGCAACAGAAGAAACTCTTCAGGAAGTATTTGAGAAGGCAACATTTATCAAAGTGCCCCAGAACCAAAATGGCAAATCTAAAGGGTATAATAATTTGTATCTCTATGTTGTCAGTCATTGGCTGTAAGAGTGTCTTGAACAGTAGATATAATCCTCTAACCCTGTCTGTTAGAAGCTGGATCATTTTTAGCTATATAAAGTATAAAATAAAAAGCCTCTTTTATTTGCTTGAGGGGGGGAAAGGGCTTATGGCAGGGGTCCTCAAACTTTTTAAACGGGGCCAGTTCACTGTCCCTCAGACCGTTGGAGGGCCGGACTATAGTTTTAAAAAAACTATGAACAAATTCCTATGCACACTGCACATATCTTATTTTGAAGTAAAAAAAACAAAACGGCAAAAACACCCGCATGTGGCCTGCGGGCCGTAGTTTGAGGACGCCTGGCTTATGGCATCAGATGTGATTGCAAAGGAGCCATGAGCTTGATAACGTATTCTAAATATTGTTCATCCTCAGGTATGCATTTATAGAATTTGCTTCATTTGAAGATGCTAAAGAAGCTTTAAATTCCTGTAATAAAAGAGAAATCGAGGGCAGAGCAATCAGACTGGAATTGCAAGGACCCAGAGGATCGCCTAATGCAAGAAGCCGTAAGTTACAATTACCAGGGTGTTGTGGTTGGGGGATAACTCCTCACTGCCATGCTTTAACTTGGGTCAGATCTAGAAGTGAACTTTTTTTTCTGTTGTTGCCGAGTAAATGACACTGGATATGATGACCGATTATCTGAGAAATAATTGATGAAATCCAAGAAAATTCCTCTAGATAGTCAAGTTCTGATCCAGCCATGTCATCTCTGAGCAACAGATCTGCCCACGGTTTACTGCCTGTGTGGTGGTTGTCGCTACCTGCTTAAGATCTGTCTCACTTGTTTGGATTGGCTCTCCTGATTTCTATAAAAAATCTGCTTCGGTGGTCAAGGTAGACTTGAGATAGCAGTTGATTTAAGCCCTTTGCTTTCATTAAATATTAGTTAGCAAAATAACCTTCTTTTTCTCAGAGAGACACTTTAGGGTTCCAATATGACAAGCATTCTTGGCTAGTAGTCATTCTGAATATTGCATAAGTCCATGTCATCATTATGAATGAAGTGTTATTTTTTGTTCTTCCCCAGAGCCATCCAAAACTCTATTTGTCAAAGGTCTGTCTGAGGAGACTACGGAAGAGACATTGAAGGAGTCATTTGATGGCTCTGTCCGGGCAAGGATAGTCACTGACCGGGAGACGGGCTCTTCCAAAGGGTAAGGTGCAAGAGGGTACAGTGTCCACTGAGTGAGGATCTCTCATCCTATGTGTCTTCTCATTGAGCTCCTTTCTGTCGCTCTGTGGCAGTTATGGATTCGCACGAGAAGAAGAGACAATTCACAGAGCTAGCATTATTTTGCCTCCTGTCTTCAGAGGTATATGCTGCTGTTTTGTGAGACATTTTTGCATTTAAGCTGTCAGTAAACCCAGTTTCAACTTTCTGGAGAGAGCTACTCTTACCACTTTGGTCTTTTCTCAATTGAGCAAGGCTACTTTCTAGGGGTTAACTTTGGCACTTACAGTCAAACCTCAGTTCTCAAATGTCTCCCATCTCAAACAGTTCTGTTCTTGACCAACTTGTTCACAGAAAATTATTTTCTAATAACAAAACTGCAGTTCGAGACCTGATAACCCTTTCATCTAGACCTGATAACCCTTTCATGCTGATACATTAGCATGAAAAAAAGCATCTCTCAGGCTACAAACAGGAGATAATGTAAGTCAGTTTACCTCTAAACTTCTAGTAACTACGGTTCTCAACCAGTGGTTCTCAACCAGTGGGTCGCAACCCCTTTGGGGGTTGAATGACCCTTTCACAGGGGTCGCCTAAGACATCCTGCATATCAGATATTTACATTACGATTCATAACAGCAAAATTACAGTTATGAAGTAGCAACGAAAATAATTTTATGGTTGGGGGGTCACCACAACATGAACTGTATTAAAGGGTTGCGGCATTAGGAAGGTTGAGGACCACTGTTCTAGTTGTTAGCATCTCAGGAAATTGTGCTGTGAATATTTTTGTGTGTTTTGCTGGTGAAAGGGATGATTAGCATAATTTTAAAACGAGTGCTGATGTTGCTGTGTGAAAGTGTTCGCAAAACAATGATCACAGGAAATTGAGATAGAAAAACTGTTGTTGATTTGGATAAATGAAAAGCAGCTGGCTGAGGCCATGATTCCTGAGAAAGAAGATGCTGCACCCCTGGAATGTGTGCTGAAAGTGATTGAAGGCTAGTTAAGGACGAATCGACCTATGAACCAGGAAGTCACGATTCCAGTCCTGATCAGGGCACAAGCTGGGCTTGTGGGCTTGATCCCCAGATCATCCTTGCTGATCATTGATGTTTCTCTCTCTCCCTCTTCCTTTGTCTCTAACATTAATAATAAAAATATATATTAAGTAAATTAAGCTAGTAGGGGTGGTTCCATAAACGTAAGAAGACAAATGTTTGTTTATATATTAAACAATATGTTAGACATGTACTATGTATAAGAAAGGTTAAAGTGGAATCATTTAGTAGTCTGGAATGGATTCAGTTTACATTTCTAGTGGGGAAAAATTATTCCATTTTTGAACAAATTGCTTTTTGAAGAGCCTTCTAGAATGAATTAGAGAACCTAGGTTCTACTGTATTCCATATATCTTTGCTTTATAATGGACAATTTCATTTGGTATTTTAGGTTTGGTTTTGTAGACTTCAACAGTGAGGAAGATGCCAAAGCCGCTAAGGAGGCCATGGAAGATGGTGAAATTGATGGAAACAAAGTTACTTTGGACTGGGCCAAGCCTAAGGGTGAAGGTGGCTTCGGGGGTCGTGGTGGAGGCAGAGGTGGCTTTGGAGGCAGAGGTGGTGGCAGAGGAGGCCGAGGTGGATTTGGTGGCAGAGGCCGGGGAGGTTTTGGAGGTAAGGAGCATCGAGGTCTGCATCAGTGGTCACTATCACTGGGGGAGGGAGACCTGGCAGCTTTGCACCTGTTCTTTAATGATGTCTTCCCTTCCTCCAGGTCGAGGAGGCTTCCGAGGAGGCAGAGGAGGAGGAGGAGACCATAAGCCACAAGGAAAGAAGACAAAGTTTGAATAGTTTCTTCTATCCCCGTCTTTCCCTCTTCCATTTGAAAAAGAAAGGACTCTGGTGTTTTTACTCTGTTACCTGATCAATGACAGAGCCTTCTAAGGACATTCCAAGACAGTATACAGTCCTGTGGTCTACTTGGATATCCATTTAGATAACATTTCAAAGGAGATACCCTGTTGGTTTTGACTGGATATTCGTATAAACTTTTTAAAGAGATGAGTGGTAGAGCTAACCCTTATCTGTAAGTTTTGAATTTATATTGTTTCTTCCCGTGTACAAAACCATTTTTTTCCTACAAATAGTTTTTTTTTGTGTGTGTGTTGGGGTATAAAGGAAAGCAGAATGTTTTATCATAATTTTGCTTCAGCAGCTATGGGACAAATTAAAAGTCCTAAACTCTGGTGCCAGACTTGTACTTCCTAGAGTGTTTCTCCTGGAATATTGCTGAAGGTCGAGCATGGTAAACCCACTTCAGATCCACCCCCCACCCCCTGATGGAAATGCTTGATGATTAGGTTTCAAATGCTCTAGCCAAAAGTTTGGTGAAATGGAAGTTTCCTCTGGCTTCTTGGGAGTCCAGTGTGTTCTGACAAGTGCTCTGGAAAGAGGAACAGGAGCCCTTTGGTTAGGCCTCCTTAGATACACACTGAGAATATGGATTCTGGAATAGTCAGTGACTAACAAATAGAATTCATGACAGATGGATGGACCAATGGGGACTGTGTGGCTGGGGAGGAAACTACCAATCCAATAGATGGGCCTGGCATTTTTTTTGTCTACCAGCAATCTTGGAACTATAAGAAGGCCTTTGGTTTTGCACTATGTAGTACCCAGACATTCTAACTGATTTATTAAACATTCCCTGTTACACATACACACACACTTTTGTTAGAAGTTAAAGGCTGATGAGATGGTGTCCCAGCCCAGCTGATGTGGCTCAATGGTTAAGTATAGACCTATGAGCCAGATGTCACAGTTCAATTCCTGGTGTGGGCACATGCCAGAGTTGCAGTCTTGATCTCTAGTAGGGGGCATGCAGGAGATAACTAATCAATGATTATCATGTTTATTTTTTAAATATATTTTATTGATATTTTTTATAGAGGAAGGGAGAGGGATAGAGAGAAACATAGATGAGCTACCTCCTGCACATTTCCCACTGGGGATGTGCCCCCAACCAAGGTACATGCCCTTGACCAGAATCAAACCTGGGACCTTTCAGTCCACAGGCTGAAGCTCTATCCACTGAGCCAAACTGATTAGGGGTGATTCTCATGTTTCTCTCCCACTGAAATAGAGAAGAAAAAAATTTTTAAAGTGCCCCAGGTGACAGCTGAGATTTTAAAAATACCTATTTTTATTGATTTTAGAGGGAGAGAGAATCATTGATTGGCTGCCTCCTGCATGTCCCCTACTGGGGACTGAACATGGGACATCAGTCCACAGGCCGATGTTCTATCCACTGAGCCAAACGGGCTAGGGCACAGCTGAGATTTTTGAAATCTGCCAACTTGAAAAGCAGGTGGACTTAACTACCTGTTGACTAATTAATCAGACTAGTAAAAATGAAATAAAAATGCAATACTGGTAGAATTCAATAAACTTACAGGGAAACCAACCTAAAAGAGGTAAATGGGTAGTTTTGTCTTTTTTTGCTAGTGGGATGTCGAAGCCACGCTGCACATCAGCCACTTCCCAGTCCTGTTCCAAGTACTAAGGACTTAAAAAGCAGAACGGGTATTGCTTTTGAGGGATGGCAAGTGCTAATGAAAGTGGTGCTGCCCAGGGAGGTCTGTCCTCTGATAGGGAAACCAAAACGAGCTGGGAGCCAGTATTTTCCGAGACTTTAAAAGTTCCAATTAGTCTATGCATGTCATTAAATTTCAACTCTTCAAAGGCTGAGTGCAGTTAGAACTGAACATATCAAAAGTTGTTTTGTTAATGGTGCTTAATCCCTCCTTGACAAGGGCCTGTAAGGGATCTTCGTGGGCCTCCAGGGACCCATCTACATTCACTAGGGCCTTCTCCCAAGCAGATGCTTGGCTGCTTTGCTCCGCTATTAAGAGGCCTAAGAGTGCAATAGGCAATTTTGGGAATCCAGGAGCATGAAGTAGGATTGCAACTAGCTCAGGCCCAACAGGCGGTGCTTACTCAATGTTTGTCTGACTTGGAAACTTGGAGTAGGGTTTTGGGGGCTTGTTGAAGGGAAGGGAAAGGAGCCTGACCTGATAATTGCAAGAGGAGTTCTTGGCTGCTAGGGTAGGGCCTGTACTATAAGATACCTGTCCTGCCATTAGAGCTAGTCTCTGATAATGCTGATACCGTGTCCACAATATGGGCAGGAAAGTTAAGGTTCTTGCTATTTTCTTCCCATTAAGGGATGGAAACATCAGGTCCTTTTAACTCCAGAGGTGTGCTGGTTTACAGTAGAATGAAGATGAGGATGGAGGCCCAGCCAGCGTGATCCTAGTTGAACTTTGACCTATGGAACCAGGAGGTCACTGGTTGATTCCCAGTCAGGACACATACCCAGGCTGAGGGCTCAATTTCCAGTGGGGGGTGTGCAGGAGGCAGCAGATTAATGATGATCATCATTGATATTTCTATCCCTCTCCCCTTTCTGAAATCAATATTTTAAAAAGGTGAGGATGGAGGGTGATTACCCTGCAGGCTGGAGAGGAGTGCTATGGCTTGCATTTAGGGTCAGGCCCTGTGAACATCCCAGGCCTTGCTGGTACCTGTCTGGTTTCTAATTTGGTGGGTTGGGTGAGGACTTTGCTGCCATTTTAGAAAAGCAGTCCCTTTCAGGAAATGGTTGTCGCTACTTTTGTCATTCGTCCAGCAGGTGGCAGCACATCCACAAGAATGTGGAAACCTGATGTGTCAGGGAAGCATGAAGATTAGTTTCAGGCCAGTGGATCTTGAACTCTTATCCTCTTCCCTCAGATTAGTGACAGGGTCTGGGAATCTGCAGGAAGTCCACTCAAGACACTTTGAGAGATGTTGCGGAAGCCCCTAAGTGGATTCCAATTGGATCCAAGGACTAAAATCACAGAATGTTTCTGTGTTCTTTTCTCTTGAGTTATCCCTTCTATGGTATACTATCTCCTTATATCTCAATCTCCGTCTCTCCTCAGCTTTAAGAAGTGCCCAAATCTTCCTTCCAAAAAGAGGTTGTCCCCTGACCCTCCCTCCCCACCAAGCTGTTCCCTCTTCCTTTCATTGCCAAACAGAAATACCACAATCTGGCTCTCAGCATTGTGGCTTCAGTCCTCATATCCCTACCCCTCTGGTGCTCATTAAGAGTCAAAGGCTGGCCGAAACCGGTTTGGCTCAGTGGATAGAGCGTCGGCCTTCAGACTCAAGGGTCCCAGGTTTGATTCCGGTCAGGGGCATGTACCTTGGTTGCGGGCACATCCCCAGTAGAGGGTGTGCAAGAGGCAGCTGATCGATGTTTCTCTCTCATCGATGTTTCTAACTCTCCCTCTCTCTTCCTCTCTGTAAAAAATCAATAAAATATACTAAAAAAAAGAGTCAAAGGCTGAAAATCAGTGATCAGTCTTTCCTCCAGTTTATGGCTTCTCTGGAGCATCTGACAGATGATCCCTCCTCCTTGCCTGAAACCCCCTCTCCACCCTTCAAAGGTGGACTGACACACCAGAGTGGTGGCTCTGTGACAGTAGGCTGAGGTGGAAAGGGAAGGAAAATAACAAATCCTGGGATTAGGGCTTACCTCAGCAGACTGATTTTCACCAATTAATGGATATGAACCAATGGCTCTTCCTCATAGGCCAGGTAACTGGTAATGGCAGGAGAGGTCTGGAGGGTTCATTGCTGGTCCCTCTATCTGGTTCTCAACATTTCTAATGTGGTGGTGACCCCCAACCATAAAATTATTTTCGTTGCTACTTCATAACTAATTTTGCTACTGTTAATGAATTGTAATGTAAATATCTGTTTTCCAATGGTCTTAGGCTCTACAGGTTGAGAACCGCTAGCAGGGTCGCCTAAGACAGGGGTCCTCAAACTTTTTAAATAGGGGGCCAGTTCACTGTCCCTCAGACCGTTGGAGGGCCGGACTACAGTTTAAAAAAAACTATGAACAAATTCTTATGCACACTGCACATATCTTATTTTGAAGTAAAAAAAAAAAACGGGCCAAAACCGGTTTGGCTCAGTGGATAGAGCGTCGTCGGCCTGCGGACTCAAGGGTCCCAGGTTCGATTCCCGGTCAAAGGCATGTACCTTGGTTGCGGGCACATCCCCAGTAGGGGTTGTGCAAGAGGCAGCTGATCGATGTTTCTCTCTCATCGATGTTTCTGGCTCTCTATCCCTCTCTCTTCCTCTCTGTAAAAAATCAATAAAATATATTTAAAAAAAAAAAAACACGGCAAAAACACCCGCATGTGGCCTGCGGGCCATAGTTTGAGGACGCCTGGCCTAAGACCATCGGAAAACATATTTACATTACGATTCATAACGGGCAAAATTACAGTTATGAAGTAGCAACGAAAATAATTTTACGGTTGGGGGTCACCACAACATGAACTGTATTAAAGGGTCGCGCATTAGAAAGGTTGAGGACCACTGCTCTACATGGAAACATGAACATGTTCTTGGCAAACTCTGAATGAAGGGACTTGGTTTTGTTCACTGTTCTGTCCTGTGGGTGTAGAACAGTACCTGACATACCAGGTACTCAGCGATGAAGGAACCCTGGAGAAACTCCTTCCCTTGACTGCAGGGAACCCTATGGTGGCAGTGGGAGAGGATCTTATGGCCAGGAGTTCCTAAGTATAAAGTTCTTACCTTTTTTGTGTTGGGAATTTTTTGGGAGTCTGGTAAAGCCTTTGAACCCCTATTAGAATAAATGTCTTCAAAATTATTTTTAATTTTCATAAAGGACAGGTTCTTACTGAGTTTTCTGAGAGGAAGGGAGAAAGAGAGAGCGACATCAAGTGAGAGCGGATGGTTGCCTCTGTGCTGCCCCAACCAGGGGTCAAACCCACAATGTAGATATGTCCCCTGATCAATGATTGAAGCTGGAACCTTTTGCTGTATGGGATGATGCTCCAACCAACTGAGCCACCCAGCCAGGTCTCAAAATCATTTTTTTTTTTAATTACAAGGGGAAACTATTAGAATAGTTACTAAAATATTTTAAGAACAGCTTTTGTGATAGAATCATATGTATTGATGCATTAGATAAAATGTATTGACATTTAAAATACTGTTAGAGAGTTGGTTCTGATAATGGTGGACTGGCTTCTAACAGACTAACCCTTATGCTGATAATTATGAACTGGACAAATGTAAAATACCAACTTTTGGAGGTGTTGAAGGACAAACAATACCAGAAACTGAAGCAGACACTATCATTGAAATAAGATAAGGACACTAGGTGAGATTCTTGCTTAGCCTGTGGTTGTAGTGTTTTCAGGTGTTGTCCAATTTCTCTTTGCAAAGAAATTGACAGTGTTTTGTGCCTGCTCTCTGGGTAAAGTGCTCCTCAGCACTTGAACTTTGCAAGGCCGTTCTTGGCTTTATTCTATGTGGAAAGCACTACCAAGAAAGCTTGTAAATTTCCTAGATCAAAATGGTTGTTTCAAAACCTTGAATGCGAAGACATCTCATTTAGATGGTGATAAGTGTCCACCAAATAAGGTAACGTTAAGAATACAATTTTTTTCTTCAAAGTCTTTCCAGAAGTGGGCTTTCTCCCTCTCAGAGAAAGATTTCTGCTGTCATTCTGAGCTAATGCTTTAGAACTTGTCCTTCAAAAGTTACTAAGAAGCGCTTCAAATGACTGTTTTCCCATTTCCTGATAAACTTTTTTCTTTAAAAAAAAATATATATTTTATTGATTTTTTTACAGAGAGGAAGGGAGAGGGATAGAGAGCTAGAAACAACAATGAGAGAGAAGCATCGATCAGCTGCCTCCTTCACACTCCCTACTGGGTATGTACCCACAACATAGGTACATGCCCTTGACCAGGATCGAACCTGGGACCCTTGAGTCTGCAGGCCGACGCTCTATCCACTGAGCCAAACCGGTTAGGGCTGATAAACTTTTTTTCAAATGCAATGATTAAGAGACCTGCTTCTGATAAAGTCGACGACTTTTAGAAATGTTGACAAAACATCTTTCAGGATGTTGGAAAAGTCTTTGTTGCCCATGCACGTCTATGTAAAATGACGACAAGGAGAGCTTTATCGCTAAATTTGCAAAATCAGTTTTGCAGGAGGCCCATCTGCTCAGAGAATGAACCTTTTCTATTCAGGCGAAGTTTTATTTGGCAAAAAACCTTTTTACCACTTCCAAAATGTTGACAGCCTTTGTAGTTTGCAAAGGCGATTTACAAAGTAAGAATTCCTCAGTAGCGTCAGTATGCTCATAGTGAGCAAAAGCATGAGCAAAAGGCCTCCTTGGGGAATAGTGAGGCTGCTGTTTCCTGAAAGACCTACTTTAAAATGTTAAAATAAATGTCATCTATTCTCCTACACGTTACATCATTTGATGGGGGAACTGCTTCCAATGTTTTCTTTTGACTCAATCCAGAAAGTAGCTCAATAATTTCTGTGCGCATGTCCCCACACTCTGACATGCCTCCCTAAGAGTGTGGGAGATTTTCTTTGGCCTTCTGGTAAGCAATCTTAGAGGATGCTTTCATAAAAGCTTCTTGTGAAGTAGCCAATCCAAGTGTTGGAAGTATTCCAGGTTTTTTGAATTGAGCTTTTCTTACATAAAACCCCCCTTCATCTCTATGCATTTTTAGGACATATCATGCCCTGTTTTGCTGGTTTCATTCTTCCATTCACAAAAAAATTTCAGCACAAAAATCCCTGGCTTTTGTGTCCTGTCGTATTCATTATTCCCAAAGTGAAACTGGCCGGGCTGTTGTGGCTCAGTGTTTGAAAGTCAACCCATAAATGAGGAGGTCACTAGTTTGATTCCCAGTCAGGGCAAATGCCTGGGTTGTGGGCTCCATCCCCAGTAGGGGCCTGCAGGAGGTATCCGGTGGATGTTTCTCTACCCTCTCCCTCTTTCTAAATCAATAAACATATATTTTAAAAAACAACAACAATGCCGAAACCGGTTTGGCTCAGTGGATAGAGTGTCAGCCTGCGGACTGGAGGGTCCCGGGTTCGGTCCCGGTCAAGGGCATGTACCTTGGTTGCGGGCACATCCCCAGTGGGGAGTGTGCAAGGAGGCAGCTGATCGATGTTTCTAACTCTCTCTTCCTCTCTGTAAAAAAATCAATAAAATATATTTTTTTAAAAATCAATAAGATAGAAAAAAGTGAAACTGGATAATAGTCATTTTTTAAATGCTTTTTTTTTTATTATTGATTTGAGAGAGAAAGGGAAGAGAGATGGAACCATCGATGAGAGAGAAACATTGATTGGCTGCCCCCTGCACTCCCCCTAATGGAGGTTGAGCCTCAACCCGGGCCTGTGTCCTGACTAGGAATTGAACCAGCGACCTCTTGGTGCATGGGTTGATGTTCAATCACTGAGCAACATTGTCCGGGCTGTGATGGTCTTTTGAATGTTTCAACCTGACTAGGCTACAGTCCCCAGTTCTTCCATCAAACACTAATTTAGGCATTGCTTGGGAAGTGGCAAGGGGGTCTGGATTATGGATGGGAAGTAAAATATGCTGCCCTCCAACCGGGGGAAGGAAGGCCTACTCTTACACGAATTTCGTGCATCAGGCCTCTAGTTCAGTGGTCGGCAAACTCATTAGTCAACAGAGCCAAATATCAACAGGACGATTGAAATTTCTTTTGAGAGCCAAATTTTTTAAACTTCTTCTAACACCGCTTCTTCAAAATAGACTCGCCCAGGCCGTGGTATTTTGTGGAAGAGCCACACTCAAGGGGCCAAAGAGCCACATGTGGCTCGCGAGCCGCAGTTTGCTGACCATGGCTCTAGTTCAGTATATAATCTTGGCACTTTGGATTGGTGGAGGATAGACAGACTGGTGTGAGAACAACTGGATAACCACCTGTCTGGAGAAACATTGTGTTAGTACCTTGTGCCTTATATTAAAATGAATTTCAGGTGGATCAAAGGTATTGATATGAAAAGTGAAATATAAAATACTAGAAAAAAGTAAAATACTAGAAGAAAATATGGGAAGTGACAAACGGAAAAATATTTTCACAGCATATGAAATAAACATCTGATGAAGCCCTACAAATAATTTAAATAGACAAATAAGGCAATAGAAAAACAGACAAAGGTTTTGAACAAACCTTTCTCATAAAAGGAAATACAAATGACTCATAAACACATGAAACAATGTGATCTTACTTGGGGTAATAGAAATACAAATTAAAACAACAGTATTCACCTTTTCTTATCTGTTAGATTGGCAAAGATCACCATGTTTGCTAACATACTTTTGGCAAGAGGGTTGCTCTAGGGAAGTGGTTCTCAACCTTCCTAATGCCACGACTCTTTAATATAGTTCCTCATGTTGTGGTGACCCCCAACCATAAAGTTATTTTCGTTGCTACTTCATAACTAATTTTGCTACTGTTATGAATCGTAATGTGAATATCTGTGTTTTCCGATGGTCTTAGGCGACCCCTGTGAAAGGGTCGTTCGACCCCCAAAGGGGTCGCGAACCACAGGTTGAGAACCGCTGATCTAGGGGCTGGTTGTAGACATCAGGGCTCATCCACAGAATGCAACACCAGGCAGCTTCCGGTGGAACATTAGGCTAACTCCACACAGACTGAGGTGGGACGATCTTTCAGATTCACGTTTAAGTAGCAAGTCTTTTGCCCCAATTTGTGTAAAAGATAGAAAGGGTGAGTCCTGGCTGGTGTGGCTTAGTTGGTTGAGCATTGTCCTGTGCACCAAGGTCACCAGTTTGATTCCTGGTCAGGGCACAAGCCTGGGTTGTGGGTTCAGTCCCCGAACAGGAGGCAACCAACCGATGTTTCTCTCTCTCTCCCTTCCCCTTCTTCTCTCTAAAATCAATGAAAACATATTAAAAAAACACACACACAAAAGATAAAAAGGGCGACAGCTCTATCTGTACTTGCACGTTGACTCTCAGGAAACATCCACAGAGACAGGTGGCAGTGGTGGCCTCGGGGGACCGGAAAGTAGTAATGGGCACAGGAGGGAGAGGAACTTTTCCTCATTATATTCTCTTCTGTCATTTTTGTGCCATGAGCATATACATATTCAAAATGTAAGTAAAATAATTAAAAAACCAAATGACCAAATAGAGAAATAAACTTCTTCCAAAGGTCGAGGGGAAGCCTGGAAGCACCCAGCCCTGGCTGAAGCCCACAGATTTCCTGGGCCTCCTCTGCACAGCCATGTGGCTCAGTGACTGTCAGCTGCACTGGTGGCTAAAGGGGAGGCCTAGGGAATCTGAAGAAGACGGAACAGGTCTTGCGGACAGAGCCTGGGCCCAGAGACAAAGCAGGCCCTGTCTACCTGGACATCAGCATCTGCCAGCCCAGCCCCTGCGTCGGGGAGCAAGGCCAAGAAACCAGGGAGCTCTGTCTGAAGCAAGGACAAGCTGCAGGTCTGAAATTTGGGGTTTCTGTAGGCTGTTGGTTTCAGGTATCCCTTTAGGAGCTCATACTTTTTGCCTATTTCTTAAAAAAAAAAAATAACAAAAAAATCCCTGGCCGGGGTGGCTCAGTTGGCTGGGTGTAGTCCTGTGCACCTAGGGATTGCTGGTTTGATTCCCGGTCAGGGCGCATGCCTGGGTTGTGAGGGCTTGATCCCTGGTAGGGGGTGTGCAGGAGGCAACTAGTCGATGTTATGTGCTCACATCAATGTTTCTCTCTCTAAAAATCAATTTTTTAAAAATATATTTTTCTTGATTTTTTACAGAGAGGAAGGGAGAGGGATCTAGAGTTAGAAACATTGATGAGAGAGAAACATTGACCAGCTGCCTCCTGCACACCTCCTACTGGGGATGTGCCCGCAACCAAGGTACATGCCCTTGACCAGAATCGAACCTGTGACCTTTCAGTCTGCAGGCCAATGCTCTATCCACTGAGCCAAACCGGTTAGGGCTAAAAATCAATTTTAAAAATCTTTTTTTATATTAAAAAACAACAATCCCACATATACCACCTTGAATTTTTTTAAACGCATACCACCTTTGCTTTATTCTGAGCACTTTAGGTCGATATGAATGGACTACTCCAGCCTTACCACCAGGTCTCTGGACTGATTGATGTTGACTTGCATTCAGTGTCTCCAGCCAGGTCACCAATGGCTCTGTAGGGAACAGTAGGTCTGGAGGTTCAGACTTCCCCACCAGAACCAGGAGGGGGGAGGGTGCCGGGGGCAGGCAAGAAACGTGTACAATGCTGAGGATCATGGTTGGAGCTCAGGCAGAGGGATTCACCTGGGCAACTCCCTCAGCTTCACGCAGTGCCCAGTTCCTCTCTGAGCGTGGCACACAGAGTCCATAAAATAAGACATTTTCCAGCCTTGAACTTGATCCCAAAAAGTGGAAATGCTTTTGAGATCTCAGTTTTAGTCATACCTTGTTCTGTCTAGCACATGTTATCATTCTGAAATTTTTCTTTTTAGTTGGCTTATCTTTCACTGGTTTTCCAGTTATTTTATTAGTTATTTCACTTTTTCATCTTCCTTGTTCATTAAATCTTGTATGCCCGTTCCTATTTTCAACTCTCTTAATTTCTGAGCATCTGATTGAGTTGCTTACCTCGGCCAAGGATCCTGAGGTTGCAGAGACACCTGGCCTCCCCTACTCAGCTGGAAGGACTCAGAGTCTCCAACCTGTTGTCAGGAGGAAGGGCCTGACCCCACAGGCCTGGGGGAGGAGGGCTCCTCACCCCACCTTTGGCCTCTAGTTCCTCAGACTTCCTGGTCCCTCCCCAGGTAGCCCTGACTGCACATCACCTATCCGTCCAGGACCCAGAGGCTTTTGAAGCACAAATGGTAGAAATGTGAATATACTTAAATCTAGTATCTTTTTCTTTGTGACATCATCCATTGCTTTATGTAGAGAACAATAACATTTTCATGTATGGTTCCCACTGTTTTTATTTTTTACCTTTTGCCCTTTAATTTCTTTGGATTTGGATTTTGTTATGTTACTATATGTTACTTTTGTTATTTTCCAAACAATCACGTGTCCTAGAATCATGTCTTGAATGAACAGTCTCTTGCCCACTAATTTTCTTTCTTTATTTTTAATTAAAAATATATATTTTTTTATTTTTTTAAGATATATATATTTTTTAATTGATTTCAGAGAGGAAAGGAGAGGGAGAGAGAGATAGAAACATCAATGATGAGAGAGAATCATTGATCAGCTGCCTCTTGCAAGCCCCAAACTAGGGATTGAGCCTGAAACCTGGGCATGTGCCCTTGACTGGAATCGAACCTGGGCCTTCAGTCCGCAGGCTGATGCTCTATCCACTGATCCTAACCAGCTAGGGCAATTTTAAAAATAGATTTTTATTGATTTCAGAGAAGATGGGAGAGGCAGAGAGAGACAGAAACATCAATGATGAGAATCATTGATTGACTGCCTCCTGCACGCCCCCTACTGGGGATCGAGCCTACAACCCAGGGAATGTGTCTTAGGCTGGAATTGAACCTTCAGTCCGAAGGCCGACACTATCCACTGAGCCAAACCAGCTATGGCCCCACTAATTTTCAATTTCTGCTTTGTTATATGAGATAGTCCTAATTATCCCAGAGTCAGTTTCTGATCTATTAAGCATCATTAATCTGACCATGTATTGCACCAGACAATATTAATTTAACTACCGTAGTAGTTAATTTGTAATGTGTTTTTAATCTGGTAAAGCTAGTTTCTTTTATTTTCAAATATTCTTAATTATTTTGATTGTTTCTTCTTTCAGATGGCTTTTAAAAGAGCTTTGTCAAGGCAAGGCTGGGAAGATGGTGGCGTAGATAAACATCTGGGCTGCTGCTGTCCACAACAATTTCCAAAACTACAACTAAAAGACGGAACGTCTATCACCCAGAACCACGGGAAAGCTGGCTGAGCGGAACCTCTACAACTAGACCGAAAGAGACGGGAGCAATCAGGGCACAAACACTGAAAAACTGAGGTACAGGGGAGCGCGCGCGCGCAATATGAGCTGGCGGCGGATCCCAGCTGGAGGCGGGCATTGCTTTCTTCAATCCAAAGAGAGACAAGCCCCCAATCTCTCTGAAATCCAGTTTCTGGGGAGAGACTGGACTGTCTGCCATTGGGTCGGAGAGTGAGGGTGGCTTACTAGCAGAGCTGCGTGGAGGTAGAATTGCTGGCTGCACTGGGGCGAGATGCGGGGACGTGCTTGGAGGCGGCTCATTGCCAGCCATCGCTGGTTGCCACGCCCTAGCCTAGTGACGCCCTAAGACTCCGCCCCGCACAATCTACAAACACACCCAAGCTCCTAGCAGCGGCTTTTGCATATGAATGGCCTTCTCTATTGCAGTTTAAACTAGTGAACTTGCAACCCTGTACAGACAGCTCCAAAGCCTCCAAGCTCCAAGCAGGGAGGAGAGGACGGCAGTTCTTGCTGTAGCTCCTGCAGGGTGGCCTCAGACAGCAGCTGAACTGCACCCCATTGGAAGCCAGTATACCTAGTGGTCAGTGTGAGACACCAGATTTCAACTCCTCACATCCATAAGTGACACATTCGGGAGGCGGACTCAATGAGCACCAAAGCCCCACTGAAACAAGCCCTGTACCATAAGTGTGTCTCCAGTGCAGCAGTGCTTCCATTATAGACACAGCGGGTCCTCACAGCCAATTGGCCTGGAGGTCAATTCCTCCCAGTGCACCAACAGCAATCAAGGCTTAACTACACCAAGACTTTGCACTCAGCCCACAAAGGGGTGTACCAAGAGTGACCACCTAGGGTGATTGGGGAAGCTGAGCTACCGGCCCCTATAGGTCACTGACCACACAAAACCACTCCATCAACACAGGGAGGCAGCCAAAATGTGGAGACACTGAAGCATGTCACGAATAGGAGAGATGGAGGAAAGTAAACTACTGGACTACACAGTGTTCAGAACCACATTTATAAGGTTACTCAAGAATCTTCTAAAAACCGCTGAGAAACTTGAAGAGACCTTCAAGGACCTTAATGAGAATACCAAAAAAATGGAAAAGGACCAGTCAGAAATTAAGCATACACTGAAATAAAGAATATACAGAAACTCAACTGTAGATCACCGTACCCCAAGAGTCAAACCAAAGATCTGGAATATGAGGAAGCAAAAAACATCCAACCAGAGAGGCGGAAAGAAAGAAGAATCCAAAAGTGTGAGGATAGCGTAAGGAGCCTCTGGGACGGCTTTAAGCGTACCAACATCCGAATTTTTGGGGTGCCAGAAGAAGAGAGCAAGATACTGAAAACCTATTTGAAGAAATAATGACAGAAAATTTCCCCCACCTGGTGAAAGAAATAGACTTACAAGTCCAGGAAGCACACAGAACCCCAAACCAAAGGAATCCAAAGAGGACCACACCAAGACACATCATAATTAAAATGCCAAGGGCAAAAGACAAAGAGAGAATCTTATAAGCATCAAGAGAAAAACAGTTAGTTACCTACAAGGGAGTACTCATACGACTGTCAAGCTGATTTCTCAACAGAAACTATGCAGGCCAGACGGGAGTGGCAAGAAATATTCAAAGTGATGAACAGCAAGAACCTACAACCAAGATTACTCTACCCAGCAAAGCTATCATTCAGAATTGAAGTTCAGACAAAGAGCTTCACAGACAAGAAAAAGCTAAAGGAGTTCATCACCACCAAACCAGGATTACATGAAATGCTGAAGGGTATTATTTAAGAAGACGAAGGAAAAAAAAAGGTAAAGGTAAAAATTATGAACAATAGCTGAAACCGGTTTGGCTCAGTGGATAGAGCGTCGGCCTGCGGACTCAAGGGTCCCAGGTTTGATTCCAGTCAAGGGCATGTACCTTGGTTGCAGGAGCATCCCCAGTGGGGGATGTGCAGGAGGCAGCTGATCGATGTTTCTCTCTCATAGATGTTTCTGGCTCTCTATCCCTCTCTCTTCGTCTCTGTAGAAAATCAATAAAATATATTAAAAAAAATTATGAACAACAAAAAGACATCAAATACATATCTACCAACAAGTGAATCCAAAAATCAAGTGAATAAGAAATCTGAAGAACAGAATGGACTGGTGAATATAATAGAATTAGGGACATAGAAAGGGAGGGGATGGACAATTCTCAGGGGGAAGGGGGTCTGAGAGGTGCAGGAAGAGATTGGACAAAAATCTTACACCTATGGATGAAGACAGTGGCGGGGGGTAAGGGCATGGGGTGGGGTGGGGAATCAGGTGGAGGGGAGCTATGGGGCAGGGGGAAGAGGAACACCTGTAATAACCTGAACAATAAAGATTTATTATTAAAAAATAAAATAAAATATAAAAAATAAATAAAAGAGCTTTGTCAAATTCTACCAAAAAAAAAAAAAAAGGAAAAAATAATTTTGTATAGAATTGTTAAATGTTAAACATTAATAGGAACATATTTTTCAATTGTTTTATATCACTAAGAAAAAGTTTTTATATTTCTTCATTCACATTTCATATTTATTATTAAAGCATTCCTATTAATAATTTTTTATGGTTGTATTGCTACATACTACCAACAAATAATCAGAAACTGAAATTTTAAGGCCCTGGCTGGGTAGCTCAGTTGGTTAGAATGTCGTCCCGATACACCAAAGTTTCAGGTTTGATCCCCGGTCAGGGCACTTACAAGAATCAACCAATAAATGCATAAATAAGTGGAACAACAAATCTCTCTCTCTCTCTCTCTCTCTCTCTCTCTCTCTCTCTCTCTCTCCCTTCCTCTCTCTAAAAAATCAGTTAACAAAAAAATAAATTTAAATTGGGGGTGACCACAAATGAACAATCCTATGGACTTGGGTGGGTAGGGAATGGAAGCTAGATTGCAAGAAGGATCAATAGTACCCAATAGAAACACAATCTTGTAAGGAGGGGAATGGTGGAGGGCACAAACTTACCTGGGGGCCCAAGGATGGGAAGCATCAGATCTTGAGCAGAGCATGAGGGTCAACTTCAAACTCAGGTTCTATGGGCTGAGTCTATTATTTTTGTTGCCTCATAACCCCTTTCTTTGGGGAACCCGTCCTTCCCTCAGTGCCCCTTCTATTATAATCCTGCTCAGGCCATGTGGCGCTAACCCTGCCCCTGGCCTCGGTGATGTCCTGATAGAGGATTCTATTCTTCTTACTGTGAACATTGGTTCACACTTTAAGTTTTGCCAGAAATATCAGAAAAGACACCCATTATTTTCTTGGGAGGGAGAGGAGTGTGAAGCTGCCTGGGACCATCTTTTCCTCCCTTTGGAGATCAAGTCAATTCAAAGAAAAGAAGAGCAACAGATAAAGAACAATTATTTAAGCACCCAGACCCAGCCACACCTGAAACCTAGAGATGTGTTACACCCACTAGAAGGTTTTTTTTGTTTTGTTTTGTTTTGAGCTAGTTTGGAGTTGGGTTTCTATCAAGTACGAGTGACTGCAACCTGAATAAGCAATAGTTTGTGGCAAAACTGAAACACACACACACACACACCACAAAAAAACCCCCCACATTCCCCCAGGGACCCAAGCAACCCTACTGTGGGATCTGTCTCCCTAGTAAGATAGGAGAAGGGGAGATGCATCTCAGTTAGGTGCAGATTCAGAAGCGCTGGTGAGAAAGCTGGGGGAGGGAGATGAGGAGGTGGGGAGCGGCTCCAATCTCCATAAGAGGAAGGATGGACTGACTGCCGTGTCCACTCTCTGTCCCCAAAGCCTAGCGGAGTCAGCCCTAATGTGCAACAGGTTCCCAAGGGGACCTTCTAGTCCATGGTTGTTCAGCAATGCCCATGGGCTATGCAAGTGGTCCTGAAGGTGCAGTGTGGGCACAGGGTGGTGGATGAGGGCCAGTTATCCAGGAGGAAAGTCCATGAGAGTGACGAGGAGGGCAGTGAGCAAAGTCCAGCTGTGGTGAGAATTATGCAGGAGACAAGCCCTTGGAGGGTCCCAGAGATAATTCTAAAAAGAGAAGGCTTGCTCTGCTTTTGACAAGGGGGACCACTGAGTACAGTAGTAGGATTTAGGGACAAATGGGAAACCAAGTACCTGGGAGCTATGAGACAGGAGGTGGAAAGGTGTACTGGCTGTATGCAGTTCGGGGAGTCAGGGGAACTCACTGGGCTCTGTTTGCTGGGTTTGGGACCTGGGTTATACTAACTTCATAAAATGAGTATTTCGTGTCAGAAATGGGTTACATACACTGGAATGGGTCGTTTCTTGGGAGTCTGAAAGAATTTACTGCCCAAATGGTCTCCAGAGACTTTAAGAAAGTGTCGGGCTGTATGTATGTATGTATGTATGTATGTATGTATGTATTATTTATCGCTTTATTGTTGATAGTATTACATATGTCCCCCTCCTCCTGCATTGACCCCATTTAGCTTTTCTCTGCTTTGATTAAATTTGCCATAGATCCAGCTATCTCAATGTGTTTTTGTTGTTGCTAAAGAATCTACTTTTGCCTGGCTGGTGTGGCTTAGTGGTTGAGTGTCGACCTATGAACCAGGAGGTCAGAGTTCGATTCCCAGTCAGGGCACATGCCCAGGTTGTGGGCTCGATCCCCAATGTGGGTGTGCAGAAGGCAGCCGATCAATGATTGTCTGTCATCATTGATGTTTCTATCTTTCTCTCCCTCTCCTTTCCTCTCTTAAATCAATAAAAATACTTAAAAAGAATCTACTTTTGAATTTATTTACCAATTCGACTGCTTTCAAATTCATTAAATTCAACTTTCATCTTTACTAGGTCTGTATTATTTCTTTTTTTCTGGCTTTGCTTTAGTCTTTTAAAGTTCTCTTCCTGAAATTTTGCATGGAGGTATTAATTCAGTTATTTGTATTTTTTCCTTAAAATAATTAAAGCATTTAAAGTTGATGCCCTAACCGGTTTGGCTCAATGGATAGAGCGTCAGCCTGCAGACTGAGGGGTCCCAGGTTCGATTCCGGTCAAGGGCATGTAACTTTGTTGCGGGCACATCCCCAGTAAGGGGGTGTGCAAGAGGCAGCTGATCGGTGTTTCTCTCTCATTGATGTTTCTAACGCTCTTTTCCTCTCCCTTCCTCTCCGTAAAAAATCAATAAAATATATTAAAAATAAATAAATAAAGTTGTTAAAATTTCACAATGGTCAACAGCCACTGCTTTAGAGCCAAGGCTTAACATGTAACACCCTTGAAGTCATAGTGACATAAATTGGCGTTACCCCCATAAATGTGGTATTCCTGATTTCAATACAATGTACCATTATACTTTTTATTTTCTTTGATTCAACAGTTTTTTAAGGAAAAGGCTAGGCTTATTGTCATTGTTCTTGTTTGGTTTTCTTTTGTGGGTAATTTCTAGTTTATTGTATTATGGACATAGAGTTCAGCCTGTCCAGTTTCTGCTTTGGGAGATTCTTGACATTTTCTTTCTTTATAATAGACATATGTGGTAAAAACTTCCTGTGTAAAAAGAAGTCACAAGCTGTGTATAGTACAGAGTTTGATGTGGAGCTTTGGTTCAGTCTTATTCATAACTAGAGGCCCGGTCCACAAAATTCGTGCACTCAGGGGGGTCCCTCAGCCCGGCCTGTGCCCTCTTGCAGTCTGGGAGCCCTCAGGGGATGTCCCACTGACGGCTTAGGCCTGTTTCCCGTGGGAAGCCGGCCTAAGCTGTCAGTTGGACCTCCTTAGCACTGCCACGCTCGCAAGTTGTGAGCCTGGCTTCTGGCTGAGTGGTGCTCCCCCTGTGGGAGTTCACTGACCACCAGGGGGCAGCTCCTGCGTTGAGCGTCTTCCCCTGGTGGTCAGTGCGCGTCATAGCAACCGGTAGTTTCGCTGTTTGGTTGATTTGCATATTAGCCTTTTATTATATAGATATTGTTGGGTCTTTGATGTCTTTAATTTTTGTCAGTTTAATCTATTCTAGGTTGATTACATAATATGCTAAGGGCTCTCTCTACTTTTGTCTTTCTGGCAACATGTAGGCCAGCACAGCATGGCTGGGTCTGAAACCAAGGCTCCTTATGACTTTGATTAAATTTAGTTTTTAATCCTAGTTCTAGAAATCAACTCTCTCTCTCCCCCTCTCTCTCTCCCTCTTCCTCTCTCTCCTTGTCTATACTCCTCAGAGACCCAGCCTTTCCCCTGATAATCAGTAAACCCCAAGGCAGCAGAAGACAGTAGCCTGGACTTGACTAATGGTCACAGGGTCCGGACCTCTGCAGGTAAAGGTGATAGTTATATTTCATCTCCTGAGCCCTCTGGCTACTTTCCCATGAGACCAGACAGAGGGACCGGGGAGCAGACCTCAGAGCTGTCCTCAGACCTGAAGAAATGGCTCATCATCCTTACCTCACCTCTGACAATCAGCTCCCAAGGCCACGAAAACCGTAACCCACAATGTCTTGTGGTTTTGTCCTAGAGAATCTGTCACTTGCTTGCCATCGGGAAGTTCAGGCTTTTGAGCATCTCCTGGGTGGCGTCCTTCATAATAAGGCAGTCAGTATTTCTCCATTGCAGTTCTTGGTGTCTAGTGCTTGGCTGTGCTGGTGCTGGGTGGACGGATTCTCTGTTCTGTAGCCGGTCCCCTGCTCAGTGGCAGTCAAGGTGTCGGTTGGCTGCATTTGCATCTGGAACTTGGGTTCCTCTTCCTAGCTCGTTTTTTAACTTTTAATTTATAAAATCATTTTATTGATTTCAGAGAGGAAAGGAGAAAGAGAGAGATAGGAACATCAATGATGAAAGAGAATCATTGATCTGCTGCCTCCTGCACATTCCCTACTGGGGATCGAGCACACCACCTGGGCATGTGCCCTGACCAGGAATCAAATCGTGATCTCCTGGTTCATAGGTAGATGCTCAGCCACGGAGCCAACCAGCCGGGCCCGAGCTCGTTTTTTATTACTGGCAGCATTCAGTTGCTTCAGATGTAGGACTGAAGTTCATTCACATTTCCTTGCTGGCTGCCAGCAGGAGCTACTCTCAGCTTCTAGAAGCTGCCCTCATTCTGGTCACTTGGTCCCCTCCATCTTCAAGTTACCCACGGCACAGGGACTCCTTCTGCTTCTGTCACTAGCCGGAGAAAGCTCCACTTTATTAATTTTTTAAAATATATTTTATTGACTTTTTACAGAGAGGAAGAGAGAGGGATAGAGAGCCAGAAACATCGATGAGAGAGAAACATCGATCAGCTGCCTCTTGCACAACCCCTACTGGGGATGTGCCCGCAACCAAGGTACATGCCCTTGACCGGGAATCGAACCTGGGACCCTTGAGTCCGCAGGCCGACACTCTATCCACTGAGCCAAACCGGTTTCGGCTGAAAGCTCCACTTTAGAAGGCTTGTGGGATTAGATCAGGCCCACCCAGGTAATCTTCCTGTTTTAAGGTCACCTGTGCCATAGGAGTGATATCTCATCACATGCGCAGGTTCTAGGGAGCAGGCAGGACAGCTCTAGGTGTGCTGCGATGCATAATGGCCGTACGTTTTCATTATAAAAGACACATTTATCAGTTACTCTATTTTAAAAAATATTTTAATTGATTTTTGTTGACTTTTAGAGAGAGAGAGAGAGAGAGAGAGAGAGAGGGAAACAACAATGGCTGCCTTCTGCACACCCCCTACTGGAGATAGAGCCCCCAAACCACAACTGGGGGCATGTGCCCTGATGGGGAATTGAAGTGCAAACCTTTTGGTGCCCAGGCAATTCCCAACCAACTGAGCCACACGGCCCAGGGCTCAGTTACTCTATTTTTAAAGTCCCAAACAACACAGCTTCAAATTACATAAAACATATCTAGCAAGAAATGTTTGACTAGGTCTGGATGATCTGGGCTGATTTGATCTGAGTCTGGCCTTTCAGCAAGCAGCTGGTTTTAGCTAACTGCAGGCAGCTACGGTGGAGGATGGTCAGCTATTTCTAGACCCGCCTCAAACCTTCCAGACTGTGTGCATGGTTCGGAGTGGTGGTTAATGTGCAGCTTTTGCAGCCTGGCTGCCTGAGCTCAGACCTCAACCCATCACTTACAACCAGGCGGCTCCAGCAAGTCTGCATCTGCATCTGTTCGACGTCTCTATCCTGGATGAGCAGCTAGATCAGGCCAACCCTGAAGGGGCAGCCCGTGGCCTTTCACTCATGCCAGCTGGCAAACCCCCTTTAAAGTTTGAGCTGAATTTTACGTCACTTGCAACCAAACATATCCTAACCAATGTTGGCTATATATTAGCTTTTATTTTAAAAATGGGTTATTATTTCATTTGTCAACGAGAGCTCAGATACTAAACAATTAAGACAGCAACTATTTCCAGATATTAAGGCCTTCATTCTGACCTCAGAAGGCCCAGGAGGCTGGGCTGGCCACAGTGATTCTGTCAATCAGAAGGGCGGCACTCCGCCCCTTGGTGGGTAAAAAAGAGAATCATTCCTCCTTCCTCTGAATGAGCCCCCCGCCGCGCCCCCTAAGGTCAAAGTTACCTCACAACCTCCAAAGCCACCACGGCTGTCCGGATCTTGGTACACTTCCATCTCCTAAACTTTAACCCTCAACTCAGTGATACCTGCTTTCCTTATACAGATGAGCCCCAAGGAAAGGGTAAAGCCCCTGGAACCCCACCCTTAGGAATTCCCGCGAAATGGTTTGGCAGTTTCCCCGCATTTCTGAGGCATACATGCCTTAGTTAACGCGGATGACTCGGGGTACAAGTTACGGATTTCACATAACCAGTCCTACTGTCACGTTGTTCTATGTGGTCAGTTGGGGGCGCTCCATGCCATCTCCTGGGATTGCACAGCATCAGGGACTCCTCCCTTCCTCCCGCCCTGCCCGACGCTCAGGACTTTCACGGGGCCGTGCCCATGGCCCACCGCTACGAGAGGCAGTTCAGAGGGGTCTGCGATCCGCCCCGCTCCCCCCATGGCCGAGCGGCGGGGGCCTGCAGGTAGGTTCCGTTGGCTGTGCCCATTGGCTGTGCCCATTGGCTCTGTCGCGCTTCGGGTTGCGGACCCCGCGGTGCCGCGACGCGCACTCCTGCCCAGACCCCTGAGATCAGGTGGATTCTACCAGCGTCCCCCTCCCCCGCCCCCCCCGCCCCCATCCCAGACGGCAAAGCGCGATTGCCCCTACTAAGCCCAAGGGTTCAGCGATGGTCGATGGTCACGGGGTCGCGGGCTGGGCTGACCGTCCCCGGGCGCCCGCACCCTCCAGCAACTTTTCTGCCCAGCGATTTCAAGCCCCAGGCTGGACAGGAATTCCCGGCGTTCTTGCTGATTCGGCTGCACCGGTGGGAGGAGATTCCTAATAGGTCTTCCTAATTGCAGCGCAGGGTCAGTAAATCCCCGCCCGCCCGGGCGGGTAGTTCCCTGTTGGGGCGCGCTGTTTAAAACACCTAGGGCAGCTGTTTGTTTAAAACACCTAGGCTCACGCTCACCCCGACATCGCCGGGAGTGGGGACTGGGATGCAAGCATTTTTTTCAAAGCTTCCTTGGGGGCTTTTCAAACGAGCAGCAGGGCTGAGCCCCTCCGGGAAGCTTGAGCTCTAGGTTCAGCTGGAAGGTGTGAAATTCATTCCAAGATTTGAGTTCTGTATTAGAATTATATGCAAAAAGTGCATTGTACTCCCTAATGTGTGTGTTCATCCTATATAATAAGGGTAATATGCAAATGACGGAACAACTGGGAACGACAGGTCGCTATGACGGGAACTGACCACCAGGGGGCAGACACTCAACGCAGGAGCTGCCCCCCTGGTGGTCAGTGCGCTCCCACAGGGGGAGCTCCGCTCAGCCACAAGCCAGGGAGCACAGCGGCGCTAAGGATGTGCTAAGGATGCACTGAGGATGATCAGCCTGCAGGGAGCGGGCCTAAGCTGTCAGTCAGACATCCCCTGAGGGCTCCCAGACTGCAAGAGGGCGCAGGCCAGGCTGAGGGATCCCCCCTGCCCCCCCACCAGTGCAATAATTTTTGTGCACTGGGCCTCTAGTTTTAATATAAAAGCAAGTGTTAAAAGACCCCTTTTAGAAGATAAATTCATAATGAACAAGAGGTTAAGATTTCTTTCATTCAAGAGGGCAAGCAGGTACTATAAGGGGCTCACAGGAGGTGTCAGAATCACACATTTATATGGTGGGAAGGAACTGAATTGCAAACTGAAGCGGAACTGGTTTTTCCACAGGAGGAGAAGTCAATGGAAGCTCTGTGGGACAAAAATTCTGTTTCCAATCAAGCATCAGACATAACATGGACGTTACTAAAACCCACAAATATACATGGAAGTTACCACCAAGGAAAAAGGGAGGAGGGGAAAAGTCTTGGGAGAATAGTGGGAGGGGTTAGCAGCACATACCTGAGTTCAAGTTCTGCACCAAACGACTGTGGGACCCTTTTTGGGGGGAGGGGGAGCCTCCATTTCTAAAGTTGATCATGGTGCATATGGGGTTCTAGAAGCTTCCCTCCCTGCTCTACAGCTTAGGTGGAGAGTCAGCCACCTGGGATCAGGCTTTCTTTGTTAGGGTAGGGTTCTTTGAGTGGTCTCCTTCAGTTATGTAAATGTGGGCGAAAGGGCACCAGTTGCCCTGGGGTGGAACAACCTTTTGTGGCCTGACAAAGGTACCCCTTCTCAAGGCCCCTTGGAATGCAGAGCTGGTGGCAGGGGCTGGCAGCCAGCAGGGGAGGAAGGGAAGCGTTTTGGATCCAAAGCCCAGGGCCTTGGGAGAGGAAAGAGCTTGAGACCCATCTCCCCTCAACCTGCTCCCCAAATTCAGGTTGGGGATTGACTAACATTTACTGTCAGGAAAGGCCTGGAAAGTTTCTTCGCAAGAACAGCCTGAATGTTTTCTGGGTTCCCCGGCCGACTCTACAGCTGAATGTGAGCCGCAGGACCTAACCACCCCTATCTTGCTACTGCTGTTTGGGGAAAGGTTGGCTGAGTTGGTGAGGGTGATTAAGAGGATCCCTTGTGCCTTAAGCATGGTTCGCTGCAGCCCTGCCAGGCAGGTACACCTAAAAAGCTACAGGACTGTGTGGGCTCCACAGCGCCACCGTGTGGAGAGAGAGACCCTGCTGAAGAGTCCTGCCCAGACTTCCAGAGAACACACTGTTTGGACTAAGGCAGTGGTCGGCAAACTTATTTGTCAACAGAGCCAAATATCAACAGTACAACAATTGAAATTTCTTTTGAGAGCCAAATTTTTTAAACTTAAAGTTCTTCTAACGCCACTTCTTCAAAATAGACTCGCCCAGGCCATGGTATTTTGTGGAAGAGCCATACTCAAGGGGCCAAAGAGCCGCATGTGGCTCGCAAGCCGCAGTTTGCAGACCACGGGACTAAGGAAGCTCTGAGATTCAGAACAATTTGGGACTGAGTGGGCTCCAAGAGGAAGAGTTTGGATTTTGTAGGGAGGAAAAAGAATTTCATCTCTACCCTTTTGGGTTCTTAGCTGAAACTTCTATCGCTGTAGTAAAAGATTAATAAGATAAAAATACAAGGCCCCACTGGGCGTGGCTCAGTGGTTGAGTGTCGACTTATGAACCAGGAGGTCCTCATGGTTGGATTCCTGGTGGAGGCACGTGCCTGGGTTGCAGGCTCAACCCCCCAGTGTGGGGCGTGGGAGGCAGCTGATCAATGATTCTCTCATCATTGATGTTTCTATCTCTTCCTCTCCGAAATCAATAAAATGTACCCAATAAGGGTACATGAGGGATTGAAATAAAGGAATATTTATACCCTGAGCTATGGTTATTTCGATTACACATGTTAAGGGCTTACCACAGTGCCAGGCCTACTGAATGTGCTCCAGAAAATGGCAATAATTATCATTATTACTGGGAATCAAGATGGTAAATACTGAAGATTCTGGAAACTTCCAGAATGCCCTTTGTGTCTGTTTCCCAAGATAATCATCAAAATGTTAGAGTCGCTGAAGGAGGAACGCACGAGGCCAGAAGTGGTAAAAAATTATACATTTATTAGGTCACCTGGAAAACCAGGTGGGCTGAGCCCCCAAATGGCGCCCGCACCCAGGGAGGGGGAGTCAGAGATTTTAAAGGACGATAGGTGGGCTTTTTCTGGGTGGGTCTGGATCCTGGGAGGGTCCGGAGGGATAGGATAATGGTCTTAGCAAGTGAAAGGTGGTGTGAGCAAAAGGGAATGCCGTTGGTGACGTGGGCTAAAGATCAGTTCCCAGGAGAGGGAGTACCGATTCAATTATTGGATCAGACCTAACACAATAAACCTGGGAAGGCCAGGGCTCTCTTTGGAGGCAGCCAGGTCGCACTCCTGGGCGGCCGGAGGAAACCAGTCAGCTGGGCTGGGAGGGCCAGGAGCTGGCTGAAGGCCACAGTCGGCTGGGCCTTCTGGTTTAGGGTTAGGGTGGGCGGTGCCCAGCAAGTCTCGTCTCAGTCACTAGCCTCTTTTTTCGTGGCGCCCCCTTCCTGTTAAGGAGACAGAGGAGCTGGGGGACAGTGATGGGCAGGCCTCGGGGCCATGTGCTATGTTCTCAGTCTGACGTTCCTGGGACTTGGGACTGGCTGCCTCCCCAGGCTCCCAATGCGGGACTGGGGTGTGGACATGTTTCTAGGATCCCATCTGTTCTTGTTTCTTCCCTGGAAGCTGTGATGGCTCCTCAAGGCCTGCAGAAAGCACCCTAGCTCTTAGTAAGGCGAGCCTTTCTCACAGGGACGCCCCAGTCCAGCCTTTCCCGTCTCCAGCACTGTCCACAGCAGGCGCTCCCTCCTGTGCCCCACTATTTCCTACTTCTGGGCTGTCACGTGTCCCCAGCCTGGCCTGTCCCTCCATTCTCTTCCACAAGACAAATGCCCACTGTTCCTTCAAGAGGCAGGCGCACTGTCATGGCTAGGGGTGAAGCCTGCCTGCTCCCCAACTTGTGCTGGGGGTCTTGTTACTCTGGCCCCCTTGTGGGCTCCTGCCTTTCCTTCCTTCCTTTTGGTTGTGCTAAGCTGGTGCCCTTTCCCCTCTGCCAGCCTAGGCCTGGACCCCTGAGGTCTGAAATGGGGTCAGGAGCAAGACCCCCCCCCCCCACGGGCAGAGGCTGAGGAAGTTCCCATCAACGGGACGAGCTGAAAACAGCCCAGAGGAAAGGGCACACATCCAGCCCCAGCCTCTGGGGAGCACCGTCCAGACACCCACCCCATCCCCTTCACGCCCGCCCCCCCTCTCGCTCCCCTTCAGCTAGTGCATTCTTCCTCAGGTTGCAGCTGAACACAAGGCGCCCCCTGATCAGACCCGACACAATAAACCTGGGAAAGGCCAGAGCTGTCTGAGTCGGTGGCCCTTCCACGTGGTCCCCTGGCTGTCCTTCCTGCTGGTGCCCTCACTCGCCTCCACTCCACTCCAGGAAGAGAGGCCCCAAAGCCTCACGCTGCTTTCTGCAGCCCTGGCTTCAGGGGGTGAGTGATGGACAAACGGGGTGTGTGCAGTCACAAGGGCCCGCCTTGGAAGGCCCCCCCGCCCCCTGCCCCCCGGCCCCCCGCCTTGGAAGGGCCTGCCTTGACTTAACTCTCAGCTAGCTGTAGTGATCTCTCTCTCTCTTTTTAAAAATATGTTTTTATTGATTTCAGAGAGGAAGGAAGAAGGAGAGAGAGATAGAAACATCAATGATGAGAGAGAATCATTCATTGGTTGCCTCCTCCCGCAACCCAGGCATGTGCCCTTAACCGGAATCGAACCCGGGACCCTTCAGATCGCAGGCCAACACTCTATCCATTGAGCCAAACTGGCTAGGTTTCAGCTGTAGTGACCTTGAAATTCTTAATTTTTTAAAATCAGGGGCCCTGCAAATGCCGTTGCCAGATGACCAAGGTGGGGATCTGTGCTGAGGAGGAAGAAGTAGTTGCAACAATGTTCCCTTTTCTTCTCCAAGGGCTTAGACCCAGGCGCCCCGCCAGGATGACGTCCGTTTAGTCTTGGGCCTCCTTCCCCACTCTAAGATGTGCTGTTAGGATCCGGCCATTTCTATCGCTCACCTGGGGGGGAGCCACGGATGACTGACTGACTCTCTTGGGGCACCAGGCCCACCCTGCAGTGACTGAGCTGGGCACCGGCAGGGAGGGACATGCTGCTTGCTGACTACAGGCCCAGGACCCTTCTCCTGGGGTGGCTGCCCTCCCCACCCTGGAGGTAAGTGGCTGAGGCCGCACCGTGCGGTTCCCCCAACACCAGACCCCCTCCTTGGCCCCCCATGCCCCTGCATGCCCCCACCCAACCCCACTCCCTGTAACATCAACCTATCAGCTCTGGCCTTGCCCTCCGGGGGAATGTGCTGTTAGCTCAAACCTCCCCCACTCCGCCCCCCGCCCCCCAACAGTCCAGGGAACATCTTTCTTGACTCTGGCCCTGTGGCCTCTCCTTTCGTCCTGGCACTCACCTCCCTCTAAGGCCCTTCAAGGGGTCCTTGTGTACCCACCAGCCAAGAACAAGGAACAAGCTGTGTCTTCGGAAATCTCTGGCAACCTGGCCCCAGAGAGGCCCTCTGATGGGAATGGGAGCAGAAAGTTTCACAGCAGAAAAAACCCAGTCCCCTTTTATTGAGAAAACAGTCAATTCCTCACTCTTTTCCCAGGTGACTTTACCCCGAGGTACGAGGTGACATCCTTCTGCACCCACCCCAAGGACCCCTGACCCTGGGCGGGGCGGCCCACCAGGGACACTCCACGCCTTCACAGGAGCAAATGCTGGTCTGTCGGGCCCTGGAGCAGCAGGGTTCTGGAGGGGGCTGTGCCAGGCACCGGGGTGCCCTGGGCGTGGGGCAGGGAGGAGGTGTCTTGCTGGAATGAGGGAAGGGAGGAACACCGCCATCTCCTGAGGCCTGGCGCCTTCTTCCTCCAAATTCTTCATAAATAGAACTTCACAGTAATAGAGGTATGTCCACTTCCAGGTCAAACCGGCTGGTTTCTGGCCAGGGAGTCAGACCTCAGTGGGGCCGCAGGAGGGCCCGTGGCTGGGGTTGGTTGGGCAGCACCGTGACTTCGGGGGCAGAGCCCTGCGTCGGGGGCGGGGAGGGGGGGGCGGCTGCTGCCATCCGGAGGTTCTGAGGATCGCTGAGGTAGTCTGAGGGGCAGGTTCTTCCAGACAGGACCCGGTCGGAGCATCACAGGACGCAGCCAGGACTCAAGCCACCTGGGAGCAGAGGGGGCTGAGCAGCCACCTCCAGGCAGGTCTGGGGGGAGGGAGGGTGTGCCCAGGGGGTTCTGAGGCTCTGTCTCCAGGAGGCCAAGGAGCACGGAGTGGGTGTGGGGGGACTGTGAGTCTGCACAGGGTTGAGCTTCTCCTGAAAAGGTTGCTTGGGCCCGCAGGGAGACTGAGGCATATCACAGGAGAGGAACCTTCTGTGAATAAAGAGGGCAGCCACGGAGCCATCCAGGGCCTGGCCGCGCCCAGGTACCTGAGCTTAGGGTTCCTTCAGAGGCCACCAGGGCCTCCACCAGGTCGGAGGGAGTGAGGCAATGAACCCAGTTAGGAGGGCCGCCAGCAGCCTCGCCCCACACAGGACCTTCTCCAGTCTGGGCCGTTCCAAACGTTCCTGCGCCTCAGCTCGGCTTTCTGGAGAGCGTCCACACAGGGAGGCCCCCCGGCTACCTGTGCCCCCCACACCCAGGAGCACACCAGGCCCAGATCCAGACCCTCCACTGCCCTGCAGGGGACCAACGCTCCATCCGCCCTGGCACTGCAGCTCCGGCTGATGCTGGTGGCCCGGCCGGGGTCAGAGCACCCGGAGCTTGCGGGAGCAGGTGAGGTTGCCGTGCACCAGCCCCCACATGGCCAGCAGCTCCGCGGGCAGCAGCTTGTGCACCACCAGCATGGAGCGGAAAAAGCACGGCTCCTTGTTCATGCGGCTGTTGCGGTTCCGCGAGATGCCGAACGTCTTGAAGCCCTTGTGGGCCGTGGGCTGCACGCCCAGCACCTCCAGGCACATGCCCAGGAAGACGTCATCGATGGGGTAAAGCTCCACGGTGTCACAGGCATGGTGCAGGCGCCGGGCCAGGCCTCCGGCCATCAGGAAGCCGCCCCCGCCGGCGTAGGGAGGGTAGCTGGCCTTGCTGTACAGAGCCCCAGGGATGTAGTACTTGTTGTCCTTCTTGCGGATGGGCCGAGCGTGCTGCAGGACGTCACCCACGAACAGGTCTTCCTCTGGCCGCCGGTCAGCCAGGAATTCCAGCAGGTTGGTGGGGTTGACGAAGACGTCATCATCGCCCTTGAAGATGAAGCGGACGTTGGGGCAGAAGATGTCCAGCCACTTGAGGAAGTGGATCTCCTTGAGGGTCAGGTTGAAGAAGCTGTCAAGAAAGTCCCACTGCAGGATGTCGCCATAGAGGCGGTCCTCGTAGGCCAGCAGCTGCTGGTAGTGGGCGCGCTCCTCCTGCTTGGAGGCTGTGCCCAGCAGGAAGAGGGTGCGCCTGGCACCTAGGCCCTGGCCCACCGACTCCTGCTCCAGGCCCCAGGTCTGGCGGATGGCCTCCCGGCGGTCATGCTGCGTGATGACCGACTTGACGACCACCAGCAGGTAGACGTCGCCGTTGCACTTTTCCGGGTGGTTCAGCAGCATGGGGAAGTATCGGCAATGGCGGTAGCGCAGAAACTGCTGGAAGTGTGGCTCCAGGCCCTGGAACCAGGACTGGTGGGTCAAGTTGATATTGGCTGAGCAGTTAGTGGTGGTCACGTCCCAGGCCTGAGGGCCCCGCGAGGCCATGAGCACGGGGGAGACCAAATCCTTCGATCTCTTCCAGAAGTCATTGGGGTTCACCAGCTGTCCACTTGGTTTCTGGGCCTTCTGTGGCCCTAGAGTGGGTGGCGGGGGCTCTTGCAGAAACTGACTGGGGGTCAGACTACGCTGGAATACAGCTATGCCCACGAGCAGGGCCAGGGACAGACACACACTCTTGTAGACAATTCTCTTCCTGGGGGGGGAGAACATAGACAAAGATAAATCCCATGATCCTTCCGGAAGCCCCGGTGTGTAACTATAGTCCCAGAGGGGCAATGGGTCCTGGGTATGGGTCGGAGGAGGATTCTGCTTCCTCTCCCACCCTGACTTCCCTCCTCCAAGACCAAGGAGCTAGAGCAGGCGTCCTCAAACTACGGCCCTCGGGCCACATGCGGGTGTTTTTGCCGTTTTGTTTTTTTACTTCAAAATAAGATATGTGCAGTGTGCATAGGAATTTGTTCATAGTTTTTTTTTAAACTACAGTCCGGCCCTCCAAAGGTCTGAGGGACAGTGAACTGGCTCCCTGTTTAAAAAGTTTGAGGACCCCTGGCCTAGAGCAGCGACCTGTGGGTCGCGACCCCTTTGGGGGTCGAACGATCCTTTCACAGGGGTCGCCTAAGACCATCGGAAAACACAGATATTCACATTACGATGCATAACAGTAGCAAAATTACAGTTATGAAGTAGCAACGAAAGTAATTTTATGGTTGGGGGGTCACCACAACATGAGGAACGGTATTAAAGGGCCGCGGCATTAGGAAGGTGGAGAACCACTGGCCTAGAGCCTAAGAAGAGCCCTTTGGAGGCCGCCTGGTATGAGCTAAATGACTTCGAGGGGTTCCCTTAACCTCTCCAAACCATGATTTCTTCTTCCCTGAAACGGGGACAGCATGGACTGGCGTTCTAGCTAAAGTGCCGGGCAATGCAGTGTGTGCAGCCAGGGATTAGCAGTTCTATAGGGCCGGCCTCTGGTGGAGACCTTTGCCCTGTTCCCCGCCCGCAGCAAGGCACCTCGATCCATCACTTTCATTTCCTGGGCAGACCCTGTGCACCGTTCCGATGAGCCAGGGGGAGGAGCAGAGACAGGACCTGCTCTGCAGCCTAAAGCTCTGTACCGTGTGGGGGGCTTTGGGGAGCAGGCTCCAACTTGGGACGGAAGAAGCCTGTCCCTCTTCCCTCCAACCCATCCAGCTGACCCAACAAAAATAAAAGGCCAGGGCATCTAGCATGACCACCGCCCCCTAAGCCCCCAGCCTGGCCCCCACCTCCCTTCACATCACACTGGGAGAGATGCTCTACGGCCCTGGGAGGGCAACACATACGGACCCCCGCCTTCCAAGGACCCTGCTGGCCCAGGAACCCCTATCCCACCCATTTCAGAAGCAGAAATTAAGAGTGTTGCCAGGAATGCTGGACTCGGGACCCTCTTTCTTCAGCTCACAATCTGGGGGTGGCCAGGCCCCCTGCCCTGGTCTCTCCTGTGGAGACATGGGGGTGACACTTTCCCATGTGGTCCCAAGGTTTCCTGTGCATGGAGTGGAAGGAAGACGGGGTCACCTCAGGTGCTGGGTTGGGGGTGTGTGACCTAAGACGGACCCTGGGAGGGTGGGGGAGCAGAGTGCTTGGTTCTCCAGCCCAGGGGGTTTCAAGGAAGCCCCTCATACCCTACCCCAGGAGGGTCCCCCCCGGGGAGGGGGATGCGGCAAGGCCCCTCCACCTCAGGCCGGTTTCACCCGCACCGTCCCACTCGGTTTGTAGGAAAAAGTCCTTCAGGGGAGAAGAGAGACGGGGAGGGGAGTGAAGGGGAGGGGAGAAGCGCGCGGGCCGGGAGGAAGGACAGCCATTGGGGGCAGAGGACGAGGGTCGCCCCGGATGCAGGAGGCCCTCGGGGGTCGGGCTGAGCGCACGGGCTCCAAGTCCCCGGCCGCCGACCGCGGGTCCGGGCGCCGCACGCTTTCGGGCACCTCCGGCCACCGCCGCGCGAGCGCGTCCGTCCCGGGAAAGTGCTGCCAGCCCCGGAGCCCCAGCGCGGCATCTCCCGGGCCCGGAGCCGCCGGGCGACTCGGTCCTCCCCTTCCCCCTCGGCCTCCGGGACGGGGGGAGCCCGGCGTTCCCGCCCCCCCGCCCGACGGCCCCCCGGTCCCCACTCACCCTAGAGACATGGCGGCCCGGGCCGGGGCGGCAGCGGAGTGGAGCGCGGGTCGCTGCTCCGGGCTCGCAGCTCGGGGACGGCAGGCGGGGACAGGGACGGGGCGGGCGGGGGCAAGGCAGGGCCGCGCCCCCGCCCGGACTTTTCTCCCGCGGCCGGAGGAGGGGCCGGGAGGGGCCGGGAGGGGCGGCGGCCCAGGTGCGTTAACCCCTTCGGCGCCGCCGGGCCTCGGTGCCCGCCGCGCGCCCAGCCCAGAGGCGGAACCCGAGGCTGCGGAGCGCGCAGAGTCGCCCAGGGCCACTCGGCCCGAACGTGGGTGGCTGAGTCGGGGCTTCGCCCCCGGGTACGCGGTTTCCCCTGTGGAGCCGCGCGGGAGTCGCCAACCCAGCTGGGTGCGTGGGAACCTGGACGCCACCCACCCATCCCCAGCCCCCGCCGCCGGGAGGAGGGGCGGCCGGCAGTTCCCTCCGGCTCCGTTCGGACTCCCCTTGGCGGGACGCAGAGGCTGCCCAGCGTTCGGGACCCTCCTCCGCGCCCCCAGCAGCAGCCCTCTCCAAGCCTGGTCCCCTCCCTCCTCGGGGAGCTCCCCCTCACCACCGAGGGACGGCCTGTCTGCCCCGCTCAACCGCCTTCTTTTTCCACCCACCAACCAGCATCTCACTCAACACCCTTTTTGTCCCCAAGCCTTTATGCATCTACTCGTGTGTGTGCCAGACCCGCTCCTCCCAGGGGTGGGCTGCACTGGACAGACTCGGAGGGCCGTTCTTGGCTCAGCCGGGCCTGGGATGGTGGGTGTGCCCCTCCAGGTGACTTCAGAATCCTCCAACAGGTAAAAACTCCCTCTGCCCTGACCTCTCCCAGATGTCTGTGCTAGTCCTTTCCATGTGGAGGCCCCATCACGGAGCATATGGTAGGACCTTGGAAAATGCCGGTAGAATGAAGCGGAAGCATTTCACAGTCCAGTAAATAGCAGCTAACATTCATCAAGCAGTTAAAATATGCCAAGCACAACCCCAGGCTGTAACCCTAGCAGCATACACTGTTGTTATTCCCACTTTACAAAGGAGGAAATGGAGGTCCCAGGAGGGGGAAGCTCAGTAGGCCAGGTTCCATAATTAATAAGCAAATCCAGGAGGCCTGCCTGGCTCCCGAAGCAGGCTCTGGGGCCTTCTCTTAGGGGCAGCAATGACAGGGAGCTGGGACCCAGGCCCCTGAAGCCCTATGAGCCTTTGATGTAAAGCTCAAGGGCTCTTTAGAGAGGGTGGAAAAATCCAAGGTGCGACAGAATTCTCATGGATGTCGTGAGCTCTAATCAAGGAATGCGAAGGGACCTCCAGGAAGAATTCCACAGGAAAACCCTGGGACCAGCATTCTCACTCATAACCCCATTGACCACCTGTCCAGGGACTGCACTTCACTGCCCAGTTTCTGGGTTCTCACCTTTCACCCTGGAAGTGTGACCTTGAGGGAGGGCTAGGGCCAGGCCTGGCTGGGGACAGCCCACCCTCCCTCAGCACTGACCTTTCACCCAGAAGCTGTGGGGCCTCCTCAGGTCCTGGTGAGGGGCAGACACAGCTATTCCCTGGGAAGGGGTTGTGAGCCCAGGTTTGGGGCCCAGAGGGGAGAGCTCTGTACTTTCTGGCTCTCACTAGGGGCTGGTGGCCTGTCCCCTTGAGACTCAATTTCCTGTGAGCACCAGTTACCTGAGATACGCAGATCAGCGTCTCCTACATGGTGGCATCCCGGCAGGCTGGCTGCTATTAATATTATTATTAATAACCCAACCCACAAGGCCGAAGAACCCACCAGGGCTCAAGGAGGTGGTGATGGGGGGCGTCGCCCAAGGCCAACTGGGAGTTTGTCAGTGGAATCTGGTTCATTGAGAGGAACAGCTTGTCATCGTGGGTTCGTTTCATCTGTGCCGAGGTGGAACTCAGACCGGGGAATGGATGACAATTAATTACTCAGCCCCTGACTGAGGTTTGAGGGTGGGGGATGTGGGACAGGGTCAACTTTCAGTCAGTCTGACAGGCTCCCCGCTGGCTGTTGGGCCTCCCTTTGGGCAGAGCCCTAGCAGATCCCTGCTGTTTGTTTCGGGGGAATGGATGACAATTAATTACTCAGCCCCTGACTGAGGTTTGAGGGTGGGGGATGTGGGACAGGGTCAACTTTCAGTCAGTCTGACAGGCTCCCCGCTGGCTGTTGGGCCTCCCTTTGGGCAGAGCCCTAGCAGATCCCTGCTGTTTGTCTCAAACCGCAGCTGGGATGGTTGAGCAGGGCCAGTGGGAAGGGGGAGATCAGTCTGTAGATGGAAACTGTCCCACCCCACAACCCAGGCAGATGGAAGCTATAGAACCAGGAGATCTGGGAGGTGGGGGGTGGGGTGGGGGTAGGGGGTGGTCTGGTCTGTAGCCAAGGAGGGAGTTGGGGGATGGGAAAGCTAGTTGGGCGGGAGGCAGGAGTCCCAGAGTGTGGTGGCGGTGGAGTAGGTGTCACTGGGGCCTCTGATCCCCTCAGGCTGAGATTCTGCCCTCGACAAGGAAACTCAGGGAGGCCTGGTGTTGGAAAAGCCCAAGAAGCTCCTCCTCCCTCTCCCTCCCCTGCCCCCTCCCTCTCCTCCTCCCTCTCTTCCCTACACCTCTTTTGCACTTTACTTTCCCTTCCCAGCTCCCTTCCCCCTCCCTTCCTCCCCCTCATTCCTGTTCTCACAGTCTCTATATCAGCCACCACCCATCCTCCAGAACCAGTTGGGATAATCCAGACCCTGCTGGTTTAGTAGCAGCCAGCCTGCCGCGATGCCACCTATCTCATGTAACTGGTGCTCACCTGGGGCCAAGGACATGCCTTGCCCTTGGGTGTGGGGAGACATCTGATGGGTCAGAGGTTGCTCTCAGTCATCCCTTAACCAGACAATGTGGGGCTGACTTGGGGGAGGGAGAACCCGAAAGCTGGGTGTGAGGAGTCCTGGCACCTTGGAGAGAGATTACCATCTGCAGAGGCTGGTGCTCAGTGGTGCTGGGCAGTGGCCTCGGTGGAGAGCTGCCCTGAGCAGAGGTCCGCACTCCAGGGCAGCCATGACCAGTGCTTCAAGTGGGTGGCTACACTTGCACCGGAGGGTCCGTCAATTGGCACGGGAGTGTCGGAAGCCACCTCTCTTTAGTGAAAAGCATGTCCTTGAGGATGTGTGCCAGGCAAGAAATACTGTATAGGCCCCTCTGCCTGAGCCTCAGCAACTCAGCAGAGCAGTGCCCTGGGCCCAGAACTCTCCCTAATTGGTCCCGGACACCCCATGCAATGATCTGATTGGAGGGTTAGCCAGCTTTGGACTATTATGTCCTTGAATTCGCCCAGAGAGATGCTTTTTCGACAGAGAGTGGGGCTCCCCAGGGCTCCTGGGCAGTGGTGGGAGATCTGTTTGTGCTTCTTGCTGATAGGTGCTTTAAGTGGGGTGGCATTGATTTCACTGTAATATACCATGTGGGAAGGAGGTGTGGGGTGCGGCCTAGCATTTCCACCTACCTCTGGTCCTTGGAGGCCACCCATGTCCACTGCAGAGAACCTGACCCCTTCTGCAGGGCACCCTGGGAGGGACTGCCCAGGCACAGTGGAGGGGGAAGGGAAGGAGTAAGGTGTCGGGGGCGGGGAGGGGAAGAGAAGCAGCACACAAGGGAGGAAGAGGAAAGGGCCAAGAAGGAGCTAGCAGAGAGGTGGAGGGAGGGGGTGAGAGCTCAGGGGGCTGGGAGGAAGGGTTTTCAAAGCTTGGATGGTCTGGTTTGAAGTCTGGGAGGTGCCCTCACCCAAGGGCAGATCGGGTCAAAGAGAAGCCCCAGTCACAAGGGCGAGAGGCTGGGGGAGTTAGAAGCGTCTCCTTTCAGGATTTGCATATGAGGAACACAACGGACACACCCTGTTGCCAAGTGCTCTTCTGCGGGCAAATCCCCATCGAGCCCAGACTGACCCAGCAGCCAAGAAGGTGACATTGCCCTAACCAGTAGGATATTTCAAAATCGAAATTACCGGGCTGCCTGCGGAGAATCTGTCGGGACCTGGGAAATTGTGTTTTTCCAGTTTCCCAGATGATTCTGATGTACAGGCAGGTTTGGGAAAGACTGGCACTGTGCCCTCCAATTCCAGCTCCCTTGGTCAGCCATGGGCAAGGGCCAGCAGAGGGACACTTCCTCCTGTGAGCCTGGGGAGAGGGACAATGCAATGGGGAGGCGGCTCTGGAGGAAACTGAAGGCAGAGAGGGGGAGAGTTGAGGGATTCACTTTTCCTAGTGAAGCAAGGGGCAGTTGAGGAAGCAGAGGGGTTTAGGTGCGTAAAGAGTGGGAAAGGGTGGGACAACCAGACGTGTTAGGGCATTCCTGTGCATCCCGGAGACCAGGCCTGTGGCTGAGGCAGGGGTGTCCTGGTGTCTCTGGGTGTGAGTGACAGAAACCCAGCTCCAAGTAGCTCAAGCAAAGGAATTTATTGGCTTGTATGGTGGGAAACCCCTGTCCTTTGCTCTCTCTTGTCCTCTCCCCACCACCCACCTCTCTGTACAGTTCACCTACCTGTTTATTGGTTTAAAACGAATAAATTTTTTTAAAACAAAATTTTTTCAGTCCTCACACGAGGACATTTCTTTTAATTGATCTTAGAGAGAAAGGGAGGGAGGGAGAGAGAGAGAGAAGCATGGATGTGAGAGAGAAACATCAATTGGTTGCCCTGCCTGGGGATCAAACCCGAAACCAGGGTGTGTGCCCTGACTGGAAGTTGAACCCACCACCTTTTGGTGCAGGGACAATGCTCTAACCAACTGAGCCACACCCCCCAGGGCGGGTCACCTACCTCTTGCCTCTCTCCTGAACCCACAGGCTTCTTCCTGAGGACTAGGAGAAAGGCAGGCTTGCAGATGGCCTCTATCTTGAGGACCCCAGAAGAAAGAGGGTTCCCCCCCCCCCCAACCTTCATATATAAAATTCCAGGAAAGGATTCTTATTGGTCTTGCTTTAGTCTTATGCCCAGACCTGGGCCAATGATCATGTCTAGGGGGATTGGGGTAGTGTGATTGGCCAGGCCTGAGTCATGTGTCTCCTGCTGGGGTTGTGTTATCGGTGGAAGTGTAATTCTTGCAATATTGTGAAGAAAAGAATTTCCTGAGACTTGCATGGGAGAATGAGTAATATTTATTCAGTGGAAATAAACTGGGTTTCCAATGTTCCATTTCCCTCCATCCTGCCATGGAAAAGGTCCAAACGTGTCTTCAGCAGGGCCAGAATAAAAGCCACTGCCCACCGTTTCTGCTCCGTATTAAAGTACAGTCTAGTCCAGCATCCCGCATGTGGAGTCCGCATGGCCATGGGTCAGCAGCTGCTGAGGCCACATGGCTGTGGAGTGAGAACACGTGAATGCACGAATGGGCAAGTTCTGGTCACAGAGCAAGAGAGGGCAAGGGAGAGGAAACTGGGGAATTAAAATTATTTTTTTATTGATTTCAGAGAGGAAGGGAGAGGGAAAGAGAGATAGAAACATCAACGATGAGAGAGAACCATTGACTGGCTGCCTGCAACCCGGGCATATGTCATGACCGGGAATCGTACTGTGACCTTTTGGTTCATAGGTTGATGCTCAACCACAAAGCCATGCAGCTGGGTTCTTTGGGGGTTTAACCAGGAGCTTCTTCAAACTAACCAATGAACTTTGCCAGCTTTCACGCTCCTGATGGGGTGCACCCTCTAGCCAACCCATTATTCTCCAGGCTAGACTGACAGGCAAGCACCTCCCTTGTGCCACCCGAATTCTCCTGCGCATTTGCCTATCTCCGCCTTCTTCCCCCAATAATCCAGTGCCTGCCGGGGAGGGGAGGGTGCTAATCCCCCTGGAGGAACAATGCTGTGTGAAGCTGTAGCTTCCTGATGAGGCTTCCCGGGTGACCATGCTTACAGCGTCTGACTTCCCTTTGCTTTCTTCCTTTATTAATATTAACTAGCTAATGACAGCCGTTGGGGCAAGGTCCTGGGAGTAGCAGCCCCATAGGAACTTCCTGGAAGGGGGCAGATCCCTCAGAGGAAGCAGGGGAGGCCTGCCTGGCCAGGTAGCTAAATTGGTTAGAGCATCATCTTGATATTCGAAGGTTGCGGCCTCAATCTCTGGTCAGCGAATATACAAGAATCAACCAATGAATGCATAGGTGGAACAACAAATCTATGTTTCTCTCTCTAAAAAATTTTAAAAATTTTGGAAATAAAGAGAGCAAGGGAAGAGATGCCAGCCAGTCCTCCTGCTCAGCCAAGCCTCTTGGACTCTTAAATCCCCCTCCCACACAGACCCCCTGAGCCAGAGCCCTGGAAGGAAGAAGAAAGGAGTGGTCTCCACATGTTTTCCTGACGAGGAGCCCCGGCTGAGAGGAGCCCCAGGCTAGCTAGTGGAGGGGGGACGATCTGGCCCCCTTTCTGAGCCTAAGTTCCCACTGGCCGATCTGGGGCAGCCAATTCCCCCAGGACTTTGAGGTGTGGGAGCCAGTCGGGCGGGGCTGGAGCTGAGCAGCCGATGAGAGAAGCCAGGTTCCAAAGGCCCGGAACCGTGTCTGTGGGCTCGGAGGAGGCTGGGTGGAGAGGCGAGGCGGGAGTGGAAGGGGTGCTCCCCAAGCGCTGCCCTGGACTCACAGACACTCTCTCACAGACACAGAGACAGAGGAGACACACACACACTCACACAGCCACACAGGTGTGCAAGGGACACAGACAGAGGCCACAGAGGCCCAGGCACTTAAACACACACCCAGTGACAGACACACACACAGACATACTCACATTCAGAGACGCATACAACTACACTCAGGCACACGTAGGTCAGACATACCCAGACACGTTCATGCAGAAACATGCATGCTTAAGGGAGATACACACATACACTCACGGTCATACACACATGCACACAAGAGATATGCATACCCAGTGAGAAGCACGCACACGCACACACACACACACATTTCCAGAGAGATGCACACGCACACCTAGACACATCCAGAAACTCAGATACTCATCACACACAGACACATGCAGAGAGACAACCACCTTCACACACACACACACACACACCCCTCCGGCCTTTCCCAGGGGGAGGGGCTCATCAACCAGCTCATCTGCTACGGGTGGAACCCGGTGTGGTGGGCCCTTGGGAACATGGGAATGGGCTTGGGACCAGGCAGACCCCTATCGCATCCACGAGTGGCCTCTTTTGATCTGTTCTTGGTCCTCAAGTCTGTGTCCACCCCTGCTTCCAGGAGCTTCGGGCACTTCCCCACACCCACATCTACCCCCACCCCTACGCTAGCCACCGTGGCTTTCTTCTCCCATTCACCAACATCCCAGCTTCCTTCGGCTCAAATGCACTCCCCACTTCCAAGTTGAGTAAACTCCTGCTCATCTTTCAAAACCCACCTCAAATGCCCCCACCTCTGGAGTAGGTGCTCCCTCCCCTGGCTGGCATCATGTCTGTCTGTCCCTCCTCTACTGGTACCACCACCCTGGGCACAACGGGGGCAGGGACAGGCCTCTCTTCGTTCCTGGCATCACAGGGGCGGGGAGGGAGGCGCCGGTGCCTGTCTTTAAATAGCCCAGGATGAATGACCGGCATTGGCTGCCTGGAGGAGACCCTGGCAGGGAGGAGGGCCGTCTGACCTCGGCCACATTCAGATGATGACTGGGTGTGCCCACCTCAGGGAGCCTTGGGCGGCCCAGACAGATTTGCAAAGCCCCGGCCCCACCCCCAGAACACACGTTCAAACGGACACTGACACGCATTCACAGGAGGGTGGGCATTGTGGCCCCTCGTCCTGGACAGCTGGGCTGCCCCCTCTCCCCGCCACCAGTGACTCACATCTCCGCCCTCCAGGCGCGGGCTTGGGCACACACAGTCTCCTTTCAGCCCCTGGGCCCCAAACACTAGCTTAGTCTTCCTTCCCTGGGCCTCCCCCTCCCTGGTGAGCCAGCAGGGCCGCCCAGCCTGGCAGCTTGGCCCTGGGGAGGCCACGCAGAGGCTCCTTCTCTGCGGCGTACAGGGCTCCTGTCTCTCGTCACCTGGCTCTTGTCCAAGCCAGCCCTGAATGGCTGCCTTTACAGGGCCCGGAGGCTGGCCAGGTGCATTCTGGGCAGCCCGCTCCCACCAGTGCCGAGGGACAGCTGTCGCCATGGTGCTGCTACCGCCAAGGGGACAGCGCCACAGGGGCCAGTGAGACTCAGAGTCCTGAGTCCCTCCCAGGCTCTAGTCTAGGACTCCTCAGTCCCATAGAGCCTCTTCACACATACCTTTCTGTCTGCTTCCCCAGCGGCTCTAGGTAGCCTGGCCAGGCAAGAATTTTTTTAAACATTGATCAGCTGCCTCTTGCACACCCCCTACTGGGGATGTGCCCGCAACCAACGTACATGCCCTTGACCGGAATCGAACCTGGGACCCTTGAGTCCGCAGGCCGACGCTCTATCCACTGAGCCAAACCGGTTTTGGCAGAATTTTTATTATTCCCATTTTCCGGAGGAGACAACTGAGGCCCAGGGAAAGGTCAGCCCGCTGGTGAGTGGTGAAGCTGAGTCCTGGTCTTGGTAAAGAAGGTTAGTAAGATGATGGGCCTCATGGGATTCCAGTGAGCTTGGTGAGGTGGCTGAGCAGGTGCCCTGGAGACGGGCCCACAAGTGGGCACCATGTGACGATGGTCACAGCACCCTTCCCTTCTCTAGACTCTGGGTTTGTACTCTGTACCTCTCCTCTCTAGTCTCAGACTGGGCCCGTCACAGTGCCTTATGCCCCCACCCACCCTGGCAGCATGCTCCGGTCAAGGGGTGGGCTCTGCCCTGGGGAGTTTCAAAGAGGAACTGAGAGAGGGACACTCCTTTGCTCTCTGATCACAGGGCTTTTGAGGGTGCGACTGAATATACTGGGGAAACATGGTATCACATGCACCCCTCTGTCTGCAGTGAGAGAACAGAACACTCAGAGCAGTACAGAAACTGAAAGGGCAGGAGCCTGGCTTAGAGGTCCATGGTTGGCCAAATAGGGCCCGTCTCGAAAACATGTCCACCTCCTCACCCCCGGAACCTGTGGCTGTGTGAGGTTGTGGCCAAAAGGGGTGCAGATGTAATTAAGGTTACAGACCTTAAACTAGGGTGGTGAGCCTGATTGTCCAGGGCCCCAATCTAATCACAAGAGCCCTTGAAAGCAGAGAATCCTCTGTAGCTGGAAGCAACCGAGATGCAGCAAAAGGGAAAGTTGGAGAGATTCCAGGCCTGGGAGGGATTTGATGAGCCTTTACTGGCTCTAAAATATAGGGACCCACTCCTGGCTCAGAGACCAGACGGAGGCCTCTGGGAGCTAAGGGCAACCTCCAGCTGATGATCAGTGAGGACATGGGACCTCAGTCCTACAGTCATAAGGAACTGGATTCTGCCCACAGTCCGAATGAGCGTAGAAGCAGAGTCTTCCGGGGCCACCCCATAAGAATGCAGCTGGCCAACATCTGAGCTGAACCTTGTAAAATTCTGAGCAGAGAAACTGGATGAGCCAACTCGGATGTCTGGCCTACAGAAGTCTGAGAGAATAGATCTGAGTTGTGTCCAGCTGCTAAGTTTGTGGAAACTGGTCTCAGCAGCACTAGAAAGACAACATCGGCCCTAAGACTCGGTGCCACCCTGCTTCCCTTGATTTGGTTACAGGCACCAATGATTTTTTGTTGGTGGTTTTTGTCACCCATAACCAAAGACTCCTCACTGACGCATTATTTTTATGACACCTTCATTGTTTCCCAAACAGCCTGCTCTCCCAGGCTGGTAGAAGATGAGGCACCCAGAAATTGGGGTAGCCACCACCCAACAGGCTGGGGGACAGCAACTGGTGACAGTGGGACAGGCCCTCTTGGACCTGAGCCTTCGAAAGTTTGAAGCAGTTCTTCCAGAAGGCTCAGGGGCACTTCCTCACCAATCTGGACCCCTCCCTTCCCCCAAGTAGGGCTGAGGTCACTGGGGAGAGAGCCATTGCCTGGGGGCCAGGGAGAAGCAACTTGTCCTGAGAACGTCCTGTGGTGGCTTGGTCAAAGCTTGTGAAGGTTGGCAGGGTCAAAGGACATGGGGGTTCCAGTCCCAGATGTAGGGGTGATGGGTGTGTTCCCTGTGTGGTTAGTGGTGATGGTTTCATGGGCATCTGCATATGCCACCGTGGACACTGAGACACGTACGGTGCACTGTATGTCAGCGGAGCCTCCCTCCAGCTGTTAAAAAGAAGAAGAGGATGAGGGTGACACAGGCTCCCTGAGGGACTCTGTGGTTTGTGGGGAAGGCATACCCAGGAGGCTCTCCAGAGTGCGGGGAGCTCAGGAGGGAGCCCTGAATTGAGACCCAAAGCCCTGGGGCTCAGGATGTGGTGGGGCCGCTCATAGAAATGCAGATTCCAGCGCTGGCCAGTTTTGTTCAGTGGTTAGAGCGTCTGCCCGCAGACTGAAGGGTCTCGGGTTCAATTCCCACCCAAGTGCATGTACCTCGGTTTCAGGTTTGATCCGTGGCCTCGGTTGGGGTGTGTGTGCGAGGCAACCAGTCAATGTATCTCTCTCACATCATTATTTCTCTCTCTCTCTCTCTCTCTCTCTCTCTCTCTCTCTCTCTCTCTCTCTCCACTTCTTCCTCCCTTCTACTCTCTCTCTAAAGATCAATGGAAAATATTTCCTCAGATGAGGATTTAAAAAAAATAAATGCAGGTTCCAGGCCCCTTCCCCCTTCCCTGCCCAGTTGACTCCTGCACATTTAGGTTTGAGCATGTGTCCCCCTGGACAGGACCCTGTGGGGAGCACCCGGGCCCCCTTCCCTCTCGGAGCTCACTTGCCTGTGCAGTGACCGGGAGAGGGCAGGAAAGGTCTCCTGGGAGCTGGGATTTGTGGCTGAAGCCATTTGGCCCAATTGTGGACAACAGTTCTGAATCACAGCTTGGTTTGGGCTTGAGGCTGGCCTTAGACCCAGGATGCCATCTCGCTTCTGAGAGTTCATGGAGCCAGAGGTACCAGGATAGAGACAGGAGCCGGGGCCAGGAGGCCCTCTCCCTGCTGTCTACCTGACTCTCTGGTCACGGGAACATTGGCAGCAGCCCCCGTAGATGAGAGAGGAGGGGGTCAGTGTGGGGATGAGATGAGGGGCAGGAACGGACAGGGGGGCTTTTTTAGAGCCAGGGGACCCAGGACCTCTCTCTCCTGGACATGGGAGGTCACTGCCAGTGTGGGGAGCCTCTGTTTAAAGATGCTGAAGCATCAACCAAGGAGAGAAAACACCCAGTCCTGGATTTGATGCTGTATCACAGAAGGCGACCGGGGTGTGTGTGAGTGAGGTCCAGCCCCTGCCCCAGCCGGAAATAAGGGAGGGCACCAGGGACTCACCCAGGGACCAACGGGTCAAAGTAGGGAGGAGGAAGGGGGCCTCCGGGCTCATGCTCCTCTCTCTGTCCCAGTGCCTACGGCTCCATACACGCTCCAGGTTGTAGAGGGGACAGGCCAGAGTGGTCCTAGGTGGGGCACAAAGGCAGCCAGGGCATGTCAAGCCTGCTGTCCCCTCCCTGGCCACAGTCCTGGGCCTCACATTCTGGCAGTAAGCTTTTTTGCATTTCAGCCCTGGGCCAGACCATGTCTGAGAAGTTGTATTTAATGGCAACTCTGACCTGGAACTTTTTGGTTCGGTTTGCCTGGCCTGCTGCTGCTCCTGCCTTATGGTGACCTTAGAATCCTCCCATGGACTTTGACCCTCACAGCTGAGGCTGTGGAGCGGGTCTGGTCCCCCAGGAGACCGTGACCGTGGCACTGTGGCATCACCGTCGGTCCCACCAGAGATTCTGTGTGGCCACCATCCCTGCCTCTCTTCCCGCAGACCGGGACGTGGCCACTGGCAGCCAGCATTTTAGTTTCCCCACCTGGGAATGGTGATAGTGTCCCCACGTCACGCCCTGGCACCGTTTAAAGAAAGTGCAGTTGATTACAATTTATATTCTTTCAGGTGACTCCAGCCCCCTTTGTCCCCACTCTTCTTGCCTTAGGCCCAGGCACTTTATCCAGGCTCTATCAGCCCGGCCTTCTGCAAATAAGGTTTCCGGTGAACCCAGATCATCACTCTGGGCCTGCAGGTCACTGGCAAGAGCTGTGCCGGCAGCCAGGAGCAGTGCCACACCCTTCAGCCCGGGGGGCCACACACACACAGAGAAGTGTGAGCAGCGGTGTGCCAGGTGGGAAGGTGTCCGGGAAGACTTAACCATCTGGTCCTCCGTGATCACGCAGCCCAGGGAGAAAGACTGCAACTTAGTTCCTGGAAGGTGACAGCCCGGAAGTGAAATGCTGGGGGCACCTAGGCCAGCGCCAGAGATCTGCGGACATGTAGGAACAGCTGTGGGCAGAGGCTGCCGGAGTAGCTGACGGTCCACTACCCATGCCACCCGTAGGGCCCACACCATCCCAGCACGGTCCCTGGTCGACCCAACCTTCTGCCTCAGACGGCACCTCCTTACACACTCCTGCCCGCGCACACGCCTTCTGCCAGGAAAGGTATAATAACTGGCTTTGTTTGAGGAATCGCTCCCGGCACAACTTACCGCGGACGGACGGCGTCTGAAGAGGTGAAGATGGGCAGTCCCGCCTCCTGCCTATCGGCACACTGGAGGGAGCAGGGGGAGCCCCCAGAGCCAGGCGTTTAGGAGGCGTGGGGGGCATTCACCTTGCACACAAAATGAAAGGGGGTGCCTGCAAACTCTGTAGTCAAGTTACATATTTTAATGCACTATTTAAAAAAAATCAAATCAGTAAACTCTGGCCGTGGGCTGGCTGCCTGTTTTTATAATAAAAGTTTTGTTGGAATTGGGGCTAGGATTAGGGTTCGGCAAAGGGAGGTAGGGTCATACAGGTGCAGGGTCAGATCTTGTTTTTATTAAAAAGTTTAATATTTTGTCATGATTTTTTGTATCATTCTTATTTATTTATTTGTGCATTTGTTTTTTATTTAGCTATTTTGATTTGGACTAAATCCTTCCAATTTGCTGAGTGACCCCTGGTATCTGACTGGATCTCAAACCTCTACCTGTTACAGTCTCACCCAGGATTGTAATAGAAGCTGTTTCCAGACATTTCCGGCTGCTCTGAATGAAGCAAACGAGATCAATGCCTGCTCTGGAGAAATCAGGGGCCAGCAGCCGGCCTTCCTGCAGGCCCACCGTTTCTCAAAAGCCCCACAGCTCCTCCCGGGAGCTTTCCTGGGGCCGGTCCTGGGAGCCGGATAAGGTCTCCAGATGACCTGGGAAGCCTTTGGTTTATTCTTGCGCAGGTATCCCCTGCTTTTCCAAAGTCTGATTTAAGGAAGTCCTCTGCAGTACCTGTTTTCACTAATTGACAGAAATCCAAAGAGGATTTTCACTGTTAAAAATAAAAAAAAAGGAGAGCAGAGAAAACAGTGTTCACTGTCTGGCAGGAGTCCTTATAGAGAGGTCAAGTCAAGAATCCTCTCTGTCAAAGCAGAGAGGCCCCAACAAGCTCCTCCCCAGGAACCACACTCAGCATCTCAGCAGCCGGCTGCCACCGCTTTGACCCGCCTGTGAGCACCTGGGCTTTTCCACGGTTTATTCTGTGCATCTGTTAGCAAGCACATTCCCAAGGCATCCGACAAACCGAGGAGAATGTAAGGGTGTTGCCCTTGGTGTAAAACTGGATGCAATTAAGTGTTTTGATCGTGGTGAATGAAATAGACATCATGTGGGTGTTGAATTTTGGGGCTGAGAATGCTCAAAAGCTTTTCCATATAATTAATGGTAATTGTTTCTTCACGTTGGTTTACAGAAAGCTCTACTTTGGAATAGCAGGGAAACCTGCCTTTGATGGCCCCGCCCCCGTAGATCTGCTCGAATCCAGTCCCAGCGAGCGCTGTGAGGCCAGCAGCCGGCTGGAATGCTGACGGGTATGTTGCTGATATTTTACAAAGTCTCCTCTGGCTGCCAGCCTTGGTGGGAGGTGTGTGTCTGCATGAGGACTCTCCGGGGGCGGCTCAGCGGCTGGGCACTATTTACTTTCCCAGAAGAACCAGCCAGCCACACCTGATGAGCTCAGTGTAGTTTGACCTGAGTAAGAGACGCCCCTCATCTCTAAAAGACAATCTATTCTTTTCTCGAAATGGCCAGACATTTACAAATCAGACTTTAGCTCATCCGAAGGCGGGAGGGAGAAACGGCCTTCACCCCGGGGAGACACTGGGCGGAAAGGATGACTCCACTCGGGGTGGCTGGAGTCGGCAGCTCCCACTGGAAGGCAGGGGAAGGCCGTGCCAGTCGGTGGCATCCCAGGAATCTGAGCGGGTGGATTTACTGGGGAGAACAGGAAAGATGTTTTCCATTGCGTGCAACGGTCCAGCACAAAGTGATCCACTTCCAGGACTCAGTCCGGCTCTTCCTGTCTGCCCATATCAGCTACACTGGAGATAAGCATTTGTGTTTTCTCTTTCTCCTCCTCAGGTGAAGTCAGGAATCCAGAGAACGCCTGGAAGGGGGCGTTCCCGAGAAGGCAGGCCTGTTCTCCACGGCTCCTTCCCCAGGAAGAAGAGGAGCTCACATCTCCAGAGACTCGAGATGTGGCCGCGGGGCCAGTCACACAACCGCGAGGTTCTATCATGCCCAGCCGGTGCCACTGCCAAGAACTCACGAGATTAACCCAGGGTCCCGACTGCTGACAAGTTTGTCATCACCTCATGGGTCACCTGGCCTCTCGCCTGCTCCCCTGAGGAGTCAGAAGGACACTGAAAAATGCAATGCTTATCCTTTACTTACGTCCAGTGAGACAACAATGTCCCCACTAACGGGCCTGGCCAGGGCAGATGGAGAGCCTGGGGGGAACATGTGATTGTATACACACACACACACACACACACACACACACACCATCTAAATACTGACAAATTTATTTCAATATTTCCATTTTAGGAGAGGTCAGACTCTTAGCTTGGGTACCATTTCCCATACCCCGGCCTTGCTGGCTTTGCAGGGGAATTTCCTTCCTCTGTCCTGAGACGTGGGCCCTGATGTCACAGGCCTCCCCAGCGGGCACCTGTCACTTTGCTAGTGGAACTGTTTGTGGTTCTGGTCTTAGAGGTAAGGAGACAGGCCGACTGGCCAACCCTCGGAGCCTTCGAACGATGTGTGCAGAAGCGCAGGGCTGCTCTGGATCAGCCACATTCCGAGTCACGGATGGGAACAAACCTATTCTTACCAGATTTTAAAAGAGGAGGAGAATATCAAGTCTGCTGGTCAGGCATATGGCTTGAGAATGAGTTTCTCTGAGTCTAAATCGCTGCTGTCCCCTTGTAGTCGGTCCGGGTGAGGTGAGCCAGTTTCTGCCGAGGCCACGGCCTGGCTCCAGCTGGGTCCCAGGCGCCTCCACACAAGCTCCGAGATGGACCCGCACGCTGATCTGAGTCGCGCTGTCTCCCCAGCGATGAGCCTGTGAAGCCCTCTCCCCTGTGTGTGCAGGACGGCCAGGGAAGGACAACGACAGGACCTCCCCCGCCCTCCTCGTCTGGCGGAGCCAGGAGCAGAAAGGAGCCTGGGTCACGGGGCTGTGGGAGGCCTGCTTTTGGGCCGTCTGGAGAGCCGTCCACCCCCAGTTCCCCCAGCTTCAGTGGCTCATAGACAACTGTCTCTTCACATCTGTCACCTGCAGCTGCTGGCGGGCGGAGCGCAGGAAGCTGGCTGGTCCTGCAGAGGCACGGGGAGCTGGGAAGAAACCATCCTCACTTCCTGTGAGATTGGCTGCCTGGAGGAGAAAAGCCAGAGCGAGCTGCCAGGCAGTCCGTACAGAGCCCCCTCTGTCCCAGACAAGTCCCTCTTTCAACTGGCTCTGCGCAAACAAAATAGAGGCCTTCCTCCCGCTCACCTGCTCTGCGGCCAGGGCATGACTTGTTTGGCCACACTCTTTCCTCACAGGAAGCAGGCTGCAGGCTGCTTGGTGTGGGGGCTCAGTGAGTTTTGCTGGCAAACGCTCATGTGTTGGCTGAGGTCACAAGTCATAAATCTCACTGCTCACTGAGCTCTCCACACCGGCCAGGGCCACGATGTGCCACGGGCCAGCCCATCAGCCACATGTTGTTCTCCCGTAACATTCGCAGGGCTCCTGGCTAGTGCAGCCTGGCTGGGCAGGTTAGAGGCCTGCCTGCCTCTCTGGCTTCCCAGCAGTGGCTGGCGCTTCCTCTGTGAGGAAGCAGCCTGACCTGGCCCTCGGGTGGGGAGAGGGGCTGGGGCTTTGCTGTGTGTTCCCAGCAGACAGGCTTCCCAGCCGTGGCCCCTGAACCACAGTTCCAGCCCTGCCGGTCCCCAGCTGGTCAGAGGGCCCAGGTTGGTCCCCAGCTGGTCAGAGGGCCCAGGGCCAGTCAGGAAGGCGGAGGGGCAGGGAGGGCTGGGGGCAGTGCAGTCACAGGAATGCGCGTATCCTGAGTGTGCCTGACATTATTTGTTCTGCTCCTCTTTTGTTTCCCTTATTTTCAGTAAAGCTCTTTAGAAAGGTCCAGGCTCCTTGGGGAGTTGGGGCAGTCAACTGGCCAACGCTGGGGGGGAGCAGAGAGAGGGAAAAGTGGTCTTTACAGCGAGCACAGGGCAGGGGGGGGGGACCCCAGGGACAGTCCCTCAGTCCCTCCACAGGCCTGTCTTCCCGGAGGCTGGAGCAGCTGCCTCCCACCAGAAGGCAGGTCCGGGTTTCTGGACCGAGCACAGGAAGCCCTACAGAGAGGGGATCTGACCTCTGAGAGGCTCGGCCTGGAGGGTCTCACTCGTTAGCTTGTGCATGAGCCCCTAAGGCCAAAGGCAGTTTCTTAACTTGAGAGACGAGTGAAAACCAGGTCCTGTGGGCAGGGCCCTTCTCCATGGGAAATGAGACCCACAAGGGGAAGACTTACTCTGCAGGCCCCTCGTGGAGGACTTGGAGGACGCAGTGGAGGACGCAGTGTAGCCAGAGCGGCTGGCCTGCTGGGGGCCACATGAGGAGAACTGAGGGGCCAGGGCTGATGCCTTGGCCTTGGGTGGGTTCAGGTCCAGGATCTCCGGGGTACAGGGGGTCCGGGGCTTGCAGGCAAAGGCTGATGAAAATTCCCTAGAACGAAATGTGCAAGCTAGAGTCAAAGTTACTGTGTGGTAGGGAGTCTCAGAAGGAAGGACTCCCCGCTCTGAGCATAGAAGCCAGGCGGGCAGTGCCCTGGATACAGGGTGGGGGTGGGTACAGCAGGGCACCCAGAGGCTTAAGTCCCTGTCCCCTTGGAGCTCACATTCTAGGGGAGGAGATAATAAAAAGAAATACATGCTCAGGAGGAGATAAGCGGGGAAGGGGAATGGGGAGCCCGGGAGAGAATGAAGTGTTAGGGAAGGTGTGGTTGGTAGAAAAATGGTAGCAAAGATGTCCAGGCCTAATCCCTGGAATGTCACATGACAAATGGGAATTGAGGCTGCTAATCTGCTGACTTTAAAATAGGGAGATGACCCTGGGTTTTTGGGGTGGGCCAAAAACCACAGGGGTACATAAAAGTGGGAGAGAGAGAGAGAAGAGAGTCAGAGAAACAGGTCTGACCATGGAGAAAGGGACGGAGATGCAACGCTGAATGTGGAGGAGGGGCCACGAGCCAGAGTGGGCAGGTCGCCTCTGGGAGCCAGAACAGGCAGAAAAGAGAATCTCCCCGAGAACTCCAGAAAGGAACATGTCCTGTGGACATCTTTACTGCAGCCCAGTGAGAGCTATCTGGGTCAGGCTTCTAGCCCACAGAACTGTAAGTAATAAACGCGTGGTGTTCAGGTCACTACATTTGTGGCAATTTGTTACAGGAACAATAGAAAGCAAATTTTAGATAGGATGATCAGGGAAGGCCTCTCTGAGAAGGTGACATGTAACGATCCTGCGAGGCAGGCATTACTACCCCATTTTTCAGATGTAGAAACGGAGGCTCCAAGGTCACACACATAATAAGCAGGTGGTGAGGCCAAGATGTGAACCCAGTAAGGCCTTAGACCCGGACGTTCTCCAGACGCCCTCTGGGTCCCAGCCTGATGGACCGGCTGTGCAGACTGTTGGCCAGTCTTGGAATGGTGTCTTCCTTCCCTCCAGCCCACAGCCACCGTCACTCCGTGCTGTTAGAGAGGAAGTCTTGGGAGTGGGATCTTGGCTCTGTGACCTCCCAGCTACGTGGCAGGGGTTGGGATATGATTTCCCCGCCCAGCCCTTTGCCTGTCATTGACCTGAAATATGCTCACCTCTTGCTCCCACCTTGACTTCTGCGGCCCTTACTATCTATGTGCCCATTTTCCTGACTATAACTCTGAAGACTAGAGTCCCAGGCTGTCACCCAGGGCTGTTGTCACCGTTGAATAAGCAGCTCCCAGCATGCAACAGATGCTCAGAAACTGCAGGTCCATTTTTCCTACTCTACGTGGACGCCTCAGTCCGGGGCTGCACACAGTTGGTACAGGGCAGGCAGCTGTGGAGCTTGGCAGGTGAGGGTCCCCAGGCCAGAAGAGGGAGATGATGACAGGCTGCAGGGCTTTCCAGCGGATGGTGGGGAGCGTGCATGCATGCATGTGGGTGTGCTCCTGGAAGACTGTGGGAGTGCAGGGTCCAGCGGCTGGTTAGGGTGCCTGGCTCACTGAAGGGCCGGGACTCAGTCCTGCTCCGCTGCTCTCTAACTGGTAACTGACCATGAGCAAGTCCACTGACATTTTGGGAGCCTCAGTTTCCCCACCTGTAAAACGTCTGTAAGACAGCTGTGACAATCCAGTGAGGCTGTTCCAGGCACCTGGTGGTGGCCCATGCCCCACAAATGGGGGTTATGGCTCTGGGGAGTGGGACTTGGGAGGAAACTGTGGGATTTTCTATTTGACTCGTTTCTATATTTCTTCATGCCTCCCTTTTTCTTTTTACATCGAGAATATATTACTTTAATAATTAGAAAAAGAAAACTTAAACATCTCAAAGTCTCCAAATTCAAATTTAGGAAAAGATTGGCACAGAGACTGCCCATAGCTCAGGCAAGAAATCTTCCACGCCAGGCTGAAGAGGAGAGGGGCGATTTAGCTCCACTACGTTTATTAGACTTTAAGATAATTTTTTCTTTCAAAAGAAAATTTATTTTTGTATCATCCTTCATATTATCCCCTGAGTATTTCCCACAGTGTGCCTTTCCCACCGGTGCATGTTTTCACAGAGCTGCAGTCACACTGCTATGCTATTCAGTATTTCTCCATTTTGCAGCCTTATTCCATTCTCTCTCCATGGGTCTGAGTAGCCTTTATCATAATTATTTTCAAGGTCCACCATTTCTTACTTCTTTTCAGTGGGGTCAAGTTTCTAAACTTTCTAAATCTCCATTTTCCAGCTAATGAAAAGAAAATAGGATTCCACTGAGTCTCCTATCTACCTACTCCAGGATTCTGTGAGGATCCAATGAGATGAGGCACGGGAAAATGCTTCACAGAGATTTGGTTACAGTGTGAAATGTTTCCACCTGGCTATAAAGCAAGTCGTGTTCCTGGGCTGAAGAAACGCCAAGGAGGCTAGTCGTCGCTAGGAAGAGGAAGCTGAGAGTTGCTATGTGACGTCATTACCCAGAAGGACACTTAGCATATTAGCCTTTTATATATATAGATGGCCTGTCGGGAGAGGAAGCCAGGCGTTGCTATATGATGTCATTACCTGGCGCCACAGCCACTGTTTCTGGGCTGGGCTGGGCGGTGGGCTGCATTTTGCGCCATGGGGTCTCTGCAGCATTGGCTGTGATTTGGTGGGCTGTTGCTCTGGGGTGGTGGCAGGGCCTGTGTCCCACTTGGGGGAAGCCAAGTGTTGCTTTGTGGGCACCAGGTCCACGGTGACATTTCTCTGCGCATCACGGCA